>NC_140488.1:113731396-114408896 GCF_964271855.1 Acomys minous | reverse complement strand
GGATAACCATTGAGATGTAACAAGAATAAATTAATAAAGGAGAAAAAAAGGAGGTCCCCTCTTTTTCCACTTTGGAAGACCTTTCCCTCCCTAGGGTGTCCCCTCTACTTAAACTGCCACTAGAAGGAGTCCCTTCTAGTGACCCAGCCTGCTGTGACCCAGAAAGGCATCCTCTTACCCTAACTGCCTCTGACACTTCCCTTGTTTCAGTAACACTCCCTAGCATACTACCGCATGCAGCCTTACCTAGCATGGGACAGAACACAATCCTTCCATCTACAATGACCTTTGCTCCTTCTCCTGCAGTGTGAGCCCTCTCAAACCTAGCTGCCATGGGAGACTTGTCCCGACATGGATCCTATAAGGTAGCCTCTCCACCCTGAATGACCCCTCCTCCTCCTCCCTCTTCTGTCTTTTTTCTCCTCTCCATCTCCATCTCTTTCTTCTATATTTCCATCTCCTTCTCCTTCTCCTCCTCCTCTTCCTCCTCCTCCACCTCCTCTTCTTTCTCCTCCTCCTCCTTCTCCTCCACCTTTTTCTTGTTTTTCTTCTTCCAGGAACCCTTTTTATCTAACCCACCACATGTGGCCCAGTCCAACATGGACCCAACAAGGCTACCTCCATACCTTCCAAATAAAAAGAGATAGAGGTTGAAAGGGAGATATAACAACAGATACCAATGAAACAAAAAACCCAAAGAAGATGTTCCCTAAAAACCTATAATCTATTAAACTGGAAAAACCTAAAAGATATGGATGAATTTCTAGATGTATATGACTTAGCAAAAAATAAACCAAGACGAAATAAGTAATTCAAACAGATCTATAGCTAGCAAGGAACTGAAACAATAATAAAAATATTTTCTAATAAAATAAATACAGGGCTGGCCATCGTGGTGTCTACGTACTAGGTTGTCATATGGCACAAGCCTCATCCCAGGGAAGAAAGCAGGTAGCAAGCTGATTCTGTACTTACAGCCTTCAACACTGTGTGGTAAATAAACCCGTTTTCTTTATACTTTAAACTATTTTCAGGTGTTTTGTGCTAGTAACAAAAAATTAACTAATTCAATCCACAGAAAAATCCTTCCTAGAATTTAAATTTTCATGGAGAACTGTATTGATTCAATTAAAGTAGGAAAAGGGAGCAAATGTACTTTAAGAATTATTTTCTTTGCAATTTATTGTATTAATTCTATTACTTGAAACAGACTTGTTAAACCTGTCCATTTCTACTGTTTATAGTAGTATTGGTTTCTTTTAAGGAGTCAGTTCAGGTAAAATGAAGGCTAAGAAAAGTATTTTTCTATTGTGCATGATCTGCTACAGAGTATAAAATCTAAGCCATACTGTTATTGTTAGAAATAAATCTTGGGACCTCTGTATTTCCATTGGGGTCACAGAACCATCCTCCTAGGATAAAGGTTATTAAAAAGTACCATCATGAATCCAGCCAGTTTGTGAGCAGTGTATACAAAATGTACAGTTACCTTTAAACCTTCAGTTAAGGAAATTTGTGGGCTGAGCAGGAAAGCAAAATGTCTAAAATTCCCAGGAAGCCAGAAATTTACAAAAGAGCCTCTGAGCCTTTTGTTTATTGAAAGAGTTTCTTCAATCACAGATATATTCTAGAAATGTCAATAGGTTAAAATTATTGTTGATGGAGCATGAGGAGTAAGTAGAATGCTAGGTCAATGATATTGGACACATATTATTTATATTTGCGCTATATATAAATGTAGTAATTACATTTTGTGATTTAAAAATGTCAATCATTTTAAGTCTTTTGTGAGATTCCAGGCCAAACAGGCTCACACTATTAACCAAATAGCCATAATTATGTTCTCAGTGAATATGTTAATGCATGTCTCCTTCATAACCTTTGTGTTTTTTATTCCCCTGCATCTCACTCATATTCCTCTATTAGGTATCATTAAACAACTGTTGACCAAAATGTAGTGATTCACGTTGTCCTTCGAGGATGAAATATTAAGTTAGGTTATTTATTTACTGTGAACCACATGTGCCTTACACTGTGTATCCCAAATAGATGATTTGCTGCATTGTTTCAAGAATTATGTGTTTTTAGGTCTCATACATTGTTTCCCAGAGTGAATTACATAATCACCCTCTGCATGATTTATCCTGAGCAATTTAGACAATAATGACTCTACCATTTCAGTTATGAAATTGACCTTGAGACAAAAACAAAATATCACCCCAGATCATGCACTCAGAAATTTTCATAATTTATACTCAGTCATTACCAGCCTTCAAAATTTGAGTGTATACAGGTGTATAGACAGCCAAATAGATAGGCGAGTGGCCAATGTATTTTTCTAAAAATATGAACCTTTAAATGACTGCTTTTCATAAAATTGTTTCATAAAATCTTATTTGAACTTTGGCTTGATTTATAAGTGGTGGTTAAACAGTAGGACTTTGTATTTTATGAGCATGCTGGACTGTATCTGATTTAATATAATCAAAGCCCTGAATAATACTTCTTTGTTTTTTCCTTGGGGAAAGCTGAATATAAAAAGAAGATCTTCTATAAAATTGAACTAGAAATGATCATAATGAGTGAGTTAACCCAGAAGCAGAAAGAGTCAAATGGTATATACTCACTTATATCTGCACACTAGCCCAAGGGGCATGTCCCATGAAAGCCTTCATTTATCAGGAAAGTGGGACAGAAGGAAAGACATCCTATTGGAACTCTAGGTGAGAGAAGCATGGGAGAATGGGGAAATAGAAGGATCCAGAGGGTCCTAGAAACCTACAAGTAGAACATTGTTAGGCAGATTTGGGCCCAGGGGTCCCACTCAAACTATGGCACCAGGCAAGGAAAATACATGCAGTAACTTCAAACCCCTACCCAGATCTAGCCAATGGACAGGACATTCTCCACAGCTGAGTGGAGAGTGGGGTCTGACTTTCACACGAACTCTGATGCGCCATATTTGACCACGTCCCCTGGATGGGGAGGCCTGGTGGCACTCAGAGGAAGGATAGCAGGCTACCAAGAAGAGACTTGATACCCTATGAGCATATACAGGGGAGTAGGTCCCCCTATGTCCCAGTCATAGGGGAGGGGAGTAAGGGGAAATGGGAGAGAGGGGGAATGGGAGGATACAAGGGAAGGGATAACCATTGAGATGTAATATGAATAAATTAATAAAATAAAAAATAAATTAAAAAATTAATGTATACACAAAAGTAGAATAACACGTTCAATTCCTAGACATGTTTTACCTAGTGTGAATAGTTCCTATGATTTTATCATATGCATTTTATCAAATGATTTTTTATTGCTTTTTGACTGAGAGGAAGCTTGAAACACATTTCAGAAATAATGCTATTTTTTTTACTTCCACAAATTTTAGATTTCAAAAAATGACAGACATTCTCGGTTTTCTTAAACAACCACAGTGTTCTTTTCATGCTTATCAACACCATATCAAAAATAGCAAGAATTTTTGATGATGCCAGTGATTGAATCTTGTACATGCAAAATGAGTGTTTACTAATCAGCTTCATGCTCTGCCACAAACACACAGCCTGTGCTGGATAGTTTTGCATCAGATAGTTATTTGGGAAGAGGGAACCTTAACTAAGAAAATATACTCACCAGACTATTCTATAGACAAGCTTGTGGTTCATTGTCTTATTTAATGATTGATGTGAGGGGATACAATGCGTTGGGGATGGTGTGACTCTGGGGCCAGTGGTCCTGAGTGTAGAAGAAAGTGGGCTGAGCAAGCCATGAGGATCAATCTAGTCAGCAGCACTCTTTCATGGGCTTTGCATCAGCACTTGCTTCCAGGCCCCTTCCCTGTTTGAGTTCCTGCCTTGGCTTCCCTCAGTGATGGAGAGAACCACTCTTACCTGGAAGTGAGTATAAGATGATAAAAACTTTTTCCTCCCCAGAGTGGTTTTTGTCATGGTGTTTTATCACAGTAATAGAAACCTTAGCTAAGACACAGTCCATATCCAACTTGTTCTGTTACATTTGTTTCCTTGAAATAGAACTAAATGAATGCCCATGCATGACTGTGAGCTACTATTTCTCTTAGTTTTCTTTTTATGTAAAAGAATTGTCTCTCTCCTCTTTATCTCTTATTTTTTTCTTATCCATTTTTATTGTTGTTGAAGTCAGACATGTTTTTCTCATAAAAGGTCTACACTGGATCAGTTTGGCAATTTGCTCCTTGCACTGTTATTTACCTTGTTCTTCTACATAATTTACATTTGGGATAAGTATTTAGTGCAGGAAGCTTTATTAGACTAAATTTAAACAACGGTGTCAAAAAATTCATAGTAGAGTCTATGTGTTTGGTATTGGGTAACACCTTAGAAGGTTCATAGTGTAGGCAATTTACTCTGGATGTTACAGTTGTCCTGTGGACTTAGCTGTCAGTAGCTTGCTCTCTCTGTTGATAATTTTCTAAGTGTCTCCTGATGTTTCTTTTCCACTGATACTAGTGAAGACTAAATTAAGATATTAGGGATTACAAAACTGTTTATTTTCAAGGTGGCTTTGATAAAAATTGGTCCCCAGAGGAATACCAAGCTAAATGCTTATTCACCCATTTGCCAATTTGATAGAATTTATGCCCTTGATTCCATTTTTGCCCCACTATTGTACCTTTTCACTGTGCTCTATTTATTTTTTAATAAACGTATGCACATACTATTAATATACTCACCACATTTTATCTATTATATACATTATTCAATTTGGTTTTGAAATTGTCCCTTTTTGGCCAGTGAAGGACCAGTTAAAGTTGGCTCTGGCCTTTTAGACTTTGATAGCCTATTTTTTAATGGCATAATAAGATACTTGTTTTCTGACTGAAATCTAGAAATAGACTTGAGAGTCTTTTTACTTGCTTGTTTATTTGGTGTTTTGTTTCATTTCACGTGTATTTGTGATTTGCTTGCATGAATTTCTGTGAGCCATATGCATTTCTTGTACTGAGAGAAGAAAGAAAAAAGCATCAGATACCCTGGCATTGTAATTACAGATGGTTGTGACCTGTCATGTGGGTGCTTGGAATTGAACTCGTATCCTCTGGAAGAGCAGCCAGTGTTTTTAACTCTTGAGCCATTTCTCCAGTTCCAGAAGTCTTTTTTTGTTGAGGGGAGATAGTATTTAGTAACTACAATTTGAGAGTTTAATTGCGCTCCTTGTTGAGATTCAACTGGATCCTTTCTGTTAACAGGGCTTACATACATGCATCTTAAGAAAACTAGCCTAGCATGGTGGTGTATGGCTATAATCCCAGCACTCACGGAGGCAGAGGCAGGCTGTGAGTTCAAGCCCAGCATGGTTTACAAAGTGTTTCCAAGACAGCCAAGGCTACATTGAGAAAGCTTGTCTTGAAAACAAGTAAACATCAAAAGAACAGAAAAGAAAAGAAATAATGGCTTTTAGTAACAATTTCAATTCAATGCATTCTACTATTTTTGTTTAAATTATTTTATTTTTATGCTTGAATTTCTTCTTCTACATTGTTATGATTGTGTATTTTCATCATTTATACTAGAAAATAGAGTAAAATGATACTTATACTCTATAATGGATTAAAAACAATACTTACACTGCTTACTATTTGGTAGTGAGTTAATTTTAAAATCTATTTATAACTCTTTTTCTTGAGAAAATATCTCCCTTTTAATTTTATTTTTAAAAGTTTACACAATATATTTTCATTATGTTATTTTCCTTCCCTTAACTCCTCCCAGCTCCTCCCAATTTTCTACCTAACCAGTTTCAAAATTTCTTTTTCTCTCTCTCTCAATAAAAAGAATCATGAAAAACAAAATATGAAAATCAAAACAATAAAAAATAGGAAAATTAATAAGACAAAATGGGCATTTTAAGAGTGTACTGTTGAAGTACTAGTTCCTAAAGCTACTTGAAATAATTATATTTTTACCTTCAGCAAATTGGCTGGATACAAAATTAATTTTAAAAAGTCAGTAGCCTTCCTATATACAAATGACAATAATGCAGAGGAAGAAATTAGGAAAACTATACCTTTCAGGTTAGCCACAAGCAACATAAAATATTTAGGAGTTATTCTAACCAAGCAAGTGAAGGATTTGTTTGAAAATATTTTCAAAACTTTGAAGAAAGAGATTGAAGATTACATGAGAAGATGGAATGATTTTACTTCCTTGTGGATCAGGAGAATTAACGTAGTAAAAATGTCCATCTTACCAAAAGCAATCTACAGATTCAATGCAACCCCTATCAAAATATCTACACAATTTTTAAATACATTGAAATATCAATTCTCAACTTCATATGGAAAAAAAACCCAGAATAGCTAAAACAATCTTGTACAATAAAATATCCTCTGGAGGAATTTCCATACCTGATCTCAAGCTGTACTACAAAGCAACAGTAATTAAAACAGCATGGTACTGGGACAGCAATAGGCTTGTTGATCAGTGGAATTGAATCGAAGACTCAGAAATGAATCAACACACATATGGCCACTTGATTTTTGACAAAGAAGCCAAATCTATTCAAAGAATAAAGGATAGCATCTTTAACAAATGGTGCTGGTCTAACTGGATGTCTACATGTAGAAAAATGCGACTGGACCCATATTTGTCACCATGCACAAAACTCAAGTCCAAGTGGATTAAAGACCTCAACATAAAACCAGAGACACTAACTCGATTAGAAGAAAAAGTGGGGGAAGATCCTGGAACATATTGGCACAGAAGACAACTTCCTAAACAGAACACCAACAGCCCAGGCCTTATGGTCAACAATTAATAAATGGGACCTCATGAGGCTGAGAAACTTCTGTAAGGCAGGAGACACTGTCAACAGAAGAAAACAACAGCCTACAGACTGGGAAAAGATCTTCACCAACCCTACATCTGACAAAGGTCTAATATGCAAAATATATAAAGAACTCAAGAAATTAAACACCACCAAACCAAATAACCCAATTGAGAAATGGGGCTCAGAACTAAACAGAGAATTCTCAACAGAGGAATATCCAATGACTGAGAAACACTTAAAGAAATGCTCAACCTCCTTAGTCATCAGGGAAATGCAAATCAAAACAATTCTGAGATTCCATCTTACACCCATCAGAATGGCTAAGATCAAAAACTCAAGCAACACCACATGCTGGCAAGGATGTGGGGAGAGAGGAACACTCTTTCATTGCTGGTGGGAATGCAAACTAGTACAGCCACTTTGGAAATCTATGTGGTGCTATCTCAGAAAACTGGGAATATGGCTTCCTCAAGACCTAGCTATTCCACTCCTTGGAATATACCCAGAAGATGCTCCAGAACACAAGAAAATTTGCTCAACCATGTTCATAGCAGCCTTATTCATAATAGCCAGAACATGGAAACAGCCTAAGTGTCCCTCAATAGAAGAATGGATAAAGAAACTGTGGTACATTTACACTATGGGATACTACTCAGCTATTAAAAACGAGGAACTCCTGAAATTTGTGGACAAATGGATTGAACTAGAAATGATCATAATGAGTGAGTTAACCCAGAAGCAGAAAGAGTCAAATGGTATATACTCACTTATATGTGGACACTGGCCCAAAGGGCATGTCCGATGGAAGTCTTCACTTACCAGGAAAGTGGGACAGAGGGGAGGACACCCTATTGGGACTCTAGGTGAGAGAAACATGGGAGAATGGGGAAATAGAAGGATCCAGAGGGTCCTAGAAACCTACAAGAAGAACATTATGACAGGCGGAACTGGGCCCAGGGGTTCTGCTCAAACTATGGCACCAGCCAAGGACAATACATGCAGTAAACTTTGAACCCCTTCCAAGATCTAGCCAATGGACAGGACATTCTCCACAGTTGAGTGGAGAGTGGGGACTGACTTTCACACGAACTCTGGTGCCCCATATTTGACCACGTTCCCTGGATTGGGGAGACCTGGTGGCACTCAGAGGAAGGATAGCAGGCTAACAAGAAGAGACTTGATGCCCTATGAGCATATACAGGGGGAGGAGGTCCCCCTCAGTCACAGTCATAGGGGAGGGGTGTAAGGGGAAAATGGGAGAGAGGGAGGAATGGGAGGATACAAGGAATGGGATAACAATTGAGATGTAATATGAATAAATTAATAAAATATATTAAAAAGAAAAAATAACAAAATGAAATATTTTTTAAAAAGAAAGAAATAACTATTTTTAATAATGTCATCAACTATGTAAACAGTTCATTTCATTAAAATTTATCTAAAACTTCTTTCCTTTTGTATGTAATTTTAATATATGTACATTAAAAATAATTATGATTCCAACATCAAAAGTATGTAATAAGGCATTAGCAGAAAAATGCTACTTTAAAAGAAGTTTTATTTCTATTTATGTGTGTTTGTGTTTGTGTATGTATGCACGTGTGCATCTAGCTGCCTGTGGGGACCATAAGAGGGCTTCAGACAACCTGGGCTAGAGTTACAGGCAGTTATTAGATACCCAACATAGATGTTAAGAAGATAACTCAGGTTTTGTAAAGGAAGAAACAGTATAAAATGTTGATCATACTAGAAATATGAGCTAGAATGACAGAATGTAAAAAGTGGAATAAATATGTGAACTGCCTTGATCCTTTTCCTTTTGCTGCTACCACGGTTATGAGCTTAGTAGGTCAAAGGGATAAAGATTTTAAAAAACAATACAGATTTATATAGTTATTGAAGTCTGAAGTCCAAAACATGTCAACATGGCTGCACTCTTTCTGGAACCTTGAAGTCTATTCCCTTGTTCCTTTGTAAGTCTTATAGGCTATCTGCAGTCCTTGGCTTGTAATTTCATCACTCCAACCTCTGCTTCTGCCATCCATCACCTGTATTTTTCTTTGAATGTAAGTCTGTCTTCCAACTTAAAAAGACCTTAGTGATTCCACTGAACTCATCTGGAATATGCAGGAAAATTGTCTCATCTCATAGTTGATGATTGAACCAAATATGCCCAGTCCCTTTTGGTTTGTACTATATTATCTGGTTTGGGGAGTTAGGGCATGGGAATATATGGAAAAGGCATCATTTTACTGATCACAGCTAGTAACTAAGATTAAAATCATGATGCGTCACACACACAATATCATTGAAAAGAAGAGTGAGGGCTAAGATAATATATTAATGAACCAATAGAGTATAGAAAACAGGTTTGTTATGGTATTAGTTTAAAGGAAACAGTACAAATGTATAACTCATAAATGATAACACAAAAAAGAGGGGAGAATAAAGCATATTCTCAGTCAAATACTGTGTTTATATGTATATGTATTTACATGTATACATACATATACAAAATGCTCTCTGTCTATCTATATCAAGGTAAAGTAGATGACAGGTTCCCATTAATAATAGACATTTACATCCCTCTCAATTTAAGACAGGGTACGTCAATAAAAAATTTAAGAAGATATGGGAAGTAATTAATAATGTATATCTTATAGCAAACTATGAATTTATATAATGTACATGAATCATTCATAAATTTGATAATGTCTTGGGCAACTGAGAAAGCTTCAATAAAATCCAAGAATACAAATAAAACAGACAGTATACCCTATAAACAGTTTAATTAAACTGGAAGTTAATAACAATAACTGAAAAAACAAATGATCACATACTTTCCTTTATTTGTGAGTCTTAGCTTTGAAGTAGATACATAAAATTACATATGTGCATTTGACAGGAAAATAGAAGTGGGAATGTTTAGGGGGAACAAAAGGGACAGATAAGAAGGGGAGAGATGACAAAGGGGCAGGTTGCCTAGTACATCACATAAGTGCATGAACGTGTTATGTGATACAGTACAACAAAATTATAAAAATATTTTTAAGGATAAGGGAAAATCAGATTAAATTTGCAAAATTCTTTAAAAATAATAGTGAAAAGTGGTCAGAGTCTATGAATGCATCAAAAATACCAAGAAATTTTTAATTGATACTTTTAAATGCTTAAATAAAATTTGTGTATTCTTTACTAACCATTTCATCCAAGAATATAGTTGCCTCAATTATAAGAGCAATAGAATTATTATCTGTGCTCTCATGGGTTCTGATTTAAAATCTTATTTTCATTCAACATTGGATGTTTACATTTATTATGCTTTTGGTGTACTACATTAACTAGGTTATCATAACTAATGTATGTATGGCACCTCCTCAAGCACTAAATGTGACGGCTTCACTTGTCTCATGATAATCTTAGTAAAAAGGAGATCACCACTTCTCTTAACAGCACAGTTGCCATTGGCAGAGTCTGTCAGTTCAGAATGAGCAAGTCTCTTTTGAACCGAGAACAGTGTGGATAGTCAATGGGAGCAGCAATGGTGTATTAGTTGGGTTTCCCATTACTATGACAAAAGACTGGAGGGAATCAACACAGGAAATGTTTCTTTGAGATCCAAGTTTCAGAAGTTGTAGTTCTTTGTATTCCAGCTCCGTTGATTTGGGTCTATAGTGGCAAGAAGGGAATGGGCTAGCAAAGCTGGCTATCTTAGTGACATCAGGAAAGAGACAGAACATGAGGGGGGATAGGGTGAAAGAGGAAGAAAGAGAGAGAGAGAGAGAGAGAGAGAGAGAGAGAGAGAGAGAGAGAGAGAGAGAGAGAGAGAGAGAGAGACTTCAAAGCCATGTTCTCCAGTGACCTGCTTACTCCAACTAGGCCCAAATCTTCTTTTATTAACTAACTTATTCAGATTACAACTCAGTTGTTATACCATCTCCGTATCCTCCCTTTCCTCCCTCCCTCCCTCACCCACTCTATTCCCCTCCCTAGGTCCATGACTGAGGGGGACCTCCTCCCCAACTTTATGGTCACAGGTTATCAAGTCTCATCTTGGTAGCTTGCCTATTCTTTCTTTGAGTGTCCCCTGGGCTCCCCACCAAGGGGAGGTCATCAAATACAGGACACCAGAGTTTATGTCAGAGTTAGTCCCTGCTCTCCATATTACTGTGGAGAATGTCCTGACAATTGGCTAGATCAGAATAGGGGTTCAATGTTTACAACTTGTATTGTGTTTGCTTACTGCAACACCTTGAGCAGACGCTCCTGGACCCCAATCCACCCATCATAATGTTCTTTTTGTAGGTTTCTAAGATCCTCTGGATCCTTTTATTTCCGCATCTCCTATATTTCTCTTACCAAGAGTCCCAGTAGGATGTCCTCTCATCTATTCCAATCTCCTGGTAAGTGAAGACATTCATGGAACATGGTTTTTGGGCTAGTGCCTAATTATAAGTGAGTATATACCATTTGAGTCTTTCTGCTTCTGGGTTAACTCACTCAGTATGATCATTTCTAGTTCAATCCATTTGTCCACAAATTTTGGGATTTATTTGTTTTTTTATAGCTGAGTAGTAATCCATAGTGAATGTACCACACTTTCTTGATCCATTCTTCAAATGAGGGACATTTAGGCTGTTTCCAGATTCTGGCTATTATGAATAAGACTGCTATGAACATGGTTGAATAAACGTCCTTGTTGTGTGCTGGAGCATCTTCTGGGTATATTCCAAGGAGTGGAATAGCTGGGTCTTGAGGAAGCCCTATTCCCAGTTTTCTGAAAAAGTGCCAGATAGATTTCCAAAGTGGCTATACAAGTTTGCATTCCCCCCAACAATGAAAGAGTGTTCCTCTTTCTCCACATCCTCACCAGCATGTGGTGTTGCTTAAGTTTTTGATCTGAGCCATTCTGATGGGTGTAAGGTCAACAATTAATAAATGGGACCTCATGAGGCTGAGAAGCTTCTGTAAGGCAGGAGACACTGTCAACAAAACAAAGCGACAGCCTTGGTGGGAAAAGATCTTCACCAACCCTACATTTGAAAAAAGTCTAAAATCCAAAAATATAAAGAACTCAAGAAATTAAACATCACCAAACCAAATAACTGAATTGAGAAATGGGGCTCGGAAATAAACAGAGAATTCTCAACAGAGGAATATCCAATGGCTGAGAAACAAAGAAATGCTCAACCTTCTTAGTCATCAGGGAAATGCAAATTAAAACAACTCTAAGATTCCATCTTAGGCCCCAAATCTTTTTAAATATATTTTATTAATTTATTCATATTACATCTAAATTGTTCTCCCATCCCTTGTATCCTCCCATTCTTCTCTCCCTCCCATTTTCCCCTTACTCCCCTTCCCTATGACTGTGACTGAGGGGGACCTCCTCCCCCTGTATATGCTCATAAGGTATCAAGTCTCTTCTTGGTAGCCTGCTGTCCTTCCTCTGAGTGCCACCAGGCCTCCCCATCCAGGGGACATGGTCAATTATGAGGCCCCAAACCTTTAAAGTTTCCAGAACCTTTTAAAAAACTGATAGCAGCCAGAGACTAAACTTTCTAAACATGAACATTTTGAAGGAATCCTTCATGCCTAAACTGGAGCATATGATCAAGAGTGTGACAGACTCTCATGGGTCTTACCTTCAGTTCAGTAGTTTTTAAAGCAGAAACACCCCCAGATTATTATATGTCTTTAGTTGTTTTCCAGAGTTGGTAGATTTCCAATTTCCAGGTCATTTTGCCAATTTCACATAGCTCTGTGATGGTTGCTTGGGGAGAAGATTTGTCTGTGTCCTCATTTGGCTTTAACCAGAAGTCGGACCTCAGGGTGGCATTTTTAAAAAAATGTCATCAACTAAAACTCTCTCTCCCCACTCCCCCCTCAAGAATAAAGCTAGGAAAAAAGCTGGTCAGATCTGCAGGCTATTTTCAATATTTCAAAATTCTATCTGAAATAACATATTCATGTCAATAAAAATGCCCAGAGTAATGCTTTTTATTGTAATCACATTTCAAAGATCACAGCTACTAGTATGTGGTGAATATTTGCGATTAACTAAAAACAAAAAATCAAGTTACAACTTAATAAATGCAGTTTGTTTTCCAGGCAGCGTGACAAAATTTGATGTCTACGGGAGAAATAATTAAGTGTTATTTGATGTTCTAAGGTTGAGTTCTTGTTTTAAAGGAAAGTTAGGAAGCCGTTTCTCTTAAGTCCAGAGAATATTACATAATGGACATGAAGTAAGCACACATTTTGAAGGGTAACCTTTGCATTAGGAATATCTTAGGATGTTTTTGGAAAATTGAATGAACACACTGTTAAAAGATCCTCCCTGTGAGAATGCTTAATTTTCATTCAGAAGGGCAAATGGAATAGACAATAGAAACAGTTGAGGAGAGGGAACAGGATGGGAGCCTCCTTTGGGGGTTCTCTGAAAGACTCCACCCAGTGAGGAATCAAAACAGATGCTAAGACTCACAGCCAAACTTTGGGCAGTGTACAGGGAGTCTTATGGAAGGGCCTGGAGGGGATAGGAGCTCCACAAGAAGACCAACAGAGCCAACAAATTTGGGCTGAGGTGGTGGTGTGCTTTGGAGAATGAAGACCAAGGGCCATGCATGGAGAGGACCTAGGCCTCCCACTCAGATGTAGCTTATAGGCAGCTAAGTTTCCTTAGGGGTCCCCTATTAAGGATAGCAAAGGTTGTCCCTGCCATGGCTTCTGTTGCCTGCACTTTGATCACACCTCACAGGGTGCCTTACCAGGTCACAGAGGAAGAAGTAACAAGCAGTCCTGATGAGACTTGATAAGCTGGAGTAAGTTGGTAGGAGAGAAAGGCTCCCTCTCACTGAGGACTAGGGGAGGGGGCATGACAGAGGGTGGGACCAGAAGGAGACGAGGGAGGGGAATACGATTAGCAGGTACAGTGAATACATTTAAAAAAATAAATTTTTAAAAATCTTTTTTATTAAATATTTTTGTTTTTTCATGTATACATTTATATCATTACACATATATACAAAAACTACTTACAGCAAGAAGAACCATGAAACAATCAGGAATTATGTAAATGTTACATTTTTAGTGTTTTGGCTATTTGTATTTGGAAGCCTTGAAGAAAACAACTTTACTATCTTGGCGCATCTAAAATTCTGAGTATAAACCAATGATGTTGAACATTTTCCTACATGCTTACTTTTTGTCCAATTGTCTTATTTGGTAAGGCTCTATTCAGACCTGTGATCATTGTTATTTATTGGGTTTTCAGATTTCTTCATGTATGCTAAACAATAGTCTATTTAAATGCACGCATCTCAGACTTGGATAAAGTACTTTCAAGACTTATGAAATAGATTATTGTTTAAAAAATAAATTTAAATTAAAAAATATTCCCTGTTTTTCTTTTCTTCGGGCAATAGTACCTACACCTAAGATTATAAATTTGTAATATTTCATGTTCTTATTGCTGGAAAATAAGATAGTTCTTTTCTACTGATAGCTAATAGCCACATTTTAAGAATTCTGATATTATAATATCCCCTATGATTATGGACATTTTTCTTTTCTTTTTTTCTAATTATAAAGAACATTAATATTTTTTAAAAGAAATTTAGTCTCAGAATAGTGTGAAATGCTTATGGGAATTTTTAAATTTTGTACTTTTAAGGATTTATGATTTATCTTTTTTCTTGATAATTTCATACATGGATAGAATAAAAAATTATCATGGCCTGCATTTCTTATTTTCAACTTCCTCTTATTCAATTCAACACATTCTTTTCTGAATTTTCCAATAAATTATTTTCTGAACTTCATGTCTTTTTTTTTTTTTGATGACTCACTATGTTCAATTAGTGCTGCCCATGTGTGTGTGGCCATCATTGAGACACGAGAGAAGCTACCAGTGAGTTTCCCTCCCCCTGAAGCTATCAGTTGCCAACTGCTCCTCAATAAGGCATGAGGCCTGAAGAGCACCTCCCCCATCTATGCTGAAATTTTGTCTGGCTTGATCTTGTGCAGGTGACAAGAGCTGCTGTGAGTTCACGAATATGACAACTGTGCAATGTCCAGAAGACAGCATCCTACACCACATCTCTCCTCATCCACTGGTCCTTACATTCTTTTCTGCCTCCTTTTTAGTGTGGAAGGGTGGAGAGGGTGTTTCATTTAGGGCTGAATACTCAATCTCTTATTTTCAATACTACGGTTGCTCATGTATCACTTCATTGACTGCTCTCAAAATGCACAAAGAAGCTTCTTGGAATAAGACTGAGAGCAGCTTAGGTCTATGAGTACAAAGATAAATATTTTTGACAATTTCACAAAAATTACTATTGAAGAAAATATCAATAGAAAGTTCTGCCTTTGGGTGTATGACCATGCCGTTCATTGGATTTTAATCAGGATTATATCACCAGACATGAAATTGCCTCCTGTGACACAGAACTGAAATCCAATCACAAAATAGTTAGTTACTCCATAACACTTGTGCCACTATTGTAGAACAGGAAGTTGGCAGTGAATGTGATTTGTCTCTATATGTTCTTCAGCTAAATTATGTGATATCTGCAGTAGCATGATCTTATCTCATATGTATGGTGGATAACCAAGGGGGCAAAGGCAATAGTCTGTTATTTTAGAGTTCTATGGGTCCTCCTTGACTAGTTAGAAAAGTAACCCATGCTTTGCACTATTTTTCCATTTACTGTCCCATGACATAATCATGAACTTATAGCAGCTGTTGTTGACTACACTGAACCTATCAACTGTCAGTCATGTGAAGGAGATGAGTTCATAGGGCCTTACCTCTCTTTATATGTATTATTAGGCTTTGTTTTCTGTTACTGGGATAAAGCACCATGACCAAGGAACTTCATAAAATAGTGTGTTTGAGCTTACAGTTCCATGGGGTAAGAGTCTATATGATGGCAGGAAAGCATGGTAGCAAGTAGCAGGCATAGTGGCAAAAGCTGTAGGCTGAGCGCTCACATTTTGAACTGCAAACACAAAACAGAGAGAAGAGATTAGATGTGGCCCATCTTTAAACTCTTGAAGCCTGTCCCCAATCACAGATGTTCTCCAGCAAAGCCATGCTTCCTCAATCTCTACCCACAATACTACATTTAATTAATAAAAAAGTTAAAAAAAAGATGACCACCCAACCCCCAAACTGTTGTTTTTCTGAAGATCACAATGAAGTGGATATACAGGATTAAGAGTAGAAAAAAGAGGGGAGGGCTAAAGAGATGGCCCAGTGGTTAAGAGAACTAGTTGTCTTCCAGAGGACCTGGGTTCAATTCCAGTACTGATGATGGCTAACCACTGTCTGTAATAGTCCAAGGGATTCTAGCACTCTCTTCTGATAACCACTGCATGTACTGCTAATGCATGCACATGACACACAGATACATGGGCACAAAACACTCATAGACATAAAATAAAAATCTAAACAGGGCTGGAGAGATAGCTCTGAGGTTAAGAGCACTGGCTGTTCTTCCAAAGGTCCCGAGTTCAATTCCAAGCAGCCACATGGTGGCTCACAACCATCTATAATGTGATCTGGTGCCCTCTTCTGCTGGGCAGATGTACATGGAGGCGGAGCACTGTATACATAATAAATAAACAAATCTATTTTAAAAATCTAAACTTTTAATTTAAGATTAAAAAATGAAACACACGTAAATTACTTGTAATAGTCATCAGAAGAGTTTCAGAAAGAAACAAGGAAGAGTTCTCAGGGGTAAACATACAATTCTCAAGAAAAAGAAGGGAAAAGAAAGCTTACTACTGGTAACTGTGGTAACCAGAGCAAGGATACCTATGGAGCTGTATGCACGGTATGACTAAATAGTTACAAGGTATTAACCAAGTTAAAAAATCAGTAATATCAAAAATACACCCACATATACTACCTTTTATCTTAGCAACACAACTTCATGCTGACAAACTTTTAAAGTTGGCATGCTTGAATGTTAAACTACTAAATTAATCAATGTTGCACTGGCCTTATTTTGTTGATGGATTGGTGATATTTAAGTGAGTAAAAAAATGGAGAAATATTTTATTAATTACTGCCTGTTTATTTCATGATTTTTTTCCTTGCTTACATTTCATCAATCAGTAAACTCATTATTATAGTCAATATTTCATCAACTTTGAGAAAATTATATTATTTACAGTAATGATCTAATTCAGAAGTCTCTATTATAATTAAAGGCCAAGTGCAAGTGCTGGGCTGAGACTGCAATGCATTCTTAGATGGCTGGCTTGTTGTAGCATGCACATTAAGGACCTGGACTCCATCCCCAGAAACAAACCTCAATCCAGGAAAAAAAAACCCACAAAATGTCAAGCCAAGTACAAATAATAATTTGTAAATATACCTTAGTAAAAGTGTTTAGCTTACAAATTAAAAAATAAGTCAATTTAAATATTTTTTGAATTTATAACATTCTATCATTGAATTCTGCTTAGTTTCAAATGTAAAGAATTGATAACATGCTTTACACATTATATTTAGATAAATATATAACCAAAAATAATAGTATGAATTAGTATTGCAAAATTCCCTTTACGTACTATGTGGCAAATATCATGGCAATAGGTAATAATTTCTAAATTTGAATGATGCCACCAAGAAAACTATAAAATGTACTTGCAGTATTCCTGGGAGATATTTTAAAAGGTAAAAACCTGGTGCATTTGAAAGATGGTGTCTCTCTTTTATTTTGTTGCTTCTGCCGTTCAAATTCTCTTAGCCGTGAAAAGATGTGTCCAACTGGTTGTTCCTGAAAAATATGCATACAAGTAAAATTAAATGGACTCGGCAGGGTGTTTTTATATACTGATGTATACATGTGAATACATGCAACAATAGTAATTCATAAAAAGAAGAATTTTAGGGAATACAAAGGGGAACATGCAAACGATTGGAGGAAAGACATGGAAGGAGGGAAATAGTTTAATAATGTTTTAAATAAATAAAATATGTTCATAGGGTATCAAGTCTCTTCTTGGTAACCTGCTCTCCTTCCTCTGACTGCCACCAGGTCTCCCCCTCCAGGGGACATCAGGTTACCAAGAAGAGACTTGATACCCTATGAGCATATACAGGGGGAGGAGGTCCCCCTCAGTCACAGTCATAGGGGAGGGGAGTAAGGGGAAAATGGGAGGGAGGGAGGAATGGGAGGATACAAGGGATGGGATAACCATTGAGATGTAACAAGAATAAATTAATAAAAAAAGAAGAAAGGAGAAAATAAATAAATAAATAAATAAAATTTAATTCAAAATGCCAACTAAAATGTTTTTAAATAAATGAATACAAGTCCAACCAAAAAATTTTAACTATTTTATATTGAAAAAGTAGGTCAACTTGTAAGAATATTAACTAATAATAACTGAGCACAATAAGTTATATACATGGTGATCAGTAAATGTAAATAATTATGAAAATAGAGTGTCTTGTATATTATAATTTATGTATATCTTTGTGAAAACAGGTCCTCCTTTTTCTAGTCTATATCACTTTAAAATTTTATCTAGAGTAGATAGATAGTTATGGAATAACTCAAGTTCACTAGTCTTACTGATGGAGACATTCTCATGACTATTGACTACAAAGTGACATTCTTCTTTGATCGGCATTTATGTTGCTTCAATTTTTTCACTACTAAAAATGGACCCTGACATATTATATTTGAACAATCATATGAGTTTCTGTAAGATACCGCTCAAAAACAATGCTTAGGTTAAAGACTATGTATACCATTGCTCCAATATCATTCTATGGTCAGCAAATGACTTTGTTTTTCTTTATTGTAGCCTAAACTATGAATTGTTAAACCAGTGACAGGTACCAAACCATACCATCATTTCAACTAACACTTCCCTGATTATTAGTGAGGATACTTATTCTTTCCAAATATCTACTAACCATGTACAACATTTCCCTTTCTAGAAAATGTTTACTTAAACTCTTTATCCATTGATGATATTTTATGTTCTTAAATAATGAAACTTTAATTGTTCACATTTTCTCCTAACTCTTTGGATACTTTGCTTATTTTTCAGATTTTATATTGTGAATTATTTTTACTCAAGATATATAAAGTGTTATACATGAGACATAGTATTCATAATCTAGTCTAAAATAACGCCCCCTGCTATGAAACTCTCCATTGATAACCATTATCCAGTGTACCAATTTGGTCTTTGTTTATTATTTGTTAAAGAATTAAATGAATGTATATGTATTCATTATATATGTATTTCATTATATATATGCATATATAAATGTATGTTAAAGAAACTATGCTTTCTACAATTTAAAAAGGTTTTAAGTTTTTTTCCTTCAACACTGATAGTACACTTCTCTTCATCCCCAGAGGTAAACCTCATGGTGCTTTACTCTTACTCCAGTCATTTCTTTTACCGTATCCCTCCTTCTCCTTTGATCCTGTCTAAGTCTCATCTTTTAACCTACCATATGTTTAACGTTTTTAATTCACTTCCTCCTCAGTTTTGTATTTCTAATGGAATGTCTGAAGCTGCACCTACTCAAAAATTTTCAATGTTGTCTGTTCCTCTTCCCTCTCTTTGGAATTTATATATATATATATATATATATATATATATATATATATATATATATATATACTGTTCTGAGTACTTTATTGGCCATTTCAAATACATACTTACTTCCTGTTTGATTTAGTTGAATTATTTCATTGGCGAATTTACCTTTTCCATTTTATCTCTAATATCTTTCACTAGCTATCCAACTACTGAAATTCCTGGTCAGTTTGTCCAATTTTGTTCTTTTCCACTATAATTTATCAGTGTTGTTTCTTGCTCCTCCTTTTCCTCCTCCTCCTGCTCCTCTTTCGATTGTGGGAGAACAATTCAAGAAACATGTTGTAGGCCCCGTATTGCTAGGGTTGTTATTCTTTATTTCTGTATCTCTCTATCTCAGTTTCATTTTGTTCAAAAGGAAGAAATTTAGCTATATCATGTTAAACTTATCTTCCAGATATTTTACATTCAGCAACTGGGTAGAAAGGCATGGTGCTTTAAATAGAAATGGCCACTATAGACTCATGTGTGTGAATGCTTGGCCCATAGGGAGTGGCACTATTAGGAGGTGTGGCCTTGTTGGAGTAGGTGTGGCCTTGTTGGAGGAAACGCATCACTGTGGTGAGGGCTTCGAGGTCTTATATGCTCAAGCTACGACCAGTGATCAGTGTGGCAGTCTTTCTTCTGCCCTGAGATCAAGATATAGAACTCTTGGCTCTTTCTCCAACACCATGCCTGCCTATATGCTGCCATGCTTCCTGCCAGGATGATGATATATAAGCCAGCACCGGTTAAATGCTTTTCTTTATAAGAGCTGCCATGCCCATTGTGCCTCTTCACAGCAATGAAAACCTAACTAAGACAGGATCTCTTTCCTATTTTCTGTGGTATATACCAGGCTAGCAGGATCATACATTTCTGAGGAATCTCCTGTCTCCACTATTTTCTATAGGAGCATTGGTATTATAAATGCTTGTGTTTTGGAGTCGAGCTATTGTGTGAATCCTGGAGATCTAAAATCAAGTCCTCATATTTGCTTGGCAAAAACTTACCCACTGAACCATCTCATGATAATTGTTACAAGATAATATCAGTAGTAGAGATAATATACTGCTAACAAATAATAATTAGTTTTCATATTAAGTAATTAAATTGACAATTTTAGCACTCAAGTTCCTTGAATGAAATATATTAAAAAGCTTTAAGGAAATTGGAGTTCTTAAGTTTAGTTTTATAGCTATGGTCCCACATTTAAAGTATATTTTCTTTTAATTATTTGATGTAGAGTTTTGTTAAAAACTCGTGATTTTTCTTTACTTAACTCTTGCTTACAAATATTTGTTTTCTCTTTTCTCTTCATGTTTAAATTATGAGATACATCACTAATACAAGACAACAGATAAATTATACTTCAAGTTGAAATATTAATGGTTTGAAAACTCCTACATATCCATGATCCACATTGACATGTAGAACACAGATGTTGACTTAGATGACTCATACCAGGTTTGTCCTTGATTGCATTCTAGATGTCCTAAGATAAATATATAATCCACTGTACCAGTCTACTATATTTTTACCATAACAAAACACAATTGCCTTGGTAGCTTGAACAGCAAACGTTTTTTTCTTACATTTCCTGGAGCTTGAAATCTGAGATCAATTCTTTGCAGCAGGTTTATTTGCTTTAGAAAAAATTTATGTGGCTTTCAAATAGCTGCCTTTTCGTGGGTTCACATGGTCATCTCTTTGTAGTTTCATGTCTGATATCTATCTAGTTTTCTTTTTGTAAGGACAATAGGTTTAGGATTATCCTGACAACTACATTTAAGCCTAATTGTCTCTTAAAAAGACCTGTGCTGGTATAGTGGTTTTGTGTTATGTTGACACAAGCTAGAGCCATCTGGGAAGATGGAACCACAATTGAAAAAAAAATGGTGTCCACCAGATTGGCCTGCAGGCAAGTCTGTGTTGCATTTTCTTGAATAATGATTGATGTAGGAGGACCCCGCCTTCTGTGGGTGGTGTTGAGCCTGGGCAGGTGGGCCCGGGTTGTATCAGAAGGCAGGCTGAGCAAGCCATTATTAGCAGCCCAGTAAGCCGTGTTCCACCATGGCCTCTGCATCAGTTACTGCCTGCAGGTTTCTGCCTCAACTTCTAATCATGATAGATTATAAGCTATAAGATGAATTAAACCTTTCTCTCCTGGAGTTGCCTTTTAATCATGGTGTTTATTGAAGCAATAGAAAGCAAACCTGAACTTGATTTATCTTTAATGCAGTCACATGATGGAGAAGTAGGATTTGGAGCTTTAGTGTATAAATTTTGGTGAAACACAGTTTAATAAACACTGACTGTAGTGTGTTCATCTTTCCTTGGCTTATATGTACATACTTAAATATGGTGCAAGCTTATTAATTTTTAGGATGTTCATCAGTGCAATCATTGCTATATTCCAGTGAATATACATTTGTCATTTGTAGTTGTATTTGTAAGATGCACTATTGATTTTTATGTTATTATACTATTTTCATTATATGAATATAGCCTATTTATTCATGTATTCTAGTATTGGTAACATTTTGGCTGTATATAGTCTTTTATATGCACACTGATATGATGGAAATCCTTGTATATTCTTTTTTGTCAGCATTTTGAAGAATTTCTGTAAGGTCTTCATATAGTAGTGAGACTGCTCAGTCATCAAATTTCTAAATGTTAAGTTATACTTAGAACTCCCTTTTGTTTCTAGTCCCAATTTGATTTTTTTCACTCAGTTGCAGAGGCTTCTGGTTTCTTCTGACTAGACAATCTATTCAATGTTTCTTTCATGAAAAGGATATTTTTTAAATTTTTATTTGTTACTAATTTATTCAGATTACATCTCAATTGTTATCCCTTCATTTGTATCCTCCTGTTCCTCCCTCCCTCCCACTTTCACCTTATTTCCCTCTTCTAGGTCTGTGACAGAAGGGGACATCCTATCTGACCATATGGTCACAGCCTATCAGGTCTCTTCTTGGTAGCCTGCTTATCCTTTCTCTGAGTGCCACCAGGCCTCCCCACCAAGGGCACCAGAGTTCGTGTCAGAGTCAGTCCCCACTCTCCACACAACTGTGGAGAATGTCCTGTCCATTGGTTAGATCCAAGTAGGCGTTCAATGTTTACTGTGTGTATTGTCCTTGATTGGTGTACTAGTTTAAGTAGATGCCCCTGGACCCAGATCTGCCAGTCATGATGTTCTTCTTGTAGGTTTCTAGGACCCTTTGGATCCTTCTGTTTGTTTTTTTGTTTGTTTGTTTTTTGTTTTTTCAAGACAGGGTTTCTCTGTGTAGCCTTGGCTGTCCTGCAGATCCTTCTATTTTCCTGTTCTCCTGTACTTCTCTCACCTAGAGTCCCAATAGGAGGTCCCCGCATCTATCCCAATCTCCTGTTAAGTGAAGATTTTTAGGGGACATCCCTGTTTGTCTAGTGAGTATATACCATGTGAGTCTTCATGAAAAGGATTTTTAACTGGAGGTATGGCCATGCAGAATATAGATTATTATGATTTATTTTTAAATTAATTTAAAAATCATTAATTAATTTGGGACCCAAATGGTGGCCTACTGGTTAAGAGCACTTGTTGCTCTTGTGAGGGCCTAGATTCAGTTTCTAATACCCCATGGAGTCTCACAAATGCTTGTGACTACAATTCCAGGGCATTCAACACCCCCTTCTGACTTCTATGGGTCCTTCATACACATGGTGTGCGCATGAGCACGTGCACACACACATGCAGAAAATACACATGTAAAGTAAAAATAATTAACAAAATTAAATTATCATAAGGTAATGGATTTTGCTATGAAATTTTCATATATGTAAATCCCATACTTTTCTCATTCAGTTTTTCATTTCCCACCCTTGACTTCCCTTCTCCCTGATGAATGGACACATTATTCTCAGCTAGCCTATTGAAATGAAAGCAGAAATGTTAAAGCTTAGGGAAGGCTGAGCAGTAGGAGGTTATCACTTCCTACTAACTGGAGTGTAAGTTAGCGGAGACCTAGTAGCTCCTCTTGTAGAAGCATGGACTAAGACCCAGGAGAACAACTCTGGTTCTCTAAGGTCACTCTCAACTTCCATGGAAATTCTACACTTCCAAATTTAAGACTTCAATGTGAGAGAATAAATCTGTGTATGTTTAAGCTACTATTTTTCAGTTTCTGAACTTATAATGAAAGAAACTATCTAACTAAACCTACTTTTAAATTTCACTTGATAATCTATCTGAAATCTGAGCACATAAAAATGCTTTGAGTTTTCAGTTTATCTCTCAGGCTTGACAATTTCTGGATCTCTCTTAGAAGAAAGCTTTATTTTCAAATGTCAATTGCTCCCCCAAGGAATAAAAGATCCTTGAAAGGCATACTTGATAGTCCTAAAGCAACCAAAGCAGCAATTCTCCATCTAACTAGGAGCCTCTGCTATAACCAAGTATTTATATGCAAAGAAGGATTACAGAGGATGATATAATTATTATCTGAGAAGTTGTGATTAATCTTACTGTACACATTTCCCATCTGCTTATATCTTCTTCCCAGCCCCTCCCCTTGAGTCCCCTTAGAATTAACTGCTATCATTAATTTTTGAATCATTTTATCACTTTGAAAATATTATTCCTAAGCAATATATTATTAGTTTTACTTGGTTTTGAGTCTGTTAAATTATGGGTTACTGTATTTTATCTTTTGTGATCTACTTTTTTTCCCCCTCTAAAAATTAGGTTTGCAAGATTCATCCATGATTTAATGAGTTGCTGAAAGCATGATTTAGGGTATAATTAGCTGTCATAATAGATAAACTTCCAAATTTCAGTATTGCAACTCAATAGTTTCTCTTCTGCATAAAGTTTAAAATGAATGCAGTAATAGCAGATGGCTCTCATCCAAGTAGTGAGTCAGAAACTTACCATATCTTCATTTTGAACTCTGCTGTCTTCAATATCTGGCTTCCTACAGTGGCACACTTACCTACTCCCAAGCTACGGGAGGAATCTGGGATGATTTGTATAGGAAGTTCCAAGGGGCACGGTGTGGAAGCGACTCACATTGTGTCCTCTCAGGTTCCATTTATATAAGCTCAGTTGCGTGTAATGGTCATGCAGAAGTGTACCTCAGATCTCCCTCCAGCAGAGACACCATTAGAAGAACTGCAGTGAGCTAATAGCCTCCAGCTGTAGTGGGACCAGGGCCTATACATCCACATTGAGGCTAAGACTTTCCCCACCATTGTCCACTCAGTGAGCACAGCAAATACACTAGGACCTGGGGACGTTTGCCCAGCAAAACACTCAGCCAAGGGCAATATTTGTGCCAGAACTCAACACTGACATAGCTGAAGCTTTTCAGAGCTGAACTGCAGTCTGAAGTTTTCCATACCCATTCTTTTGCTAGCTCTGCATTTAGGGAGGAAGTCAGACTAACATCTCAATATCGGAGCTCTCCCCCTTTCCCCTTACTCCTTACACCCCTTGTTGTTCATAGGACGACCCTTATAACTCTCCTATTTCTGATTCTATTCAAACATACAAACAAAATCACATAATACTTAGGTTTTTATATAAGGGTCGTTGTACACCCAGGAAGAACAGGAACTAGGTGCAGCGAACCACCCACCATATGACATTATTTAGCTCATTAATTTTTATTGATATATGTCATTTATCTATTTTATTCCTTTGTCCATTTTATTCATTCTGTGTTAGTGGACATTTGAGTAGTTGTATGTTTTGAGCTTTGTTTCCATTTCCTCATTGTAAATATCATTATGAATGTTGTATACGTTCAGTAGTGACAGTTTTTCTTGGTTATTTGTGCTTACATGTGGGACTGCTATATTGTAGGATGTTCACGTGATCAGTTTTGTGAGTTGACAGTAAGTTCTTTCAAAAGAATACATTATTTAGTATATTATTAATAGTGCATTAAAATACTATGAACTGTACAGCATTGAAATGTGTTAACTGAGAAGCACATACACTAAATTTCACATGTTTCTTGGGAATATCCCACCCTAGCCAGATAGTAGAAGATGCTACTTCCTTGTATTGTTTAGTGGTGCCCTTGGGCAAAATGGCTACTTTCCTCTTCCATCTTTCAAAAAGAGACATAAGGGCAAAGTGTCTTTGGATTAGACTGTGAAAAAAATATTTTCTACTCTTCTTAAAGATCTCACATTTTGGAGCCTTCGCCAAACCATAGTTAGAAACAATCACTGAATATGACTATCATGAACTTTGGTAGAATGTAGGGAAAACAATTGGCCCAGGGCAACAGTATAAGTGTGAGGCCTCACAAGTGTGGTGTATGACAGTGATTCTCTCCCAAGAGTCTAAACCCAGCAAGCTAGAGCAGCCATTTTAACTAAGTAAGCAGAAGAGAGTAACCTCCATAGCCCATTGTGCACTGGCACATGGCGACTGACCATTGTGATGCCTTACCCGCTCTTCTCTCTGCAACTAATGACAAAGAAGGCAGAACACAAGATGATTATAAGAGTAAATTGCTTGTTCCATCTCAAACCCCAGACCATTACAATCCCCTCCGTTCAAGCTAATATAATTGAGAATTTATTTTTTATGTTTTTGTTAAACATTTTTGTTTTTTTACATATACATTTGTATCATTCCACATATATACAATAAGTTAACTACAGCATGAAGAACCATGACACAATCAGGAATTATATAAATGTTACATTCTTAGTGTTTTGTCTATTTGCATTTGACAGCCTTGAAGAAAACATCTTTCCTATCTTGTGCCCCTAATATTCTGAATGTAAAACAGTATCTATCATATCTCATCATTATCAATTTAAAACATCTATCTAGACCTAAAAACATCTTAACCCCTGAACAACTAAGCTTAATTGTAAAACTAAACTATCTGGTCTTCAACCCCTTCAGAGACTTGAGAAGGAATAAAATTCATTACCTGAGATTACTGGGAGTGCAGGTATACTCAGCTTCCCAAATGAGAAGATGACAGAGAGAATTTATTTTTTTTACATCTGTATAAGAGAAAATCCTTGGATTAAATATTATATTCAGTTTCTAAAATACAAAAGACCCTTCAGCCTGTGGAAACTGAATCAAACTGCTCTAATAACTGAAAGTGGTTGGGACCAAGACAAAAAATATAGCTATATATCATCACAGTATTTAAATCTGAATCAAGGACAGACTGTATGTGACTGTGGTCCCATAAGGATACATAGCCTAGGCATACTGTAGCTTTATTAGTTTGTGTAAGTATATTCTGTAATGTTCATATAACAATAAAGTTTTCCAGTGAAGCCTTCCTTATGCCATATCTCTCACATTGATTCAAGGCTGTATTATTAGTATATTCAGCAAGAAAGGAGGGATTAAGAACACAGTTTGATACAGTAACTGAAAAATGCCAGAAATAACTATTTTATGTTTTTTTCTCAGAATTTGAGACCATTGATTGGATCCTTAACATGTTTTTGTGAGTTTAGAGTAAGTGAGCTTAACCAAACTACATATTAAGGTACAGAAAGGATTCCAATCATAAGAACCAAATGTACAT
The DNA here is from genome assembly GCF_964271855.1 of Acomys minous. Taxonomy (NCBI): domain Eukaryota; kingdom Metazoa; phylum Chordata; class Mammalia; order Rodentia; family Muridae; genus Acomys; species Acomys minous. Next base: position 114,381,915 of record NC_140488.1, on the reverse strand, counting down.
TCACTCTATCAATGCTTATTGAGTACTTTCTCTATGCCAAACACTCTGCTAGGCAATAGAACGACATTATTGGGGTAAGAATCATTTTTCTAATAATTTGTAATTCAGTTGTTATACTTTATGGTGTGTATGTAATTGAAAGACAAGCAATTTTGTGAAATTGTCACAACTTAAGATCCAGTCCTGACTGTGAGGTGGACAGCTGAAAGTTTAAGTTAAGACAATACAGGCAGTAAACCTTAAGCCCCTACCCAGATCTAGCCAATGGAAAGAACACTCTCCACAGTAGAGTGGAGAGTGGAATATTACTTTCTCACATACTCTTGTGCCTCACCTTTGACCATGTCCCCTGGACAGGGAGACCTGGTGGCAATCAGAGGAAGGACAGCAGGTTACCAAGAAGAGACTTGATACCCTTTGATCATATAGAGGGGGAGGTAATCCCCCTCAGGAACAGTCATAGGGGAGGGGAATAAGGGGAAATTGGGAGGGAGGGAGGAATGGGAGGATACAAGGGATGGGATAACCATTGAGATGTAACAAGAATAAATTAATAAAGGAGGAAAAAAAAGAAGTCTGTTAGATGCTTCTAGAAGGTCAGAGAAATTTATATCTCTAGATTTAGAAGAGAAATGTAAATAAGGGCTTTTCCTGCCGATATGCATGAGTATAGCATGATGTGTGTGCTATAGCCTTAAGATAGAGAATACACACACATGTGCCATCAGAAGGCTACAATCTATTGAACTTTGTCAAAAGCAAGATCATATTGGAGGCAAATGGAAGAGAAGGGGCAAGGGAAGGTGCTATGAAACCGTAGTTCTAATAGAAAAGCAGAAATAGATCTCATATTATGCTCGTGAAATTGAGTTTCAGAAGGCTATATTTGCAAAGATTAAAAGTTGAAACCTGCTATTTACGATTCCTGTGTTTGGGTTTCCAAGGATTCCTATTGTTTTTCTCCATTCATAAAATGGTAGGTGTATAACAACAGCACTGTTGTTTAATATAAACTTGGGAAACACACAGGGCTCACTTTGCCTGAGAAATTAAGAAATAAACAGATTTTAGTTTATGTTTTAGAACAAAATGTAATGGTTTAACCTCAGTTATTTAAAGTCATTTTGTGTTTAAAGAAAATGAGGGATGGATTTGGGTGGAGAAAATAACTCCCAGTCCTAGGGAAGTATTATAAGAAAAAATATTTTGGAGACATCCAACTCATCTTGGAAATTGCTATAAAACTAGAAAAATATTGGGTTTGTAGCGACCCAAGCTCTATTTCTAAAATCATGAAAAACAATCTATTTTTAAGCTTAGGCTCCCATTTCATGAGCAGCTTTACCTCAGTTATGATATAGGAAAGCTACAAAAATTGACATGGAAACCTGGTGCTTTCCTCAAAGAGACAAAACAAAATTCCCTCCTTTATGTAAATGGAATAATAGGAATGGGTGTGTCATAATTGTCTAGGGCTGCCATAACAGGATACCATAGACTGGCTTATAGTTTGAGCTTAACTGAATCTTGTGCTTTGATAGTAGTAGAGGTAGAAATTTTGAGATGTCATTGCCTATATGTGTATTGCATTAGTCAAGTTTATGTTAGTAAAAAAATGCCCAAGAAAAAACAATTGAAGAGAAAAGTGTTTATTTTGGATCATGGATTTATTAATTATATTTCACCATGCCCAGCTCTTGCTTTTGGACCCAAGGTGAGGCAGAATATTATGGCAGTAGTTCTTGGGGATGCAAATCCAACCATATCATAGCAGCCAGGAAACCAGGATAGTAAAGGGATGGAGGGAGGGAAAGGGAAAAGGGGAAGGGAGGGGGAATGCGGGAGAGGGAGAGAGATGGGGAGCTTTTAATATATATTTTATTACATTCATATTACATCTCAATTGTTATCCCATCCCTTGTATCCTCCCATTCCTTCCTCCCTCCCACTTTCCCCCTACTCCCCTCCCCTATGACTGTGACTGAGGGGGACCTCCTCTCCCTTTATATGCTCACAGGGTATCAAGTCTCTTCTTGGTAGCCTGCTATCCTTCCTCTGAGTGCCATCAGGCCTCCCCATCCAGGGGACATGGTCAAATATGAGGCACCCATATTCGTGTGAAAGTCAGACCCCACTCTCTACTCAATTGGTGAGGATAGCCTGTCCATTGGCTAGATTTGGGTAAGGGTTTGAAGTTTTCTGCACATATTGTCCTTGGCTGGTACCATAGTTTGAGCAGAACCCCTGGGCCCAGATCTGCCCATAATAATGTTCTTCTTGTAGGTTTCTGGGACCCTCTGGATCCTTCTATTTCCCCATTCTCCCATGCTTCTCTCACCTAGAGTCCCAATAGGATGTCCTCCCTTATGTCCCTCTTTCCTGGTAAGTGAAGACTTTCATCGGACATGCCCCTTGGGCTAGTGTCCAGATATAAGTGAGTATATACCATTTGATTCTTTCTGCTTCTGGGCTAACTTACTCATTATGATCCTTTCTAGTTCAATCCATTTGTCCACAAATTTTGGGAGTTCCTTGTTTTTAATAGCTGAGTAGTATTTTATAGTGGAAATGTACCACAGTTTCTTTATCCATTCTTCTACTGAGGGGCACTTAGGCTATTTTCATTTTCTAGCAATTATGAATAAAGCTGCTCCTATTCCACTCCTTGGAATATACCCAGAGATGGGGGGCTTTAATTCTTGGTGTTTTCATAAGTGCATACTACTTATCATGAAGTCCATAACTTCATCATCTCATCTAACTCTACATCTTAAAGGCACCATCTTCAAACACACTGAGTGGTACAGATTCAACATATGAATTTCAAAAAGACACAATCCAACCCACAGCAAAACACCTGCTTTGGTCAGCTTTATCTATAGTTATATGGATAGAGATATGTGATCCTTTTATTCTGTTAGTTTTATTAAAGCATAGACACTCCTAACATACCTAATGCTATGCAGGAAGTCCTTCAACTTAGGGGGTACCGTAATAGAAACTGCCTTATTCAGCAGTTTCAAATCTTAACTCAGTTATAACTACCAATTTCTCACCAATTTTGCTTATATTATTGTACCATAATGAATGAAAAATTAAAGAACAACTTGGCATGCAGAATTGATTTTTAACTCATAGCCAAACTTCCATATTATGTATAAGTTCTTCAGGTGGCTAGTTTGTTAGACACGTACAGATTTTAAAATTCTACATAAACAAAGTGATTTGAAACAATGATAGGAATAAAACAATGTGTTTTTCTTCTTTTTCTTTCTTCCTTCCTTCCTTCCTTCCTTCCTTCCTTCCTTCCTTTTTCTTTTCTTTTTTTATTTTCTTAGGATAAATTTATTTAATTTTTAATTAGAAAAGAAGACTTTAAAATTTATTTTACACTACTGGACGAAATAAAGGACTTCTCAGTATGCCATTTTAATGCATATATGCCATTGTAAGAAAGAGTGATTTTATAATTTCCCCTAAGCACAGACGAAATCAGGCTCATTGTGCCACTCACGAAACACTGGCAATCATAACATTGCCCACTTTCTCTCAATGTCCAATGCTGTAGAGCTCCCTGCTTTCTTAGACCGTCCTCTATGTAACCTATTCAAAACTCAGACTCTATAAGGAGTCCTGTCACCCTCACACTGATTCTATTAGGTTTTATGTTCTTTCTCACTGCAACAAGTAAAAAAAAAAAACCCAACTTTTAAAACTGCAAATGTGTTTCTGGTGGGGTTTTATTTAAGGGCATTGGTAGGTGGTATATTTCTGGGTTCAGGCAGGAAGCATGACAAATGTTTTTTCTTCCAACTTCTTTTCTCTTTCCATTGGCTATATCTCTGCCTCTGTTGCAAAGAGGGAGGACATGGCTTTGTCTATTCATGCTAAGATTGAACAACCTTTCGTCAACACTGTAATATTCCTTATCAAATATGCATGCTTTCGTCTGACACATGAGGGATCAGGCATCTCTTCTGCAATGCTCAGGCAATGTTAGGTACTCTCTTAGGATATAACATGCATATCACCATCCACGATCATTCAAACCTTTACTTACACATCATATTAAGGTGGGAAAGTAAGACTCAATCTAGCTTTATGAAGAAAACAAAACAAACAATCAAAAGTCCCCAAATGTCCTGATTTCTAGGCCACTTCTCTTGACATGAACTCTCAGTATAACAAGTGTGAACTGAGTTGTCAGGATTGTTCAGCCCAGTGCCAGATGCTCCCACTTCTCTTGGATGTATTGTAGAACTGAGTTTCTCAGGCTGTTAGAAGCAGGTGGAGAAGTTTGACTTGTTCTGGACAAAGAAATATGAACAGAAGGAGTGGATATTACTACTGAATAGAAACATTATGAGCCACTGTGCCATTTCTTTTTTAAATCATACGCTGTGATTTTGCTTCAGCATTATATGTGAGCAAATATCCTCACTCCATATTCGTTACCAAATGAGGTTGGTGTAGATCAAAGTCGTCTGCTGACCTAGGGTGTACATTAAATGCTGACATGATCCATTACTGGTTTAAGCCCTGGAGATCTGGAGAATATTTGTCAATATAGCATAATTTACCTTCACCTCCCTTACATAAATGGAGATGTGCTTACACACACACACACACATAGGTACTCATGTACACACCTGCGTACTCTGTGAGAACAGAGAGAGGAGAGAGAAAGGGAGGGAGAGTGAAAGAGGGAGGGAAATTGGGTTTCTCATAATATTTTCTCCAAATGAAATAGCACTGTCTAATGGCGACTTCTTCCTTCTTATTTATATTCTCCTTGCATACAAAAGTACCAGGCAACTCTAATTCAAGCACAGAAAATGCTTACAAGTGAAGATCAACTTGGAAGAGATCCCAGCATATTAACTACCAACAAATTTGCTGTTTGTAAAGCCCCCTAGGTGCCTCAAAAGGTTATAGAAGGGAAAAATGAGAAAAATAGGCAGTCTGTTTATCTCCTGCAAAAATGATCTCTTCTTCTAGCTAAAAACTGGGCTTGGACGAGCCAGGCTCTGCATAATCTGCTAGAATCAAATTAGAGGTATATGTTCTTTTCTTTATGAAGGTGCTAATGCTGCGCTCCTTGGTTCACATGGTCACTGCATCATCACCACACTCATCCATAGCAAGCAGTGCTGCTTACTGACATTTGTAAAGATTATGCACAAATCAAGAAGGATTTCAAACTTCTCCAATCAGAGCCTCAACACTTCCATTCCTTTTTACCACAACTGTGTAGTTAGAACAAATACTTGTATTACCATTATTTTGCTTTATTTCCTTTGAGTGAATCAAGGATATATATATATATATATATATATATATATATATATATATATATATATATATATATATATAGTCATCACATCAACAAATTCACATATAATATTTGTTCTCAATACTGTCTACATATTACAATCACTTTGGAGACTTTAACGTTATGGATGACTATGCTCTTCTCTAAGATGAGTCCTGTTGTGGGTAATAGGCTGAAGATATTTCTTTGAAAGAACCTTAGATGATTTTATTATACAGATGTCTTTAAGAAAATTGTGTGGGGTTCCCCCAGGAGACATATGCTGAGATGGACATGTGGTAGTTTACAGTTTACTGGAGAGCAATGTGGTGCAGCATTAGTAAGGGCGTGAAGAAACAGGTTGAAAGAGGCTGAGGATGAACGATAAGGAAACCATACCAAAGCTTGTTGAAGCCACCAGAACCTCCAATGCTAATATCTTTAGCATTGTCCTGACTTGTAGGAAATGGACAGTAATTAGTCTTGGGTTTTGGCCACCTCTCAGGAAAAGAAGCATAACTTTGAGCAATGGACAAAATACACAGACTCTACACCATTTGAATTTTACTTAGTAGTTTGGAGAGTATAAAAATGAGCATATGAACTTGGAAACAATATTTTGTGAGAACAATCGATGCTATAAATAAGTTTGCGATTATAAGAAATTAGACAATATTTTGGTTAAAAGCTTAGATTCTGGAGACTGACTGATGTTCACACTTGGCTCTGCTACTACTTGCTAAGACCCAAAGCAAAATAATAACAAGAATGACATTTATAATTTCCTTCTATGTAAAATAAGGATATCAGTAGCTACTTTAAAAAAGCATTGTGGGAACTAAATTATTTAATTGGGCTTTTTTTTTTTGGTGATTTCAGTGCTTCTTGGCACATAGTGCTCAGAAATGTTAGCTGATAATGTTACTCCAGGGCAGGGACCTGGGTGACTAGGGACAACCTTGTTGTGATGATAACATGTTATCACTTTCTCCCTATCCAAACTGAAGAATGGGGGGGGGAATGTGTCTACATATTCTGAATGTCAACATTTCTAAATAAAGAAAGAGCATGACAAAGTACAGAAGTTGACAGAAGACCAATGTGTTCAGAGCATAGTAAAGAAGAGAGGTTTGGATGCTGACCGATTATATATAGTCACTGTTTATGACTGCTGCCATTGATCCCCTTTTTAATAGCAATTCACTGAGTGATAGAAACATCTTGTTGCCACTGAAGAGCACATTTTAATCATAGTTGAGCTTATGCTAATGACTTGACTCTTGGTGACTCAAGGGTTGGAAGGTTCAGCTTCATTCTTTTCCAAAGCATAGTGAGTAGGAACGAACCACCCATGCATCAGTAATGTGGCAAGCCCACATTCCGTGGAATCAGACGCTTTTGTTTTTAGGACCTTTTCTGGGCCTTGCTCTCTGTGTCTCTTTAACTGACTGTACATTTTTGTTTGCTTCCGTGTGTGTGTGTGTGTGTGTGTGTGTGTGTGTGTGTGTGTGTGTGTGTGTGTTTTGGGATTGGAGGGGGAGGCAGAGGTGGATAACAGGCATCTTCCTCTGTTGATCACTACCATAATTTATCTATGTATTTTTACTTTTGGCTTATTGATATAAGGTATTTTATGATATTCTCTTACGGTCTTTTTGGTATGATGATAATTATTTGGTTATTATTGATAAATGCTGGGTTTTGTTCCCTGATTTTTCTTGTGGGGATGGTGTCATATTATGTATCCCAGGCTGCTCTGAAACTTAAAGTCCTCCATCCTCATCTCTCAAATTTCTGGGATTATAGGTATGTTAAACTACCACCAGCCAGAGACTGAAAATATTTATCTTCTCTTTTTATTTTATTATTTCAGTCTAAGTAGAGATATGTCATTTTATTTGAAATTTTTATATATTTTAATCATGTTTTCTTCTTTACAAACTCTTACCAGACCCTACCCACCCAACTTTATTCTCTTTCTCCCCACCAAAAGAAACAAACAAACAAACAAACAAACAAAAACAAAAAGCCCATAAACCCCCACCCTCAAAAATTGAAAATCAAAACAAACAAAGACTAATAAGAAAAAATGCAAAACAAAACAAAAAGCACAGTAAAAACTTGGAGTCAGTTATGTGCTGGCCAACCACTTCTGCACACGGGGCCTGCCGCGCAGTGTGATTGATATACCAGTGACAATCCATTGGAGAAAACTGATCTTCCTTTTACCAGCGGGTATCAATTGCAGATAGCTTCTTGATTAGAGGTGTGACTCCCTTGAGCTCATGTGTGCATCACTTCTGTTGTGTCTCTACTTGAATGTTGAGACAGGTCTTTTTATTGAATCTAGACTTCAATGGGAACAATCTTGTGAGATCATACCCTTTAAATGTGTAGCATCTAATGCTCATGCTGGGTAGTCAGTTAGAATGGAATTTAATTGTGGGACACTCAGTTGATACCCAGTGGGACTGAGAACTGGTTTTGCCTACAGAGGAAAAAAAACGCACATATTTAGTGCTCAGTATTGTAAAAGCAGCTCAGCAAGCACTGTGAGAATCAGATCAAGCAAACCAGAAGCTTCTCCTTCATTTCTATGTTCAGACCATTGTCATCTTCCTATCTCAGGTACTGACTACTTTAAGTATTGCAGTGGATGCTGTCATGCCAAGATATTACCCTTCAGAACTGCTATTCTCATCTTAGCTGATAGCCCTCAGCCCTCAGATGTCAGCCCTCTTTCTAAAAATTTCCTTGGACTGAAGACAAGTATATCACGTGAGACCATGCCTCCTTCTTGTGAACAGCCTGCATTCAATGATAGTTTGGTACAATAAAGGCCTGCCCACTCATCTCAACTGAGATACCACTCTGAGGCCATTTTAACTTTAGAGCTAAGTGTCAATTTTTCTTCTTTTTGTATTTTTGGAACAGGATCTCACATAACCCTAGGCTGTGCTTAAGTTTACTGTATAGCCAATGCTTGCCTAGGAGTAGTTACCCTCCTGCTTCTACATTTAGAGTACTGGAATTGTAGATGTATACCACCATTCTTAGTTCTTGCCAAATTCTGCCTATTTCAACACCCTATCCCTTCGTATAAAGCCAGTGATTATTTCCAAGTAAAGTTATTTTATACTAATGCCCATCTCAGAACCTTCTCTTTGAAAACAGAATTTGCAGTACAAAATAATTTATTTCACCAAAACACACTTTCCAGAACCCAAATTTTAAAATAAATATCGTTACTACTAGATATTTTATATTGCTTGTGGCTATTGTGAAGGGTGTAGTTTTCCTAATTTCTTCCTCTGCATGATTGCCATTTGTATATAGGAAGGCTACTGATTTTTTTCAGTTAATTTTGTATCCAGCCAATTTGCTGAAGATGCTTATTAGCTGTAGGAGTTCTCTGGTGGAATTTTGGGGGTCACTTATGTACACTATCATATGATCTGAAAATAGGGATAATTTGACTTCTTCTTTTCCCATTTGGATCCCCTTGATCTCCTTTTGATGTCTTATTGCTCTGGCTAGAACTTTAAGAAGTATATTGAAGAGATATGGAGAAAGTGGGCAGCCTGTCTGGTCCCTGATTTTAGAGAAATTTCCTCGAGTATTTCTCCATTTAATTTGATTTTGGCTATTGGCTTGCTGTATATAGCCTTTATTATGTTTAGGTATGTGCTTTGTATCCCCGATCTCTCCAGAACTTTAAACATGAATGGGTGTTGGATTTTGTCAAATGCTTTTTCTGCATCTAAGGAGATGATCATGTGGTTTTTTCTTTTAGTTTGTTTATATGGTGGATTGCATTGGTGGATTTACATATATTAAACCATCCCTGCATGCCTGGAATGAAGCCTACCTGGTCATGGTGAATGATATCTTTGTTATGTTCTTGTAAGTAAAGGATTTGTTTGAAAAAACTTTAAATTTCTGAAGAAAGAGATTGAAGATGGCATCAGAAGATGGAGAGATCTCCCCTGTTTGTGAATCAGAAGAATTAACATAGTAAAAATGGCCATCTTACCAAAAGCAATTAACAGATTCAATGCAATCCCTATCAAAATAACTACAAAGTATTTTGAAGACATTGAAAGATCAATTCTCAACTTAAAATGGAGAAACAAAAAACCCAGAATAGCAAAAACAATTCTATACAATAAAAGATCTTCTGGAGGAATCTCCATACCCGATCTCAAGCTGTACTATAGAGTAACAGTAATTAAAACAGCATGGTACTGGCACAGCAATAGGATGGTGGATCAATGGAATCGAATCAAAGACCCAGAAATGAATCCACCACATATGGTCACTTGATTTTTGATAAAGAAGCCAAATCTATTCAATGGAAAAAGGATAACATCTTCAACAAATGGTACTGGTCTAACTGGATGTCTGTATGTAGAAAAATGCAATTAGACCGTTATTTGTCACCATACACAAAACTCAAGTCCAAGTGGATTAAAGACCTCTACATAAAACCAGAGACACTAAATTGATTAAAAGAAAAAGTGGCGAAGAGCCTGGAACACATTGACACAGGAGACAACTTTCTGAACAGAACACCAACAGCCCAGACCTTAAGGTCAACAATTAATAAATGGGACATCATAAGGCTGAGAAGCTTCTGTAAGGCAGGAGACACTGTCAACAGAACAAAGCGATAGCCTACAGACTGGGAAAAGATATTCACCAACCCTACATCTGAAAAAAGTCTAATATCCAAAATATATAAAGAACTCAAGAAACTAAACACCACTAAACCAAATAACCCAACTGAGAAATGGGGCTCAGAACTAAACAGAGAATTCTCAAGAAATGCTCAGTGTACTTAGTCTTCAGGGAAATGCAAATCAAAACAACTCTGAGATTCCATCTTACACCCATGAGAATGACTAAGATAAAAAATTCTATCTGGCACTTTTTCAGAAAACTGAGAATAAGGCTTCCTCAAGACCCAGCTATTCCACTCCTTGGAAAATACCGAGAAGACGCTCCATCACACAACAAGGGCATATGCTCAACCATGTTCATAGTGGCCTTATTCATAATAGCCAGAACCTGGAAACAGCCTAAGTGTCCCTCAGTAGAAGAATGGATAAAAAAAACCTGTGGTACATGGAATACTACTCAGCTATTAAAAACAAGGATTTCCCAAACTTTGTGGACAAATGGATTGAATTAGAAATGATCATATGGAGTGAGTTAACCCAGAAGCAGAAAGAGTCAAATGGTATATACTCACTTATATCAGCATACTAGCCCAAGGGGCATGTCCCATGAAAGTCTTCACTTACCAGGAAAGTGGGATAGAAGTGAGTACATCCTATTGGGACTCTAGGTGAGAGAAGCATGGGAGAATGGGGAAATAGAAGGATACAAGAGTCCTAGAAACCTACAAGAAGAACACTATGACTGGTGGATCTTGGCCCAGGGGTTCTGCTGAAGGTATGGTACCAACCAAGGACAATAAATCCAGTAAGCATCAAACCCCTACCCAGATCCATCCAATGGACAGCACATTCTCCACAGTTAAGTGGAAAGTGGGGACTGACTTTCACACATACTCTGGTGCCTCATATTTGACCATGTCCCCTGGATGCGGAGGCCTGGTGGCACTCAGAGGAAGGATAGCAGGCTACCAAGAAGAGACTTGATACCCTATGAGCATATACAGGGGGAGGAGGTCCCCCTTAGTCACAGTCATAGGGGAGGGGAATAGGGTGAAAGCAGGAGGGAGGAAAGAATGGGAGGATACAAGGATGGGATAACAATTGAGATGTAATATGAATATTCTCAATAAAAAATAAAATAAATATTGTGCTAATTTTTAGATAAATGATAGAAACAAGGTTAAGTGAGTGCTAAGCTGGATTGTGTAGTGGTCTTGGTGGTAATATAAGTAATATTAGAGGAAAAGAAATCAGGAAGGATATTGGATAGTAGAAATCCACAAGGGGGAGGGAAAAGTTTTCTTTGAATTTTTGAGTTTCTTAAAGAGCTTAAGATTCTTACTAGAATTATAAGAGAAAGATACTCACCCCACAACAGGCAATTGAACATAGGGTCCTAGGCATGATAGGCTACTTGGGTGTACAACCACTAAACTCTATGCCCATCCCAGAGCCCAGAGAAAAAAAGACACTGTATAATAAAACACAAATTTGTACCACACTGTAGGGTTTGTTCATATTCCTGATCTTAAGCTTTGAAAAGAAGGTTAGTTATTTTGTTAACGTGGTAACTTCTTCCTCTTTGACTCACCTAACAAACCTCAAATCCTGAGTTTCCTGTAGGGTTGAGGACAGGTGAGTGGCAGTGGATTCCAACAATCTTGAAGATCCAGTGAGAGTGCAAATTGTTTCTTGGTGCTATGTAGCTGCTGATGGTAAAGAGATGGAGGAGAGTGATGACAAAAGAGTTACGAACACAGCAAGATGTTCAGTGAATTTAGATCTTTACATGGATGGAAGGGCTGGTCAGAAAAATGCACTTTTATAGAACTCATGCCTCACTTGGGAAGAAGAGTTTGTATCTTTCTGACTAGCTCTTCCATCCACATAAAGATCTAAGTTCACCAAGCACCTTGCTGAGATAGTGCTGCTAGTTACAGTTCAAAGCATAGCAAGATAAAGCTAAGCACACACAGTACTTACTCTACAAAGCTCTGAGCAACTGTTAGAAAGCTAGCTTAGTTTGCTTTCTATTCTTAAGATAAACACGATGACTAAAAGCAACTTGAAATGGAAAGCAACCTGGACCACAGTCCATCACTGAAAAAAGCCAAAGCAGGAACTCAAAGCAGAAATCTGGATGCAGGAACATATTGTGGATGTGTGCTGCCTACTGGCTTGCTCCTTATGATTTGCTCAATTTGCCTTTTTATACTTCCCAGAACCCTCTGCCCAGAGGTAGAACTGCTCACAGTGGGCTTGTTCCTCCCACATCAATCATTAATCAAAAAATTCCTCTACAGACTTACCTACAGGGAAATATGGTGGAGACATTTTCTCAATTGAGTTTCCTTATACCCAGATGACCCTAATCTGTGTCAAGATGACAGAAAAACTAACACAAAGCATTTTATGCCATTACTCTGATAGTCCTAATGGGTAAAGCTCTGGCCTGCCATGGATCAAAACTTCATTTGGTACATTTTAGACAACATCTGAGATTAAATATAATTCATGCAATGAGATAATGCAGAAGTGAAGACTGGCTTGGGCAAGGTGGCCATGTATGAATTCTCATAACTCACTACCAGAATCCCAGTCACTTTCTCACTTTCTTGTTATTTCTTTGCAAGAAGATCTCTTCCTCTGTCTCTCTCTCTCTTTCTCCCCTTCTCTCCCTTCCTTTATCTCTCCCTGTTCCTTCCTTCCTCTCTATTCCTGATGATTTGTAGTTTTAAAATATAACTCAACTGAGTCCTTTGCACACATCTTCACTATACAGTGCTGACTTTCATTGACCTGTGCGTATCTTATCTGGTAGACCTAGGATCAGAAGGACATTAAAGAATGGAGCAAAATTGTCTAATGCTGTGGACAGACAAGGTTGTTTGAATTCAGAAAAAACATGTAAATAAATGCCAGTAAGTACATACCAAATATTAATAGAGTAGCCCTTTCCCAGAAATTTCTCAGACCAGTTTGAACACAATTGCCTAGCGCATACTATAAGCTATATCTGGGAAAACATGAAAGCAAGACAGAAGGCCATACCTAGGTTCAGGGTGCACTGACCAAATCAAGTTCTATAGCTATGATACAACAAGATACACATGTCTTCTATATTGAATGTAAATGTTTATCACAGGAGGCACAAAATCATGTGCAAGAACAAGCCAGGGAACAAAATGCACCTGAGGAGAGAGGCCATTTGCATTTTATCCTGGAGCCTCTCTCACAGTTCCTCAAGGCATTGTTTATCATTGTCATCCCACTTACCATATTTCTACAATACAGTACAAGGAAATGTCATATATTCTACAGAACCACTTTCTTAATGCCTCATATACAGAATAACCCAGCTATCCCAGAGAACTGTCTTATACCCTTTCCCACAAAAAAAGTCCCTCAACCTGACCAATATCCTGATTTCAATCATGGTTGATTACTTTTCTTGGTTTTGACATTGTTAGGAGTAGAATTGCACAGAAGGTACTATTTACTCAGTATGCATTATTTCATGATACCTTTTGCTTAACATTTTGGCTGTGAGATCTGGGATGGAGGTAGACCAGATTGGAGACTGCCTGGAGGCCCTGATGGGATGTGAGCCCCTTGGCTACCTAGTCAGGGTCATGACACACAAGGCCTGGACCTTGCATTTGACATTTCTTCTATATGTATGTGATTAAATGTTCCAGACACTGAGATGTGAAATGCTTTGTTTGCTGATGTGAAATGCTTTATTTGCTGTCCCAGAATGGGCCGTGCTAAAGGAGAACTTGAGCTCCCTGTAATTCTGCCATCTAATCTTTTTTACCAACTTTTTTCTGCTTCCACATTTGAGGGGTATAGCAAAGTCTGTTCCATTAACAAACTTGGTGGCCTGAGTCATCAGCACATAGAGTCCTCATTATCCCAGCTTTTGATTTTTCTTTTAATTTTATCTTTATTATATTTTGTCCCTGGCCCTTTCCCTTGGGACCCTGGCCATAACCCTGATAGTGCTGGTCTGGGTCTGAGATCCATATTGGTACTTTTGGAAGACATTTGATCATTTCAATTGTTGTATATTAGTTGATGTTTGACTATATAGCACTTTATTGGTTCAATTTAATTAGCGTATGAATTATTTCTAGTGTTTACTTATTAACAATAACTCTGCTCTAAAGATTCTTTGCTATAAACACTAATTTTGAGGTACGTCCTTATAGAATCACTTATTTCAAAAATATGGAATATTTAGTTCTGTAAGAAATTGCTAAACAAACTTGACAGATGTAAATTTTTACATTACTATTAGTGACTTGTGAGAATGCTTGTTACTTTATATTTCCACCAAACTCAGCATAATCTGCCATTTAGATTTTTAACATCCTCATGGTGATATTGTATTTTATAATCTAAACTATTACATCTCTTCTGCAAGTCCAAGTTAATTTGCATTGTGTTTTAAAAATAGGAATAACACAATAATAAATGAGTTGAGAAGCAACAGAGAAAGGAGTAAAGAGTATGTGCAACCAGTACATACAGTCAATGTAGCAAGAAATGGACAATGCACAAAGCTCAAATCTGAACAAATATAGAAAAAAAGGCTTTAAGGCCCAGAAAACATTTTCAACAAAACCATACTAGAAAATATTCCTAACCTAGCTAAGGAGATACCTGTAAAGACACAAGAATCATACAGAAAACCAAATGGATTGGACCAGAAAAAAGTCTCTAACCACATAGTAATCAAAATACTAAAGGCAGAGCTGGAGAGATGGCTCAGTGGTTAAGAGTGCTGCCTGCTCTTCCAGAGGTCCTGAGTTCAATCCCCAGCAACCACATGGTGGCTCACAACCATCTATAATGTAATCTGATGCCCTCTCCTGCAGATAAAGCACTCATATGTAATAAATAAAATAAATACATTTTTTAAATTAAAAAATTAAAAAAACCCAAAATACTAAAGGCATATAGAAGCAAGAAACAATATTAAAAACTGCAAGGGAAAAAGACCAAGTAGCATATAAAGGCAAAGCTATAAGAATTACAAATGATGACTCTGTAGAGACTCTAAAAGCTAGAGAAGCCTGGAGGATGTCCTGCAGACTCTAAAAGAGAAGAGATACCAGCCCAATTACTATATTCATCTATACCATAGATAGAGAAAAAGGGTACTCCATGACAAAGTCAAGTATAAACAATATCTATGGGCAAATCCAGCCCTACAGAATATACTAGAAAGAAAACTGCAGCCTAAGGAGGTTAACTATACCCACAAAAATACAGGAAATAAATAATCTCACACCAGAAAAAAAGAGAACACACACACACACACACACACACACACACCACTAACACCATCAACAACAACAGCAGGAGCAACAGCAGCAGCAGCAGCAGCAGCAACAACAACAACAGCAGCAGCAACAACAACAGAAAAATAACAAGTATAAAGGAATTTTAATGCAGCAGTATGGCAGTTCTGATAACATCTAAAAACCTTTTAGGCCTATGTGACCTGGATGTAATACAGACATGACCTTAGTACACACCTTTAATCCCAAACAATAATATCTAACTAAGGGACAGACAATGTGACAAATCAGAGAAAGATTTGACAGACTGAGTCAGAGATAGGATATACCCCACTCTCATGAGAGCAGACAGGAAAGAATCTACCTAAGAGCAGTCAGGGAGGGAGTTCAGTCAGCTGAGTTCAGTCAGTGCAGTTTAGTCAGTCCACTGCAGGTCAGTGCAGTGAGTGCAGTATAGTGGAGTTGAGTTCATTTGCAAGTTCATGCAGTCAGGTCAGCAGAAGAAGTTGAAGCCAGAAAACAAGAAGGAGCTAGAAGATTAAAGCACAGTTATTTTGAAGCCAAACAGGGTAATACATTCAGGAGCTGGGAGAAGCCATATCATATTGAATCAGCAGCTTGGAGAGGAATTTGAGCCTGAAGAGATGAACTGAACCAGCCAGGCAGAGTTCAGAAAAAACTAGACAGGGTGAGCTTATTCAGTAGTAAGCCTCTGAGACAATTAAGCCTGGTGAATATAACATACCTTAACAAACAGGAATCAACAATAATTGGTCATTGATATCTCTCAATCAATGTACTCAATTCCCAAATAAAAAGATACAAACAAACAGAATGGATGTGAAAACTGAATCCATCCTCCTGCTGCATACAAAAAACAGCTCAACATCAAAGATAGACAATACCTCAGAGTAAAGGCTGGAAATAGACCCAAGAAGCACACTGGTGTAGTCATTCTAATATCTAACAACATAGACTTCAAACCAAAATTAATCAAAAGAGACAGGGAAGGAGACTTCATACTCATTAAAGAAAAAAATACACCAAGGCGAAATTTCAATTCTGAACATCCATGCTCCAAATGCAAGAACACCCACATTTATAAAAGAAACATCACTAAAGCTTAAATCATACATCAAATCCCACACATTGATAGTGGGAGACTTCAATATCCCATGATCACCAATGGACAGGTCATCCAGAAAAAACTAAACAGAGTAATATGGGAGCTAACTGATATTACAAACAAAGTGGACATAAAAGATATTTGCAGAGCATTTCACCCAAACTCAAAGGAATATACTTCCTTCTAAGCACCCCTTCTCAAAAATTTGCCACATACTCAGCCACAAAGAAAGTCTCAAAAGATACATGTATTTTATCAGACCACCATGGGTCAAATCTGGACTTCAACAAGTACAGAAACAACAGACAGTCTACAAACTCATGGAAACCAAACATCTCCCTGCCGAATGGCTCCTGGGCCAATGCAGAAATAATGAAGGATATTAAAGGCTTTCTGGAATTCAATGAAAATAAATACACAACATATCCAAACTTGTGTGACACGATGTAATCTTGTTAAGATGAAAGTTCATAGCATTTAAGTACCTACATAAAAAATTAAATAGATATCATACTAATAACTCAACAGCACACCTGAAAGCTCTAGAACAAGAAGAAGCAAGCTCCCACAAAAGGAGTAAGTGGCAGGAAATAACCAAACTGAAGGTTGAAAGCAGAAACAAATAAAACAATATGAAGAATCTATGAAACAAAATAGTTAGTTCTTTGAGAAAATCAACAAGATAGACAAACTATTACTCAGACTAACTTAAAGATAAAGAGAGAATATCCAGATAAACAAAGTCAGAAACAAAAGAAGGCTATAACAACAAATACTGGGGAAATTCAGAGAATCCTAAGGACATACTTTAAAAACATATATACCACAAAACTGGAAAATCTAAAGCAATGGATATTTTTCCCATAGGTACCACTTACCAAATTTAAATAAAGAGCAGATAAACATTTTAATAGGCTTATAAACCTTAAGGAATTAGAAGCAGTCATTAAAAGGCTCTCAACCAAAAAAAAAATGGTTTCAGTACAGAATTCTACCAGACTTTTGAAGAATTAATACAATACTTTTCAAATTACTCCACAAAATAGAAGCAAAAGGAATACTGCCAAATTAATTTGATGAGATACCCTGATACTCAAACTACACAAACACTCAACAAAGAAATAGAATTACTGACTAACTTCCCTTATTACAATAGATGCAAAAATATTCAACAAAACACTTGCAAACTGAATCCAAGGATAAATACATCAAAAAGACAATCCACCATGATCAGTAGGCTTCATCCCAGAGATAAGGGATGTTTCAACATATGAAAATCTCTCAATGTAATCCACCACAAAAAATGATCATCTCATTAGACACTAAAATAACCTTTGACAAAATCCAGCACCCTTTCATGTTAAAAGTGTTGGAGATATCAAGGAATCATGGGACATACCTAATCGTAAAAAAGGCAATTTACAGGAATGCTATAACTAACATAAAATTAAATGGAAAGAAACCCAAAGAAATTACAATAAAATCAGGAATAGGACAAGGCTGTTTACTCTCTATATATCTATTCAACACAGTACTTAAAGTTCTAGCTAGAGAAATAACTAAAGGAGATCAAGGGGATAAAAATTGAAAAGGAATCTCAGAGTTGTTTTGATTTGCATTTCCTTAATGGACTGAACTAGAAATGATCATAATGAGTGAGTTAACCCAGAAGCAGAAAGAGTCAAATGGTATATTCTCACTTATATCTGGACACTAGCCCAAGGGGCATGTCCCATGAATGTCTTCACTTAGCAGGAAAGTGGGACAGAGGGGAGGACATCCTATTGGGACTCTAGGTGAGAGAATCTAGGGAGAATGGGGATATAGAAGGAACCAGAGGGTCCTAGAAACCTACAAGAAGAACATTATGATGGGCAGATCTGGGCCCAGGGGTCCTGCTCAAACTATGGCACCAGCCAAGGACAATACACACAGTAAACTTCAAACCTTTACCCAGATCTAGCCAATGGACAGGACATTCTCCCCAGCTGAGTAGAGAGTGGGGACTGACTTTCACACGAACTCTGGTGCCCCATGTTTGACCATGTCCCCTGAATGTGGAGGCCTGATGGCACTCAGAGGAAGGATAGCAGGCTACCAAGAAGAGACTTGGTACCCTATGAGCATATACAGGGGATGAGGTCCCCCTCAGTCACAATCATAGGGGAGGGAATAGTGGGATAGTGGGAGGGAGGGAGGAATGGGAGGATACAAGGGATGGGATAACAATTGAGATGTAATATGAATAAATTAATAAAAAAGTAAAAGTAAAAGTAATAAAAACTAAAAATAAAAGACATGCTGTTTCTCACATAAAAAAATTGAAAAGGAACAAGTAAAAAGTATTGCTATTTGCAGATGATATGATAGTGACACCAAAATTCTACCCAGGGAACTCCTACAGCTGATAAATATCTTCAGTGAATGCCTGAATACAACATTAACAATCAACAGTCCTCCTATATACAAATGACAAATGGACCGAGAAAGAAATCAGGGAAATAACACCCTTTTTATTAAAGGCTTTAATTATATCAAAGGCTTTCTAGAGTTCAATGACCCTTCACAATATCCACATACAATACAAGATATTTTGCGCCAACCCTAACCAAACAAGTGAAAAACTTGTGTATCAAAAACTTCAATTCTATAAAGAAAGAACTTGAAGAAGATATAAGTAGATAAAAATATCTGTGTTCATGGATCAGGAAAATTAATATAGTAAAAAAGGGACACGATACCAAAAGCAATTTGTGGACTCAATGCAGACCCTATCAAAATTCCAATACAATTCTTTACAGTCCATGAAATGGCAATACTTGATTTCATACCTAACAATGGGGAAAAAAAAAACAAAACCAAACTAAAACAGAACAACAACAACAACAACAACAACAACAACAACAACAACAAAAAACCCAATCAAATTGTACTAAAAAGCTATAGCACTAAAACCCATATAGTATTGGTATAAAGACAAACAGGTTAATCAATGAAATTGACTGAAAGACCCAGACATAAATCCACACACCTATGGACATTGATTTTTGATTATACCAGAAATACACAATGGAAAAAAGAAAGCATTTTCACAAATGATGCTGGTTTAATTGGATGTCTGCATGTAGAAGGATGCAAATAGATCTATATTTATCACATTGCACAAAAGTCCAAATGGGTCAAAGACCTCAACATAAAATCAGACACACTATTTCTAATAGAAAATAAAGTAGGTAAGAGCCTTAAACTCATTGGTGCAGTAGACAACTTCCTGTACAGAACACCAATAGCTCAGGCACTAAGGTCAATGATTAATAAATGGGACCTAATGAAACTGAAAAGTGGCAGCCTACAGAACAAGAAATGGCTTTCACCAACTCTACATCTGACAGAGGGCTAAAATCCTAAAAATATAAAAACTTGAGAAACTAGATATGTGAAAACTAAATAATTCAATTTAAAATGGGGTGCAGGTCTAAATAGAAATTTCAACAGTGGAATCTCAAATGTGTGTGAGAAATACTTAAAGAAATGTTCACCATCTTTAGGCACCAGGGAAATGCAAATAAAAACTACTTTGCGATTCCAACTTATATCTGTCAAAATGGCTAAGATTAAAAACTCTTGTGACACTGCACATCCTGGTAAAGATGTGGAGAAAGGGGAACACTCCTCCATTCCTGGTTGGAGTGAAAATTTTTATAGTTAATACAGAAATCATTATTGTGATTCTTCAGAAAATTTGGAATTGATCTACCTCAAGACCCAGCTATACCACTCTTGGGCATATAGTCAAAAGATGCTCTGACATACAAGGACACTTGCTCAGTTATGTTTATAGCTGCTTTATTCATAATAGCCAGAAACTAGAAATAACCTACATGTTCTTCAACTGAAGAATTGATAAAGAAAATGTGATGCATTTACACAATGGAGAATTACTCTGCTGTTAAAAATGACATGAAAATTTCAGACAAATGGATGAAACCAGAAAAAAAAAACTTTATCCTAAGTGACCCAGAAAGACAAACATGGTGTGTATTAACATATACATAGACTGTTCATGTACAGGATAACCATGCTACAATCCACAGACCCAGAAAGGCTAAAGAAAAAGGAGGGCTTTATGAGTGGACACATGGATCACCTTGAGAAAGAGAATAGAATAGATTTTGTGAGTATACTGAGACATGGTGAAGAAGAGAACAGGAGAAAGCAGGTTGAGGGAAGTAGAGAGTAAGAGAAGAGATGATTGTAATTTGGAGGCATTTGGGGGTTGATGTGGAAACCTAGTGCACTGGAAACTTTCTGGTATCTTGGAGGGTGACCATAGGTAGTACTTCTAGAAATGGAGGATATGGAGTCTAAACCAGCCATCTTCTGTAACCAGGCAAAAGCTTCCATTGATGGGACTAGGACACCAACTTAGCTGCACAACCTTTGACCTACTAAACCTGTCCTCCTTGCAAGATGTGTTCGGGGCAATGTTGGCTCAGTCCTTATGGGAATGACCCAGTAATGACTGGTCTAACTTGAAGCTCACATCACCAGAGGCACCCCATGCCAAACAGTGCCTAGATAGCCAAGAAACAGAGGCTGGATAGCCCAGAGACCTTTGATAGAACCAAACACACCAAGCAAAAAAGTCAATAAAATGGTTCGTAATGATATTTTGCTATACTCATAGATCGTTGCCTAGCCCAGTCATCATCTGAGAGGCTTCCTTTAGTATGAGGGCATAGACTGGATTACAGAGACCCACAGACAAACATGAAGTTCATCTCAGGGAGCCCCACAGAAGAGAGGGGAGAAAAGATTATAGGAGCCAGAGTGTTCAAGGACACCAGGAGAGCAAGGTCCACACAATCAACTAGCAGGGCTCATAGGGGCTCACAGAGACTGAAGTGGCAAACATGGAGCCTACATGGGTCCTTTGCATATACGTTATAGTTGTTTATGTGAATTTTATGTGTTTTATGTGGATCCTAGCAGTAGGAGTGGGGATTGTCTCTTACTCTCTCACCTGCTCTTGGGACACTTTTCCTCTTACTGGGTTGCCTTGTCCAGCCTTGAAACAAGGGTTTGTACCTAGTCTTAGAGCATCGTTTTATGCCATTTTTTTGTTGCTATTCCTGGGAATCCTAATCTTTTCTGAAGGGGAACAGAGGAGCAATGTATATGAGGAGAAGGGGAGGTGAAGGGAAACTGGGACAAGTGGAGGGAAGGGAAAGGGGTTTGGATATATTACATTAGAGAAGAAAAAAATAAAAGGAAACGATAGAAAAAAAGTAAAAGCCTTTGAATGGAAAAAGAGCACTAATATGAATTACAAGCAAAATGAAATAGAGTGAATCAACAAACAAAAAATAAAAATATATTAAGAAAAAGAAATGACTTTACATCAAAAGGAGGTAAACCTCACACTTTATGATTAGACAAATAGGCCAATTTTAAGCATAGTTGCTCAAATATCTATAAAGTAAGCCATGAGCAATGTCACAAGAAAATCCTTCATTTTTTTTATAAAGAATAAACAGTATGCACACTTTTACCCTGTAATAAAATCAGACAACAAAAAGTCTTTTCACCTGGAAATTTCAAAACTCTATAAATCATGTATTTGCAAAAACGGGAAATAAAACCAAAAAGTGTAAAAGCACTTAAATGTAATGATAATGAAAACATAAATTAGGATATATTGGAGCTGCAGAGGATCTTAGAAAAGACTCAACTTTGCTTTCCAACACCTATGCTGGTGGCTTCCCTGCTACACTCATACACAGACAAATACAAGTAAACATAATAAAAGTGAATAAAAAAATAAAATGTTAAAATGGAGGTTTGTATTCATAAATTAAAATACATGGGAAACACCTGGTGAATAGTTTTTTAAAACCATAGTCTTAAATCCTTAACAAAAATAAAATTGTGCATATAATTATAAATCAAAAGATAACAAATGAAGGGCTGGCCATAGTAGCATGAACTTGCAATTCAGGCACTTAGAAGGCTGGCTAACACAGGAGAATTAAAGGCCAGATGGCCAACATAGCAAATTTGAGGCCAGCCTTGGCTACATAGCAAGACTCTGTCGAAAAGTCAAATAAACAGGTAGGTACATAGATGATAGATAGATAGATACATAGATTGATAACAGAGTGAAGGAATTAAAAAAGAGAAAAAGAAATGTGAATGATTTAGACTAGCATAATAAAACCCAATAGAAATAAGAAGTCAAAATTCAACCAACAGACAAACCACTAACTTATCTATTTATGGAAAAAGAAAGATATAAGTTCATTTCCCATCACCCACATTATCAATGGCTCAAAACCACCCACCACTCCAGCTCCAGGAAATACGAACCCTGTTCTTGCTTCCAAAGACACATGCACACACTTGGCATACCCTCAAACAGAATTAAACATACACTCGCGCGCACACACACACACACACACACACACACACACACACACACACAGAGAGAGAGAGAGAGAGAGAGAGAGAGAGAGAGAGAGAGAGAGAGAGAGAGAGAGAGAGGGAGAGAGATTGAGGCAAATAAAGTATATAATCCTTTTCATAAGTAAAAATGGAAAAGTTTACAATACACAAAATATACAAGATAAAAAATATTCCACAACAATGCACAATCCTTGAAGTTTTTGTCGAGAAACTTCTACAAAACTCTCACAGATCTGATACTTCTGATATTTTATATGATTCTAGAACATAGAAAATATTACAATTTTTTGTTTATAAAGCAAGTAAATCTAATACAAAATGTACAAGAAGCAGCCATGGACTGATCTCATGAATGTTAATGCTTTTTGCATTAATAAAATATTACCATATAGCATTCAAAACATGTTTTAATAAAACCACACACCTTATACCCTGGCCAAAATGAACTTATTTTAAAATTATAGTGTTTGTGTTTAAAAATCCATTAATGTAATTCATGTTATTAATAGAACTAAAAAGAAAACTTACATAGTTTTAAAGATATAAAAATGATCTTTGACAAACTTAAACACAGATTCATTAAAAGATAAGTAGGAAACAGGGAAATTTTTTATAACCTGATACCAACATGTGTATATGTATGTAGTAAAGTACATATTTTCCTCAAATAATGAAGGTGTGTGTGTGTGTGTGTGTGTGTGTGTGTGTGTGTGTATGTGTGTGCACAAGCCTCACACAAAAACAATATAATAGTATAATAGAAACATTCTCACAAAGATTTAGAATTATTCCTATTGTCTTTTTCATTTTAAATTATATTGAAATTAATAGAAATGAAAAGAAAATCTAGAAATTAAAATTGAATTGAAAAATAAAACAATAATATGATAGTATACCTGGAAAACCCAAAAGAACTGCTGCTAACAATAACACAAATAATAAAAAGAAATTAGTAATTTAGTAGGATACGAAATACCAAAATTCAGTATACCTCATATGTAGAAACAACCAGTGAAAGGCAGGAGAGATGGCTCAGTTCTTAAGAGCACTGGCTGCTCTTGCAGAGGACCTGGGTTCAATGCCAGCACCCACATGGCAGCTCACAACCATCTCTAACTCCAATTCTGGGAGATATTCTGCCTCCTCCTGTCCTCCTTGGGTACTGCAAGCACATGGTGCACAGATGTTCCTATAGACAAGACACATAAAAATAAATTTATAAAAAAGTGAAATGGCTGTTCCTGAGGGGGATTACCTCCCCCTGTATATGGTCATAGGGTATCAAGTCTCTTCTTGGTACCCTGCTGTCCTTCCTCTGAGTGCCACCAGGTCTCCCCCTCCAGGGGACATGGTCAAAGGTGAGGCACCAGAGTATGTGAGAAAGTCATATCCCAGTCATAGGGGAGGGGAATAAGGGGAAAATGGGAGGGAGGGAAAAATGGGAGGAGACAAGGGATGGGATAATCATTGAGATTTAACAAGAATAAATTAATAAAGGAGAAAAAAATTAAAAAAAGTGAAATGGTATAATAGAAGAGGTAACGCAGTTACAATAGCAAAATTAAAACTACTCTGAGCACACTTAATTAAATATTACAAAATCTATCTCAGTATTAATCAATAATATCCCTCAAAGATAAACAAATTTACATATAAAAAGATAGATGTCATTCACTATAAATAAATAATTTCCCACATATGCATATGCCCTTCAAATAAACACATGCTCTTTTTAAAAGTAGCCCACTTAGAAAAATGCAATACTATTCAATCGCAATTTTGGAAAATGCCTTACAGATGCAGTTTTATGAGAACCCATTTATTAATTGTTGATCTTAGTGCTTGTGCTGTTGGTGATCTGCTCAGGAAGTTGTCTCCTATACCAATGAGTTCAAGGCTATTCTCCACTTTCTCTTCTATCAGATTTATTGTATTAAGTTTTGTGTTCAAGGCTTTGATCCATTTGGACTTGACTTTCATCCAGGGTCATGTACATGGATCTATTTACATTCTTCTAATGCAGATATTCAGTTAGGCTGACATCATTTATTGAAGATGCTTTCTTTTTTACGTTGTATGGTTTTGGCTTCTTTGTCAAAAATCAAGTGTCTGCAAGTATGTGGGTTTTTTTCTGGGTCATTGATTCTATTCCGTTGATCAACTATTCTGTTTTTATGCAAATACCATGGAGTATTTATTACTATTAATCTGTAGTGCTGCTTGAAATCAAGGATGGTGATACCTCCAGAAGTTCTTTTGTTATATGGGATTGTTTCAGTGATCCTGAGTTTTTTGTTTTTCCAAACAAAGTTGAGTTTTGTTCTTTCAAGGTCTGTACAGAATTCTGTTGGAATTTTGATGAGAATTACATTTAATCTGTAGATTGCTTTTTGTTAGATGGTCATTTTTTACCGTCTTAATCCTACTAGTACATGGGCATGGGTGGTCTTTCCATATTCTGATATCTTCTTCAATTTATTTTTCAAAGACAGTATTTCGTCATGCTATTGGCCATTACTCTCTAGGCTTCCGAGATCTATATTCCAGAATATTTGCCCCACTAATTTGAATTGTTCTGCCCCAGTCAACTTCAGCTCGTTTAATTATATAGTATAGTCTCTTTCAAATATATTCAAAATAAAACTACAAATATTATTGGTTCTTATGAATACATCCTAAGTAATTCTTCAAGCTATCATCATGTGCAACCCTATTTTTTGATTTTGGGCCTATCTATCGAGTAATTCTGGGATTTAACTTTAGTTATCAGCATAGTGGGCAAGTGTATAGGTGGAACAGTTCATGATATAGAAAGCTTGTGATTTGAATCTACTGTTAGCTTGCAGGATAGAGGCCTGTAGCATCTTCCCATATGGGGGAAATTCTAGTTCTTAGTGAAGGAACAATAAATAGTTGCCTTTAAAGCTCTGACAGTTTAGAGATGTATGCAGAGCTATAATCCCCAAAGACATCCATTCTGATGTCTCCAGTATATGTTTCAAGGCTCGTATCTTCTCCACTGGGGTCTGAAACCTGTACAACAATCCTGCTTTCCATGAACATTTGAATGACTCTGCACCTCTGTTGCTCAGTCGGATCTTGTGTCTATTCTTTTTCTTTTTTTAATTTTCTTTTTTTTAAATTTGGTTATAAATCAAATTTAAATGTTATGTCTTTTAAAAACTCACAAATTATTTTATCCTTCTATTTTCTTTTTTTATTTTTATGAATTAAATTTTTATTTTTTATTTTTAATTATTTTCCTTTTTTCTTTTTTTTAATTTTCAAGGAGTCTTTATTTATTTTTAATACTTTTATTTTATTACACATGTATAAAACAAACTACATACAGCAGGGAAAACCATGTGACAATCATGAGAATAATGAGTTCTATACATATTACATTCATAGTGAATTGGCCATCTGCATTTGACCCATTTGAAGTGTCTTTCCTGTCCTGTTGGGTCTAAATTTCTGAATGAGATTCAATATCTATCCTATCTCAACTCTAGTAGCTTAACTTCTTTATCTTGATCTAAAACGATCTTGTCCCCTAATCAGCTAAACTTGGTTGTAAAACTATACTATCATGCCTTCAATGTCCCTCAGAGACTTGAGAAGGAATAAACCTTAAATTCCTGAATGAACCAGCAGTGTGGGTTAGCAGCTTCCAAAATGTACAAGTTGACTTAAGACAGTTTACTGCCTGACCAGTCACCCAATACACTTTATAACGCTGGAGCCTCATCTTCAGCTTTCTGCCCTAATATCTCTGCCAGGCTTGTTTGCAGGGCAGAAACTATTGAGGACTTACTTACCCTGACTTGGCAGAGTGCGGCTGTTGACTCTGCCTGTATCTAAGTTGCCCATTTTTAGGCAGATTCTGTTTGTGGCAGGAACGAGGACATTTTGCCCAGTGGCTGGTTTGCCACCTTTGAAGCCAGCTCCATAAGGAGGCCTTTGATGCTCATCATCTTCTCTGCAGTTGGCTGGGTGTTGTCAGGAGTTAACTTGTCTTGTTGTCTAAGAAATTTAGGATTGTAAGAACAACTTTAAATGCCACATTCTGTGTGTCTCTGAGGCTTTTGGAGGCCTTATTCAACTTCTTTTCTTATCAGCACCAGCACCAGTTCTTTGGGAAGTATAACATCTTATTTATTTATTTATTTATTCATTCAGATTACAACTCAATTGTTACCCCATCACTTGTATCCTCCCATTCTTCCCTCCCTCCCGCTTTCACCCTATTCCCCTCCCCTAGGTCTATGACTGAGGGGGACCTTCTCCCCCACTATATGGCTGTAGGCTATCAAGTCTCATCTTGGTATCCTGCTTATTCTTTCTTTTAGTGCCATCAGGCCTCCCCACCAAGAGGAGGTGGTCAAATATGGGGCACCAGAACTCATGTCAGAGTCAGTCCCCACTCTCCACATAACTGTGGAGAATGCCCTGTCCATTGGCCAAATCAGAGTAGGGGTTCGATGTTTACTACTTGTATTGTCCTTGGTTAGTGTTAATAGTTTGAGCACACTGCCACTATGGAATACTACTCAGCTATTAAATACCAGGAAATCCCAAAATTTGTGGACAAATGGATGGAACTAGAAATGATCATACTGAGTGAGTTAACCCAGAAGCAGAAAGACTCGCTTGATATATACTCACTTATAATTGGACACTAGCCCAAAAGACATGTCCCATGAAAGTCTTTATTTACCAGGAGATTAGGACAGATGTGAGGACATCTCACTGGGACTCTAGATAAGACAAACATAGGAGATGGGGAAATCGAAGGACCCAGGAGGTCCTAGAAACCTACAAGAATAACATCTTTCTTAAGCTGCCAGTAATCACTCTGGTCCTGTTAGTCTTTAACTACTAACAGGCTGTAGTCTCCCATCATCTCTATGCAGGATGTCAGTAGAACTTAGTCGTAACGCCCCAGTTCCCCTGTCCTTATGGGCACTATTTCATTTGCACCTCTCAAACCTCTCAATCATCAAACCAGTTAAGGAAATCTCCTGCACTGGGAAATGCTCCCAGTGGATTATATGTGTGATAGGCTTCCGCTTTCCAGCAGGTGCTGAATGAGCCATCCCAGATTCCTTTTTATGTCTTCCCTGACCTTTACTAGTACCTGGTAAGTCAGCAAGGTTGTTTGAGTAGCAGAGGCCAAGATGAAGTTAAAAGTGAGAACTTTATAGCATGAATTGTCCAGGGAGGGTTAAAGAAGAGGGAACAATTAAAGTCAGGAAGAATCATACAATCTAGTGTAAGAAAATTGAAAAGGGAAGGAAAGAATTGGGCAAGAAGACTCAGAGGCTGCAAGGCAGTTCCGATACAGTTTTCCAAACTAAAAGTCATTCTTCAGAGAAATACCGGCCTGAGGGAGAAACAGGCTGCCTCCAGTGCCTCAGCCATTGCTTAGTTACTAGCTGAGAGGAACAGCAGCTGGAAGCTGTCAGTCAATGTGCTCTCTGCTTCACACAGCAGGTTCTCCTGAAGGAGAGCTGAGCAGCATGTTTCCATGGTTGCTGCACCACATAACCAATCAAAAACTCTGCCGTTCCCCTAGGGTTCTGTTGTCTGCAACGCCTTCTGGTTTTAATTTCTGTATTGTTCCATATACTTAGCTTTATATACTAGAAACGGACTGGCTGATTAGACAAAAAGGCAGCTTGCCTCTAAAAATTATAAACAAATCAAAGGGTACTGGAGATAGCTCATTGACTGGTTGGGTGTGTCTTAGGCTAAGTTTCCATGATCAATTGCCAGAAAGCAGCCCAAAGAATTAAAGAAGGACTACAACAAGGCTGTTCTCCCACTATTACTAAATCCAGTATCCTGAACAGCTGCTATTTACTCATCTAAACTGAAATGGCTGTTGCTATTTGCCCCAAATTTTCTTCTGCATCAGGAGCTCAATGTTCCCTACCTCCCTTAACATTGAGATGGCTGCCCCTCTTCAGGAAAGCAGATTAAGCTTACATGAATAGTTCCAGTGCTGTCAGGATTCATGACAAGTAAATTTATCCACTGGGCTATATCATTGGGCCAAGTTTTATTATTTTTTATTTTATTTTATTTTATTTTTTTACTGAAAAAACTACGTTGAGCATTCGGGACAAAATAATGGCACACTCAACTTTTAATTTTTAAAAACAATCTTACTATATAGATCTAATGTAATAAGATGTGTATTTGACTATTTTTTTTACAGTTCACATTCTCATCTCTCTCCCCCCCTCTCTCTCTTTCACACACACACACACACACACACACACACACACACACACACACACACACACACACTTTACTACTGACACATGAGCCTTTGCAGAAATACACCAAAACCATATTCAAACCACAGGGCAGGTTCTTTACTGGTCAGGGTTAATTATTCAGAATACACATTTATCTCACTCTCTTTCATTGTCAATGAATTTTATGAAGCCACTCCCAAGTACAGAAGGAAGCAGGAGCAGACAGTACTGGTGTTCTGCATCAGGTTTCTTTGGACTACCTGAGTCCAGTTGTAGCTGAAAATAAAGATTGTTATCAATATCCATTAGATTCCCAACTTGCCTCTATTTCCTTAAGACATTTATCTAGCCTAGAAGCCTAGGCTTCCATATCTCAGGTGTCACCTGGAATCCAGGAAGGGCTTATGATATGGGAAACAAATTCCATCAATGTGGAATGAGATCTCAGCAGACAGGCCAAGGGGTTCTGATCTTGTATTCCAGTATGCTGGGATTGCTGATGTGCACCACAACTGGCTCCCCTGTGTCCATAGCTGATATTTATCTTCTGTTCCCTGTGTGCTCTTCCAAAATAAAGAAGTTTCACTCTTGTCTTCATGTCACACTGTGCTTTTATAAAGTTCCAAGTGAACAAAAACATATTTGAAGCACATGCTTACCTTCAAAGTCAAATTTGTAATAAATTAGAGGAGACTTCTCAGGCCAGGGGCTCTGGAGTACCACCTCCCCATACAGTGAGTTTGTGCTTTATAGGCCGGCTGCAGCCCGCATGTGGGTTCCATTCAAGCGTGTGGGGAGTGAGTTCAGGACCTCCAGGCTGTTGCTTGTCCTGGGGCCAGGCCCACCGGTGATCTGCGAAGTTTGGAACCCCACTCACGTACAGTTCTCAAGATCCAGCAGTATGTGGCTCCATTCAAGTATCTGGTCTCCGCGGAGTGGATCAGATATGGTGCATACTGGTCGATGTCATCTTGGAGCCTTCTCAATAGAAATTTTCTTATGCATTATCTATGCCCTCTTTCAGGAGTACTGCTTCTTAGCTTCCCCAGGAATGTCCTGACCACAGTATCCCTCTTGCTTTTAGGGGAGATATCCTTATATGGCCCTACTTTAAAGTCTTCCTTGTGTCCCAGAGGTTGTGACTCAAATAATTATGTCAGAGACCTCCTTATGAGGCTCTGACTCAAAGGCTCTTAGCACATCTTACCCTGCACTTACTCAGGAACAAGATAATCAAAACAAAATAAACTGTAAAACATAAATAATATTTGATAGGCTAGAGAAGTTGGCAGCAGATTGAGTTGAAAGCATCTTTCTATTACTGATAGACAAAGAATAGTGTGCATAAATGACAAAAGATAAAGTATCAAGACTTCCCTTTCAGGGGGAGGAAATCCCCCTTAGGAACAGTCATAGGGGAGGGGAATAAGAAGAAAATGGGAGGGAGGGAAGAATGGGAGGATACAAGGGATGGGATAACCACTGAGATGTAACAAGAATAAAGTAATAAAAAATTTAAAAAAAGGAAATAAAGAAAAAAAGACTTCCCTTTCTTAGAAAAAAAAAAGAACTCATTCAGGGCCACTATGGTGTAGTATGACAAAGGAACAAAAAATACCAAGATTAGACATATAAATAAATTCTGCAAAAATATAAAATACAAACATTGTTTTGTGCCCGAAATTTAATAATAACTACATCGGCTTTGGTCTGAAATCTTTTCCTAGACTAACTTCAATTTGTACTCTGACTGTTAAAAGTTGATAAGACATTGCTTGGGACATAACAATCCAACCAGTCTGGCTTGGAGATTTTCTTCCTGTCTAGTGCCCTTGAAACTGCAAGAGTTACCAGCCTGAGAACAAGCTGTCATGCTCTGGCAAACTATGCCCTTGAAACTGCAATAGTGTTAAAAATTCATTTGTGAGGTTGATGAGGGAAAAATGACCATAAACAATAATTCTGTTCTGTCATGGTTTACCAATAATGAGTAATCTTATGAACAAACAGAAGTTAAAACATGTATCCAGGCTAAAAATGATATGATCTATGTTTTGAAGCAACATGTATCTTTCCCTGCCTACTGAGTTCTGTATATTAAAAAAAAAAAAAAAAAGGAGCACTCTGCCAATCAGTCAGGATGCAAAGCTCCTCCCAATCCCTGTGCCTGAATCTTTTGTCACTCTTGCATCCACCCTTCTTCAGGCTCTGACCTCTCCAGCTGGACCCCAACAACTTTCATTTTGAAAATATTTTTCACATCGGATAACTTTCAGTATGTCTCACCTTAATACACAAGAGTTGGGGACTGTGGAGAACATATAGGCTTTGAAGTACATGCCAAGTTCCATTAAAACTGCACTGCTGTGTTGCCTAGGCCTTCTGTTTTTCCTTCTGCCAAGGAAATAAGATTACACTTAGGAACCGTGCAAACTGATTTCAAAGGCACTTTTAACTTCCTGGTGCTAGGTTTTCCCTTAACCAACTACAGCCTTGAAACAACTGTGTGCTTGGGATAGTCAAAGCAACACCAAGTTATCAAAATCCTCACTGTTTTAAAGTCTAGAAATTTTTATGCCAATGTTATAATCTGATCTGATAATGATCCATCTTACTATTGGAAAAAAGCATAAGCATGTAAATTTCTCTATATCTCTTGTTAAAGCCATTAAATGTGAATAAAATCCTCTTGCATCATAGGTTACACAAAGTGATCCTTATCATCACCCACTTAAAACATTTATTGAATGTCAGTTTACGAATTGAGTCAAGCTTGGCAGAAAAGAGACAGAATATAATTTCCATAGGAATGTGGTTAGTTTCTTTCAGAAGACTGCAGTGATAGACTGAATATGTTTATGACACACAGATAATTGAATAATAAGCATTTATCTGAATGCATATGCATAATGCTCAGGTGTTTACATTATGAAAAAGTAAGGAGTCACTGGGTTTGTATAAGAATTAGTGAGTGGAAACTAGACGTACATTTTATGTTTGGACATGGTAATGGAAATGTGTTGATTCAGACAATTAATCTACAAAAGCTCTATTGAGTACATGGACTTTTCAAAGCAGTAATGACAATTGGCTGTGATGGGATGAAGTAAAGTGGGTACTTCTAACTGAGAATGACAGTGATGACAATGACTCCTTTATTTATTTGATTCCATAAAATATTCATGAGGGGTCAATAGATATTAGGTCCAACACAGAATAGGAGCTTCAATATTATGAAGATGTCAACTTTTCCAGACATACTCCCAGTTCAAGCTTGACATAGGAAGAAAACCAAAAGAAAGGAGCTTTCAGCACATCCTAGATGCTTCACAGTTTTTCCTGTGCAAATTTGTTTCAAGACCCTTATCTGAATATACAGTCATTCCTTCCCTTCTGTTGTAGGTACCGTACAATAATTTCATGTAGCCTAGGCTAGCCAAGAGGGAGGGCTAATATGCAGCAAGCCCAGCTTAGATTATCATTTTGCAAGGATGTGCAGCGAAATTCCCCAAGATCATGGTTGCTTGGGTCAAGAGATAAACACACACTACAAAAGACTATCACGAATTCTGTTTATTTCAAACGTCCTTGTTCTCAAACATCCTATGTAAGCAGAATAGACCTTTAGATCAAGACCAAAGAGATAGGTAACTAGTCACTGATTTTAGTCTGAAGAATAAGAGAACTGAGTAAAAATTGTTGAGAAGGGCTATTGGTTATGAAAACATTAAACATCAACTCTGTTGTATTTCCTTTCCCCCTTTAACATACATTTTGTGTTTAACATATTTATATGTCTGTATCTAATACCATAATCAAGATACACAATAGTTCTATTACCTCTTAAAAGTGGCTTCATGGCTAATTTATGATTCCATTGTGTATACGTTCATTTTTTTATCCATTCAGTTGTTGATGTTGATGGACATCTAAGATGGTTTATTTCTTGGCTACTTTGAATAACATAGTATCATGTATGGATGCTTGATTTGTATCGATGTTATATTTAGTGCCTTTTGGATGTACCTAGGTTTTATTTTCATTTTCTTTGAGGTGGCTCTATATTTATTTCCATAGGGGATGTATTAATTCAGATTCGGCATTTTTTTGTCATTTATTTTCTTGGATATAGTTATTGTAATTGGGAGGACATGAAGTCTCAACATTGTTTCAATTTGCATTTCTTTGATGGCTAGGGATGTTCAACACTTTTTAACATGCTGCTTTCTCTTTTTGGCAACTGCTTATTCAGTTCTTTAGCTCTTTTTCTAACTGGAGGATTTGGTTTAAGGATGCTCAAACTTTTCAAAATTATGTTCTGGATATTAATATCCTATCTGATGTTTAGCTGGAAATATTTTTTTTATTCTCATTCTTTTTAGTCTGACAATTGTATTGTTTGCTGAGCAAAAGTTTCTTTGTTTGCTTATTTGTTTGCTCTGCTCTGTTGTTCTGGACTTGTTTTGTAGTCCAGCCTGGCCTTGAATTCACAAAGATCTCTCTGCCTCTGCCTCTGCAAGTGCTGGGATTACAGGTATGCACCACCAGGCCTCGTAAGCACGAGTCTTGATTTTGCATCACAGCTTTGAGATTATTTCCTGTATTACTAACATTATTTTTGGAAATACACACCTATGCCTATATTCATATAAATCTTTAACTCATGTTTCCCTCTAGTAGTTTCAAATTTTCACATCCTATGCTATGGTTTTCAATTCATTTGTATCCAGTGTGAATGATAGGAAGGCAATTGTATTTTTCTGCATCTTCCAGTTTTCTCAGCACATTTTTGGCAAAGGTTATCTTTTTCCTGATGTATATTTTTGACACTTTTGTTAAAAATATCAGCTCCCTCTATTCTGTTCCATTGGTCTGTGTATCTGTTTTTATTCCAAAGTTGTGTTGTCTTGTTACTATGGGTCTGTAGGATAATTTTAGACTAGACAGTGTGGTAGCTCCAATACTGTTCTTTCTGAATGAGATTGTTTGGGTATTTGAGGGGTATTTTATGTTTCCATATGTGTGTTTGGACTGATTTTTTCCTAATTCTGTGAAGAATCTTATTGGAATTTTGATGGGGATTGTATAAAACCTGTAGATCACTTTGCAATATAGCCATTTTCACAATATTAATTTTGCTAATTCATGAGAACAGAAAGTTTTTTAGCACTAACATCTTCAAATTCTTTGTTTTGTAGTTTTCATTGTAGTTTTTCACATTATTAGTTAATAATGGGAATAGATTAGTAGATTAACTTTCTCATTTCTTTTCATCAATTTTATTATTAATTATGGAAAATTTACTGATTTTTTGTTTTGGTACCTTGCTGAATTTTGTCAGTTCTAAAATTTTTTTCATGGTATCTTTGGATTTTTCAATATAGGATTTTGTGTCTACTAATGGGGAAATTTTGAGTTCTTTTTCTATTTGTCCTTTTTCTTTAATTTAAATTATTTTTATTTTATTTTATGTATGTGAGTGTTTTGCAGCACATGTATGACTGTTGCCATGGAGGCCAAAAGAAGACATCAGATCCCCTCAAACTGGAGTTAGCCAAGATGTAGGTGCTGGGAATCAATCCCAGGTGTTCTGAAAGAGTATCCTGTGCTCTCACCTATCTCTCCAGGTTCTTTTTTTCTTTGTCTCATTCCTCTCACTAAAACATTGAGCATGGTATTTATAAAGTGTGGAGACAGGCTGGGCACCTGTAATACCTCAGGGAGGCAGAGGCAGAGGCAGGCAGATCTCTGTGAATTTGAAGCCAGTCTGGGCTACAAGTGAGACCAGGAAAACAAAACAAGTGGAGACAGTATCATTTTAGAATTTACAGAAAATTCTTCAAAAATTGTTCACTTAGTAAAAAGTTGGTTATAAACTTGTCATATATGGCCTTTATTATGTTGAGGTATGCTCCTGTTATGCTCACTTTCTTCGGGGTTTTTCATCGTGATGGAAGGGGATGTGGACTTTTGGAAGGGGATTCTTTTCTGCACAGATTGAGATGATCATGTCTCTCTTCCTTTTCTACTTTATGAAACAGATCAAAAGCATTAGCTTTAGATAGCTCTTCTTTAAGCATTTGGCCTAATACAGCAGACAATCTGTCTGATCTTGGGCTTTCCTCTGTTGAGAGTTTTTATAACTACCTCCTGTAGATTGCTCTGGATATGTTCAAGATACACATACATATATACATACATATTTATACATATGAATATATGGCTATATATGGCTATATATTCTTGATTTAATTTTGATATGTTATATGTATATAGAAATTTATCCATCTTCTAAATATTCCAACTTTTGGAACATGAGTTTTCATATATTCCTAGTTGTTCTCTGTTTCACCCTAATCTATAGCATTCTTCCTTTTCATCTCTAATTTTATAAATTTCTATTGTCTCTTTGGGGTAGTTTGTTTAGATGTATATATATTTTATTTAAAAACAATCAACTTTGATTGATTCTATGTATTGCTCTTTTAGTTTCTATTTCACTAGTGTCTGCTCTGACCTTTTTTGTGTTTGCTTATCATAGACTGCTTTTGGATTGGGGGTGTTATTAATTATCTCTCCTTCCACTATTCAGGATTTTGAGATTGAACTCAGATCATCCACTTAGTAAGCTGTGTCACTAACTCCCATATGAATACAACGACTAATATTAGTTAAGAAGAGTGGTCTCAAACAGATTTTTCATGCATAGTCTTTTAAATAAATCAACCCTGCTACCACCTTGATTTTAAACTTCTATCTTGACACATTAAGGTTGAGATAAGAAATTGCTGTGATTTATTGGAACGTTGTTACAGTTTTCTAAGCCAAATAATACAGAGCCAAGAAACACCAAAACCATGGCAGTAGGTTTCCAGTCAAACATTATTATGAGAATTCAATTAGCACATTCCATTTTCCTGTGGATAACTCTAGTACCTTGAGGAAAAATGTAGAAAGAAGCTCCTGGAAAGATTTCCCTAGGGTTTGTTGTTGTTGTTGTTGTTGTTGTTGTTGTTGTTGAGGTTTGAATATGACTGAACTAAATAGCTACACTTACCCATCTGCTACAGGATGCCCTGCAGTACTTTACCAATGACAATTTAGTCCTTTGGATACTAAAACACTCAGATGGCTTTTCTTATCTTAAGCTTTTCTGGCTATTCAATAAATTATTCTATTAAAGTTAAAACAATATGTTTAGTTGAATATCTGCAACCTAAAGGCAAATTAAAAAAAAACCAAGCAACATTTGTGAGGCTTGACATGTGTCCATCAGTAAATTTCATAATATTCAATAAATAGAGAAAACAGATACACAACCTAATGTATATATACATAACTTATCTCTATGTATGAGGAGATAGTTAACCTGGGCAGGATGTTTCTATGCATATATAAGGAATGCTTGACATTCTGGTTAAGATAAGGTTGAAATGTGTTAGCTAATGTTTTATAGTATGCTCTTTAAAGTTTAAAATTTCCCTGCAGACATCTTGCGCTGACTGGTATCGATTGGGATGTATAGATTGATCACTTCTACCTAGTTTAACCATTTACAAAATATTGTTTTAATTGTGATCAGTAGAATATAAATGATTGCCCAGCAGATGTCATAGACCCTAAGGGACAACCTATCACTGCTATCTCCCCAAATCAACATAGTCTTTAGCTATATTCTGAACATTTATCTTTATAGCCATAGATAAATGTATTTCCAATGTGGATGGGGAGACTCCCACAAAGCTCCACCCATACATGAAGAGCTACAAGCAATCAATGACTTCTGAGAAAGAGATAATCTTTCTTCACTGGAGACAAGTCCCCTGGTAGGTTACTCAGTTGTATGTTATCAGATCTAAACCCATGTACATGTAAGTAACAGAAAAGGAAACTTTGTATTCTAACTTGCTTTCATACATCTTAGTGGATCATGACATAAAAATAAAGCACATCTTTTGCTTCTGAGAAAGGATTCAAAGCTACTTTGAGACACATAAAGTTTCATTATGACTGACTGCATTTTCCCTTTTGACTGTTTACCTTTAATAATAATAAATGTGTGTGTGTGTGTGTGTGTGTGTGTGTGTGTGTGTGTGTGTGTGTGTGTGTAGAGTGTAGAGACTCTGGAATGTGGGTACTCTCAGGGGCATCAGACACTCTGGCTCTGGAGTTATACGTTGTAGGAAGACATCTGACCTGGCTGCTGGGAACCAAACTTGGGTCCTCTGCAAAAGGGACAAGGTCCTGAGTGTATTTCTTTTTATTGTCATACTCTTATAGTTGTTGTATTTGTACCCTTGGTTCTAGACTTTGGAGTCTGTGCTAAAATCTTCTGGATACAATGTATTAGAAAGAAAATGACAAAATATTACCTGTTTCAGGCTTAGAAAATGCCTATGGAATTCTAGAACTTAGTTCTGGGTAAATAGCGGGAAATTGGGATATATTGTAGCCATAGCATATTATAAACAACTGGACCATAAGACACAGGCCTTCCCTTCTCTGTCATGAACATAGTTTGGAATTTGAGAGATAAAGTCTTGAGAAGGCAAGGGAAAATAAAATGGAGTTTGACAGTTGTTTCTGCTGGGTATCATGAATTCTATTTTCTACAGACTATCTCTGGGACCAAGTGCATTATAGGATATAAGGGAGTAAAAGCTGCAGGATAATGAAAATTGCAGTTACATCAAGGTCATTCACCAAAAACATACAATATGAACAACTGCCAAATCTATTGCCTGCAAAACTGTTTTGTTTTTTTGGTGTCATTGGATTAAATTAGTCATAGAAAGCTTTATATTCTGTACACTATAGATGTTTCAAATAGGACTTCTATTACAAAGTATATGTGAAGGAAGAAAACTGTTATGAAGTACAAGAGAAGAGTGGAAATATTTATGGGTAAAATTGCTTTGTGACTTTAATTAGCATTTTCTAAAAAGATTAGGCTCTAGGAGAAGGTCTGACTCTAGAGAAATAGCTTAATAAATTATGGGACATCAATATGATAGAATATTATGCAAGCATTAAAATGATAATTATGATTCTGATGGATCATCAAAAATACATTATATATAATTTAAAGCAAAACCAGTCAAATACAAAATGGCATATGTAAATATCAGAGCACAAAATTATACATGCGTGTTGAAGGAAATTAGCTAAAAATGTTATTATAGTAACTGAGAGTGGGGTTGTTTGTTTTTAATTAAAATATACTATTATTTGGACTATGTATAAATACATATACATTTATGTGTTCACATGAATATATTACCATAAGACAGTTAGTTGTAATCACCTA
Organism: Acomys minous; assembly: GCF_964271855.1. Classification (NCBI taxonomy): domain Eukaryota; kingdom Metazoa; phylum Chordata; class Mammalia; order Rodentia; family Muridae; genus Acomys; species Acomys minous. The sequence continues at coordinate 114,343,461 of NC_140488.1, read as the reverse complement.
GTCTTTACTGTTTGGATATTGTCTTATTTAGTGGAGTACTTTCTAATAGAATTTCCTGGAATGGTGAAACAGTCTAGAAGTCTGTGCCATAGTCTATAAGTCTATGGTGTTAACACTCTAGCTATATGTTTCTCTTACAGTGTAACTGAGGAACTTGGTCCTTAGCTTTTATTTTAATTCATTCAAATTCAAAATCAAGTACTTGTATTTGTCAAATGGCTTGCCTATTGCATTTTATGTGAAAGTGAAGTGCTGGAAAATGGATGCAGTTCAACAGTGGGTACAGAGATCTAGAATCATATTTTTGAGCCTTGATTCACCAGTTTTGCTGTACCAAAAATCTTCACAAGGATCACAAATATTATGCAGATAATTGTCCTTTCTAGTATATATTCCATCGAGACCAGACCATATAGCTCTGAGTAACTGTTATAGGATGCCAACCAGGGATCTGGGAGAAAAATGTGTGTATGAAGCAGGGCTATGCTGCAACCCACAGGCTCACCCCCAACAGCCTACTTCATAAGGTAGGCTCCACCTCCTACAGGTTCTACAACCTTCCCTAAATGAGTTGAGGGGCAAGTATTAAAACATACAAGGTTTTCTGGAAGATTTCACATTCATACCACCACAGTGACATAATGACTGATTACGAAATTAGCATTTCTGAAAATATGCTTGGACATTGCTCTGACAGACATAAACAGAAACTTCAAAAATTAGTGACATTATTTATTAACTTGCCAAGGTACCTAGGAATCATTTCACTCACCTTTCCCCCCATACATGGTTTTTCTGTGTTGCCTTGGTAGAACAGGCTGGCCTTGAACTCACAGTGATTCAGCTGCTTCTGCCTCCCCAAGTGCTGGGATTACAGATGTGTGCCACCATGCCTGGCTGACATTTTTTCTGTGTATTTCAGTTATGCTTGGTTCTATACCTGGTCTCCTGGCTATCCAGTCTCTGGTTACTGGCCATTCAGGCGATGCCAGATATGGGCTGTCTTCTTTGGCTTTAAGTTGGACCAGCCATTGGTTGGCCACTCACACAAACTTTGTACCACCAAAACCCCAGCACATCTTGCAGGTAGGACAGATTGTAGGTCAAAGGATTTGTGGCTTGTTTGGTGTCCCAGTCCCAGTGGTGGGAGTCTTGCCTGGTTATAAAAGATGACCAGTTAGGGCCATCTTGACTAGGTTTCAGTATTGTCACCCAATTCCATTCCAGTCATGTCTCCCAGTACTGTCTCCATCCACCTCACCCCTGCCTGATTTCTTATGTTCCCTTCTTCACTGTCCCAGTCCACCTACAAAATCTGTCATATTTCTGTTTCCCAGGGAGATCCATCTGTCTTCACTAGATCCAGTCCTTGCTACTTAGCCTATCTGGGTCTGTAGATGGCTACTTTACTTAACAGTAAATGTCTACTTATAACTGAGTACAGACCATGTTTACATTCTGAGTCTGTGTTACCTCACTCAGGATGCTTTCTAGTTCCATCCATTTACCTGAAAATTTCACTGTGTCATTTTTAACAGTTGACTAATAACTCATTGGGTAAATGTAGCACATTTTCTTTATCCATTCTTCAGTTGAAGGACATCTGGGTTGTTTCAGTTTCTGGCTATTACAAATAAAGCTGCTACAAACATAGATAAGCACATGTTCTTATAGTGTGGATCACCTTTTGAGTGTATGCCCAGTTAGTGGTATAGCTGGGTCTTGAGGTAGATCTATTCCAAATTTTATGAGAAAGTGCTGTATTGATATTCATAGTAGTTGTACAAGTTTTCATTCCCCTCCCCCCAAAATGGAGGATTGTTCCTCTAGCTCCGTATCCTCCCCAGCATGTGCTGTCACTTGTGTTTTTATCTTACCCATTCTGATAGGTGTAAGATGGAATCACAGAGTCGTCTTGATTTGTGTTTCTCTGATAACTAAGGATGTTGAGCATTTTTTTCAAGTGTTTCTCAGCCATTCTAAGATCCACTATTGAGAATTTTCTCTTTAGATCTCTACCTTATTTTATAATTGAATTATTTGTATTTTGGCTGTGTAGTTTCTTGAATCTTTATATATTTGTGTACTAGCTCTTTGTCAAATGTGTAGTTCGTGAAAATATTTTCTCATTCTGATGTTTTGTCTTATTGATGGTGTCCTTTGCCTTACAGAAGTTTTCAGTTTCATGACATCTCATTTATTAACTGTCAATCTTAGTGCCTATACTACTGGTGTTCTGTTCAGGAAGTTGTCTCCTCGGCCAATTCATTCAAGGCTATCCATTTTCTATTAGATTCAGTGTATCAGGTTTTGTGTTGAGGTCTTTGATCCACTTGGACTTGAGTTCTATGCAGGGTGATAAATATGAATCTATTTGTATTTTTCTACATGCAGAACTCCAGTTAGACCAGCATCATTTGTTGAAGATGCTTTCCTTTTTTTCTATTGTATATTTCTTTATCAAAAATTAAGTGTCCACAGGTATGCAGATTTATGTCTGGGTCTTTGATTTTATTCCACTGATCAATGTGTCTGTTTTCATGCCAATACCAAGTTGTTTTTATTACTATTGCTCTGTAGTACAACTTGAAAGCAAGGATAGTGATACTGCCAGAAGGTCTTTTATTGTACAGGATTGTTTTGGCTACCCTGGGTTTTTTGTTTTCCCATATGAAGTTGAATGTTGTTTTTTCAAGGTCTGTAAAGAACTGTGTTGAAATTTTGATGAGGGTTGTGTTGAATCTGTAGATTGCTTTTGGTAAGATGGCCATTTTTACTATGTTAATTTTACTGATCCATGAGGACGGGAGATTTTTCCTTCTTGTCATATCTTCTTTTGTTTCTTTAGAGACTTGAAGTTTTCTGCATACCTATATAAAACCTTAGAAGCTCAAGCATGTGATTTTTAAAAAATTTCCAAGTTTCAATTCTCATGATAATCTTCATTTGCACCTGTTCTGCGAAAACAACAAAAGGTTGCTCATTTATAGTAGAATAAAATTTAATTGTTTACAAAGAACACATTTTCATTCATTTCCCCTGTTGAGAGACAGAGCCATGTCAGCAAAAACGTCATGGTCCTGGTCAGAAAGGGACACATAAATCAGTGGGCAGAATAGAAGACTCATCTCTATTCTGAGTTTATACCTACACAGCTACAGTTACCAAATTCTTGATAAGGGTGCCCAAAACTTATATTTAGAGACAAGATAGCCTCTCTAACTAATAGTGTTGGGACAAGTGGATACATGGAAGAATGAAACTATATACGTTGATCTCACTCTTACAGCTTAAATACTTTATCCAAATCTCCCCTTTTGTCTTGCACCCAGTCTAAAGATGGCTTTCTAATTAATCTTTTCACCTCCATCTTTTACCAAGAGTGACATCATTTATCTGTGCAAATCTTCTGTGGTGAAATTAAAACTTTCTGACATAATAAATTTGTCATATATGATTCTTTTTTAATCTGTGGAAGGGCCTGGGATAACTCAGAATCTTGATAGCAACAACAATGAAGCGAAGTTGCTGTAAGTCAAGTACTACCTTCCCACAATGACACAGGGAGCTTTATAGTTCCTTGGTTGGCCTGGTGTTCAGCTGCTGCCTTTAACTGATCCTTGTTTCTAGGAGATGCTGCAGTTGGACACATTTCTGCCTAGAGGTTTTTTTTTTTCTCCAAATTTTGAAACTGAAAATATCCAAGCATAGTTTTGGGAATAATAATTTTGTCTGTGAAGGATACGAGGGATAATATTACTTTTATGGTTTAAATATGAATTTCCTGAAAACTCCAACTCTAAGAGTACTGATATCTTCATGGCTTGAGAAGTTACAGTTAAGTGGCCCCATTGGCACCTCTCCTGTGATTACTGCAAAAGGTCACTTGATTTCATAAACAGGAAGAACTGTGTATGGAACTGTTGGCTTTTGCCCAATATGTTAAATTATGTTCGTGTGGAATAAAGATTCAATGGGCAAATAAACACTTATTTAATTTGGATGAAGGAAAGTATTTTTGTTATTTTACTGTTGCTTCTTTTTTGTGAGAACGTTGAGTCATGTCTTTATTTTTCTTTTAGCTAAAGTCATATTACTTATCTAGTAATTTTTCACTTACAGGCCAACATGGGCAAGTAGTCATTTATAATTCTTTGTATTGTAGGAAGAGACGATTTGAGCTATATAGCTGCCTGTTGGTTTACAATTAAAAGTAATTGATTGCAGCTTAGTTGTTTTATGGGTTGAGATGCTTTTAGATGTATTTATTTTTGTTTTTAAAATTTTTTTTATATTTAGTGAATTTATTCAGATTACATCTCAATTGTTATCCCATCCCTTGTATCCTCCCTCCATCCCGCTTTCATCCGATTCCCCTCCTCTATGTCTGTGACCGTGGGGGACCTCCTCCCCACTATATGATCATAGGCTAGAAAGTCTCATTTTGGTAGCCTGCTTATCCTTTCTCTGAATGCCACCAGGACTAGATAGATGTTTTATGTTGATAATGATGAGATATGATAGATATTGATTTACATTCAGAATTTTAGATTCACCAAGATAGGAAAGTTGTTTTCTTCAAGGCTGCCAAATACAGATAGCCAAAACACTAAGAATGTAACATTTATATAATTCCTGATTGTGCTATGGTTCTTCTTGATATAAGTAGTGCATTGTATATATGTGTAATAATATAAATGCATATGTAAAAAATAAAAGAAATATTTTTTAAAAAAGTAACTGATTGCAAGAATTGGTCACGTGTGCACACCATTAGAACACCTAGTCTAAACAGACAGATCCATCATGAAGTGGAGCAAAGGGAAATCAGTTTAGCTAATGTTACAAAGTATGGTATTCTTCTGTAACATAAACAGAGAATTTGTTATCTAGATAGATAGTGACTTTACGACTAGACTAATAGAATAGACTTTGGAGCTAAGAACAAAACTTCTAAAGGCAAAAATACTTATGTTTTTAAAACTTACTTTTATAGGTTAGGTTATTCTAGACATAGAACCTGGGCTAGATCTTAGAATGAAGGATATTTATAATGGGAGAAACATCTGTTGGAGAAAAGAAACTGTAGCAGGAGTGGGCAGAAGAAGATGGCCAAATTGTAGCTTCAGTATAGCAAAGGTACCAGACAACTCTATCAGGCAACTCTGTAGATAGAATGACTCTTCAGAATTGTTTCCTGATGGAGCCATCCAGGATCTGGCAGTTTTCCATGAATCAGAGTAGGTGGCCATCTCCCTGTGGCTGAGGGTTCATAGATACCACCCAAAACATTGAATCTTTTCCCAAGGAAGGATCTGCATGGAAGTTAAAATGAATGCAATTACTACACAGATTAACAAGTTTTTAAGCACCTGTAAAGGGGCTCATATTTAACTTGATCAATAACCTAAGCTTATATATATTTAAGATGCATAATTCGAAGAGCTTTAACCAGAAAACAACAACAGCAAAAAAAAAAAATGATCAAAAGGGAAAAATTAAATCATTGGGAATGCATGACTTCATGTTACAAACAAGCAAAGAACTGAACATCGATATCAGGCTGCTTTTAAGAAACTATTGCAAATGGAAAGCTAAAGGCAAAACTGAAAGAATTTTAGTATTATCTGCCATTGATATGTGAGATGTATACAAATTATTTTATGACTCTAACACATACAAATTAAACTGTTTTTATTTTAAATTTGTTCTAAAAGAGTGTGTGGATGTTAACGCTGATTGTTTACTTGACAGGATCTGGGAGTCATCTAAGAGAGCTGCCTCTGGGTATGCCTGTTAGGGATTATCCATGTTAGTTTAGTTAGTTTAACCAACGTAGGAAGACTCAATCTAAATGTGAACAACACCAATCCATGGGCTTGGGGCTGGGTCTGAATAGAGGAGAAAGTGAGCTAAAAGCAGGATTCGTGTCTCTTCTGCTTCTGGGCTATGGCTATACTGTAATCAGCTGCCCCAGGTTCCATGAAAATGACTTCTCTACCATGATGGAGTAATTGGACTGTACTTTCTGTGAACGAAATTAAACCCTTCCTTTCTTAAGTTGCTTTTGTCATATATTTTGTTGTGGCAATAAGAAATATAAATAGTTACAGTCAATGATGCCACTTTAAAAATGTTCACACTATTCAACAGAATACAAATGTTTTATATACTTAATGCCTAATTTTCTTTTCCTTCTGTGTGTACATATATGTCCATGTTCATGTGTAGATGGTGCATGTATGTGGAAGCCAAAGGATGTTATTTGTCAGCACTGCTTACCATTGTTTTTGAGGCAAGGTTCATATCAACCTAGAACTTGACAAGTAGACTAGGCTAGCAACTTCCAAGCACTGGGAATCTACCTGTCTCTTCTTCCCCAGTGATGTGATTAAAAGCTTGTGCCATCATGTATGGCTTTCTTATTTTATATGGGTTCTGGGGATCAAGTTCAGGTCTTTACGTCTGAAAGGCCAGCATTTTATTGGCTGAGTTATAACATTACCTTCTGATTTTATTTTATTTTACAAAAAAAGTCTCAGTAGTGACTTTGCTTGTTTCAGGGAGTCAGATGTATCATTTTTTAGGAGACATTTATTTTTAGGAATATGCAGATACAAACATGAATGTCCAAATCTATTGAATTGTAGTAAATAATATTCCGCGTATACTATTTGTCATTGTTCTTGTGAAAGCCGAGTAGTGCATCAGATTATAAGGAGCCCAAAATCACTCTACTTCTACTATCTGTGTAAAATTTCAGGTGTCATAATTTTTGAGTAGTTGTTTTTATTAGATATCATTAGACACTACTTTATTATATCATTTTTGTAACTTTAAGATCCTGCAAGTATGGTTTAAAGTCTCATGTAATATCAGAATGGTGAAGATAAAAAACTTAAGTGACAGCACATGTTGGTGAGGATATGGAAAAAGGGGAACACTCCTTCGTTGCTGGTGGGAGTGAAAACTTGTACAAAAGCTTTGGAAATCAATTTGGTGCTTTCTCAGAAAATTAAGAATAGTGCTACCTAAAGACCCAACCATTCCACTCCTGGGCATATATACCTGAAAGATGCTCCACCATACAACAAAGACATTTCTTCAACTATATTCATAGCAGCTTTATTTGTAAGAGCCAGAGTCTGAAAACAACCTAGATGTCCCTCACCTGAAGAATGGATGAAGAAACTATGGCATATTTACACAATGGAATACTCTATCAAAAACAAGGAAATCTTGAAATTGGATGGAACTAGAAATGATCATCCTAAGTGAGGTAACCTAGACCCAGAAAGACAGGCATGGTATATACTTACTAAATAAGTAGATATTAGCCCAACATAGATGTCCTCTGAGAGACTCCACCCAAGGGGAGATCAGGACAGATACTGGGACTGGAAGCTGGACTTTGGGTGAATTTCTATGAGTCTTATGGAAGAGGTAGGGGATGGAAGGATGGGGAGGGGGTGGTGGTTGTCAGGAACTCCACAAGAAGACTATCAAGGCTGGTGGATAAGGACCCAAGAGGGAAGCTGCACAAACTGATGGGCCAACCAAAGACATTGTAAGCAGAGAACCTAGATGCCCCTCCGTTCAGATGTAGCCAGTGGACAACTCATTCTCCATGTGGAAGAAGGGGCAGGGAAAGCAGGGAAATGCCTCTGTCAGGAACTCTGATGGCCCGAATTTGATCACTTCCCTGTGGTAGGGAGGCCCTTTGAAAACGAAGAGGACTCAGTAGGCTGTGGTCAGACAGTGGGGGAGGAGGACCCACCCACACCTGTCAGAGGTCTAGGGGAGGGGAATAGGATGGAAGAGGGAGGTAGGATGGAAACAGAAACGTAAGAGTGAGGGGATTACAATCGGGATGTAATGTGAGTTGTTAATAATAATAATAATAATAATAATAATAATAATAATAATAATAATAATGGCCAAAAATAAATGAAAATAAAAATGTAAAAAATAAAATGTATAGAATATAAAAAAATGTATGTGTATCTACACATGGAAAATATTATACTATTATAATTAATATGCAATCTTATGATATCTGAAAAAATATTCAAGAAACAAAAGTTGAGGAGATTTAAAGAGCAAATTACTTGATCACCCAATGATAATTTTCTTTCATTTATTCTCATTCATACATAAAGACATTTGACACCATAGACAAAACAGCATTGTTACCTGTTTAAAATGTGAATGTTTAAGCATAAATTTTCAAGTAGTGCCAAAATCTCTTTTAAGTATTATATACGCACATGTATATTTATTTATTCAGTTTTATGTTTAAGTGTGAGGAGATGCTAGTACATCAGAGAGAAATGAAAAGTGCTTTAGAGTATTGCCTATTCCAAATGTGAGGCAATTAGAGGTTCGTATTTGCTTTTAGCATCCTGTAAGCAGATGGCAAATCATCTTCCCTTTGCCCACCTTGGCTGTGCAGTCTCAAAAGAATCTTTTCATTTTATGCTTTTATCTGGTTTAGGGTAATTCTACAACTGTAGAGAAATGCAATCGAATTGACAAAAAGAACTAATGTTCATAATGGAGACACTCTGTTATGGTTGTTTGATAGTACAGACACCTCTCTAGACCCTGACTTACCAATTCCTCTGTTGATAGCATTTTTTTTTACTTGATAATAGTCAAGAACAATTTCATGAAATATTGCAAGGAAACATATATACTTCAGAAATATATCACAATGAAAGAATTCACATCTGCATCCTTATGTTTTTCTTGTAATAAAAGATCAGTTTATTTACCAATTGAGGATTATTTTTTTCTGTTCTTACTAGCATAGTACAGAAGTTTCTGGTTGGAAAATAGTTTTGAAATAACTATGAAAGACAAGCATTTTGGTGTTTCCATTAGCAGATTCTCTTGACTGAAGGGCTTGCTGTTTGTTTCTTTGTTTGTTTTGATTTTGTTTTTTTGGAAGTGCTGAGGATTAAGCCTAGGACTTTACTCATGTGAGGCAAAGGCTTTACTATTTCTGAACTACACCTTTACCCTTTGGTCTCTATTTGCTATTTAATGTAGATAACTTTCAGGGGAAAGTCTCATGGACATATGCCAATGTCTTTGCTGCAGTCTGATATCTAGGAGACTGAACCTCTGGAGAATTTAAAACACAAAATTTGTAAAACTAGTTTGTACAGAAGCAAATGGCTTCATGAAACTAGACATGATGATCAGTATTAGTGGAATGGAGGTAGAAAGGAGTAACATCAATAACAGACATCTGAAAGGGATAATTTACTATGAAGCTATGGCATGTAATAATGTATTTATCAAGAGGTCTATAGTGAAAGATCTTTTGTTTTATCTCTATTAATCAATTTATTAGTAAATTATTGTTCTAACTGTAGCTTAAGACTCATGATTCTTTTCAACAAATGTTGCTAATCAAACTAGATGTCTGCATGTAGAGAACGCAAATATATTTCTTACTTATCACCATAAAGAAAACTCAACTTCAAATGGATCAAACATCTCAACATAAAACCAGATACAGCAAAATCTGCTTGAAGAGAAAGTGGAGGAATAACCTTAAACACATTAGGACATGAGAACCCTTTCTGAACAGAAAACTATTAGCAGTTACAAAATTAATATTTGATATGTGGGACCTCATGAAACTGAAAAGCTTTTGCATGACTACAGAACAAAATGACAGCCTGCAGACTTGGAAAAGATCTGATGGAGGACTATCATCTGAAATATATAAAGAGCACAAGAAACTGGGCATCAACAGAAAAAAAATCATCCAGTTAAAAATGGGGAACAGATCTAAACTATGAATTCTCAGTAGAAAAATCTCAAACGACTGAGAACCACTTAAAGAAATGGTCTTAACCATCAAAGAAATGCAAGTAAAAACTACTTTGCAATTACATCTTACACCTGTCAAAATGGCTAAGATCAATAAAACAAGTAACAGCACATACTGGAGTATGTGGAGTAAGAGGAACACTAATCCATTGCTGATGGAAGTACAAACCACAGAAATCAATATAACAGCTCCCCAGAATGATAGGAATTGATATACCTCAAGATCCAGCTATATCAGTCTTGAGCATATACCCAAAGGATGCTTGTTCCTATCACTGAAAAACTTGCTCAATCATGCTCATTGCTACTCTATTCATAATACCCAGAAATTGGAAACAACCTAGATGTCCCTCAACAAAGTAATAGAGTTAAAAGTGTGGCACATTTAAACAATGGAATATTACTCGGCCATTAAAAATGATATTATGGACATTAGCTGATATCCCTAAGAGGTCTGTGGATACCCGAGAAACTTCTGCCTGGATCTCTCCCTGGTCTCCCCACTGTGTACTGGCCTGGCCCATCAGGGACACATCCAGCAAACAGGTAGAGCTGATTCTGGCATAGACCACAACCTACATTAGCTGCCAGCCATAGAAGGCCTGTGGAAAGCCTGAACAGCTTTGGGCTTTGATTTCTCTCCACCCACCTGATGCTTACTAGCCTGGCCCATCTGGAACAGAGAGAGCTAAAAGGCAAAGGTGAGTTAGGCTCAGGCCACAAGTCACATTATTTGCTATCCCGAAGAGGCCTATGGGACACCTGAGCAGCTTTAGGCTTGGATCTCTCTCAGCCCTCTGCTTACCAGGTGGGTCCATATAGGTCACAGAAAGTGTACCAGCAGAGGTGAGTCAGGCTCCAGCCATAACACACATTGTCCACCATTCCAAGGAAGCCTGAGGAGCACTTGAGAAGCATTTTGCTTGGCATTCTCTCAGCCTGCTCCTCTCCTGCCTCACTCAACTGGGAAACAGTGAACCCAGCAGAAATGAGCTGGATGCAGGCTCCAACACCCACTGTCCCCCATCCTGATGAGGCGTCTGGGGAGCCCTAGTAAAACAGCCTTCAGCTTGGAGCTCTCTCTGTCTGTTCCCAACCTACCTGGCCTACGTGGGACACACACAGACATTGACCCCATTGGAAGAAACTCCAGGCATGCTAACACCAGAGACAACCAGATGCATGAAGATAAGAAACAATACTCAGAGCCATATGACACCAACGGAAACAAATGATCCTACCACTGCAAGCCTGGAGATATTAACACCCACAAAGTTCAAGAAGAATAGTTTCAATCTGAGGTGATGATAATGATAGAAGCCCCAAAGGAGGCAAATAAATCTCTCAAAGAAATACAAGAAAAACTTTTAAACAGATGAAGAAATGGAATAAATATTATAAAGAATTACAGGAAAATTCAATCAAATGGAAGAAGTAAATGAATAAAACTATTCAAGACATAAAAAAGGAATTAGAAGCAACAATGACAACACAATCTTAGGTAATATTGGAGGTGGAAAACATAGGGAAAAGAACTGGAACTTCAGGCACAAACAACACCAAATGTTAAAACCAAAACGTTCCTGACATAAAGCATCCAAGAAATATGGGAAACTATAAAAGACCAAACCAAAGAAAATTAGTAATAAAAAAAGGAGAAGACTCCAAGCTCCAAGACCCAGAGAATATTTTCAATAAAATCATAGAAGAAAATGTCCCCAACCTAAAGAAAGAAATGAAGAGGATACAGAATATGGAAAGATATCCCATTCTCATGGATCAGTAGGATTAACATAGTAAAAATGGCTATCTCACCAAAATCAATTTTCAGACTCAATGCAATTCCCATCAAAATGCCAACACAATTCTTTACAAACTTTGAAAGAACAATTCTAAACTTCATTTGGAAAAACAAAAAACCCTGAATAGGTAAGACAATCCTATACAATAAAAGATCTTCTGCAGGTATCACCATCCCTGATCTTTACTATAGAGCAACAGTAATAAAAATGGCATGGTACCGGCATAGAAACAGACAGGTGGATCAATGGAGTTGAATTGAAGACCCAGAAATAAACCCACACACTTATAGACACTTGATTATTGACCAAGAAGCCAAAACCATACAATAGAAAAAAGACAGCATCTTCAACAAATGGTGCTGGTCTAACTGGATGTCTACTTGTAGAAAAAGTGCAAATAGACCCTTATTTATTACTCTTATTTGTGCAAAACTGAAGTCCAAGTTGATTAACAATCTCAACATAAAACCTGACTTACTAAATCTGTTAGAACAAAAAATGAGGAAGAACCTTGAGCTCATTGGCATAGGAAAAAACTTCCTGAACAGAACACCAGGAGCTCAGGCTCTAAGATCAATAATTCATCAATGAGACCTCATGAAACTGAAAAATTCTGTAAGACAAAGGACACTGTCAACAGAACAAAACAACTGCCTACAGACTGGGAAAAGATCTTCATCAAATTTACATCTGACCAAGGGCTAATATCCAAAATATATAAAGAATTCAAGAAATTAAACACCAACAAACCAAATAATCCAATTTAAAAATGCATACAGACCTAAACAGAATTTTCAACGTAAGGATATAGAATGGCTGAGAAATGCTCAATGTCCTTTGTCATCAGGGAAATGCAAATCAAACGACTCTGAGATTACATTGTGCATCTCTCAGAATAGCTAAAATCAAATCTCAATAATGACAATATGTGATAGAGATTGCTTTACATTCAGAAATTCAGATGCACCAAGATAGGAAAGATGTCTTCTTCAAGGCTGTCAAATACAAATAGCCAAAACACTAAGAATGTAACATTTGTATAATTCCTGATTATGTCATGATTCTTCTTGCCATAGGTAATCTATTGCATATATGTAATAATATAAAAGTATATGCACAAAATAAAATAATTAAAAAATACATCTTCTAAGGTTTACACTATGTAAATATAAAGTGGAAAATTTCAAAAAGTAATAAAATGTAGAAATCATCACAAAAAATAAAATCTCAAGTCACAGCACATGCTGGAGAGGATATGGAGAAAGGGAACACTCCTCCATTGCTGGTGGGAGTAAAAACTTTTATAACCACTTTGCAAATGAATCTGGTACTTTCTCTGAAAATTGGGAACAGTTCTACCTCCACACTCAGCCATACAACTTCTGGGCATATACCTGAAAGAAGCTTTACCATACAACAGGGATATTTGCTCAACTATATGCACAAAAGCTTTATTCATAATAACCAGAATCTGGAAACAACCTAGATGTCCTTCTACAGAAGAATGGATAAAGAAACTGTAGTAAATTTATAAAATGGAATACTACTCAGCTATTAAAAACAAAGAAATATTGAAATTTATAGGCAAATGCATGGGACTAGAAAATAGTGAGGTAACCCAAACCTAATGCACAGAAATTAGACACATAATACAGGTAATCACACTAAAATACACAGACCTAAAGTATCTAAATAATAAGGAGGACCTTTGGGAGAATGCTTAGCTTAATTCTCATTTAGAAGGAAAAATATAATAGACACTGGAAGCAGTTGATGAGAAGGAACAGGAAGGAAGCCTACCATAGAGGTCCTCTGAAAGACTCCACTCAGAAGAAGATCCAAGGAGATTCTGAAACATACAGCCACATTTTGGGATAGAGCTCAGGGAGTGTTATGGAAGAGATGCTTAATAGATGGACCTGGAGGGGTCAGGAGCTCAACAAGGAGACCAATGAACCAACAAATCTACGTGGAGCAGGGGGTGCTGCCAAAACTGATGAACCAACTAAGACTATGCATTGTGAGGACCTAGACCCTCTGCTCAGATGTAGTAGATAGGCAACACAATCTCCTTGTGTGTCCCATAATATGGGGAGTAGTGATTACTTCTGACATGGACTCTGGCCCCCACACATTGATCACTTCCCCCTGACAGTGGATACAGGCAGTCCAGATGAGACTTGATAGGCTGAGGTTGGATGTTAAGGGAGGAGGTCTTTCCTTTCTGAGGATTAGGGGAGGTAAGGAGATGGTAGAAGGGAGGGAGAGATCGGGAGGTGATGAGGGAGGGGGCTACAGTTGGATGTAAAGTGACCAAATTGAAAAAATAAAAGAAACCATGTAAAAATGACACCATGATTTTTCAGGTAAATGAATAGATCTAGAAAAAAAAATCATACTGAATGAGCTGAGACCCAGAAAGACAATAAGGCTTATTCATTTATATCTAGATATCTACATAGCTGTTAAATTAATAATAAGCAAGCTAAATTCACAGAATCACGATAGTTTTGTATAGAGTAAATCATTAGTTGGAAACAGATCTCATTAGAAAGAGGATTAGAACAGATATGGATAGATAGGGGTAGTTCACTGCAATGGGAGGATCAAATGGGGAAGAGGATGATAAAGGAGGGAATAAAGGGAGAAACAGTGATAATAAAGGGGCATTTGTGGGACTGTATAGAAACCTAACACAATAGATGCTTCCATATATACATATACTCATATATGTAATCTAAATAAAATAATAATGAGGGGTACAGAGCCCCAATTATACATCTCTTGGCACCAAATGAGGCTCCTGGTAATGGGCTACATATAATTGAGTTGTTGGCCAAATGGTTCCCGTGGTAATCCCAAAATAACCCAGGCTGCTGCCATAGTTGTAGGTTGCTTTCCACAAATGACAGCAAGGCCATATTGCTGAAAACAACACCTGTACATTCATTGATCATGGAGAAGTTGAGCTGGTGCCTTCATTCATACAAGCTAGTATTGTTGGTACAGGAAGGTACTCTGCAGGCTACCAAAGAAAAACGGATACACCAGCTCAGCTACAAATACTTCAGTCTACAATGGTGCCCTGGCTGTCGGTTATGGATGAAATCAATATATGAATGAAACCTATGAAGCAGAATTTTAAGAGTCACTTTATCCCAGTCAATAAAGGTGAATGACAGCAACCCAAAGGGAAAGGAAACAAGAGGGTAGCGTGGAATTTAGGTTGTAACCTGGAGAGAAAGATCTCAGCGAAAAGCCACAAATTCACTGAACAGAAGAGATGGAGTTGAGTAACTGGGATGAACAAAGTGCCTGGGGTGTTAGCAGGACAGAACAATAAGCAGAACTCTACAGAGAACTACAGGGAATTGAACCCTTCAGGAACTGAGTATTAACAAGAACACATGTCAGGATAATTACCCACAGACAGGGAATGAATTAACTAACTGACAGGATTACAGGGGAAATGATCATATGCCACCAAGAAATGGTGCTATATATCAGGATTTGCTTTATGTGTTCAAATATACTTATGCATGTTTACAAAGAAAAGCCTGGCTACAATGATAGGTAATAGTCCCAGTTGGACCTCTGTTCCCAAAACATCCATCAAATATTAAATCTGGTCTAATAATTCCTGAGTAATTGAACTTGATGCCAAAATTATATTTCAGGACACTCATAGGAATACAAAATTTTAGCACTCAGTAAGGTAGAATTAACAATATATAACAACTGAGCTGAACAGGGATAATGACAATAGACATGATACCATGGATATTGGAAAGACGTTGAGGGTTCAACCCTGCAGAAAAAGCTACTGGCAAATAAGGATGCTAAGAATGAGAGAAATAGTCTTCCTCAGGGAAGAGCACACTAACTGGTTATTCAACACCAAATGGTGAGCCCTGAAAACATATATACAACTAACATCATGTAGATAGACCAGATTATATTTAGGAACACACAGAGAGAGAGAGAGAGAGAGAGAGAGAGAGAGAGAGAGAGAGAGAGAGGGAGGGAGGGAGGGAGGGAGGGAGGGAGGGAGGGAGAGAGAGAGAGAGAGAGAGAGAGAGAGAGAGAGAGAGAGAGAGAGAGAGAGAGATGCAATAACAATTAAAAAAGAAGCCATAAATTTGAAAGAGAGTGCTTTGGCAGCACATATACTAAAATTGGAACTATACAGAGAAGATTAGCATGGCCCCTGCATAAGGATGACACTCAAATTCGTGAAGTGTTCCATATTTTTATGGTATATACTCACTTATATCTGCATATTAGCCCAAGAGGCATGTCCCATCAAAGCCTTCACTTACCAGGAAACTGAGACAGAAGGAAGGACATTCTATTGGGACTCTAGATGAGAGAAGCATGGGAGCATGGCAAAGTAGAAGGATCCAGAGGGTCCTAGAAACCTACAAGTAGAACATTATGATAGGCAGATTTGGGCACAGGGGTCCTGCTCAAACTAAGGCACCAGCCAAGGACAATACAGGCGGTAAACCTTAAACCCCTACCCAGATCTAGCCAATGGTCAGAACATTCTCCACAGTAGAGTGGAGAGTGGGATATGACTTTCTCACATACTCTGGTGCCTCACCTTTGACCATGTCCCCTGGAGGGGGAGACCTGGTGGCACTCAGAGGAAGGACAGCAGGTTACCAAGAAGAGACTTGATACCCTATGAGCATATACAGGGGGAGGTAATCTCCCTCAGGAACGGTCATAGGGGAGGGGAATAAGGGGAAAATGGGAGGGAGGGAAGAATGGGAGGATACAAGGGATGGGATAACCATTGAGATGTAACAAGAATAAATTAATAAAAAAGGACAAAAATTTGAAAGAGAACAAGGAGTGTATGGGAAGATTTGAACGGAGGAAAGGGAGAAATAATGTAATTACATTATAATCTCAAAAATAAAAGAAAAATCTGAAAAAAGAATGTGGCATACGAAAACTAAATAAAATGAGCATGATCAAAATGTAAAGCTCTTTTTTTTATTTCCCCTTTGGTTGAAAATATTCTTTTTAATATAATATATCCTGATTACAGGTCTCTTCCTTTTGGCTTCCAAGCTCCTCCTAGTCTAAGTTCCCATTCAGAGCCACTCTGCTTCTGTTTCTCCTTATAAAAAGACAGGATTCTAAGAATTAAAAAAAAACCAAAATTAAATATATTAAGATAAAGTATAGCCATCACATCAAAATTGAACAAGGCAAACCAACAGAAGAAAAAGAGCCCAAGAGAAGGCATAAAAATCAGAGACCCACTCATTCACACATTCAGGAGCATCATGAAAAATACTAAACTGAAATATCATCACACACACACACACACACACACACACACACACACACACACACACACACACACACACAGGACCTGGTGCAGACCCACTTTGGTACTGTGTTTGTTTCTACAAAATCTGTGAGTTCATATGAGCCTTGCTCAGTTGGTTCAGAGGGCCTTGTTCTTCTGGTGCCCTCCATCCTCTCTGGCTATTACATTTTTTCTTCATCTTCTTCCATGGCATTTCCTGAGCTATGCAGGGAGAGATTTGATGGAGACATCCCTTTAAGTGCTGTGTGTTACAGGCCTCCCTTCTTCTTCTTCTTCTTCTTCTTCTTCTTCTTTTCTTCTTCTTCTTCTTCTTCTTCTTCTTCTTCTTCTTCTTCTTCTTCTTTTCTCTCTCTCTCTCTCTCTCTCTCTCTCTCTCTCTCTCTCTCTCTCTCTCTCTCTCTCTCTCTCTCTGTCTGGGTGAGGGTTTCTCTATTTCTTCCCGACTGCTACAGGTGTAAGCTTCTCTGATTATGGCTGAATAAGGCACTGATCTGTAAGTATAGCTGAAGAAATATCATTAGGAGTAATTCTATCATGATTTTTATTTGTAGACTAGTAGCATTTTGTTTTACTCTAGGTCTCTGGGCTATCTATTCTCTGGCTCTTGGTCACCCGGGCTATGTCATCTATGGGTTCCATCTTGTGGAGTGGACTTAAAGTCAAAATAGATGTTGTTTGGTTACTCCCACAAGCTTTGTGTCACTATTTCCCTAACATGTTTTAAAGGTAGGACAACACTATAGAGTAAAGGTTTTGTGGCTGGGTTTGTGGTTACACTTTTCTTTTACTAGCCTGTAGAGTACTTCCCCATACCAAAGACACTAGAATGTAGCGGGGAAGGTTCTATGTAGGCACCATACTGACCTTTCTGAGTTCAATAAATTGTGTAGATAATTAATTGTCTTCAGCAATGGGGCCTTGATGTCAGTTTGAGGATGGCTATCAATTGTCTTGACAACAGCCTAAATTGTTTGGGGATTCCCACTGGGACCCTTTGGCCAACAACTGGATTGGAAATAACCCAGTCTTGGTACTGGAAGCTTCATTTGGTGATGAAAGATGGCTAGTTGAGACTCAGTCTCCACATTATTTGGAGATTTCATTAGGATTGCCTTCATATATTTTGGGAAGTTTTCACTGCACTAGGCTTTCTTATACCCCTCAAATGCCCCTCAATTATACTTGTTTCTACCCACATTCATTCCCTCAACTCCCTCTCAGCACTGCCTACCTACCTCATCCTCCCATTCTTGCCTCCACTCACCCCCTAGTCAACCTAGAAATTTTTTTCTAGTTTCCCTCCCCAAGGAAAAAGGTTTTTTAATTGGTGAGTAATACTCCACTATGTAGATGTGTCAGATTTTCTTTATCCATTCCTCTCTTGAGGGACACCTAGTTTATTTCTAGTTTCTGGCTATTGTAAATAGAGAGGCAATGAATATGGTTTAATAAGTGAATGCCCAAGAATGGTGTGGCTGGACCTTGAGGCAGATCTTTTCGCATATATCGGAGACACTGCCACATTGATTTCAATAGTGGTTGCATAAGTTGGAACTTTCACCAGCAATGGATGTGTGTTATCCCTATTCCATATTCTCACCAGCCTCAACTGTCATTTATGTTATTGATCTTAGCCATTCTGACAGGTGTAAAAATAAATCTCAAAGTAATTTTGATTTGCAGTTCCCTGATGGCTAACATTGTTGAACATTTCTTTAATATTTCTCAGCCATTTGAATTTCATCTACTGAAAATTCTGTTTATATCAGTACCCCATTTTAAAAATTGGATTATTTGTTTTTCTTGATATTTGTTTCATGAGATTTTTATATTCTTGGATATTAACCTTCTATTGGATTCGAAGTTGGTTAAAAAAAACTTTTCCCATCTGTGGGCTGCTGCTTTGTCCTACTAACTGTCCTTTGCCTTAAGAAGCTTTTCAGTTTCTTGAAAGCACATTTATTAATTGTTGATCTTAGTGCATGTGCTATCTGTGTTGTTAAAAAAAAGAAAAAAATTGTCTCTTGTGCCAATGAGCCTCTCGTCTATCAGATTCAGTGTACCTAGTTTTATGTTAAAGTCACTGATCCACTTGTTCTAGAGTCTTGTGCAGTGTGGTAAGTATGGATCTATTTGCATTATTTTATTTATGTTGAGATATCTAGTTTGAGTAGCAGCATTTGTTGAAGATTCTTCCTTTTTCTAGTGGATATTTTGCCTTCTTTATTTAATATCACATGTTTATAGGTGTGTAGATTTATGTTTGGATCTTTGATTTAATTAAATTGATCAACATTCCTGTTTCTATGCCAATATCATGCAGTATTTTATTAATATAACTTTGTAATACAACTTGAAATTGGGAATGGTGAGACTCCAGCAGTTCTTTCATTATGCAGAATTGTTTTAACTATTCTGGAATTTTTTATTTCTGTATGAAGCTGAAAATTGTCCTTTCAAGATCTTTAAAGAACTGTGTTAGAATATTTATGGGGATTGGAATTAGCTGTCAGTAGGGTGACCATTTTTACTATGTTAATCCTTAGATCCATGAGCTTGGGAGATCTTTCCATCTTCGGACATATACTTCAATTTGTTTCTTCAATGACATGAAGTTTTTAATCATACATTTTTATCATACATTTGCTTGTTGAAGTTACCCCAAAATATTTTATAATATTTGAGGACATTGTGAAAGATGTTGTCCCATGATTTCTTTCTTGGACCTTTTGTCAATTGTATATAGGAAGGCTACTGATTTTTGTGAATTAATTCTGTATCCAGGTACATTTCTGAAAGTGTTTATCAGATGACAGAATTTTCTAGTAGAATTTTCTGGACACTTTTGTACCCTTTCCTATCATCTGCAAATGAAACTATTGTGGTTTCTTCCTTTCCAATTTGTATCCTCTGAATTTCCTTCAGTTGTCATACTGATCTAGCTAAGATTTTAAGTACTATATTAAATAGGTATATATAGAGTGAACAACTGTGCCTTTCTCCTGATTTTATTGGAATTACTTTGAGTTTCCTTGCATCCAATTTATGGTGGCTATAGATTTGGTGTACACTGCCTTGATTATGTTGAGGTATGTACCTTGTATCCCTAATCTCTCCAGGACTTTGACTATGAAGAGTGATGGGTTTTGTCAAATGAGCCTTTCCTGAATCTAATGAGATGATCATGTGTTTTTTCTTCCAATTTGTTTATATGGCAGGTTACACTTAATGATTTTCATATAATGAACCATCTCTGTAATGAAGCCTACTTGATCATGGTGGATACTTTTTTATGTGTTCTTGGATACAGTTTCTAAGTTTTTTGTTGAGTATTTTTACATATGTTTATAAGAAAAAGTGGTCTTTTTTGAGTCTTTTTTGGTATGGGTATCAGGGTATGCTGTCTTATAAAATGAGTTAGCCAATGTTCCTTTTGTTTCTATTTTGTGGAACAATTTGAGGACTAATGGCATTAATTCTGCTTTGACATTCAGAAAGAAATCTCCACTAAAACCATCTGTCCCTGAGATTTTTTTTTGTCCATTGGGAGACTTTTAATGACTTTTTGTTTCACCACCAGTTGTAGGTCTGTTTAAATTTTTATCTGATATTGATTTTCCAGTTTTGTGGCATACAAATTTTTAAAGTATGCTCTTATGATTATCTGTATTTCCTTATTGTCTACTGTTAGATTTTCCTTTTCTTTTCTGATTTTGCTTTTTTGGATATTTTCTCCACATCTTTTAGTTAGTTTGTAAAAGGGTTTGCCTATCTGTTGATTTTCTCAAAGAACCAACTATTTGTTTCATTAGGGTTTTTTTTTTGTATCATTTTTGTTTGTTTGATTCATTGTTTCTACTTTGTTGATTTTGTACACACTCTTCTATTATGTATGTGTTTTGTTCTTTTGTCTCTTGAGCAGTGGTTCTCAACCTTTCTGATGCTATGATCTTTTAATACAGTTTCTCATGTTATGGTGACCCCCAGCTGCAAAGTTATTTTGTTGCCACTTTAAACTGTAATGTAGTTACTCTTATTAATCATATTGTAAATATCTGGTATGAAGAATATCTCATATATGCCCTCCCCAATGGGTCACAACCCACAGGGAGACAACTGCTGTTCTAGGCTGTTCTAGAGCTTACACTTATGCTGTTAGGTTGCAAATATGAGGCTTCTCAAGGTTTTTTAATTGTAGGCACTTAGTGGTATGAGTTTGATTCTTAGAACTGCTTTCATTGTGTCACAGTATGAGATTTCTGAAGTTATTTTTTGTGTAGGCACTTCATGCTATGAACCTGCCTATTAGAACTGCTTTCATTGTGTCTCATAAGTTTGGCTATGTTGTGTATTTATTTTCATTCAGTGTTTGGAGGTATTTAGCTTCCATCTTAATTTCTGTCTTGACCTATTTTTCATTCAATAGAGAGTTGTTTAATTTCTATATGTTTGTAAGTTTTGTAGTGTTTCAGTTGTTGAAATCCAGCTTTAATATGTGGTTGTCTGATAGGATTTAAGGTATTATTGCAATTTTCTTATATCTGTTAAGACTTGCTTTGTGTCTGAGTAGGTGGTCATTTGGAGAAAGTTCCATGAGGTACATAGAACAAGGTATATTTTGTTGACATGTTCTATAGATATCTATGTTAGGTCTGTTTGGTTAGGTCCATTGGAACTAACATCTGTTTGTTCTATCATTTCTCTAAATTTTGTCTAAAGTAATTATTTATTGGTGAGAGTGGAACAGCGAAGTCTCTCACTATCAGTATGTAAGGATCAATATGGTATTTAAGATTTAGGGTCAATATCTGATTTAAGCTGTAGTACTGTTTCTTTTAGAAATGCATTTATGGCATAAGTGTTAAGAACTGAAATGTATCTTAGTGGATTTTTCTTTTAATGAGTGTGTAATGTCTTTCCCCATCTCTGCTGAGTAGTTTTGGTTTGAAGTCTATTTTTGCCAGATATTAAAATAGCTGCACCAGTTTGATTATTTGTTCCATTTATTTGGAATATATTTTCCCAACCTTTTACCCTGAGGTAATGTCTATGTTTGATGTTGAAGTATGTTTCTTGAATGCATCCTAATGAGACTGTTTTCATATCAATTTTGTTTCTGTCATTTTATTCAAGGAGTTGAGACCACTGATGTTGAGAGATATTAACAAAAAATTTCTATTACTTTGTTTTTGATGGTTGCGGTGCTTTTGGTGTTGGTGTTGGTGATGGGAGTAGGGGTGTGTTCACATGCTTCCCTTCTTTTGACTTTGGTTGTCTGTGGTTTTTGTATGCAGTTGACCTCTTTGTTTAGGAGTTTTTCTTCTAGAACCTACTATAGGGCAAGATTTATAGATATATATTGTTTGAATTTGTTTTTATCATGTTTCCTCCATGTTTATCATATTTTCTCCATCTATTGTGACTAAAATTTTGCTTCCATCTGTGATCTCTTAGAGTCTGTAACAGATTTTCTCATCATTGAGAAGACAAATGTAATTCTAATAGGTCTGCCTTTAAATTTTATTTGGTCTTTTTCATTGCAGCCTTTAATTTTCTTTATTTTTTGCACATCTATTGTTTTGATTATTATTTTCCAAGACACCTTTCTTTTAAGTTCCAGTCTATCTGATGTTTTATATTTTTCTTGTACCTTTATAAGCCTACATCTCCTTTTTATGTTAGGGACATTTTCTTCTATGATTTTGTTGAAAATATTTCTGTGCATTTGACACCTTCACCTTCATCTATTCCTATTATTCTTACAATTGGTTTTTCATAGTGTCCCAGATTTTATGGATGTTTTATATTGAGTAGATTTTAGATTTAACATTTTCTTTGACAAATGTATCCATTTCTTCTAATGCCTAATATCCTTCCCTCTCTTATATTCTGTTGTTGAAGCTTACCTCTGTAGTTCATTTCAAA
This sequence comes from Acomys minous, assembly GCF_964271855.1. Classification (NCBI taxonomy): domain Eukaryota; kingdom Metazoa; phylum Chordata; class Mammalia; order Rodentia; family Muridae; genus Acomys; species Acomys minous. Next base: position 114,320,547 of record NC_140488.1, on the reverse strand, counting down.
TTTCTACTTTTTGCATTTTCAGGATTCCCTCAGTTGGGTTTCCTTATTGATTTGCTTTCCATTTTCAGGTCTTGAACAATTTTATTCATTTCCTTACAATCTTTGTGCTTTTCTGAATTTCATTATGAGACTTCTTCATTTCCTCTTTAAGGATCTCTAACACCTTTATCCAGGCAGTTTTAAATGTGTTTTTCCTGTACTTCAGCTACGTTGGAATACTCAGGTCCTGCTGTGTAAGGCTCTAGTGCAGTCATAGTGTCTTGGCTGTTATTGGTTTTGTTTTTCACCTTGATATCCAGGCATCTAGGATTGGGAAAATATATTTCTATGTGGTGATAGCTGATTTTGTCTTTGTTGGGTAGGTGTTTTGTTCCTTACTTTCTATTTTCTCTTTGGTTTTTAGGAGTGGATGGTGTTTGTGTATAATCTGCTAGGATATTTTCTGTGGGCTTGTAGGCATCTTTCCTGGGAGTTTCAGGTAAAATGTGTTTCTGGGCATTGGGAGCCGACACTTAAGAATGGGATAAACTAGGTATGTGAGAGGGTTGCAGGAAAGCAGACTGCTTCACCAGTGTCTGCTTATTTATTGTGCTTGGAATGGGGGCAGAGAGCGAACAGAGGACACCCCAGTAGGTCTGCCATGAAGGGTAAATGAGACGGGGAGTTGGAACAGAAGGAGAGGTGGAGATCTGCAGTCAGTCTACTTGTGTTCCATGCAGAACTGGCCTGAGGGCTAGCAGGGAGTGCCTACTGGAGTTGGGGGCTGAGGCAAAGCAGCAAAACAAATCTGGGTAAGAGTGGTCAGGAGGGGAAGGATTATGGGATTTACAGGAGAAGTGGGCAGGTAGGGAAGAAAGACTGCAGCAGGTGTTCTGTTGCAGTGCTAGGGCAAACTTGGGGATTGGCTATAAAGGAGCAGATGCAGCTGTGAATGTTTGTAGTCAGCCTTCCTGCTTCCCTGGAAGTAGTCACCTGGGGTTTAACAGGGACTCACTCGAAATATAAAATTTCTATCCTTCAAAGAACACCATCAAGAAAATTTTAATAACCTGCATTGGGAAAATATTTTCAAGTACGTATGATTATGGATTGATTTTAAAGTGAACATAAATAATAATACAAAGACAGCTCAAGTGAGAAATGAGCAATCAGTGTCATGATTTTTCAGAGAAAAAGGTGGAAATGGCAAATAAATACATAAAAAGTTGTTCATATCATTAATTGTTATTAGACAAAGGTAAATCACAGACCTCTTGAAATACCAGTACCTCTAGGATAATTCAAATAAGGCCAGATTGCAACTAGTCTTGGACAGAATGTGGACAATTTATAACTTTCATGTAAATGCTGATAGAGATGTAAAAGGATTCAATCATTTTGGAAAAAAAGTTTTGTTCCTGAAAATGCTAAACATGGTAAGCATTCTCCTACACACACACACACACACACACACACACACACACACACACACACACACAATATATATATATATATATATATATATATATATATATCCACACAAAACTTGTATATAAACACTTAAATTACATTATTCATATGGCTCCAAAGGGGAATCAATATCTACAAGGTCATAAGTGCATGAATATTGTATATATCTAAACAATTCACTATTTAGCAATCAAAATGAATGAAGACACACACACACACACACACACACACACACACACACACACATACATGAAACTTGAAAACGTGATAAGTGAAAGAGGCTAGACACAAATGAGCACCTACATAACTAAATCTACTCACATGAAGTGTATAATAATTGGCAAATGATATCAGTGAAGATAGGCTAGGATTTTCCTATGCCTGCTGGAACCAGGAGGAACTGAGAATGATAATGTGTGCAAGGTTTCATTTTGAAGTAATGGAAAGGCTCAAAAGTTAATTGTGATGATGTTCATACAACTTCATCAGTACACTAAAATTCATTGAGTTGTTGGTAATTCATATGTTTTGTCAGTTATAGTTCAAAAAGTTATCACATAAAAGTACAATTAAAAGTAGACACACAAAAGCAGAACGATTCGTGATCAGCAGATCCACAAAAGAAGTCAAAGGATGTCATACCGGAAGATGGCTAATTAATATAAGACCTGAGACTTATAAATAACAGTGTTTCTCTGACACAATAGGGCAGATACATATAGGAACTCACATGGACTGTGACAGCATGCACAGGACCTGTAGATGCTCCAGCAAGACAAAACCCCAGCATGAAGGAGGGGAGGTGGGTACAAAGTCTCATCCCTGGTTGAGGAACTACTGCATTTGATTGCTACTGAGAGAGGAAGAGTCAATTTGTTTCATTGGTGTGACTGACACCTGCTGTATCAATCCCACTTGTGTGCACATGCCCCACTCAAGAGTAATTGGCCTAAATAAACTGAATTAATTTTTTAAATAATGGGCAGAAAGACACAGACAAACATGCATACAGAGAAGGAAGGAGAGAGGAGAGAGAGAGAGAGAGAGAGAGAGAGAGAGAGAGAGAGAGACAGACAGACAGACAGACAGACAGACAGACAGACAGACATAAAGACAGACAGACAGACAGATAGACAGAGGGAGACAGAGACAGAGAGACAGAGAGAGAAAGAGACAGAGACAGAGACAGAGAGACATGGAAAGAGAGACAGAGACAGAAAGAGACAGAGACAGAAAGACAGGGAAAGAGAGACAGGGACAGAGAGATTATGCAGTTGGGTGGGTAGAGATGTGAGAAAGGATCTTAGAAGAGTTGGGAGAGAGTAGACATATGATCAAAATATAGTCGATGAAATTGTTAAATAATAAATTAAAAATTATTTTAGAAAAGTAAAATATAAGAGTGCAAAGATCAGGAGAAAAGAAGGTAAAGTGCACTACTTTGAGACGCTTATACTGAATAAACTAGTGTACAATCTATTAAAGATAAACAGAAAATGTGAAGATGCATGCTAAAACTCAAAATCAATCTCAGAAACAATCAAAATGGAGCTAGAGCTAATGTGCTAACAAATGAGAATAAATTGAATCATGAAAATGTTCACCTACACTTCCAATTCTGGCCCTATGAAGAAGATATACTTTATTTTTACCATTATGTACAACTACAACGCCAGGTATTTTATAGGAATCAAACAAAAGAAAGCCCCAAAAGGTGGAAGGGAGTCAGACTAGGCGAATTTTTCATAATGCCAAAGTAGTTTTTTCTTGTTTAGCTCATGTTTTCTAGATTGAATGCTGGAGAATCCAGAAACCAGAATCACCAATGGGCAAATCAAGGTGCTAATTAATAAATGGGTGGTTTTCCTAACTCAGAGACAGGGAATTGGCAATGTAGAAAGACAGAAAACATCTAGAAAAGAATTGTTTGGTTGTAGAGGCACACCCCTGGACATCCAGCCTTCAGGAAATGGAAACAATGATAACTGTGGCAAGTCTGGGCTACATAGCAGAGGGAGAAAGAATGAGGAAGAGGAGAAAGAGGAAGAGGAAGGAATATGAATACGAACACATTCTAATTGCCTCTCAAAATATACCTAATCCTTCAATTATGACCACAATTGTGAGATGAGTTTGGAGGCTCCCATTTGTGCTTGATTGTTGCAATGTTTTCATAGACATGAGGCTGTTCCCTTTCTTCCACATATAGTGAAGATACCTCTGAAATGAAAGCTTAATGGCTTATTTGAAGTGACTGTCAGTTAGGTGTTAAGAATCTGCTTAAAGGTCCCAGGGCAAGGAAAAGTGAGTAGCTGTCCTGCTTTAGCCATTTTCTCAAATGCCAATAAGCCATATTTTGGGGTAGTATGTCCTTAACTTTTTTAAGCAATCACACTATTGAGGACACAAAAGGAGCTGACCTAATGACTTCAGAACAGAACATTATGCTCTAAAAAATAAAGGAAAACGCTGCATATTTTTAATCTTACAGGTCCCTTGTGTATATATTATGGCTTCTGGCCCTGTTTTTTTTTTTTAATGGGATTTCTGTGTGTGCAAATCCATGTGCCTCTGTATCTATATGTGTTTATTGAAATTTTTCTTTGGCTCCCTTTTCTGTCTGTCTTGTCTTATCTAGCTTGTTTGTTTTTATTTTATTTTATTCAGGATGCCTGCATTCTAATGAGAGAAAAAGAAAGGGTGTATATTCAGATAGGCGGGTGTGTGTGTGTGTGTGTGTGTGTATGTGTGTGTGTGTGTGTGTGTGTGTGTGTGTGTGTGTGTGTGTGTGTGTAAGATCTGGTAGGAGTAGGAGCATTGGAAATCAGAACCAGAACATATTGTATAGAAAAACATTTATTTTCAATAATAAAATTAGCGTAAAAAAAGAATCTTAGGAAGATCAATTGAATCAGACATAGTCTAAGAAAAACTATGCTAACATGGTACATTTAAAAATCTCCAGCAAATAATCACCACCTCTATGGAAATGCTTCCCTTTAGATGCAGGGACTGAGACACCCATGGAGAAACTCTTCCCATCACTTTTCTTCTTCAGTCCATGGGTCAGGAGCATAAACATATCTTTGGAGACAGGATCCCACTATGCAGGTCAGGCTGCCCTCTAATGCATAGCATGTCCCTGCCTAGGTCTCCTCAGTGTTGGATTAAGGGTGTGCACCACCATGCCAGGATAATAACATAAGGATCTTTGGTGAGAGGACCTCTACCCTTCACTTGGCTTGTAGTTCTGTTGCATTTATTGGGCTCAGCAAGTGGACCAGCAAAATCTGCTTCTCTGAGCTCCAAAGCTGAAAGCACCTGGGGAACAGTAAGTACAGAGAAGGGTTTTCTCTTCCTTACTCGTCAACCTCAAAACTACATCTGTCAAAGAGTAGCATGGTTGTCTTCTATCCCATCTCAGTTCTTTCCTTGATCAAAGAAGATTAAACTGCTGTTAGAGAAAATGTCTGAATGCTCAATGTCTAAATCCATGCAGGAGAGAAAATAGCCTAAGGACAGAAATGTGTGACCCTTTCTTTCCCTCTCAGTTTATTAAAACAATAGACTCCAAAGAATTAAACTTTCCATAGGAATCTTAGACTAGGGCAGGAGAACAGTTGAATCCCTAGTATCAGCCAAAAGGGGATGTTTGTCTTCCAGGGAAAAGCTTCGGACAACTTGTCAGGTTATAGTGAAGGATAGATGGGAACCAGTCAATGATGGGTTAATGAAAGGTAGGGTTCCAGCTTGACCAGGACTGCTGGGTTATGCATACCTTTTGCCCTCTATTTAAACAAAAACCACATCTCAGGGTCTCAGAAGGCCTTGGGACCGCTAAACCAATTCATTTGTTCCTCTTCCTCATAAATATATACTGAATATCTCTCCTTTCTCTTTTTTTATTTTTTTTACTGCATGTCGTTTTAATTAGCATAGTGAGGATGAGTGGCTGAGCCTAACTTCTTGGTGTTGTCAGGACCCAAGCTTGTACCCTTCAAACCCCAGCAGCACTAACACCATACCTGCACCCCAATGCATATTCTGTTATTAGAGCCAACTTATCTTCCTCTCAAATTTCCTACAACTCCCATTTCCTTCTCAAACCCATAAGGGTTTGAATCTCAGTGGGTTAGTGAGTGTTATTTTCTGAGACCACCCTATGGATGTAATAAATGTGTGTCCTTTCTCCTGATAATCTGTCTACTACCACTCCATTTTTAAGTTTCAAATATCAAACATCTGGATGGGAAAGAGCATTCTTTTTGAATCCAACATAGTTCTGTTAAGTAGTAATTACCTAACGTTGAGTTTTTCTTCTGCATCTGTCTTAATAATAAAAGATCTTTGAATGATTTGCTTAAAATCTTGAAGGAATCATGATCTCAAACTTTTACAAATGCTTATAAATTAAATAATCTTCAGGCACTGTGGACATATGAAAGGCTGTGTTAAAGAAGACTGGATATTTCCAAAAGAATACAAGATCCAATGTGCTAGCATGCCAGTATGTATACCAACTTTTATTGCCCCCATACTCACACTTCCCAGTGGAAAAAATGTTTTTCCTTCTCTGAATCTATCTACTTTGAACTTTCCATGGAAAAGGATTATTATTGCTCTAGTGAGGTATTGAAGCTTCCAAAAAGGCGATTAATTCATGCACATGTCTCCAGAGAAGTCAGCTGTCTTTTTATTTGCTGAATGCATTCAGCATAAATAGCATAGGGAGTAAAGAAAATATATGTTCCTGTGAGCCATTACAGAAGAAACATTGATGCAGCTCATTTCCTAAATTTATACCTCCCTTTCTTCATTCATACTTTTCATGTACTTACTCAAAGGGAGGTACTGACAGAGTGCCTTTCAGCAGTCAAATGTCCTTGTAAAAATTGCCTGGTCAATCATAATTTCAAAGAGCACCTGTAATACTTCTAGTCATTTCTTTCTTGAGGAGTAGTAATAAGCCTAGTCTCTTCTACTCCCCGAATAACTATTATGTTATTAAAGGGCACTGGAATTTTAGATGGACTTTTAATGTTTTTATACCTTCAAAAAAAATTGGAGGTTAATGGTAGCTGATAGAGGTAGCAGAAATAATATCATAGAATACCTTAATAATTTCATTAACTTACCTATTTAATAAAAATGCATTGAGTACTAATATGTGTCAGTACTATGTTGTAAATAAAGTATTTAGTTACTGTATTTCAGTTAAAATACATAGAATTCATTTTTACAATATTAAATTGAAAAAGCATATGTAATATTAATGTGAAATGATCCATTTTTCATAATTTTTATCAGTATGGAAATCACCAACAAAACAGATTGTTCTTGGGCCAAATGCTGCACAAACATAATAGTATTATGAAAAAGGAAATATTGATAATATCAGGTTGACATTCACCTTACCAGTGAGAGATGCACATGAGAAATGTATAACAAATATAGCTAACGTGCCCTATCATAGGAAAGACTTAAATGAAGACCCAGGCAAAACTGTATTTTTATATTTCATGTTTAACTGTACTTTTGGTGAAGAATAGACATTAATGAAGAGATATGGTTTGACAGAGGCATGATTTAGCAATGATGATGCAATGGAAAGAACTCAGCAAGCCTGTTTATTCAAGTTCTCTTCTGTGTCTTTTCATGTCATACTTCCCTGAGTACAGGATAGAACACTTAGAACTTGGCAATCTCTAGGGGAGAAAGAAGTGTTAGATGATGACCTATCTAGATTGTATGGCTTTCTTTAAGGATGATGAGTCTAGAAAGCTTCCTGTTTTTGAGAACCTCCCAGTCTCAAACTAGTTTAAGATACTCTGCATACCAATGTGCGTGTCTGTGGTATCATGCATGGTATGAGATTCAACACTACTGTTGACATGCACATCATTAGCCAAGTACCTTCCAACATCCTATAACTCAAGACCTAAGACTAAATTGGAGATGCAATTTCAGACGTAATCAATGACATAAAACTCATAGTTGCCAGTTCAAGCCACCTTGAAATATAAACAGAGGACTGGGGTAAAGCAGGTCAAGAATTCAGGCTTACTCTTTCACTAGAAAAAAATCTAACTATATTAGAGCAAGCAGAATTTTCTAGCAGATATCTAAGTCACAGGAAGCCAAAGAAGCCACTGCTTAACCAGGAACATTGATATATCTGGTATACCTGACACTGGCTTTATGGGGTTGGTCTTGAGAATCAAAGTAAAGTGCAGAAGATTAAAAAAACACGGTGTAGCTAATGGAACAAGCTCCATCAGACATAAATGTGCACTAGTCCTTCACCCTCGGGTCTTGAGGGAACATGTGGGAAACACATCCCTGAGAATTTATAATTGCAGCATGAATTTCATAGGTACTTAAAGACACTTGAAGCTGTAAGGTTGAAAATTTTGAGAATTGATAACATCTATATACTCCCTTTACAGTATGAATTCATATTAATGGTTAACATCAAGGATGCCATGGAAATTTTCTTTTAGAAAGTGGGCAATTCATGCCAAATGCATACCATACCTGAATAAATACCAAATTCTCTCTGTCTCTGGCTCTATCTCTGTCTCTGTCTCTCTGTCTCTGTCTCTGTCTCTGTCTCTGTCTCTGTCTCTCTGTCTCTCTGTCTCTCTGTCTCTCTGTCTCTCTGTCTCTCTGTCTCTCTCTCTCTCTCTCTCTCTCTCTCTCTCTCTCTCTCTCTCTCACACACACACACACACACACATACACACACACACACACACACACCAGACAAGACGAACAAGAACCAGTAGCTATAATCAGACTACTTGAAAACTATGCCATGCCGTCAAAACTTTAGATTGTGGAATTATCGGAAGAAAATTATAAAATAATTTGTTGGAAAATGTTTAAGAAAAGACAAATGTGAACTGGCACAACAATGGTCACCTTTAGTCCCAGCACTAGGGAGGCAGAGGCAGGCTAATCTCTGTGAGACTGAGGCCAGCCTGGTCTACATAGTGAGCTCCAGAACAGCCAGGGCAACATAATGACACCTTATTTCAAAAGATGGAAAAAGGACTAGCTTGAATAGTATAGGCAGAGCACAAGAACTTTTTTTTAAAAAGTCTAAGCATGTTTGTGAAAGGTTCTACTGGAACTTCCAACAAAGAAAACATAATACATGAAATTCAAAACTAAATAAATGAATTCATTAGCCAATCAAATACAAGTGAAAACATTTAGTGAGAGGGCAGATGGGTGAAAAGAAATATCTCAGGACGAAGGACAAAGGTAAAAGAAATTTTGAGTAAAAGAGATCAACTGGGAACATTAATTTTTTTTTAAATCTAGTCAGAGTTCAAGAAGTACATGAGTGACAGTAAGGAAGGACATATTCTTTAAAAGATTAAAAATACTAATTTTTGAATGATTCAAATTCAACAATCTAAAGATGAAAGAAGGTTAGCAATGGGCAAAGAAATGTCAATTTCTAGCCTTGTAAGTCTACGAAATATCAAAGGAAAACAGTCTAAAAACAGCTGGTCAGGAGGTAGATTTGGTGGGAAAGAATAATGACAACTGCTCTTTTAGTGGCTTCTTCAAAGCAGGTATTTTTCTTTCTAAGAAAGAAATAGGAAAGTTTCATTTCTAGGAAAGAAATAAGAAATTACATTTCCAATGTAATGTGATAGAAATAATTTAAAAAGAAGTATTCTATATGAAGTGAAAATGTTATTTCAAGAGTTTGAAATGTAAAAAAAAGCCTTTTTTAAAAAAAAAGAGTGAAGATTTTCAGGAAGTAGCTTCTTGCTAATATAAATTCTAGAATTAATAATATCAGCTGAGGAAAAGTCTATTTTGGTGTAAGTTTTGAGAGAAAAGAAAGAATGAAGATCAACAACATGCTTAAATATGGGTAAGCATTGGCTGGGTAGAGCATTGTATTGCATAGAACAACTATAGCAAAGTCAACTAAAACTAGAAAACTAGATTTAAAAACCCAAGGAAATAAAATAACTGCCAAAGGGGAGAATAAATGGAGTTAAAATGTGTCATTTGGGAGAAAGGTAAGTGTCTTGATCATATTCAGGATGCATTTTCCTATTCATCTTGAAGTTTTTAGTGTAAACAATAAAAAGACACAAAGCTTGACATCTACTCTGACATTAAAATCATGAATCTGGGAAAGTGAGTTATCCTGAAGAAAGAACCCTGAAATGAACAAATAGATACTAAGCAAAAATTAGGGTATGTCAATAAGTATAGTTTGTATTAATGGATTAAGTGCTTAAATTAAAAGATCAAAATACATATAATACAAACATAGAATTTATTAGAGGCTAACAGATAAAAGAAGTTGCATGCGAATAAAGTACTCAGAGCTCAGAGCTAAATTATGATAAAATCCTAATATATAGAAACTTTCTGTGATATACTAAAGCCATACTTAAAAGGAAACTAGCCATAGAAAAGAATAAAATAAAAAATTAAAGATCTAAATGATGATCCTAGAAAAAAAACCCTTAAAAAAAAAAAGGAGTCACAAATGTCTAGAGTGATCACTCAGCAGTTAAAAGCCCTTTCAGAGGATTCAGATTTTGTTTTCAGTTCCCACATGGTGGCTCAGAACTGTCTATAACTCCATTTCCAGAGGATCTGGTCCTTTCCTGACCTTCACAGTCTCCTATATACAAATGATGCATATGAATACATTATAGCACATACATATAAACAGAATTAAATATTTTAAGCATCATAAAATCCTAAAGAATCTAGGAGTGAATTGAATGATTACTTTACAGAAATTAAGTGATATAGGAAAGCAAACAATATGGAGATGATTAATCAAAATGTTGGATCTTGAATAAAGACTTAAATTAAGCTGGAGAGATGGACTGAGTAAAGGAGCTTACTATCTAGCATGATGATCTCGGTTTGATCCACATATTAGAAGGCAAGTACAAACTTTCCAAAATTGTTCTCTGATCTCAACGTGTGCACCATGTAATGAATGCACACACACACACACACACACACACACACACACACACACACACACAGACACACATTCAGTGCACACACAATGCATTTAAAAATATTTTAAAATATTTATTTATGTGTTTTGTGCACATGAATGTAAGCCCCCTCAAATGTCAGAGGAACTGGATTCTCCTGGAGCTGGAGTTGGAGGCAATTGTGAGCTGCTGGATATGGGTGCTGCGGAGCAAATTTGGGTCCTCTGGGCAATACATGCTTTTAACTGTCATTGCTTTGTCTTGTTAATGTATTAGAGAAAAAAGTAAGTCTGAGGAAGTTTATGCAAATGATAAAAAGAAAGAAAAAGGAAAACACTACAAATAAGAATAAATAACTCAAGATATAGAAATATTTCTACATATTATATGAATACCAAAAAGTAACCAAAATTAGTCCCCCAAGATAAAACACAAATTCCTAGGAAAAATTAACATAGAGCAAGCTAGTTTGTGTTAACTTAAGATGGTACATGTTGAAGTTACAAAAATTCCCCAAACTTAGCAAGCACATCAAAAGTTTTTGTCCCAGTCATGGCCATAACTTTGAAATGCATAATGTCCTCAGTCTATTAATTTCAGACTGATCAACAGCTCATATTTCCAGGAAGACAGAAATACTACTCACTCTGGCATTGGAGATTTTCTGTTCACATTTACTTGGTTCACCAAGGTATAGTACCATATCAAATTCCAAAAACAAGGGGCATAGTATTATATCAGATTTCTGAAAGGACTATTGGGCTATGTGTAAACAGTTTAAAAACTAACTCTCCAAAACTCATTCCAGAAAGGTTAGAAAGTAGCTGGGCATGGTGGAACACACCTTTAATCCCAGGACTCATGAGGCAGAGCCAGGTGGATCACTGTGAGTTCAAGGCCAGCTTGGTCTACAAAGTGAGTCTAGGACAGCCAAAGCTATGCAGAGAAACCCTGTCTAAAAAAAAAAGGCAGAAAGTAATTACTCTGATGTAAGATTTGAAATTTAAAAAACAGGTCTTGGTGCTTTGAACAGAGATTTCTAGAATATAGTTAAAGAAGAAATACTTTTTTTGTCTAATTCAAACTTTTCTCTATAATAGAAAAATTGGGCATTATTTTATGAGGTTTATGAAAGGGTGGAATAATGTGACCCTTTCTGTTTTAGTTATTTTTTCTTCTTCTGTAGCAAAATGTCATGACCAAAGCATCTTAGGGAGGAAAATGCTTATCTGGCTTACAGGTTACAGTCTATCCTTAAGAGAAGTCAGTGTAGGCACTCAAGGCAGGAACTTGGAGGCAGAAACTGAAGTAGAGGACATAGAGGAAGGCTGCTGTTGGCTTGCTTCTATTGGCTTGCTCAGCTTATTTTCCTATATACTGTCTAGGGACTGAACCAGTGAGGTTGATCCTCCCACACCAAGCATTAATCAAGGAAACGTCTTACGTCCTTGCCTACTAATATTCCTCTTCCCAGATAATGTTAGCTTGTCTATATCAATGCACTATTCACAATAGCCAGGAAATAAAACCATGAAGAGATAAATGAACAAGAAATGTGGAACATATTTACAATGAAATTCTATGCAACAAATAGGTTCAACTGAAGATTATTCTATTGTGACATAAGCCAGACTCAGAATGAGAAGTGTCACATTTTTCTCACATTAAAAGTATATGTGTGCATGTTTTAATGCACATGAATTTTCAGGTCATGAATGTAGAAAGGTGATAATGATAGGCAAGGGAGTGACTTACAAGAAGTTGTGACAAAGTATAATGGAATACATGTTTTAGGAAAGCAGAAGTTGAGACTAGGAGTAAGAAAGAGAAAAGCCAGGTGGAGAAAGGGAGGGGTCACTGAAGGGGACATTGTAAGAAGCAACAAATAAGAACAGTGAACGATATGTATGTTTTAGTTACCATAATGGCACCTATTACTTTGTATGTTAACCTAAAATTAAATTTTAAAGCTGACAAAGAAAAATAAAAAGAACATATAGATAAATCATTAGTATTGATCAACAGTTTACAAAGCTTGGTAGAATACAAATACATATAAAGGTTTCTAGGACCCTCTGGGTCCTTCTATTTCCCCATCTCCTATATTTCTCTTACCTTACATCTCAGTAGGATGTCCTCAACTCTATCTCAATCTCCTGGTAAGTGACGACTTTTGTGGGACATGCCTTTTGGGCTAGTGCCCAATTATAAGTAAGTAGATGCCATGTAAATCTTTCTGCTTCTGGATTAACTCACTTAGTATGATCATTTCTAGTTCCATCCATTTGTCCACAAATTTTTGGATTTCTTTGTTTTTAGTAGCTGAGTAGTATTCCATAGTGCAAATGTACCACAGTTTCTTTATCCATTCTTCAACTGAGGGACTTTTAGGATGTTTCCAGGTTCTGGATATTATGAATAAGGCTGCTATGAATATGGTTGAACATATGTCCTTGTTGTGTGCTGGAGCATCTTCTGGGTATATTCCAAGGAGTGGAATAGCTGGGTCTTGAGGAAGCCCTATTCCCAGTTTTCTGAGAAAGTGCCAGATAGATTTCCAAAGTGGTTGTACTAGTTTGCATTCCCACCAGCAACGAAGGAGTGTTCCTCTTTCTCCACATCCTCACCAGCATGTGGTGTCACTTGAATTTTTGATCTTAGCCATTCTGATGTGTGTAAGATGGAATCTCAGAGTAGTTTGGATTTGCATTTCTCTGATGAATACAAGAAGAGCATCTTGACAGGTGGATCAGGGCCCAGGGGTGTCTTCTCAAACTATTGCACTAACGAAGGACAATACAAGTAGTAACCATCAAACCTCTACTCTGATCTACCCAATGGACAGGACATTTTCCGCAGTTATGTGGGGACTGACTCTGACATGAATCTGGTGCTCCATATTTGACCACCTCCCCTTGGTGGGGAGGCCTGATGGCACTCAAAGAAAGAATAAGCAGGCTACCAAGATGAGACCTGATAGGCTATGACCGTATAGTGGGGGAGGAGGTCCCCTTTGGTCTTAGACCTAGGGGAAGGGAGTAGGGTGAAAGTGGAAGGGAAGGAGGAACGGGAGGATACAAGTGATGGGATAACAATTTAGTTATAATCTGAATAAATTAAGAAAATTAAAATAAAAAACAAAAAGCAAATACATATAAAAAGAATTGCATTTAACTGTGTAAGGAAGAAAAATATTTTCCTTCTACCTTTCTGAGAACTTGACTGATACTCCTATAACAAAAGACAGAATAATAAATGGAAAACATACAGATCTATTAAACAAATATTACAGGACATAGATACCACAATAATGAAATGAAGACCCAAAGAACAGTTGAAATTGTATAGTGTCGAACCTTGTGGTGCAGTTCTATAATCCCAACACTAAGAAGACAGAAGCAGGAGAACCACAAGTTCAATGCCTGCCTGGGCTACAGAGGGAATTCTAGCCCAGTCTAAAAATAAAATGTAAAAAACCAAAAAAGCAAGCAAGCAAGCAAGCAAACAAACAAAACAACAACCTGTGAATATGGTAAGTAGTAGAGCACTTGCCTAGCATGCTAGAGGCCCTGGGTTCAATCCCTACCACTACAGACACCAGTGAGAAAATTAGTGTTGATGAAGACTGGAGAGTTCTGGATAAATATGATAGCTTAGAGGCTGTGTGACATAGGAGCAATACACTCCAGAAAACTGAGTATGTCCTGTGGGTTCAGATTTCCTTTAATGTGTCTTTGCCTTCAGAGATGAGGATTCTCCTTTTCTCTCATAGCATAGTGGAGGAGAAAAACTTTTGCCTAGGTTCTTGGTTTGAATGGTATCCTGTTGTAAAAGAGATTATCATGAAGAAAATAAGCAGAAATTTACAAACATGTCTGATTCCTACACACATAGGAAGCATCTGGGGATGAGTATGGCTTTGGATTCTACTTTGAATATAATTTTCAACAAATAATAGTAAATTTTTGAAGAGCTACAAGACATAGGGAAGGATTTTGAGACATTATGAGTAGTGACATAGGAGAGAAGACAAATAAATGGCAGAGAAAAGCTGTTTGTACACACATTCCTCTGGTACCAATTCCAGACCAGTGATGCTGTCTGCAATAATTAATTGCTATTATTCTTGTGGAGAATATCTTTCGATTTCAGAAATCTTCATCTTGCTTTTAAATAAATAAAGGAAGGGCAGAGAGAATCTTCCTTCATCAGCTTCTCATCTCGGCTCAATGATCCTCTGTTTTGAGGGTTACCATATTGTGGTGTGCCATCGAGGGATCCTCTCACATAATGCTTCTTTAGTGGCAGTTGGTCATAAAGTTCTTCATGCAGATGCCATTTCTTACACTCTTTCATATTAAAGTATTCAGTAGGTTATAATGCCGAATTTTGAAGTACAGTGTCCTGCATGAATTCATCAACTGCAATAATAGATAATGAATATTGTTGTAGTCATATAATGGAATATCATGCAGAAGTGAAACACCAAACTATTGATGCTTCCAAAATGAATAAATATTTTTAAGATTTTAAAACTTTTAAATTGTGTGTGTGCTGTATGTGTGTATCTGCCTGTGTTTGCCTGCATATGCTCATGCATGTATGTGAGGTGCGATGGAGGTCAGAAGAGGTCATCAGATTCCCTGGAGTTAAAGTTACAGGCAATTGTAAGTCACCCAATAGATTTGCTGGTCCCTGAACTCCATTCCTCTTCAAGAGCAGCAAGCACTCTTAACTGTAGAGTCATTTTCTCAGCCCCAACACTGACAAATCTTAAAAACACTAATTGACAGAAGCTAAACAGAAAAGAATGCCATGCTGATTATCTATTGCTACATAATATGACAATAAAAACTCAGTGGCTTAAAGCAACTTCTACCTTAATTTGCTTGTTTGGGAGTCTGAGAATGTCTTGAGTAGATGGTTCTGGCTCACAATATCTCTTGAAGTTTTAATCAAGGTTCACTTGGAGTTGGAGTCATCTGAGATTGAACTGAGGGCAGATCATGCCTCCAAGTCCAATCTCATACATGGCTTTTGGCAGGAGGCTTCAGTTTTTTGCCAGATGAGTTCCTTAATAGGGCAACTAAGTAGTTTTCCTTGGAATGAGCAATCCACTGGAACAAGTTATACAAGAGAATATGAGGGAAAGATACTGTCGTAAGTTTTTTTTAAAAAAAATTGTAATAAACATCATGAGCAAAAGCTACTTTAGAGAGAAAATGTCTGCTTAAATTGGCAGCATGTGGTCCCTCAAGAACTCAAGGCAGGAACATGGAGGGGTGCTATTTCTTGGCTTGATCATCATCGTTTTCTCTTCCTGCCTTTTTACACCACCCAAGACCATCTGCCCACGGGTGGCACTCCCTACATTGAGCTGGGCCTTCCCTCATCTTCATCAGTTAAGAAAATGCACCACAGGCTTGCCCAAATGCCAATCTGGTGGATGTATTTTCTCAATTGAGGTTCTCTCTTCCAAAATGACTCTGGATTACATCAAGATGACATAAATTTAGCCAGCATAGATGCCAAGAGTCACTTTCCTCTATGCTGCTTATCTACATGGAAAATGACCACAGAGGGGTGTGAATACTACAAGACAATGATCATTGTGAGCCATCTAGGAGAATGGCTTAGCCAGGTCCATATTTTATGATTATAATTATATAAAATTATAAAACAAAAAAGAGAAAGTGAATGAAAGGAAATACATTAATGATGCCCATTAAAGATACATTCCTGCAATAGGACATAATAACAGTTTCTTGAAGCATTTATATTATTATTATTATTATTATTATTATTATTATTATTATTATTATTATTATTAATGTGTGTATGTTTGTGAGCATGCATACAAGTGAAATTTCAGAGGACAAATTTTAGGAGTCAGTTCTTTCCTTCTGCTTTGTTGCCAGGCTATTTTTTGTTTCTGGCCTATGAGTTTCCAGGCAATCTCCTGCCTCTGTCTCTCATTTTACCACAGGAATACTGGGATTTCAGATGTGATACTGCTTTTGAAGTGGAGACTAGAGATCAATCTTAGCTTGCCAGGACTTCATGGATGGCACTTTTACCCACTGAAGCATTTCCCTGTCACCTAAAAATATTTTATATCTTGATGTGGGTTATGGTTGCATATATTTGTCAAAACTCATTGAACAGCACATTTGGAGTATAGACATCCCATTTAAGTAATTTATATCTCAAACACTTTATTTCTAAAAAGGGAAATAGAATTTAAATTAAAATGTCATGTACAATAGAATAAATATCAAAGCATTCAAGAATATATTTGACAACTTAACTAGTAATCAAGGAAATGCAATTTAAACCTTACAGTTTATTGCATTTCAGTTAATAAACATTGAAAGTCTGATAATGGTTAGACTAGTGTGGAGTAATGGGAATTCCCAAGTATGGCTGGTGGGAATTTAAATTAGGGTCACCACTTTTACAACAATTAGGCATTGTCTAATAAAACTGATGTTACATTATATTTCTGATGATGTATTCAAGAGAAATTCTTTCATATTTACACCCCAATGCAAGAATTGTGACCGATAGTATTTATCAGATGAACATTTGGTACCTTATTGGTGGAATGGTGTATCATTTCTGTGTATTTTAATGGTGGAATGGATATATCAACTGTATTATATCCAGAAAATACTTTTCAGAAGTGAAATTAAGGGTAAAATGGCTATAAAGCATAAAGTAAAGGGAAGAAGTCCACCAAAATACAAGCATGAGTTTATTCATGTAAAAATTCAAACACGTGACATAAAAACTAGTATTGTGTAGTGTCTCATACTCAAGTTAAAATGTTCTGGGGGAAAATAAAAGAAATTATACTACACCACAACAATGTACTGTGAAACTTTGTTCCCTGGAAAGATGTTAAGAAAAGCCCATTTCACCAACATTCACATTGGGAACTCTTGAGTTCATTGGGCTTCCATAGAGAGCATGAGTTACCACAGAGCAGCTGTGCTGGAAAGTATTCACCGTGCATGAATGATGGCTTCTCCTAAGCAAGAAGATGTTAGCCTTATCCAGACTATGTACTACAGGACACCCCCAGTTCTGGAGTCCTCCTGCAATTAAAGAAGTGAAGCATCACATGCAAATATCTGTTGAGTTGCGGGAACTTGAGATGTGAGTAATGGCCTTTCCCCACTCTCCCCTGTGAGGGAGCATCAGTGGTTAACAAAACAACCCCAGCTATGATGATATTCTGCAAGCAAGCACAGCATATCTGAAGATAGCTATTGTTTTCTTCAGAGAATAGCCTTCCTGCTAAAAGTGGGAGAGGGAGGGAACGAGGGAGGGAGGCAAAGAGGGAGGGAGGGAGGCAGAATAAGGTGATGGCTAGACAGACTAAATGTGCTTACATTTCTCTTTTAATACAGGTGGTAAAATAATGAAATTCAGGCGTGCTATTATTTTCCATAAGTATTTGATATGTAATTATTCTCTAGTCCATTTCCCTTCATTTTTATTTTAGTTATATAAGGCAATGATTTCTGCCTTCAATGTGCTTTCCCACAATGGTAACTAGTTGGTGCTCCTGTTATAATGGTGTGTCCATAGGATCTCGGAGGAGGTGGCTGTGTCTGGTCCTCATCTCTAAAATTGTGGTGGCCTCCTGTAATGGTGTCTTTTCAAGGTCATTTTGCCTCAGAGTCCTCAATCTTGAATTGTGATTAAGCAGGTGCTTTCTGAACACACTATATTTTGTTGCCTAGGTTGAAAGGAATGGACCTTGATAAGCAGAGTAGCAATTTGACAAAAGAATAAAACACCCAAGATTCTTGAAAGGAGTGAGCTAGCAGTGCTGTGACATTTATAATTCCCAACAATGCTGTTGGAATAAATATAGTTGCTATTTCAGCATGCCAGTGTCATTACGCGTTCCCTCCTAATTTCTCCTGTTGGAACTTCCTCACACTGGAACTTGAGCTCAAGTTCCTTAAAGCTGGATGGGAAGACTGTGAGGACTGATGGAAGAGACTCTTGCAGTGCCTTTTTCTCACAGCCACTCTTCATAGTCCTAGCTACTCTCCTGACAAGGGTTGCACAAGAGGCAAATCACCTTCTCTTGTAGTTGCTTGTTTCCCCACCACTGCCTCTTCAGAATCTCAGACACACCCACACTTACAAAGCCTACAAAAAAGGAGACCCACAGCCTGTCCATCTTCCAAATCCCGGCCATTTTACTTGGATACTGTGATAATTTGTTAGAGTGTAACCTACCTGGAATATTCTTCTTGATTCTAGTAGCCCAGGAAGAAAGGTTGATGTCAAAGAAGAATTTTATGTCTTCCTCAGAGTTCATCAAGAATGAATCAATAAATGAGGCTCAGGGAATCCCTTGCCAGAGGAATGACTCTAGGAACTCCAACCCACTGGATTCAGCCACTGGTCCATTAGGAGTAAGATGAAAACACTATGAATAGAAGAGTGAATTATTATGTAGCTTGACGTAAACTGAAAAGACAGCTGACCTGCCTTTCTGAGCTCACAGAAATATTAGGATTAATTAGGAAGAAAAGCTTTTACATACACAGATGCATAGACTATGTGCTGTGCAAATCTGTAGTTTGGATTCTGTTGGCATCATCTTGGTGCCAGTGGCCATGGCTTTGGGTAGCAATGTCCATTCAGCGTTCATTCTAAGCATGAGGTTGTTCCTGGCAAGAAACTGGGACAAATGGAAGTGTAACTTAAAAGACTGGGCCTTTTGAAAATATATAAATTCCAGCTTGAAAAGAGCAGCTGTTACAGTGGCACAGAGATATGTAGAAATATAAGATTATTAATTGGGATTTCTGCATGCATAATTAAAAGCTTAATAAGTAGACTTTAAAATTGTTCCTAATGTTTAAAACATTATGTATCTAAAATAAGTGAATTTTGACAACTTCAACTTTGCAGTATTATCAAAGATAATGTTTAGTCTCTGATTAAGGTTGTCTCACAAGCCAGTCAAATTTCAAATTAAAGAAGGAAACAGGACTGGAGTCTGTTGGATTCTCTAAGACATGTTAGTGCAGGCTGAGAACCCTGGAGACCAGCTTGAGTTTTGATGATTCAGAAGTCTAGGCTAGGCATTGGGGCTACAGTGCAAAAAGCTAACACAAGCCACCTAAGATTGGAGAGAAGCTAAATCAGCAAGTTCCTATGCTATCTGAGTGAAATTCATTTAGAATATACTTGACATAATGATATCACTATACCAGTAGATCCCTTTGAGCGTATGTTAGTACTGTTTACTAGTATCTTACTTTTTGCTTTTTGAGAGCATGACTATAATTCTTGTTAGATCCCTGTACTTAGCTTTGTTTTGCCACAACAGCAAACACAAGTACCTGAGAAGTGGCATGCCCATTCTACACCTAGATGATTCTTAATCTATGATTGATTGCCTGAGACTTTATTCAAGATCAAGGTACAGTGAAGACTTGGCCTAAAGTTTCATCTTTGCTTATTTTCTTTCTTCTCTGGACTGCCTTTCCTGATTTCTCTTCCTCCTCCAAACATTTCTTTCTTTCTTTTTTTAAAATTAAACACTTTTTATTTTTTACATATACATTTATATTATTACACATATATACAATAAACTACCTACAGCAAGAAGAACCACAAAACAATCAGGAATTATATGAATTTTACAATCATAATGTCTTAGCTATTTGTATTTGACAGCCTTGAAGAAAACATATTTCCTATCTTGGTGCTTCTAAAATTCTAAATGTAAATCAATCTCCATCACCTGTTGTCATTATCAACTTAAAACATCTATCTAGACATAAAAACATTTTAACCCCTAAACAACTAAGCTTCATTGTAAAACTAAGCTACCTGGTCTTCAACTCCATCAGAGACTTGAGAAAGTATAAACTTGATTACCTGAGTATGCTGGGAGTGCAGGTTAGTAGCTTCCCAAATGAGAAGATGACAGAGAAAGTTTGCTACCTGAACAGTCACCCAAAACTCTCTATAATGTGGGAGCACCTTCTTCAGCCTTCTGGCCTAATGTATCTGACATACATATTTGTGAGGCAGGAACTATTGAAGAAATATTTGCTCGCCTGCCATCTCAAAAAGTACTGTAGGGCAACTGAGCAAACATTTCTTTCAACAACGTCTTATTCCTTGTTGCAGGATTTGCTTCAGGGTAACTGACAATTTTGGTCAAGAGTTAACCAATATGTTAGATAGGCACTCCTTCCATTCAGGCAAAACCTTAAAAGGCTAGAAATTATAGTTTGGTGGGAGAATGCATGTGTAAAGGCCTTGGGTGCCAGTTCCATTGTGACCCACAAAACCTAAAAGACAAAGAAGAAGTATGAAGTTCTCAGGTTGCCTGTCTTTAAAATTCCTCTAATTTGGAAGAAAAATAAAAATTAGCTAAAAGGAAGTCGGATAGGTTTTGATATAAGCAAATTTCATTTCCTTTCAATGCTTGTACATTCAGAGGTGCTGAAAATCACATTTCATAACTAGATTAGTATTGAAGTAGAAATGGGACTCAGTGCCTGTCCATTAATAAATGCATGTATACTAGTAACCGCTTGAAAACAATCAACTTCAAATCGGGCTCAAATTGGCTGCTGCTGAGAGAGTGAAAATGAAATTCATTCTCTGAGCCAATACATAATATATTCTGCTTCCAGTTGGAGTTAGAAGAAAAAAACATAAAACTTACCCTAACCCTAACTGTCTTTCTTTTCTTCTCCCTTTTAGAGTTGGCTTAAAGGATAAAACACTGTTCTTCTAGATAAATTCATAGATACACTGGTAAGATTTCTGTTGATTAACTTTCAATCTCCATGCAACAGCATTTGACATAAATTGACTTCATGTTTCAATGCACAGCAAGATTTGTTGTTCATTTGGAATTAATGTTATTCTGTACTGTGTATTGTAGACATTGAGAAGCCAAATCAGGAAATCAGAACAAAAAAATTAATCAACAAAGGGGATTTTTCAGATCTCCTGCTTTGGAAACTCTAAAAGTTTAGAACATCTTCTGAAATTGAAAGATATATATATGTACATATATATATCTTTCATCTGTTCTTGCTGGATATGTGACAGTTTGGCATTAGAAGCATGCAGTTTTCTCTGAAAATTCTATTGTGGGAAATCTTTTTGTAGTAGCTACTTTGGGGAGATCTCTTCAGGCAATGAGATAAACAATTCCTTCCCTTTAAAAACTATTTGTAGTAACTCTTCAAGAATTTTATCCAATGCATTTTGGTCATATTCACCTGCCTTCCTTTCGATTCCCTCAGGTCCCCTCCCTTTACTACCATATACTTTATGTCCTCATATTTGTTAACCCATCAAGTCCAATTTGTGCTGCTCTTATGCTCTTATGTATGGGTCCATCCGCTTGAGCGCTGTCAACCTACCAGGGGCCCCACCCTTAAAGAAAACTGACTGTCCCTCAGGCAGCAGCCGGTAATTGGCAGTTCCTTCCTTTTTGTGTGAATGACTTCTACTTAATCACAGCATAGATGTTAGTATGTCACTCTACCTCCTAGATATGACAGAAATGGCATGGTCCAATCAGAACCCATACTCTGAGAGTTGGAACTGAAACTAATAGAATCCACCATCAGTCTGTATTGAGCTCCTTAAATGATGTGTAAAAACTTGGCAAGGTAGTTGTTGCTCTTTAAAGTTTATTTCTCATGATTATCAAAACAAAGTACCCACAACTAGGTATCTTAAAACAATATAAATTCATTCTCTCTCAGTCTGGCACATCCTCAGCTCTTTCACCTCCTTTCTTCTCTGGTGTTTACTGACAATCCTAGACATTACTTCACTTGTAGATGTATCTTGTCTCTGTTAGTGTCCACATTTTCCCTTTAAAAAATTATTTCCTATGGACTAATTATACCAGCAATGACTTCATTTCCAGAATATCTCTGTTGGACGACACAAATCAACCCATAACAGCTGAATGCCATTGAAGACCCTGAGACAAGGCTAGCACCTGAATCTATAGTCAATTCAGGGTCAGAAACTGTTAAAAAAAAATCAAACATTAGCCTATGGGGAAAATTGCAACCAAAACCAATTAGGTGGATTCTCTATGTTGCTCTTTTTTTCTCCTAAAATAAATATAACCCATGTAGAAGCTAGTGCTGGACATTTCAGTCTATCTTTTGTCTGACAGATATTTAACTCTGGAGTGAAATTGATGACAAGAAATATTTGTACAACTAAGTATTCTTTGATAATGTTCTGTTTCAATAAATTACAAGTCTGACAAATGGTGATCTATTATTTGACCCCAGATTGTAGACTTTTTGTGTATGTTTTTTGCTGCTATGGTTTGCTTAGGCATGTACAAATGGACAGTTTTCATTGCCATGGCTAGTTATCCAATATGAGATCATTGCCTATTTTTTGGACCCTTATGTTTCAAATAGGAATTTGTCCTGCATCTGTGAAATTGAAATTATTGTTCCTTTGTGTGCTCAGGATATCCATGTATATACCAGTAACTCAGATCTCAACCTGAAACCATACATTTGGAGACAAGAGAGAGTAACTCAGTGATACATTACATCAGTATCATTATAGCATTCTTAAGCTACCCAGTCCATCAGTTACATCAAAGGTCAGTAGTGTGGCCTGACACTGATGGACAGCCGCATGCTGGTCCAATTGTCTTACAAGAAAATGGCATGTCTCTTCATTCTTTGCCCTCCCATAATCTATATTTTGGTTGTCAGTCGTAGGACATGGTAAAGAAATCCTGATAGTCTTACTGGATATGGTTAAATTGGCCCCAAATAGTCAAAGACATCTAGAAGTACTTGGAACAATATGAGAAACAATAAGAAATGTCTTTGTTACCAGTGTATATTCATATTTTTCCTTTTCATGTCTATTTGTAGCTTAGTAAATAGCTGAGGAATGGATGGATGTATATGTAGGTGAAGATGAGAAATAATGGTGGAAAGGATAAAAATGACCAAAATCTAGTCCTAAAAATTACGAATGATACTTTATCTTCACACAGAAACTACGTATGTGCTCTATTTATAATTGTTCTACTTCTGTTTTTTTTTTTTAATTTTTGACTGTAGCATGGTGCAATACGCATGCAGTTGGAGATACGATAAAGTGGATGATACATCAGTCAAGGAAAATGCTAAATCTAATAAGTTTCAGGCACAAAACATTCAGGAAATCTGAGACATTATGAAAAGACCAAACCCAAGAATAAAAGAAGGAGAAGCTCAAAGGCCAAGGAAATATTTTCAACAAAATTAGACAAATTTTCCCAACCTAAAGAAGGAGAAACCTATAAAGGCTCAGGGAACATACAGAACACCAATTAGATTGGAACAGAAAAGGAAAGTCCCCTCAGGACATAATAATCCATCTTTGGAAGTTGAGATTACGGTTCATTTGACTGATGCTCCTGTAGACTGCAGTTGCTCTGCAGTGCCTCTTTCCACGTTTCATTAGGAAAGGAACCTCGAAGCCTGATGTGGTAGCTCACCCTGTGATCCGAGCACTAAAGAGGCTGACGTGGGAGGAAGGTGCTTTGAGTTTAAGGCCAGCTTCACAGTAAGTTCAAGGAGAGCTTGAGCCACATAACTATATACTGTCTCGTGTGTGTGTGTGTGTGTGTGTGTGTGTGTGTGTGTGTGTGTGTGTGTGTTTTCTTGCTTGCAGTTCTGAAAATTGGGAGGGCCAATATAATCTTGTTAGCTGCTGATGGGACTTTCTTGTTCAGTCACCTTGTGGGAAGCAACAGGGACAAAATTACTAAGGTTTTTGAAAGACATTCATTTATGCAGAAGCAATTCAGATGCCTCAAGATGTATCAGTTTGTTTTGGACTTTGTGTTTCCTCCTCCTTTGTATTTTATTTTTTTTAATTCTATAAGCACATACTGATGGAAATGCTATCCAATTGAGGCATAAATGATATAGTAGCCTGTCATTTTCCATTAGTAATAAGTAATAAATAATTGGCATAGTTTAATTTGGGGTAATGTAAATGGTCACATCTTTTCTTCATCAATTATGCAAGTATATATAGATATATAGGTAAGACAAGCATTTATTCATATTTCCTAATTATAACTTTTAAAATCTATAGACTTGCAATCCTTTATTTTTACGTTATTTTTAACTATATTTAAGTTAATTTTATGCATATGAGTATTTTCTCTGCATGTACATCTGTGTCTCACATGTGTACATGTGTACCCAGTGCCAAGAGAGGGCACTGGATCTACAGACAGTTCTGAACCACTTGCCATGGCTGCTGAGAACAGAACCAACGTCTTCGGCCAGAGAGGCCGATGATCTTAACTAATGAGCCATGTCTCTAGCTCCCAACTGTATCTCATATAAGTACAACAAATGTCCAGTTTAGAGTCCCTGTAAAATTATATCATGCTTCTCCATACACGCTAGCGTGATTTATGCACACATGCCCAGCAGACCTGTTGACTCAGGGAATCTGTACAGTATGCCTGCTTTCTGGCACGCAATCATCACTTAGTTAATGTTTGCTCTAGTTGTTCATCCTCTCTGATCCATCAGGCAGAAACCTCAACTTTCAGAACATTTTATTTAGCAATACGCTATGGACATTGCACTTATCTCACATATGATGCTTCCTTCCTCCCTCTTCTTCCTTCCTACAGACAGACACACACAAAGACACTCCGCAGGGTGACAAAGACTTCCTTTGAGGCCCTTATACTAAATTTAACTACTGTGCTTCCTTGTGTTCAGAGTAGAAGCCCCTTGGTGAAATCATTTTCAAATGGTACTGGAAATGCAGGCTTCAGACTGCCTTGCCTTTAGAGATTAAAATTCATCAGCTCAGCTGTGGATTTGTACTTGTTGACCATCTGTGGCAAGAGCCTCTGTCTCTAGTTATTTCAAAGGCAGGGCATCCTTTGCCTAGTGGTTGGCAGGTGGAACATTAAGCCTCCTTTGAGGATTTTCTTTAGTGTGTGACCTTAGTGAAGTACCTGCAAGGTCAGGGTCACAGCTTTCCCATCTTGTTAGGAAGAATACTCAGCTTCTTTCCACAGCTCTCATGTGTCTGCCTTCTATTCTAACAGATAGCTTGCACGTCATATCATCCCAGGCTCCCTTCCTTTAACAGTTATAACCATTTCTCTTGTTTTGTTTTCTAGGAGGCAGCATTCTACAGTGATTATGAATATGGACCTTGTTGGGGAAAGACTTGGATTTTACTCTCTGCTATATCAATGTCTAGCTATGTGTCCTTGGACATGGCCATTATATACATGTTTGCATAAGCCCTCCAACCAAGTTCAAATTGAGACTTAATCCCCAAGCCCAGGAATTACGAGCTGAGAACCTTTATGAAGTGATTCAGTCAGAAGAGTTCTGTCTTCCTGT
The DNA here is from genome assembly GCF_964271855.1 of Acomys minous. Taxonomy (NCBI): domain Eukaryota; kingdom Metazoa; phylum Chordata; class Mammalia; order Rodentia; family Muridae; genus Acomys; species Acomys minous. The sequence goes on along the minus strand of NC_140488.1, from coordinate 114,294,689 downwards.
GTGGTTGGAAGGACGCATCTAGGCATTTTGGAGCTTCAGCCACCTGCATTTTGAGGGCACAGCCACTAGGTGTCATCTTACAAGCGAGAAGCAAACCTTACCTGAGACTACACCTTCTAGCACTCTGATGGACTACCCAGCCATGCAAACTGTGTGAAATCGTTTTTACATTGTTTCAAAATTATCTTAAGCAGGATTAGAAAATCTTGGGTATGGAGCTCAAGAGGGAACATTGAGATGAATTGCGGAAGGTAAAAAGTTTATTAGAAAGGTCTACTGTGAGCTGACAGTCAGACAGCAGTAGAAAAGGGCTCTGAAGGAAAACCACGTCCACCAGGCAGTAGTGGGGGCGGAGGCGGGGGGGGGGGCGGGGGGGGGAGCTCCTTTCTCACTGGTCTCCGAAGAAGGGGGAAGGATTTGTAACAGGAGCCTGTAGCTAGGCCCTGAGGTTCCCTAGCAGGTGGCTAGGGGATGGGGGGGGGGGAGGGGTGTGAGGGAGTGGGGGGGGGGGACATTTGTAGTGTGTCTGAGCATACAAACTCACCTTCCCCCAAATGATGAGTCAGGCACCTGGAAGTCTGTTACCTAGGGAATCCCAGCCAGTGCATCTGCAAGTTATCTGTGAGAGACTAGGGAGACAGGAGGGGAAACAGCAGTATCAACGCCTGAGCACCAGTCTGGTCTGGATTTGAACATGGATATTTTGTCACAGCAGCAAGATTTGGACTCAGACAGACCTTTAAGTCTCAGATCCTTAGTTTTCACATCCTGAAACTTGTCATATAAAGGTGGCATGAAAGCTAAATCTAATGACATATGAACAGCACTGCATATAGATGCTCAGAACGGAGCAACTATTTTGTACTTTGAAATAGCTGCTATGTTTTGAGTAATTCCTCAATAGATCAAGTTGAAATTTAGCTTCTGTTTTAATGCTATCAAGAGACGGGATGAAGCTACACATGATGGAACACAACCTATAATCCCAACACTCAAAGGCCTGAGGCAGGAAGAGTATGAACTTAGGGCCAACCTGGGCTACTGAGTGTGTCTGAGGCCAACCTGAATATGCAGCAAAGCCAACTCTCTCTCTCCCTCTCTCCCTCCCTCCCTCCCTCCCTCCCTCCCTTCCCCCCCCCTCTCTCTCTCTCCCTCTGTAAATGTACCCAAGAAAGCCAGAGAAGGTTGTCAGATCCTCTGGAACTGGAGTTGCAGTGGTTGTTACCTGCTTTATGGGTGCTGGGAACTGAACTAGGGTGCTTTGGAAAAGTACCCAATGCTCTTAACCACTAAGACATTGCTCCACTCCCATCATATTAAGCCCAGCCCAGTCCTAGAGTATTATTTTGTTATGGAACTTTGGGTTCTAAACTTGTACCCTAAGTCAGGTCTAGCTACCCACTCTCAATAAGGCAGTTTAAAAAGCCAAATTAAAAGTGGGTGTCAGAAGAGACTTATTTATTCATTATGACCACATTGAGAAGAGGGACAAACAAACCCAGGAATCCTCCAAGTCAATTTTTTGGGGCCTGAAGTGAGATAAAAATTTAAATATATAATGAAGAACATGCACATCTAAACAGTCCATGTGCAAGGTGTGGTCCTGCCCACCATTGACCCATCATTGTCTAGGCTTCATTCTTATCCTATAAGGGAATCGCTCAGGTTCTTGAAACCATATGAAACCTCTGTCCTAGAGTCAATCTCTCTTATCTGGCTGGCACAGTTTACTTCTCCCAGTATGAGAATCCTGGGGAAATTTCCATATTGTGTGTGTGGGGTGGTGGTGATGGTCATATTTTTCAATAATCAGATTGAGAGATATGAGTGACTTTTTAGAATATCTTCATCTGTCATGTCTATAACATTCTTCAGAGTAGGAGACAGATCTAAAGAACTCTGTACTTCACTTGCCAATAGCTAGGGTCAGAGGGACAAGATATTGTAAGTATTTTAGGCTCTGTGGAGTGTGTGTTCTTTGTTGCAACTTTACTAAACTGCGGTACACCAGTGAATAAGCATGGCTTGGATCCAGTAAAGCTTTATTTACAGAAACAAGCAGCAGAATAGATTTCCACATACACTTTAGTTTACTTATTCCTCAGCACTAGGAAAACAGCCCAGGGCAAGGAAAGAACATGGTCATCTTTGGAGGGTGATGTTTTCTTTCAACAGTGTGACTGCTTCCAAAATCAAGTACAGGTCCATACAAACTGCTGCTTCTAGTGTCAACCTCTGGACCACTTTCACATTTACTTGTCATTCCTTTTACTCTATTATTCCTCATATATGTATGGAATTCCTGTCCTGTTTCAAGTACTTTTTAGTCAGAAGGCATAGAACGATGATAGTTCTTTTCTAATGACTGTTAGATTCTGGTGGAAGACATCATGTACCCATAAATATTTATGTTTAGTTATCAAAGGGGTGATGGAGAAAAGTATATTGCTCATAATCAGGGCTGAGGCGGTTAATTAGATACGGAGCTATTAGGAAGAGTCACTGTAATAATGGGCCATTTAAACAAAATCTCAAAGCTAATGAATCATGTGACTGTGGTATTGAGAACAGGTGAAAATCTGGATGTGGGGGTATGATTTTCTTGGATTAATGCAGAAACCTCAAGGGAGTTAGTGTGGCTGAAGTCCAACGAGTGCTCAAGCATAACAGGAAATAAGGTTAGATAAGTAGGCAGTAATCAGATCAAAAAAAAAAACCACCGTTCTGGTTGAAAGTGTAGCTTTCTGTGAGAAAGCGTGATTCAGACTGCTATGAAATGGCCTAGGGCTGCAAGACACAGGGCCTTGAAGCAGGAATTGTTAAGTAAACTGTTTCATAAAAGAATTTCCCCCCTCAGGAAAGCTGACTGCTGTCTCAAATAAATTGATTTGAAGGAATTTCCTGAAGCAAATTCTGAAGCTATTGATTGGTTCTCTGCTTGTCTTTCCAGGGCAAGGTTTTCCTAGAACAAATGACCAAGGCATGTTCACAGATGTAGTTTTACGTCTTAATTCTAGATGCAGTGTCATACTGAGACAGGTGGGCATGTTTCTCACATTGAAAACATACTACTACATTATGATACATACAAATTGCTCTCATGATCCACTGGTGATATTATGACACAATACCATTGACTGCTTAATTTGTTAAGAACAGAAATCTCTTCACGCACAAGTCTAGAAGCTAGGAAGTTAAACATCAAGCAGCCAGCATCTAGAGAATGCCTTTTGTTGAAACATCCCATGCCAGAATGGCAAAGGCCAGGCTAGAGCTCATGCTTTCATGAAAGGCTTTAGGAGTCTCAAAGCCCCATCACTTAAAGAACCTCCAGTGTGTGTGTGTGTGTGTGTGTGTGTGTGTGTGTGTGTGTGTACACATTCATAAACATAAAATAAAAAGAACTAAATCCTTAAAAGATAAGAATTGTGTAAAGGCAAATGTCAACTTCACCAATTATTTTTTTGTTTTGTTTTATTTTGTTTTTTCGAGACAGGGTCTCCCTGTGTAGCCTTGGCTGCCCTGGACTCACTTTGTAGATGAGGCTGGCCTCGAATTCACAGTGATCTGCCTGCCTCTGCCTCCCAAGTGCTGGGATTAAAGGCGTGTGCCACCACTGCCTGGCTAACTTTACTCATTAACATGGAAATTTCTGCGAGTCACTTTGCTGTTTTCATCCTCAATTTCCTCATTTAGAAAAACAAAGATTGTAAAAGATTGTAATAGTACATGCAGCATTTATTGGTAGACTGTGATTGTTATATCACACAGCTTTCCATATAACAGACACACATACAATTTAGTATGTGATTTGTATTGCTGACTCTGGCTATTTCATGCCCCATGCATCATTTATTATTCACATTCAACTGCTGAGAGTTCCTGCTCACTACAAGTTACTTCCTGATTCCATCACTTGCTTACTGATTTCCTTTGTCTGGAAATAGTGTTGCTTTTGAAGACCTCCGCTGAGGCTCCCCATCTCAGAAAACTTCCCTGAAAGCTATTGTAAGAAAAATGCCACAGTGAGGCAGACAAACTCGATCTCAACAGGCTGTGACTGCTTTATTGGAACAGCAAGGGATCTCAACGTTTCTTCTAGATGAAAGTTGAGTACACTAAGAGGGCTTGAATGACGGGTGTATATGCACACACACATATGCGGGTAGCTACCAGGAGGTTACAGGCATTTTTTTGTGTTTTGACTGGAAACAGTATGAGTTGTTCTCAATACATGAGCATATTATTTCTGCAGGTAGAGTGGAATGGTTAGGCTAGGCTAAGGTATTCTTTACCGCTAGGGTTATTGCCCCATAAAGCCTGACTCAATTCCTCATGACCTGAGGTTATTGCCCAAGAAGCAACACTAAGAGACACTGTGGTCATATAGTGTCCTTGAAGTCAATATCCTCCCTTATGACTTAACATACTGGTGCAAATGATATAAGCTCTGTTTCCTAGACTACCAAAGCTCATTAAGTGGAGGTAGGGAGGAGGCAAGGGAATTCTTACTCATTTATCCTTAGTACTGTGTGAAGTGCCTGAATTACAGCTACTTTACAAAGTCACCCTAAGTGGAAGATATTCTTTTTATTCATTTCTTTGTATACATATGCTGCTTATATATGTTTGTTGATGAAAATCTCAGTGCTTATCTCTTTTTTAAAATTACTCATTCACTCTACATCCTGGTCCTAGCCTCATCTCTCCTCACCTCCTGGTCCCGCCCTCCCTCCATGTTTCCCCTAGTTCCCCTCCCATACTCCTCAGAGAAGGAAGAACCCTCTACCCACTACCCCAGCATATCAAGTCCCATCAGGATTGAGCACATCCTCTTCTCCTGTGGCCTGACAAGGTGGCCCCAACAGGGGGGAGTGATTGAAAAGCAGGAAATAGAGTCCATGTCAGAGTCATCCCCTATTCCTCTTACAAGGGGACCCATATGAGGAACGAGCTGCCCATTGGCCACATCTGTGTAGCGGGCATAGGTCCAGTCCATGTATGGTTCTTAGTTGGAGCTAAGTCTCTGCAAACCCCCACTGGACCCTGGTTAGTTGTCTATGCTTGTCCTCTTGTGGAGCTCGTGTCCCCTAGGAGTCTTTCTATCCTTCCCAACTCTTCCACCAGACTCCCTGCACTCTACCCAATGTTTGGCTCTGAGTCTCTGCATCTGTTTCCATCAGCTGCTAGGTGGAGCCACTCAGAGGACAACTATGCTAGGCTCCTGTCTGCAAGTATAGCAGAGTGTCATTAATAGTATCAGGGCTTGGCTGTCTCCCATAAGGTTGGTCTCAGGTTGGGCCAGACATTCGTTGGATATTCCCCAGGGATATTTTTTTCCCTGAACATCTTGGAAGCAGGGTAAGTTTTGGGTTGAAGTTTTTGTGGGGGTGGGTTGGTGTTTCCCTCATTCCACTAGGAGATGTCTAATTAGATGGTGACCTTTTAAGTATCCATGATCCCTGCCACTAGGGGTCTCAGCTAGAGTCCGCTTCAGATAATCCCCGGAGCCTACCCTGTCTTAGGCCTCCAGCTTGTCACAGAGAAGCCCCTGCCCGAGAATTCTCTTGTCTCTGTGAGCCCTCTGTCCCCCCCTCTCTTACCTTGTACCCTCTCTTTAACCACATTCACTGTCTATTCTATTTCCACTTTTGGGTGGGATATAATAATCCTCCTTGGGCTCTCCTTGTCACCTTTCTTTCAGCCTATGAATTGTAGTATGTTTATCCTGTATGATGTGGCTAAAATCTCCTTATAATTTAGTATATACCATGTGAGTCATTCTGGGTCTATGTTATGTCATTCAGGATGATCTTTTCTACTTCCACCCATTTGCCTGAAAACTTCACAATGTCTCTGTTTTTAATAGCTGAGTAATGTTCCGTTGTGTAAATGTATCACGGTTTCTTTATCCATTCCTTGGTTGAGGGACATCTTGGTTGTTTCCAGTTTCTAGCTATTATGAATAAAGCTGCTATGAACATAGTTGAGCAAATGTCCTTGTTGTATAGTGGAGCATCTCTTATCTTAAAGGAATATGAGATAGTTTATTCGGGAGTCACATTAAGTGACCATAGTCCAGGAACACATATTAGGTTACCCCCACTTACATGTTCAAACATGGAAGCAGTTGCCTGAATCTTACAGTTTTATAGAACAAAGAAAGCTATAGATCAAAGGCACAATTAAATATATTGTCGGATACATGAGCAAGATGGGTATGGCAAGATGGAGGAAGCTTTGCTCTAGGTCTCAAATGCTATCTGATGACATTCCTGGTTTTTAGTTTTCTAGAAACTAGTTGTCAGCTAAGTTAATAGATTTCAAAAGACCTTCATCTTTTAGTCATAGCATGTTAGTTCTGACACAGAGATGGTCAAAGAATGGCTATTCCACACACTTCAGCCAGCCCAAGATAACGTAATTAGCTTCTGGACCTGCACTATCCCCATATCATGTTTGGAAAAACAGTATTTTTCAGACAGCTTTTTCCCAGGAATTTTATGTGAAAGGAGAAGGTTGATGCTAGTTTAGTATTATTGCAAAGGAGTGGGGTTGAGAGAGCTGCCTCAGTCCAGAGGTTAATTCCAAAAGTCTTTATTGGCTCAGGACAAAACATTCCCTTTTCTATACAGATAGATGTGCTTGTGTAAAATAATCAATGCACCATCTTTCTGGTGATATCCTGTAAATTGGATCCTACTTCTGCTACTTTCTAACTATGCAACTAGCTTGTTACTTCTCTCAGCAGGCCATGATTTCCTGACCTGGAATCCAGGGCCAATTTTTCTTTCACAGAGTTAGTGTGAAAAAATGTTAGAAAGGTTCCCAGGGCTATGATTCATACACACGAAGCACAAGTTATTTACATGGACCCATAGTTGTGGGCCAATTTGATGTGGAAAAGAAATGTGAACTATCACACATTTGTTTATAAACTGATTCATTTGGAAACTACAAAGCTAGTCCTTGGTGACAGCTTAGCACATCAGATTAATATAGGCTCTAAGATTTTGTGTGACATTTACACCAACAATTATGTGACCCAATGATACAAGAGTTTTCAAAATATTGTTCCTAAAAACAACCAATTATCTAAAAAAGTGAGTCTGACATATTTTATTTTTAGAGTGATAATTGTCTGTATGGCTCAAAATCAAGGTCACAACTCTGTGCTAATTTTCTCTGGCAAATAACAGGCTAGAGACTTAGCGTAAGAATGAAATGTTCTAATCTGGCCTCTTGGCAACAATTCTCCTTGTTTCACAGATGCTTACAGCCACCTTACTAAGACATCATCTGTCAATCCATGCCTAGAAGGCTTTCTGGTACCAGGATGTCTCACTTGGAAGAAGTTTAAGTCAAAGAGAACCACACATGTTCCCCACTCCTCTCCTACCTTCTGTTTGGAACTCAGAGAGCCCGGGTGGCATTGTTGTGAACTTTCTCCATCCTCACAAATGTGAGAAGAAGTTCCCACTTCTGTCACATAGGCTATGATGTTCTGCAGAGCTCTGGCATGATGGCTTTCTCTGGTCCTGGGGCATGAGCTCTCCTTACACTCCTTACCATGCATGTTGTCTTTCCTTCATGGTGTTAATAACTTTTCTAATAAACTCCATATTCTGCAATAATCTATCAAGATTCCTCTTGAGCCACCCACTGTGACAGGGAAAGATAATGGAGAGATTCCTCCATCTTGTATTCTTGTTGAGGTCATTGCAAGTTTAAGTAGAATCTGATCTCCTTGACAGAGAATCCATGGAAAATTACCCAACTCCATTCTGGGAACCAAAGGTCAGGACTTTCTAGTTAAATTAGCTTCTGTTAAACTTCTTGTTTGTGTAGAACCCCCTCCAGCTAACTGCTTGTCTCAGTTTCTGTTAAACTGCTTGCTTCAATAGCTTACTTCTATGAAGCCCACCCTCCCACCACAGCTGCTGAGCAAGATGCCAGGAAGTGGCTTCTGCCTTAAAAATCCACATGTTCTGAACACTTAGGGGAATACTTAGGTTCCTAAGCACCTGGGTGTGGTTCCAGACAGTTGGAATAAAGACTTTCAATTGGCTAGAAACTGTTTCTGAGTTGTCATCTCTGGTGGGGTACCAGTAAAACACCACCATATCTGAAACGTAACACTTGGCAAGTTAAAATATCACATATTATTGTTATGTTTTTTGTGAGTCAGGAGTCTAGGATTGTATGAATTGGGTTGTCCTCAAAAGGTTTTCACAAAGCTTCTGTCAAGATATCAGTCAGGGCTGCATTCTTCTTAAATGATCAAATGGGGAAAAATCCTTCATGCTGTTGGTAAAACTTTTTGCTGGAAGCTGGAGGATTCATATCCACGGCAGCTTAAAGGAAAAGTTTGATTGTAGGAAGTACACAAAGTCATCTATAGTCTATCACTTTTGTACTCTTGGATTGGATAAAAGCAAGCCATTGTCCCAGCTACTCTTCAGAGAACATGACACAGAAACATGGATACCAAGAAGTACAGATCACTGGAGGCACTTTAAAGCCTGTTCACCATTTATACAAAGTTTTTTTGTGTGTGTGTGGTGGTCAGCTGTCCATGACTGTCACAAAATACCTCAGACAATCAACTTAAAAGATAAAATGTTTATTTTGGCTCATAGTTTTAGAGTATCCGGTTCATGGTTGTTGACTCTTGTTTCTGGTACTATGATGAGGTGGGGTACCATGGTGGTAGGTGCAAGATAGATCAAGAGACAAAGAGGCCAGGGATAAGATAGGCCTTGAATGCCCCTTGTGATCTACTGCTTTCATCTAGACCCACTTCCTAGTGTGTAAACTGCTTCTTGGTACTCCACTAACTTGTGAGTTTGTCCATGGATAAATTAATTGGTGAGAATAATGCCCTTATGATCCAATCACCTCTTGACCTCTGAGCATTACTATTCTGAAGACTAAGCTTTTAGGGGATGTTCCAGATCCAAATTAAATGAACACCAGCATGTATGTGTTTTTGTGTGTTTGCATTGTGTGCATAGATGTTTGTGTTTAGTGTGGTGGTATACTTTTGATATAGGAGTGTTTTGCCACTATTATTCAAAATTGAATAGTCATCATTTATAATGGCATCAAGCACAAAGGAGATGTTCAATAAATATTTATCAAGGAGTGAATGAGTGAACAAATAAAACAGATGTTTTGCATGAAACACCTGTGTTTTGGACTATGCCAGCTTTTGTTAAACTTATATTAAATTACAGCATTCATACATAGAAATAGTGTAAATCATCTTTTTAGTGATAATAAACTCTAAATTGTCAAATTAAAGCCTTTAACAAGAGTTATGTAATAATTTTGAATTCAACAAATACATATAGCTCTTACATTTCTGAAGTCCAGTGACTTTTTTTATGAAGTGAAATGTATGACTAAATCACTTTTCTAAAACTAATTATGAAAAAATAGAATGTTGAGGAAGAATTTGAACACAATTATAAACCCTCTTTTCCATCAAATTTCTCTTCCTCTTGCTTGGGAAAAAATTTCATTTTAGCCTCTGAAGAGTTATGCCCTGCAGTCACTACTAATGACTGCCATCTGTTAAGAAGAAATTCTCGACATTATAGAATTGTGGGATTTTTATGCCTTTTGTGGTCCTTGGTCCAGAATATGGAGAAAACAGCACCTCATGACTTCAGCAGATGTTTGTCTTGTTTATGGTCAAATTCTAGTGTCAAGGAGCAAATCTCTGCTCTGCTCTAACAAAAAGCAAATATTTCGCATTCCATACAGTGGAGTATGAAAAGAAGAAACAAAATAGGAAACAACATCAGACTGTTTGGGATGCCAAATAGCCCATGGAGAGCTTTGTTTGTCAGGATGGCTGGGAACATCGGTGACAGGATGCCTTCTCACAGCTGCTGGAGCCCCTCTGATGAGAAGTCTTTATGGAAAAAATAGGCAATCAGCATTCTGCAAAGGATGACATTTTCTATTAAATTATCTCCTCTTTTTATATAACACAGCTGCAACAGCTTTATGCGGCTTTTCCTAATGATACCTCATCGTACAAGCATGCAAAGTAGCAGAGGAGCTTCTCAGCGTTCCCAGTACCCTCTAAATTCACAGGGTTCCAGAGTAATGACTTTCCACTTTACTTGAAAGACCCAGCTCTTCCTGACAGTCTCAGAAAACTGAGACAAAACAAACCATTAAAATTGGCCACTCAACATGAAGGGGCGATCATGCAGCTGTTTTATTGCACTGTCCTAATATAGACAGTGTGGCTTTTCAAGAAAGCTGGGGTGCATATTGCTCACTGAAGAGTTGGAGTAAATTAATGATCAATTAACTACCCTGGATTCCATTTTAGTGAAAAGGAGGTAGTTTTGTAGTTTCTGTGCCTTTGCATTGATAGATCAGTCTGATTTGTAAGTGGGCTGTCCTTCTGTAAACTGTTATTTTCACTGGTATATTGGCACAGTATCTCATACTATACATTTCTTGATAAAGGTATCTTTTGAAGAAATGTCCCAGATGAATTTATGTTGAGTACTTTTGGCTGTAGAAAAAGTTAAAGTGCTTACTTAGGGGCTGGGGCCTATAGCTCAGTAGTAAAGTTTGTCTAGTATGCAGGAGTCCTAAGTTCCTCACCAAAAATGACAAGAAGTAAACCAAGACTATAAAGACTAGGCATCAAACTAGCCAGCTTCCTTCCCCCCCCCCATTGCCTCCCCTTTCCTCCCCTCTTTTTTTGTGCTGGATATTGAGCTCAGTACCTTATACACAGAAGCCAAATGCCACAGAGCTGCATCCTGAGTCCACCAACTCCTAGGTGTAAACTTCAATAAGCCAAGTAAGTCACATAACTACTCAGAAGGATGTTGACTAGAAAGCGTATTTTAAAATTCACTTTGCAATAGTTAAGTTAAAAGGTAAACTTGCAATCCATCTGATGTTCTGGTTATGCATTGTTTCTTCCCATTGAGCATGTCAGATAGCATGCTGCATAAAGAAATATAATCATCAGTATGAAGCTTTTTTCCATCAAAAGTATTCACATTGTAAAGTGACGTCATTGACACAGTGATAATCCTGTTTAGTCAACCCCCTCTCTATCTGTGTGTCTCTGTTGCTCTCAGATCTGCTATATCTGCTACAGGCTCTCAAATTCCTCTCTGCTTTTCTTGGATGGCACCAATTTACCACAGATGTTGCTTACATATTTATATAATTTATTTATCAATTAAAATGAAGCTGCATATAAACAGGAACTGTGCTTTGGTCACCTGTGATTTTTAGTATGTAGTGAAATTTCTGGTACATTGTGGATCACCTAGAAATATTTCTTGGATGAATAAAAGAATAGAGTCTTTCTAGGAGAAGCTGAACTATCTAATTTATTTTTAATAACTGTGTATAAATTACTCATATGGGTGTATATACTCTAGTTTACTATCTCATTTCATTTTTAAGTGGTTTTTTTTTCTGCCAATTTTGCAGTTACTGTTATGGCGTGTGTGTGTGTGTGTGTGTGTGTGTGTGTGTGTGTGTGTGTGTGTTTGTGTGTGTGTGTGTGTGTGTGTGTGTGTGCATGCATATGTGTATAGTATTAGACTAGGATCACATAGCTTTATGTATTATAGGCAAATGCTATATTACTGAGTGATGCCCTACACTCCTTTGGCTTAGTGTTGTTGATATTTGAAATATGTTACAATATATGTGTACTGTTTACTTTTTGCCAACTTGACACAAACTACAGTCACTTGTGAAAAAAAGAGCTTGAAGATGAAGAAGAAATTGTCTTCATCAGATTGACCTGTGGGAAAGTCTGTTGGACATTTTCTTCATTAATGATTGAAGTGGGAGGGTCCAACCCACCATAGGTGGTGTTGCCCACCCCTATGCAGATGGGTCCTGAGTTGTAATAGAAAGCCAGCCAGTAAACAACTTTTGCCTGTGGTCTCTGCTTTGGTCCCTGCCTTAAGCCTCTGTCTTGGTCTTCCCTTCATGATGTACTACAACATGTAATCTAAAATAAACCCTTTCCTCCTCAAGTTGCTTTTGGTCTGTGTTTTATCACAGCAACAGAGAAACAAAGAAAGGCAATGTGAAATATGTTAAATGTTACAAAAAAAATAAAATAGCCTACACCATTCTGAACAAAAGAAGAAAAAAATTATTGGTTAATCTTAGATTGGCTGATATATCAGTCCAAAGGATGTGAGACTAGATTTCTGAATGCTAATGAGGCATTTTATTTATTAATGATTTGATGTCAAAGTCCCTAAATTAAAATACTCATGATGTTTGCATGTCCTTAATTTGTTCTTTTTCTGATTTAAAATATTTAGTGTGGGTATAAATTACTAAAAGTCATTCTCTCCACTGTTTTCATAAGATATACAAACTTCCATTTGATGACTTGCTGAAACTTCCACCTTTATGGCTGGTAGAGGTGCTAATACAGCAAACCTGCTGTGAAAAATACCATCATTTTGCAATTGTTGTAGAAATGAAAGCAGTATTGCAAGTCCATCCTAATTACAGCCCAGGCAGCAGTGGTCCCCACGTAAAAGCCACTATATCACAAGCTTCATTCTAACAGACAAAAGTATTTCTTACTATATTGGGGAATAGGTGTTATGGGTAATTGAACATAAAATGTGTTAGTGGATTTAATGTCAAATATGGTTTCCCCTCTTTCTTCACACTTTGTCTTCTGAGTTTGGAGTTACCTATAGTCAAGTGAAGTCTGAAAATATTAAATGAAAGTTTCTGGAAATGAACAAGACATCCTTCATTTGCTTATTTATTATTTGTTTATTCATGGTTTATTTATTAAAGTATGTGGTTAGAATTGCTTTTTTGGCCATATGTGGTGACATACACCTTTAATCCCAGCATTTAAGAAGCAGAAACAGGAACTTTTGTAATTTCTAGGTCAGCCAAGGTTACAAATTTAAGACCTTGTCTCGACAAACATACAAATAAAACAAAAAACAAAAAAGAATTCTTTTTATTATTAGTTAATGTTTCTAGTTTCTTAGTTTGCCTAATTTTCAAAGCAAATTGTATTATTGGTGTGTCCATATAGAAAAAGATATGATGTATCTCATTTTCAGTGCTAATCATGGTTTCAGAAGTCCTTTAAGGTTCTTAAAATGTCTTCCTCATGGGTGAATAGGGACGACTGTACCAGCTTACAAACAATATCATTGTTTCAGTTTTTTGATACAAACTAGTCTTTCTTCAAATGGTGAAAATACAATGATAATGAAAAGTGAGATAGATCAGTTTAATGCCAATTGCACTGCTAAAATGAAAAGCTAATATCTTGTTCTTTCCAAACTGGAACACTGGGAGCAAAGACACCTGCTTTGTAAGACATAAGGAAGTATCACTGAGTAAGGACTCACTGCCCTGTGTGTATAGAAGCCAATATTCAAACAGAAGATTTTAGCAAAAAGAAATATCTTCATTGCACCATCAACTGATTAGAAAGTGAGGAGCTCAAATGTGCCCTCTCAGTTAGTAGCAGAATTGACAGGAAGAGAGGAGATCAGGTCACTTGCTTTTAAAAATATTTATTTTATGTGTATGAGTGTTTTGTCTACATGAAAATATGTGTACCACATTGTGTCTCGTGCCCACCTAGGCAAAAAGAAGATTTCAGACCTCTGTAGCTGGATGGTTACAGATGGTTGTGAGCCAGTATATAGGCCTTGAAGTTGATCATGGGTCTGATGTTGGAACAACAAATATTTTTAACATCTGAGATATCTCTCCCACCCCATATGGTTTTTTTTGGGGGGGGAGTTGTCAATGTTCCTAACAGGAAATTTTGAGCTTGTGACATCATACAAAAGTAATTGGCTTCTTGAATTTAGACTCATTCTCAAATTCTGGTTCCAATCCAGACAACTATTAACAGAAGATCTGTTTATTTCATGAAATGCAACTTGAGAATTTGTTATTCCAGGAATTTATATCTGCACATGTCCAGACCTTCTGTTATGTCAGAAGAACAATACACATGGAAGAGCATGTGATCATTGTAGTCAAGCCTGATTGAACCACGAAAATATTTTTCAGGGATGGCCCTGGACACTCCAGAATAGTAGTCTTAGAGCTGAGACATGAATGAAATTCAAAGGGGAAAACAAAACTTTGTGATGGGGTATAAGTCTGATTGTTCAAGATATTCTAGAATCAAGTATACTTGCTTTCATTTCTTCCTGACCTAGTTAGTAACTGCTATAGATATAATGTCTTGTGTACGGTGTGGATTCTCCAGCTGTCAATAAACAACTGGTTGGCTGACAGCTAAGGCAGGAATAAGGGGGAGAAGTTTCAGTAGAGAGAGAATGAATTCTGGGATAGAATGAAGAGCATGTAGGATTCACCCCAGATTCTAAAGAAGATGGACTATGAAAGTGAGCAGAGGTAACCAGCCACATGACAGAACTAAAAATAGAATAAATGGATTATGATCAAGTCAGAGAACATGACTAGCTGTATTGGCCTAGGGTTTTGTAAAATTATATTTAAGCCCCAGAGTCATTATTTCAGGAGTTGGCGTGTAGAAGGGAAACATGCATTTACACACTGGTAACAGAAATCAGTTTTGTTAGCTGTCTATTAGTGCATCTTCATTACTTTTCCACAACTGGGAAGCAGGGGAGGGAGAAAACATGTAATGGTAGTGATTTTAAGGCACCTTTCTTAGGGCCACTTATTGCCCCTACAGATGAAAAGATATGGCCCTGTACGAGTAAAGAAAGGTGGGTTGAGGACATCTAAACAGCCTAAATAATATTGTTGTCAGGTAGAAAATGAGCAAGTTGTGTCTAATGATCAGAAAAAGTGTCATTTAACTCATTATAGCACATGTCTCATTTATTTCTTTTACTCCACTACCCTGCTTTCTCAACCTTCCAGTAAACTAGCATGCCAATAGTGAGCTTAATGCGTGTTGGGTTTTCCTGCCTAGCTGTTTTTGCTCCACTGCATTAATCCTCCTTGCATGACTATTTCTCACATGGACTTCTTCTTTAGAGCTCACCTCAAAATTATGATGCTTTATGCAGTGTAAATTGAGACATTTTCCTTCTCTCCTTTCTTGCTTTCCTTCTGTCTCTGTGTCTCTGTTTCTGTCTGTCTGTCTGTCTCTCTCTGTGTGTGTGTGTGTGTGTGTGTGTGTGTGTGTGTGTGTGTATGAGAGAGAGAGAGATGTGTGTGTGTGTGTGTGTGTGTGAGAGAGAGAGAGAGCGAGAGAGCGAGAGAGAGAGAGAGAGAGAGAGAGAGAGAGAGAGAGAGAGAGAGAGAGAACCTTGTATCTGTGTCACACAGTGGGCTTGTTTATTATAGAACAATAATAACTTGAATTAACCTATTTTTCAAGGGAAATAACATGATGCTTACCAGTGTCTCAAGAGCTTCATGTTCCTCCTACTTATATATCATGGACATTTAATTGGGTAACACTAACCTTTGCTTTTCTCTTTACAAAGATCTTGTTCCTTTCTTGTTTCTATGCTAAATATCATTTAATGCAGGGCATTAATGGACTTTTGGTATGTTAGCTTTTGGTTTATTTTTATAGAAGAAAATGATTCATGATTTCCCCTTCATATTTCCAAATCTTTTCATTCACATAGAATATAGATGTGCCAACTGGCAAAGCCAACAGTTTCTCTATCTCTATTTTAATCACAAATTAATTCCATCAAAAGATCTACTGAGCATGACTTTCATATGTTGTATCTTAGGAATAAATAAGATAAAGTCCCCTCCGTCTAGTGACTTAGGATCTTGGGGGCAGTTTTAAAGCAACATCTGTATATTAAAATATGGTAGGTTCAGGGGACACATCTTACTGAGGAGGGCTATCAGATGCCAAGAAAGTTCAGCCTCCATGCCAGGGTTCTACCTGCATTTCTGGGTAGACCTTCCCAACTGGACCCCAGAATTATAGAGGTTAGAGCTCCCCACTCTAATCCCCTGTCTGAGGATCCAACTGGGACACATCCAGCAGAGGAGAGCAGGAGGATATTTCCTGAGTTCTAGCCTCACATACATTGTTCTTCCCACCTTTGCAAGGAGGGTTCTCTGGCCCCAGGATCATATAGTATCTGCCCAAGCTCTACTTACTTTCCCACGGAAGCCTGAAAAGGCTCCTGAGACACACTGTTCCATCCTCTGGCCCATGGCCCTACCTGCCTTACCAAGAAGGACTGCAGGACCCCAGGAACATCCAGCCTCAAGCCCAGGGCTCTACCTACCTTCTAAAGGAATCCTGTTGACACCAGAAACACCCAGCCAACATCAGGAACAATCAAGATGGTTAAAGACCAACATAAGAACACAACTAACAAGAGCCAAGGCAATATGGAATCACCAGAACCAAGTGATCCTACTACAGCAAACCCTGGATATACTAACATAACTGAAACATTAGAAAATGACCTTAAATCTATTCTTTGGAATATAATAGAGGCATTTAAAGTAGAAAAATAAATCCCTTGAAGAGATACATGAAAATATAATCAAACAGGTGAAAGAAATGAATAAAGTGGTTAAAGTCTTGAAATGGAAATAGAAACAATAAAGAAAACACAAATTGAGGGAATCTTAGTGATGGAAAACCTTTTTAAGTTGATAAAGATGAGATATTGATTTACATTCAGAATTTTAGATGCATCAAGAGAGGAAAGACAGTTCTCCAAGGTTGCCAAATACAAATAGCCAAACACTATGAATGTAACATTAGTATAATTCCTGATTGTTTCATGGTTCTTCTTGCTGTAGTAGTTTATTGTATATATGTGTAATAATATAAATGTATATGTAAAAAAGAAAAAAATACAGAAAAAAAGAGATCAGGAACTATAGATATAAGCATCACCAACAGAATACAAGAGATAGAGGAGATATCTCAGTTATAGAAAATAAAAATGGAAAAATTGATACATCAGTCAAGGAAAATGTTAATTCTGAAAAGTTCCTGACACAAAAAGTCCAAGAAATCATGGACACTATGAAGAGATTGTACCTAAGAATAGTAAAGATAGAAAAAATAGAAGATTCCCAGCTCCAAGGACCAGAGAAGTTTTTCAACAAAATCATAGAAGAAATTTCCTTAACCTAAAGAGATGCCTATGCACGTACAAGAAACTTACAGAACACTAAATAGATTAGACTAGAAAAGAAAATTCTCCTACAATGTAATAATCAAAACACTAAATAAACAGGACAAATAAAGAGTACTAAAATCTGCAAGGAAAAAATGCCAACGAATATATAAAGGAAGAGCTATCAGAATAACATCTGATTTCCCAACAGAGACTTGAGAAGCCAGAAGGACCTTAGCAGATGTCTTACAGGTTCTCAGAGACCACAGATGTCAGCTCAGTCTATGATACCCAGCAAAATTTTCAATGACTATAGATGGAGAAAACACAATATTTCATGACAAAACCAAATTTAAACAATATCTATGCACAAGTCTAGCCATACAGAAGATTCTAGAAAGAAAATTATAACACAAGGAGATTAAGTACACCCAAAAAACCACACAAAATAAATAACTCCACTGCCGCAAAACTAAAAGAAGCAACACACACACACACACACACACACACACACACACACACACACACTACCAACAACAACATCAAAATAACAGAAACTAGGAAGCGTTGGCCATTAATAACTCTCAACATCAATGGACTCAATTCCCCAATAAAAAGACACAAGCTAACAGAATGGATGCACCCTAAAATTACACCGGAAAGCTCTAGAACAAAAAGAAGCAAACACACCCAAGAGGAGTAGATGGCAGGAAATAACCAAACTCAGGGATGAAGTCAATAATAAAAACTGACTGCTATTAGCATAGAAAAATACTGGTTGAACAATGCAATTGAATTGGGGACTCAGAAATAAACCCATACACCTACAGACACTTGATTTTTTATATAGAAATTAAAACCATACAATGGAAAAGGAAATGATCTTCAACATATGTTGTTGGTCTAACTGGGTGCCAACATGTAGAAGAATGCAAATAGATCCATATTTATCCACCCTGCACAAAACTCAAATCCAAGTGGATCAAAGACCTCAATATAAAACTGGATAGACTAAATCTAATAGAGGAAAATATTTCTAATCTCAGAAATAACCTTGGACCCATTGGCACAGGAGACAACTTTCTGCTTAGAGCACCAAGAGCTCAGGCACTGAGATCAACAATTAATAAATGGGACCTCATGAAACTAAAAAGCTTCTGACAGGCAAAGGACACTGTCAATAATACAAAACAATAGCCAACAGAATGGGAAAAGATCTTCATCAACTTTACAACCAACAGAGAGCTAATATACAAAATATATAAAGAATTCGAGAAATTAGACACAAACAAACCAATTAACCCAATGAAAAATGGGGTACAGAACCAAACTGAGAATTCTCAATAGAGGAATCTCAAGTGGCTGAGACACACTTAAGAGAAATGCCCAGTGTCCTTAGTTATCAGGGAAATGCAAATCAAAATGACCCTGAGATTCCATCTCACACCCATCAGGAAAACTATGATAAAAAACTTAAACAACAGCACACGCTGGAGAGGATGTTTAACAAGGGACACACTCTTCTATTGCTGATAGGAGTGCAAACTTGGAAACCAATCTGGCATTTTCTCAGAAAATTGGAAATAGTTCTACATAAAGAACCAGCTATACCACTTCTGGGCACACACTCAGAAGATGTTCCTCCATACGACAAGGACACTTGCTCAACTATATTCATAGCAGTGTTATTTGTAATAGCCAGAGCCTGGAAACAACCTTGATGCCCCTCAACTGAAGAATGGATAATGAAACTGGTACAATTACACAATGGAATACTACTCAAATATTGAAAACAAGGGCATCTTGAAATTTGCAGGAAAAATGTATGGAGCTAGAAAAAAATTATACTGAGTTGGGTAACCCAAACCCCCAAATACATGCATAGTATGCACTCACTTATATGTATGTACTAGCCACAAAACAGGGGATGATCATGCTGCAATCCACAGACCCAAAGAAGATAAGTTACAAGGAAAACCGAAGGGAGGATGCTTGAATCTCACTTAGAACTGGGAATAAAATAGGCATTGGAGGATGGAGGGAACTGGAGAGGAGAGGGGATGTGGAGAGGAGCAGTAGTAGTGATTAGGTGTTGGGAGAGAAGTGGGGAGAGGGCCAGGTGAAAAAAAAAGGAAATCACAGGTGGGGAGCATCTCTGGGATATGCCAGAGACCTGGGAAAAGGGAAGCCCCGGAAGTCTATGGGGTCACCATAGTTGAGACTCCTAGTAGGAGAAGGTATGGAACCTGAAGTGACCACCTCCTGTAGTCAGGCAGGACTTGCAGTGGAGAGATAAGGACACCAACCAACCTACAAATTCGTCTCAAAATTTGTCCTAGCTACAATATTTTCAATGGACAAAGATGGAACAAAGATTGAATGAATGACCAACAAAAACTGGCCCTATTCAGACCCATCCCAGGTGAGAGAACCAATCTCTGGCAATACTAATGATACTCTGCTATTCTTGTAGACAGGAGCTTAGCATAACTCCTCCAAGAGGCTTCACCCTGCAGCTGAGGGAAACAGATGCAGAGACCCCCAGCAAACATTACACAGAGCTCAGGGAGTTCTAGGGAAGATGTGGGGGAACAAATCAGAGAGCCGGAATGGTCCATGACTCCACAAGAAGACCTACAGAGCCAACTAACATGGGTTCTTAGGGGATTATGGAGACTGAACCACCAAGCAAAGAGCATGCCTGGGCTGGTCCTAGGCCCCCTGTATACATATAGAAGATGTGCAGCTTGGTCTTCAGGTGGATCTCCCAAAAACTGGAGTGGGACCCTCTCTGATTCTGATGCCTCCCCGTAGATCCTTGTCCAGACCCACCAGACAATCAGCTGGGACCCTTGGACCCCTAGGGAGAGAAAGGGGGACAAGAGACGGGAAGAACAGACAGCAAGTCAAGGAGTCTGATCAAGCTGACCAAATTTTATTTTCTCACAGGCAATTATATACCATTGAAGCAGGAGGCTGAGTGGGGTGATCCGGGTGGGCAGTTTTCACAAGATATCAGGAAGTCAGGACGTTTGGCAGGGCGAGGGCCCCTGTGGTTCTGGGGCTGGGTGGAATTGTTAGGCGTCTGGAACCACAAGGTGTTATCTATAGACTTTGTTTCGTCCTCTGAAGGCCTCTGTAATTCCAGGAATACTGAGAACAGCTGGAGAGTGCCCTGAGGGAAGGGAAGAGGTTACAAGGCAGCCTTCTGGAATGTACCCTGAGGCAAGGAGGGAAAGAGGTCACAAGGCAGTCTGCCCCAGGTCCACTCAATGTATTATGTCAAGGTCCGAGATGCCTGCCAGCTGTGGTCTTGGCTCCCCACAGATCCTATTCCCTAGCTGGGCTGCCTTGACTGACCTCAGTGGGAGAAGATAGACCTAGTCCTGCAGTGACTTAATGTGCCACAGAGGGTTGGTAAGGGAGAATGAAAAGGGGGTATGCAAGCAGAGGTTGGGAGGAGAGGCAGGGCTGCAGTCAGGGTGTAAAGTGAATAAAGAAAGAAAAAAGGAGCTAAATGCCAGAAATATAGTTTAGTGGGAGAACTTATGTTTAACATATTTGCGGTTCTAGGTTCTATCCATTGTACTAAAAAATTAGTGAAATCTAGACTATCAATCCACCACATATTAACACAAATTCTTTAAAAAGTTTAAAATATCAAGTGGTAAAGTTAAAAATAACGAATTTCATTCATTTTATTCTAGTGTACCTTTTGGTATTTAAATAGATAGATTCACCTTGGAATACCTTCTTCAGCTACCATCATTAAGTGGCTGCAAAGTGTCATGCTGAATACTAAGAAGAATTAAAGTTAAGCATTATTCCAAAACTGATAACTTTGAAGAACAATCATCCATATCACTGTCATGTATTTTCAACACCATTCTTACTTATGATTTTTAATCTGCTAGTGAACTTTGGAGTGGTTGAAACATTTCCAATCTATGTTAGCAACCAAACTTATTCTACTTTGGTTTGTGTAGTATTGGGTTAATGAAGGGGGCTTGTCTTTTCTTCCTTCCTCTTATCCCTAATTTAAAAGTCATTTTTAGTTAATGACTACAGAACTGGAAGCCATAGGGACCCATGCACATTAGAAGTTAATTAAGCAGGAGTTAAGGACAAGTGTTTTCTTACTAGGGGGTATGAGTATCAGGAGAAAAAAAAGCCATCTTGACACCAGAGGTGTTTTGAAATAGAGTCAGGAACTTCAGGCAGAACTTAAAACTTGAGCCTTGTGGACTCAACCATCCAATTGTGTCTGGGACTCCGTGAAATTAGACAAGCAAAACAAAAATATTTGTAAATGAAAGGACACTAAGATTAAGCTGCTCATTGATAGTCTATAAATAAGGCAAAAAGTGGATGGCAAATTTGGCCCTATTCCTAGAGATGGGAGATCTGATATATAACTGAGATTTTGGTGTTGATTCCACATTTAATCTTGAGAAAAGTACTCACTTACTGGGAATGGGAAAATTCACCATTCTCAGATGGTTGTATCTCATATTTTAACATCTTGAACGTCTATGATTGTATTCTGCTGTGCAGCATTGCAATATAATTTGAAAGCTATTATTAGACTCCTACAAATGAAACCAAAGCGGCACCGATTAGTGTGTGACATGTATAAAATAAACATACTCTTAAAAACTAAGATGAAAACTTTCAGAAAACAGAATATTTATCCCAGCACAAATATATATCCAAACCCTTCTATAAGTCTGTGTGAATAAATGAAAAAAAGGGAGTTGCTTTTATCTTGAAATTATAGTGCCAAGAAAAATAGACCAGAATGAGCCAACAGATGTTTGCAGAGTTTAACCAGTTTTATCTGATAGATGTGATACTATCCTCATCAATGAAGATGTAAGATAAATCAGAGAACACAGATAATAATTTTATCTGTGAGTCATTATACTTCTCTGCTAAGTTATATTTCAAGTCCCCTTGCTTTTTCTTTTATTTTTAAGATTATAACTTAATTATAACATTTCTCCCTTCTCTTTCCTCCATCCAAACCCTCCCCTATACCTGTCCCCACTCTCCTTCAAATTAATGACCTGTGGTTTTAATTGATTATTATTGCATGCATACATATATGTATGTGTGTGTGCTATTCCCAGGGGAGGACCACCTCTCCTGATTCCAGCTTTCTTCAGTTGCCTATAGTGTTTTGTGTAGGGTTGAGGACGCAGGGGCATTTCTTCATTGTGTTTAGCATGTCCATTGGTGTTAGCCTTGTATAGTTCACATTTAGGATGCCACACTGATGAGATTTCATGGCTGTAGCTTCTGATGTTGCCAAAAGATACAATATCACAAGAAACTCCATAGTCCTTTGGATCTTACAATATTTTCATCCCCTCTTTTTCAATGTTTCCTGAACCTCAGATCTGGGAATGTTTTGTAGATTGGTCACTGGGGCTGAGCTCCTCAACTCTGCATCTTAATTAGTTGTAATTTTTTGTAATGTTCTCTGTTACAAACAGAAATTTTCTTGGTAAAAGGTGAAGACTACACTTATTTTTGGGTACATGAACAAGTGTCTATAGATTGTTGTTAGAAATTTTGCTGATTTATTAAATTAGTGGTTGTAGATTCTCCTCCAATAACCATGACTTCATTTGTACTGAGTGATTATCTAGGTTTCCAGTACCAGGCATGGTCTCCCACTTGCTGAGTCAGTCTTTTTTAAAAAAATTATTAATTTATTCAGATTACAACTCAATTGTTATCACATCACTTGTATCCTCCCATTCCGCCCTCCCTCCTGCTTTCACCCTATTCCCCTCCCTGAGGTCTATGACCGAGGGAGACCTCCTCCCCCACTATATGGTCATAAGCTATCAAGTCTCATCTTGGTAGCCTGCTTATTCTTTCTTTGAGTGCCACCAGGCCTCCCCACCAAGGGGAAGTGGTTAAATATGGGAGCACCAGAGTTCATGTCAAAGTCAGTTCCTGCTCTCCACATAACTGTGGAGAATCTCCTGTCCATTGAGTAGACCAGAGTAGGGGTTCGATGTTTACTATTTGTATTGTCCTTGGTTACTGCAACAGTTTGAGCAGAGCCCTCTGGGCCCCAATCTGCTGAGTCAGTCTTAAGTCTTAGAGAACTGTTTCTTACCACCAAGGTGTATGTGTGTGTGTGTGTGTGTGTGTGTGTGTGTGTGTGGTGTGTGTGTATCACAACTGCACCCTTATCCAAGAAATTTTGGACACTATGAAAAGACCAAACCTAAGAATCATAGGGATAGAAGAAAAAGAAGACTCCTAACTGTAAGGCCCAGAAAGTATTTTCAATAAAATCATGGAAGAAAACTTCCCTAACCCAAAGAAAGAAATGTCTGTAAATAAATAAGAAGCTTACAGAACTCCAAATAGATTGGACCAGAAAAGAAAATCCTCCTGCCACATAATAGTCAAAAAATGAAATGTACAAAACAAAGAGAGAATATTAAAAGCTGCAAGAGAAAAAGGCCAAGTCACATGTAAAAGCAAACTTATCATAATTACATATGACTTCTCAAGAGAGACTATGAGAGCCAGAAGGGCCTGGATGGAAGTCATGCAGACATTAAGAAACCACAGATGTCAATCCAGACTACTATAACCAGCAAAGCTCTCAATCACCATAGATGAAGAAAAAAAGTTATTTCATGACAAAACCACGTTCAAACATTACTTAACTACAAATTCATCTCTATAGAAGACACTAGAAGGAAAACTTCAACCCAAGAAAGGTAATTTCACTCAGGGAAACAGAGGAAATGAATAACCCCACGATGACAAAAACAAAAGAAAGGAAGCTCTCTCTCTCCCTCTCTCTCTCTCTCTCTCTCTCTCTCTCTCTCTCTCTCTCTCTCCCACTACCAATATCAAAATAATAGGCACCATTAACCACTGGTTATTAATATCACTCCACATCAATGGCCTCAACTCCCCAATGAATAGACACAGGCTAACAGAAAGGATGCAAAAACAGGACCCATCAATCTGCTGCATACAAGAAACACACCTCAGTAATAAAGATAAACATTACCTTAGATTAAAGGGCTGAAAAAAGGTATTCCAAGGAAATGGACCAAAGAAACAAGTAGCCATTCTAGTATCTAATAAAATAGAGTTTCAACTGAAACTAATCAAAAGAGATGGGGAAGGACACTTTATACTCATCAAAGGAAAAATACAGCAAGAGGATCTCTCTATTCTGAACATCTATTCCCCAAATGCAGGAGCATCCAAGTTCATAAAAGAAACATTATTAAAGCTTAAATCACACATCAAACCCCACAATTAAATAGTGGGAGACTTCAACACCCACTTTCACCAATAGATAGATCATTGCAGCAGAAACTAAATGGAGAAACAATGAAACTAATAGACATCATGAACCAAATGGACCTAACTGATATATACAGAACTTTTCATCCAATCATGAACGAATTCACCCTTTTCTCTGCACCTCACAGACCCTTCTCCAAAATCAACCATATAATTGGCCACAAAGCAAACCTCAACAGATTACAAAAAAGATAGAAATAATTCCTTGCATCCTATCAGACCATAATGGATTAAAGATGGATCTCAATAACAACAAAAACAACACCTACAAACTTATGGAACATATCTGGGTAAGGAATGAAATAAAAAACTTTCTAGAATTCAGTGAATCTGGAAGCAGAACATACCCAACTTTATGGTACACAATGAAAGCACTGCTAAAAGGAAAATTTATAGCACTAAGTACCTTTATTAAAAAATTGGGGGAGATCCCATATTACCAATTTAACAATGTACCTGAAAGCTCTAGAACAAAAAGAAGTGGACTCACCTACAAGGAGTAGATAGCTGGAAATCATCAAACTCAGGGCTGAAATGAATAAAATAGAAGAAAGAAAATGATTCAAAGAATCAACAAAACCAGGAGCTCTTTCTTTCTTTCTTTCTTTCTTTCTTTCTTTCTTTCTTTCTTTCTTTTTTGAGAAAATCAAGAGAATAGACAGGGGCTAGAGAGATGGCTCAGAGGTTAGGAGCACTGACAGCTCCTGCAGAGGTCCTGATTTCAGTTCTCAGCAACCACATGGTGGCTCACAGCCATCTATAATGAGATCTGGTACCTCTTCTGGCATGCAGATGTACATGCAGGCAGAGCATTGTATACATAATAACAAATAAATAAATCTAAAAATTTAGTTTTAAAAAAGAGAATAGACAAGCCCTTAGCCAAACCAACTAAAATACAAAGGGAGAGTAATCAAACAACAAAGTCAGAAATAAAAAGGGAGAAATAACAACAAACAGTGAAGAAATCTAAGAAATTATTAGGTCCTACTTGAAAAGACTATATGCCACAACATTTGAAAACCTAAATGAAATGGACAATTTCCTTGATAGATAACAACTACCAAAATTGAACCAAGATCAGGAAAACAAATTAAGTAATCCTATATCTTCTAAGGAAATCAAGGAAGTCATCAAAAGTCTCCCAACCAAAAAGAGCCCAGGGCCTGATGGATTCAGTGCAGAATTCTACAAGACCTTCAAAGATGAGCTAATACCAATTCTCTTTAAACTCTTCCACAAAATAGAAACAGAAGGAACATTACCAAACTCATTCTATGAGGCTATTGTCACCTTGATACCTAAACAACAGAAAGACCCTACAAAGAAAGATAAATTCAGATCAACTTCTCTTATGAACATTGATGCAAAAAAAATGCTCAATAAAATACTCTCAACCAGAACCCAAGAACACCTCAAAAATATTATTCACCATGACCAAGTAGGCTTCATACCAGGTGTGCAGGGGTGGCTCAATATATGGCAATCTATAAACTTAATCTATCAGATCAGTAAACTGAAGTAAGAAAACTACTGATCATATCCTTAGATGCTGAAAAAGCATTTAACAAAATCCAACACCCATTCATGTTTAAAGTCTTTGAGAGAGCACGAATAGAAGGCACATATCTCAACACAATAAAGGTAATATACAGCAAGCCTATAGCCAACATCCAACTAAATGGAGATAAACTTAAATTCATTCCAATGAAATCAGGGACAAGACAAGGCTGTCCACTTTCTCCATATCTTTTCAACATAGTACTTGAAGTTCTAGCTAGAGCAATAAGACAACTAAAGAAGATCAAGGGTATAAAAATAGGAAAGGAAGAAGTCAAACTATCACTATTTGTGGACAGCATGATAGTATACATAAGTGACTCTAAAAATTCCTCCAAGAAAATTCTGCAGCTGATAACCACCTTCAGTAAAGTGTCTGGATACAATGTCAACTCAAAAAATCAGTAGCGCTGCTCTATACAGATAACAAAGGGATGAGAAAGAAATTAAGGAAACTATACCCTTCATGATAGCCACAAAAAGTATAAAATATGTTGGTGTAACTCTAACCAAATAAGTGAAAGACTTATATAAAAAAACTTCAAATCTCTAAATAAAGAAATAGAAGAAGATATCAGAAGATGGAAAAACCTCCCAAGTTCCTGGATTGGGAGAATCAACATAGTAAAAATGTCTATCTTACCTGAGGCAATCTATAGATTCTATGCAATTTCCATAAAAATTCTTTACAGACCTTGAAAGATCAATTCTCAATTTCATATGGAAAAACAAAAAACCCAGAATAACTATAACAATCCTGTACAATAAAAGATCTTCTGGAAGAATCTCCATCCTGGATCTAAAACAGCATGGTACTGGCATGGAGTAGGCTGATTGACCAGTGGAATTGAATAGAAGCCCCAGAAATAAAACCACACATCTTTGGGCATTTGATCTTTGACAAAAAAGCCAAATCCATACAATGGAGAAAAGATAGCATCTTCAACAAGTGGTGCTGGTCTAACTAGATGGCTACATGTAGAAAATGCAACTGTACTCATATCACCATGCACAAAACTAAAGTCCAAATGGATTAACTTTAAACCAGACACTGTAAATATGTCAGAAGAAAAGGTGGGGAAGAGCTTTGAGCTCATTGGCACAGGAGACAACACCCTGATCAGAATACCAACATCCCAGGCTCTAAGGTCAACAATTAATAAATGGGACCTCATGAAACTGAAAAGCTTCTGTAAAAGGCAAAGGGAACAGTCAACAGAACAAATTGACATCCTACAGACTGGGAGAAGATCTTCACCAACCCTACTTCTGACAAAGGTCTAATATGCAAAATATATAAAGAACTCAAGAAATTGAACACCACAAAACCAAATAGCCCCATTGGAAATGAGGCTAAGAACTAAACAGAGAATTCTCAACAGAGGAATATCAAATGGCTGAGAAAGACTTAAAGAAATGCTCAACATCCTTAGTCATCAGAGAAATGCAAATCAAAACGACACTGAGATTTCATCTTACACTCATCAAAATGGCTAAAATAAAAAACTCAAGTGACAGCATATGCTGGTGAAGATGTGGAGAAATGGGAACACACTTTCATTGCTGGTGGGAGTGAAAACTTGTACAACTACTTTGGAAATCGATGTGCTGCTTTCTCAGAAAACTGGGAATAGGGCTACCTCAAGACCCAGCTATTGCACTCCTTGGAATATACCCAAAAGATGCTCCACCACACAAAAATGGCATATGCTCAACCATGTTCATAGCAGCTTTATTTGTAGTAGCCAGAATCTAGAAACAATCTAGATGTCCCTCAGTCAAAGAATGGATAAAGAAACTGTGGTACATTTACACTGTGGAATACTACTCACGTATTAAAAACAAGGAAATCTTGAAATTTGCAGGCAAATAGAGGGAACTAGAGACAATAATCCTGAGTGAGGTAACTCAGATCCGGACATACATACATACATGGAATATTCTCACTCATAAGAGGATGTTAGCCACTTAATTCAGTTTAACCACATTACAATACAGAGACTAATGAGCCAACCAAGGTCCTTGTGGGACATGGACCTAGACCTCCTGCTCAGATGTAGTAGATAAGCAACACAGTCTCAGTGTGGGTCCCACAATATGTGGAGTATGAACTACTTCTGACATGGATTCAGGTCTCCTAATGCTGTTCACTTTTACCCTGGCAGGGTACAGAGGACATTGGATAAGCTGAGTTCAAATGGTAGGGGAGGAGGGCTCCCCTTGCTAAGGAGTAGGGGAGGGAGGGAAAGGGGATGAGGGAGAGGATGGAATCAGGAGAGGATGAGGGATGGGGTGGGATTGGGAGGTGATGAGGGAGGAGGCTCCAATTGGTATGTAAAGAATTCAAAATGCAGAGCAAGCAGGTAAATACTATTGCTAATCCAAGTACATGGGAATAGCTCTGAGAGTGGCTGAGACATGAAAGGTTGTGTATAGACAAGGCTTCATGTTGGTCACAGATTCTCTGTGACTTATAATTAGAGGCCAGTCTTAGTTTGGCATGAAGATTTGCAGATGTCTTACTTCTGCTCATGCAATGAGCAGAGAACCAGCCTTAATTGCTCTGTACATCCTGCACACCTCATACCATCGCAATGTTAGAACTGTATAATGCTTGTGAGAAATTATGTTTTCAGAACAAAAGTCCTGGACACCGATGCTGGATCAGACCAGACAAGATTAAATCCTCTCAGCAAGCTGGATGCTGACATCCTGCATGCTCCATGTTTCAACCCCAGGTGCCTCAGTTGCTGTTACCCATCAGAACAGGACAGCTTCCAGGACAGATTTGTAGAAATTTTCTGAACCCAATTAGTCCAGCAGTTCAGACTGTCCCACACGGACTCCTATTAAGCTTGGAATTTCACAACTTTTGAAAAATGGACCACAAATTCTATCCCTGGCTGAATTAACTATTTTCCCTTTTTTTTTTTGGCATGGGGTGGGGGCATGCTTTGAAGGAATTATTTGCCCTAAATCAGCCTGAAGATTTCCCCTAAGGGGGCTTGGATAGGTTTCTGTTTACTTTCTTGGTCTACAGATGCTTATTTTCATTGGGAGTTGTTTATAAGTATTATTGTTCTTTTACAGAGAGGAAACTAGGTTTGATTCTGGGGCGTCTATCTTTTCTTTTATCTTTCTTTTGTAGGTAAGGGTATAGGAGCTGAAAAGAAGGAAAGGGGGATATAGAAATATAGAGGGAGAATAGAACAAAAAGTAGATTATTGAATCTACTCCTCATCTCAAAGCCCTAATTGTTTCTCACAAATAAGGTTATTTTTAAATTCAGTGGTATTGAATTTTGTATATCGATGCAAATCATGCTCATGTCAAAAACTAGTCTAATTTTATCACAAGAACATATACTCTGGGTCTAATAGATAGATATGGTTCTATAGATATATGTGGTAAAATAGTTAATAAGGTCTTCAAAAACCTCAGAGACCTACAGAATATGACATTTAAAGATCTTTTTATTATTCTAAAGATTGGGAGGTAATCTCCCTCAGGAACAGTCATAGGGGAGGGGAATAAGGGGAAAATGGGAGGGAGGGAAGAATGGGAGCATACAAGGGATGGGATAACCATTGAGATGTAAAAAGAATAAATTAATAAAGGAGAAAAAAGAGAGAGAAAAAAGAAACGAACATCATAAAAAAAAAGATTCTTTGACAATAAGACAAATTAACTGCTGGCAATACCCAGCCTGCCTCAAAGAAGAAGATAAGGATCAAAGAACCTCATTATGGAGTTGGCTTCAAATGTGGCAAACCAGCCACTGGGCAAAATGTCCTCATTTCTGCCACAGACAGAATTATTCTTAAAAACGGGCAAGTTTAGATGCAGGTAGAGTTGACAGCCAAACTGCCATGACAGGGTAAGCAAGTCTTCAATAGTTACTGCCTTACAAATATGTCTGTCATTTATAGTGGGCTAGAAGGCTGAAGATGATGCTCCAACATTATAGAGAGCGTTAGGTGACTATTCAGGCTGTCTAGGTCAGTTTTTCATTTTGGAAGCTGCTAATCTGCACTCCAGGTTCACTCAGGTAGTTAAGTTTTATCCCTTCTCATGTATCTGATGGGTTTGAAGACCAGATAGTTTAGTCTTTCAATTAAGCTTAGTAGGTTAGTGGTTAAGATGTTTTAAAATCAACATAGATGTTTTAAGTTAATAGACACGAGATATGATAGATATGAATCTCCTTTCAGAAATTGAGACCCAACAAAATATGAAAGATGTTTACTTCAAGTATGCCAAATACAAATGTCCAAATCACTATGAATGTAACATTTATAGAATTCCTGATTGTCTCGTGGTTCTTCCTGCTGTATGTACTTTATTTCACTCATGTGTAATAATATAAATGTATATGTTAAAAAAATAAACGTAATAAAAAATTAAAAAATATGTAACAAAGTAAGTATCACCTGTTATGACAAATACAATTATTGATTTAGTACTGGTGATGGATGGGATAAGAACATTGGATTTTCAGATCTGTACTTCCTCTTTTTGAGTATTTCAAGCCATCAGGAAAAGTAAATTACCAAATAGAAAAGACTGGGATTTACAAGTGGAAAATAAGTATAATATGTCTCATAACTTTGTGGTGGTATGGGAGGATGGAGTAGAAGTTATGTCAATTACATTTCTTACAGAACCAGATTAAAGGAGGGTAGTACTGTTTTGGCTTACAGTTTCATAGGGTACAGTCTATCAGAGCAGGGAAGGCAGCTTGGCAAGAGCAATCCACAGCTGTATTATCAGGGATATAAAGCAACTGCTTTTACTGTTTACAGACAGTAAACAGAAGATTTGAACTGTGAATAGGGCTAAACCATAGCTCAAGAACCATCACTGGTAGCTTACTTTCACCAATTACATTCACCTATTAAAAGTTATGCAATCTTCTCAAACAACTCAAAGATGAAACATTATTTTTCCTCTAAGATTGGGAACAAAGCAAAGATTTTTATGGTCAAAACTCTTATTCCATAAAGAACAAACGACCTAGTGTAATAATCAAATTAAGAAGAAATGATGGACTTCAAACTTCAAGAAAATGAAACTGTCCCTATTTTTAAATGATTCTATGTAGAAATCTCAATCTACCAACAAAAGTTAGAAAATTTCACACACACAAAAAAGCTTTGTATAGGCTCATCACACAGAATTCAATTGTATGTTTATATACTAACAGCAGTATATGGAAACCGAAAGTAAAAACACAAACCACTCTTCAGGACATGCTCCATACCTAACAGTATTTGGGTAACACAAATTGGATTGATGGGTTCTGCAAAAAGAAAAAAGAACACAAATTTAGTAGGTGCAATGATAGGAGTAGATCTAGAAAGAGTTGAGGTGAACATGATCAAAAGCCATTGCACGAAATTCACAAGGAAGTAATTAAAAACACTATATTTTCAACTGGATAGAAGAAAAATCATATAAAAGATCTGTATACTAAAAAGCATAAAATGCATCAAGTGTCTAAATGAATGGGGAGATACACTGTATTTGTGGATAAGCATTCACCATAATAAGGATGCTGAGGTTCTGCAAATTGATCTACAAGTTCAATACAATTCATTTAGTTTCTAGAAGCTTCTTGTTGATGTAGATAAGCACATCCTAAAATTTATATGGAAAAGTAAATGAACTAGAATGTTTAAAATAATTCTTGCAATGAAGAATTAAAGGACAAAAAATAAGCTTATGACTAACTCTGTAGCTATACTAAGCATGAAGGTGTATTGTTGGAAAGTGTGTGATCAATACATAGATCTATACAACAGAATAGAAAAATATACCAGCACAAATATACTCAGTTAGTTTTAAACAAAGGTACAGGAACAATTTAATGGAAAATATTTTAAAATTACTTTATTATTGTATATATATGAGTTTTGCCTGCATGTATGTATGTGTACCACTTCCACATATGCAGTGCCCACAAAGGTCAGAAGAGAGAATTAGAATCCCTGTGATAGTTGCAAATAACAATGAGCCACCACATTGGGTGCTCGCAGTTAAACCAGGTTGTCTGCAAGAGTGGTTAGTACTTATAAACACTGAATCAACTCAACTCTATCAATGAAAGAAAAATATTTTTAACAAACTGGACTGAAAATTACGCACAGAGAGAGAGAGAGAGAGAGAGAGAGAGAGAGAGAGAGAGAGAGAGAGAGAGAGAGAGACCTAATCCATTATGTACAAAAGTTCCAATTAATTTAAATGTTCAATGAAAAACATAGAACCATGGTATTCTTATTATTAGAGACTATCTTTGGGAACTACTGCTAGACAAATATCTAGTGCTTAAACATGACATTGCAAATATTTTCCATTTAAACATATTAGGAAACTGGACTTCATTAAGGTTAATGACTTTTGCACTGCAAAGGACCTTATTGTGAGGCTAAGAAGATAACCTTTGCACTAAGGAAAAATATTTACAAATCCAAAGTCTTATTTCTAAAATATATAAAGAACTCTCAAAACTCACCAGACTGTTTTTTTATAAAAGAATTATGAAAATACAAATAGAAATAAGCACATAAGATAGATAAGTTCAAATTAAGGCTGCAATGAAATATTTCAACCTACATTTTAGGAAACCAAGATAGAACTAGTGATAGTACCAAATGTTGCCAATAATGTAATGAAATTAGATTTAACATGCAATGTAAATGTGAACATCATATGGTGTACTCTAAAAAATTGTCCCAGAATTTCTTTCAAAACTAAACATGAAAATAGGTGATCCAGCAAACACATTGCTAAATATTACCTCAGAGAAAACATACAATTCCATTAAAATTCATAGTGATGCAATTTAGAAAACCAAAATACTAGAAAAAAAAACCCCTCAAATTTCCCTTAGTGGGTAAAAGGGTTAAAAATTCCAGTATATATGTACACTGTAACACTACATAGCAATACAAAGGAATCAACTTATTTTGTATGCATCTCAATTGGATTGAATGGACATTATGGCTCATGAAGAATATCTCAAATGTTATATTTTCACAATTCCATTTATATGACTTCCTTGAAAGAACACAACTACGGGCACAAAAGGACCATAGGTGCAAATTCAAGGCAGTAGTATGAAGAAGGCATTTTGTGACATTGGAATAGTTATGTATTCTGATTAGAGTGATGCTTATACTAATCTATAAATGAGATTAAAATATATGCATGTGTGTGTGGGTGTGTGCATAGTCACATTCACACATGCAAATTAATAAAATGATGAAAATTGGAAAAATATTATTTTTGAAAACCTCCTTTACTGATATTTGCCTTAATTCAATATAATTTGGGTACATGCTGCTAGGAATGAAACCTAGGCCTCTATAGATGCTAAGAAAGTGCGGTGGCACTGAGCTATGTTCTAAGTCCTAGGGTGTATTCTTGTTAAAGCTAATGTGACAACATCAATTTTCTGATCTGCAATACCATTATTTTATAAGATGATCTAATTAAGGAAAACTCAAGGATGGGCATATGGGACCATTTGTATTC
Organism: Acomys minous; assembly: GCF_964271855.1. Taxonomy (NCBI): domain Eukaryota; kingdom Metazoa; phylum Chordata; class Mammalia; order Rodentia; family Muridae; genus Acomys; species Acomys minous. Next base: position 114,261,138 of record NC_140488.1, on the reverse strand, counting down.
TTTTTGCAACTATCTGAGTATCTCTTAATTGCTCCAAAAGAAAACATTCTTTAACACAAAACTATGATGAAGTGGCCTGTTCTTGAATAAATATTTATATCTGATATGTTTTCTGGGACTCTATGATTGTTTTCTCACTAGAAAAATTGAAAAAGACCTTCAGGTAGCAGCTGGTGTGGGATGAACCGAAGAGCATCCATTATATTTATGAGTACTTCCAGTCTCTGTGCAAAATTAACAAATGATTCTGGCAGAATTAAAGAACGATTTACTATAAAAGTCACTTATAGCCATTTTCGGTCCCTCTTTCAACCTCACCTCTGTCTATCCATCCATCCACATAGCTTGAACATGATGAATGACATGGAGTAGTTTTTTTTTTTTTCTGAACAGAAAACATACCATTATAGTTCTGAGTCTTCTTGTAACTCTTCTTTGCAGAAAGGCAGCACCTCCCATTCTTTATTACTAAAACTCAAGGGCCTGTGCTTGTTTTGGGACCTGACCCTGGCCACATAAAATTATTTTCCCTTTATCAAAGAAACTACCATATTTTAAATTTTTTATTCACTTTACATTCTGATTGCAGCCCTGCCTCTTCTATTCCCACTTCCCCTTCACATACCCCTCCCTCAGAGAAGGGAAAGATTCTTGGATGGGTACCAGCCTTCTCTGGCACAATAAGTCACTGCAGAACTATGTGCATCCTCTTTCCCTGAGGCCAGACAAGACAGTCCAGCTAGGGGAATGAGATCCAAAAGGAGGCATCAGAGTCAGAGACAGTTCCTACTCCAGTTATTGGGGGACCCACATGAGACCAAGCGGAGCATCGTTATATGTGTGCAAGGGACCTAGGACCAGTCCATGTATGTTCTTTGGTTGGAGTTTCAATCTCTGTGAGCCCCTATGAACCCAGGCTAGTTAGTCTTCTTGTCGAGCACTTGACTCTTTTTGGCTCCCTGAACTGTTACCCTAACTCTTCCATAGACCTCCTGAGCTCTGAGTAATGTTTGCTTGTGGATCTCTGCATATGTTTCCATTGGCTGCTGGGTGAATCCCCTCAGAGGAGTTATGATAGGCTCCTGTCTACAAGCATAGCAGAGTAACATTAATAGTGTCAGGGGCTGGTTCTCTCCCTTGGTATAGGTCTGAAGTAAGGCCAGTCTTTTGTTATCTATTCACTCAATCTTTGCTCCATCTTTGTCCTTGCACATCTTGCAGTTAGATGCATGACATGTACTCACTTATAAGTGTATAGTAGACATAAAGTATAGGATAACCAGGCTACAATTCACAGACCTAAAGAAGTTAAGGTAGAAGGGGGGCCCAAGGGAGGATACTTGAATCTCACTCAAATGGAGGAAATATAATAAGCATTGTAGGTGCATGGAGAGAGAGAGAACTGAGTAGAGGATTGGAAGGGGAGTAGGGCTGGAGAGCAGGGCAGAGAGGGCCTGGTGAGAGAAACCACATTGGAGGTGGGGTTATCTCTGGTATTTGCAAGAGACCTTGGATAGGGCAGAGCTCAAGATGTCTATGGGGCCACCGTAGCTGAAACTCCTAGCAGTGGGGGATAGAGAGCCTGACATGGCCACTTCCTGTAGCCAGGCAGGACTTCCAGGAGGGATAAGGAAACCAATAAGCCCACAATATCTTCAATCCAAAATTTGTCCTGGTATTTAACTTCTTAAACAATTTTTTCTAGTATAGCCTTGCCAATGTTAGCTTATCTTGCCATGTCCCAGTTTCTAAATCTTCATAATTAAAGTAATGATATTTGTCACATTACAGGACTGTTAGAAGGATAGATGACACAGCACATAAGCCATTTAAGAATGGGCTGGTGTAGTGTGTATGCATGCTGGGAAAATGTAAAATAAATTATCTAAAGTAAAATCACATCATTTTCTAAACAGATGCTGTGTTCCACATTTTATGTATATTGAAAGTTAGGGTGCCATTTCCAAGACTTTCTCAATTCCTAGAGTCCTTGGTGTTTCTGTTGATTCTTTTTTAATGACAACCCTGGGCGAGAGAAACAACCAACCATTCTGTTTTTTAAATACATGATCTATGCAACTTCATAGTTGTAGTTCGTAGTGTATTATTTTGTTTCCTTTGAAGTTAAGTTATTTTATGATATTCCTTGTGACTTTACTGTAGCACTCTGGGACACCCAAGCATAAAGATTTGGAACCATGTTAATGATGGGAATACGAAAAGAATAAAATATGTTCCCTTCTCTAAAGGAGTTTTAAAGTTCAGCTGTGTATATGCAAACCACTGTCTGGTTCTAGTGAACCACATGCTTCACTAGAAGTATTTCCAAACTCTATGGGAGCACATAAAGGGAACAGGAGTATGGAGGTTGGCAAGAAAAACCACTCGTTGAGTAATTATTAGTTTTGCATAGCAAATGACCAACTGGAGAGCAAAAGGAAAATAGAGAGGGAGTAGAGTCAGTCTAACCCAGCCCCTGTTAAAATTCAAGGATATTCAGAGGATTTTTCACTTTGTTGGTAATGACTAGAAAAAGAAGAGTAGGTCTAGACTGGCAATACAGATGATGCAGATGAGTGTGGCAGTCAGGGAAGGCAAATATGGATTGGTCTACAAGAAGGATCCTGCTGTGAGAACTGTAGACCAGCAGTCTCTCTATGAGGGCTACTGCAGTGTTTCTGTTGAGGCTACACTGTGTCCATGATGTTCTACCCAATAATCACGTGAAACAGGCACCTAGAGCTGGCCTGCTACTACCTGCCATAAGTCATATCTGATGTTCACCTTTTGCTCTGCATTCCCTATTAGACTTCCTGAGACTTTTTCAAAGCTGTGCTACCCTATAGGCTCTCTGTCTCTCTTACTCTCCCTCTCTGCCCCTCTTTGCCTTACCTTTTTCCTCTCCTCCTTCTACATGGGTTGATTTGTATCTAGAGAGATGTAAAACCCAACCACAACCTTTTGGTCTTCCTCTCTGTACTTTTTTAAAAAAATGTATTTTATTAATTTATTCTTATTACATCTCAATGGTTATCCCATCCCTTGTATCCTCCCATTCCTCCCTCCCTCCCACTTCCCCCTACTCCCCTCCCCTATGACTGTGACTGAGGGGGACTTCCTCCCCCTGTATATGCTCATAGGGCATCAAGTCTCTTCTTGGTAGCCTGCTATCCTTCCTCTGAGTGCCACCAGGTCTCCCCATCCAGGGGATGTGGTCAAATATGGGCACCAGAGTTCATGTGAAAGTCATACCTCACTCTCCACTCAACTGGAGAATGTCCTGTCCATTGGCTAGATCTGGGTATGTGTTCGAAGTTTACTGCACATATTGTCCTTGGCTGGTGCCATAGTTTGAGCAGGACCCCTAGGCCCAGATCTACCCATCATAATGTTCTTCTTGAAGGTTTCTAGGTTCCTCTGGATCCTAAGTGTCCCTTAGTAGAAGAATGGATAAAGAAACTGTGGTACATTTACACTATGGAATACTACTCAGCCATTAAAAACAGGGAATTCTCGAAATTTGTGGACAAATGAACTGAACTAGAAATGATCAAAATGAGTGAGTTTACCCAGAAGCAAAAAGAGTCAAATGGTATATACTCACTTATATCTGGACACTAGCCCAAGGGGCATGTCCTGTGAAAGTCTTCACTTACCAGGAAAGTGGGTCAGAGGGGAGGACATTCTATTGGGTCTCTAGGTGAGAGAAGCATGGGAGAATGGGGAAATAGAAGGATACTCTCTGTTCTTACTGAAAGAAATATCATTCATTTACCATTTCATCTTGGAATTTGCTTTCTTGAGGACCATAGCTCATAGAGTGGTTAAAACGGATAGGAATTTTTGTTCAATCCTCTGTTTTTACATAGTTTTAGTTAAAGTAGAACAGACAACAAAATCCTGCAGTCGCAGTTGAGATATTGGCAAGAGGGATTCTATTCTTTAAGGCTTTATAGGATATGTTCTGACTATAGACCTGTATAATGAGCAATTGCTTTGACAGACTGTCTCAGCACATAGACAAGGAAACCCTTTTCTGAATTAATTCACAACAAGTGCTTTGGTAGAAGTTGCCCAAAGCTTCCCCTATCAAGACAACCTAAATTGCTAGGCATGGTGGTGCATGTTCTTAATCCCAACACTCAGGAGGCAGAGGCAGGGAGATCTCTTGAGTACAGGGCCAGTTCCAGGACAAACAAGGCTACATAGAGACATCTTGTCTCAAATCAACAACAACAATAGAGTATTTAAATTACTTTGCTTATCCCATAATCCTGAACTGCTTCATAATGTAATCATCCTACACAGTAGGATAGATCTGGAATAAAAAATAAGTAGATAAATATAGGTTAAAATTATTTGGCAGATGACAGTGTGATATAAGGCAGAAGATAAGTCAGAATCAGAATGGAAAGATTATCTCTATGAGATTTATGAGTGCAAAGCTTCCTGGTTAGGAAACAGGGAGCCATCAAAGTTATAGAAGTATAAATGATGCTTTTTCAAGCACGGGTATTACACTAATGGCAATTAGGGAAATAAATGGACAGTCAGGAGATAAACTGGGTTGAAATCCTGACTGGGGGAGGTAAAAACCACTATGAATTTATATCTGTTGGCTTGAAGGGCCTTGCAAAGTAGCATCCATGTCCAATGGGTAGAGCAGTGTGTTTCATTCTTGAAAAAGATAGAGGGTCTCTGCCTTCACAATATTGGCCAGGTGCCTGATGAATGTGACTGTGCTATTCTCTTCTTGCTTGCCTGTCATAGTGGAGGGTTGTGATTGATGCAAAAATGCAAACAATCACTGCTAGGAGATGTTGACTTTCTTTCAAGGCAAAGGTCATAGACATTTATGAAGCGGGTTACATAAAGCAGGAAATAACCCAGCATGCCCTCAGTTAGAGGTCGAACATTGCAGGACTCCATTTTGCCTGTTAGTCTGGAAACTGGCTTTGTTCCAGCCCGTTCACCCCTTGCAATTCATATTCATACTGACTTTCAGTGAACCCTTTGAGCTGCTGGGAAAATCTATCAGTTTCCCAAATTAATTCATTCTCCCATTATTCTTAAGTGATTATCCTCATGTCTTTCTTGCTTTCAACATGCTAAGAGCCCCCGCTTTCTTTTTCGTGTTTAAGGAATAGCCTTGCTTCTTAATTGATGAGAAAATAGAATCATTCAAAACAGTATTTTCTTTTTCTTTTATTTTTGAGATGTATAATTTAATTACATTTTCTCTTCCCTTTCCTCCTTCCAAACCCTCACATATACCACTGTCTGCTCTCCTTCAAATTCGTGGCCTTTCCTCCACTAATTGTTATTGAATGCATATATTTTTCCATCAATTTAGGGCCAAGTTTAGGTCAAGTGGACCTCAGTACCATCCTCCAGATGTCTTAGCTGTGTTTCCGATGGAGGTTTATTCCTTTATTATGTTAAAGAAGCTAAAGTCACAAGAGGATTCAGATAGTGGTTTCTTGCCTTGACACTTTCATAAGAGTCTCATTTTAGAAATAAGCCTTTAAGGTCTAAATTCCCTGTCGTCTAAAAATATCTTTGAAAGATTCTTGAGTCACCCAAAGGCATGGTATGTCTGAGTTTAACTTACAATCTTTTATATTAATTGGTATTTATGCAAAAGGTTGTAGACTATTGGAATATATTAAATAGTGTGGCAGTCAGTGTGCAGATGCGACATTCAAAACAGTTTATCTTTAAAATACATATCAAATTACTCATGGCAAATGAGAGAGGTGCAAGTGCTGGTGTCTTCCTGCATCCTGCAAGCTTCATCTCATGCTGCTTCACTGTGATTTATACCAGTAGACCTGGTTATTGTAGGGACTGAACAAGATACATATGAATAAATGCCCATTCCAAGTCCTAATACACAATAATTGCTCAGAAATGTTAGCTGGATTAGAACTGATAACTACTTTGATCACAGCAGCAGAGAAATATAGAGAAGAATCTAACCCCCCCCCCAATTCCAGCTTTTTCATTTCCTTGGGTATAGGCTCTATGGAGTCACCTTTTGGGTGTATGGGGATAGGGCATGACCACTGAAGTTGGTAATTCTTGTCCAATGTTGGCACGGGTAATACTATCTTTGTCACTGTGTGTGTGATTCTGCCTAGAAACTTCTTATTACAAAGGAAAAATCAGCCAGTATTTAAAAAAAACCCATCTTGACAACATTCATTTGTTTACTTAGCTATGCACTGTGGATCAAACTGAGGGCTTTGCACATGCTAAGCAAACATTCTATCCCTGAGCTGCAGCCTGACAATCCATTCTGCCTCACTGTCCAATTTTCCCAATGTCTTTGGAGTACTTTACTCTGATGTATGAAGGGCTGGGATTGTCTGAATTTTTCTTCCCTTGCTCTTTCTTGCCATTTAGAACTAGGCTTAGAAACCCATGAGGAGAATATTAAATACCACCTCTTTTTTTTTAACAGTTCAAACTTCCAAGTGTCAATTCAGAGAGTGCTTAGGCTACCAATATATTTATATATAAAAGATTAAGACTTGTTTGGGAGACATGTCAATCTAGTAAACTGAATACAAGCACTAATTGTAATTTTCTAGCTAATGCTAATAAGCTGCCAGTGAAAAGGATTATGAGAGCAGAAGGAGGGGAAGAAGAGTAGAAATGTCCAAACTAGAATGGGAAAGGTGCTTGCTACCAAGTGTGAGGGCTTAAATTCAATCCTCTGGACTCCCAAGGCAGAAGGAAAAAGCAAACTTCCAAAAGTTGTTCTGTGACCTTCACATGAATTCAATGGCATGCGTGCATGCACATAAAATAAATGAATGAATGAATAAGTACAGGAATAAGTAGATGCAATATAAATGCACAAAATGGAATGGAATATGCGAGGGGAAGCTGTTCGAATAGACAGAGACAGCGTCTGTTCAAGATCATAGTGTGGAAAGCACAGGCACATTATGTAAGGAACTCTTTTCATTCTTGTGGCAAAATACATGACAAAAGCAATTTAGGGATGGAAGGGCTTATTTTTGCCTCACAGTTTGAGAAGATAGTCCATCCTTGTGAAGAAGGCATCGTGACAGGAGTATGAAGTAGCATTGTATCCACCATAGTCAAGAAGCTGAGAGTGTCGAATGGCAGATTTCAGCTCATCTTATCCTTTTTATTCACCCCAGAACTCTGACCCAAGGAATGATGCCACCCACATTGAAGGTCTTCTCCTTCAATTAATTCAACCTAAAAACTCTCTCACAGAGATGCTGAGAAGTTTGTTTTCCAGCTGACTCTAGAGTCTTCCAAATTAACAATCGGAACACACTCTCTCTCTCTCTCTCTCTCTCTCTCTCTCTCTCTCTCTCTCTCTCTCTCTCTCTTCCAAGATTCAGGAATAGAAGTGGGAGTTGTCTGGGATGGAAAGTATGTCTTAGAAGAAGAGACTTGGTTTATATTTATAGAAATAATACGCCTTCCCAGAAAGAAATCACTTCACATATTTAGAAATCAATGAAGCTCTTTAATAGTGCTTGTCTGGCTCTGGCTAATGTTCAAAGAGGAACTGGCATTGAATAGAAGATTTTACTAGCTTATATACACCTTAGGCATGTGCATCCCATATATGCTGTTGTTCTTAAAGCTCTTTCATGTCCTTGCTGCAGGTTACACTTTACCCAATTTAAACAGAGACAGGAAACTGCACATCTGGCCACTTAGACAGATGGGATACTTATACATTGATGTTATTGTCAGAGGTATTTCTTCAGTATAACAGTGTTGTTCTTTTTGAATAGTTGTTTCCCTGGGGCATCTTGCCCATGTGCAGAATTAGTCCTTTCCTGAAAAGAGCAAAGGGGACTTCATGGCAGACCAGGACTTAATGAAGGTTGTGAACATGTGCTGCCCCCTTGAGATGCCCCTTTAGAGGCAAGTTCTTTAAGGATGGGATTGATGTCAATCCTTAATCAGGGTTATTTGTTTTTGTTATGGAAATGGAGCTTAGTTGGAGATAAATATTAGTGTCCAAACATTAGCAGAAATTTCCTCATCAACCCTCAGCTTTCAATTATGGTACATGATTTTCTTTCTCACAGTTTCTAACAAAGCTTCTTAGTATGATACTTTTCTTCTAGTCCTAGAGCTAAATTCTGCTTTGTATAACTTATTTCCTAAGTAAATTTATTAGTAAATCTTTTATAGCATCAATTTTACTACTTCAAGTTTCTCCTGCATCAACAGAGTGCACGAGCAGCACTTAAGATTAACCTCACATTCATCGAGGCTGGTGGAGTGGTTTAGTAAGCCCTTGTTTTGCCACCCTGACAATTTAAATTCAAGCCCCACTTTCCACAGTAAAAGGAGATATCTTAGTTTTGAAAGTTTTCCTGTGACTTCCACACATGTGCCATGGCATAGTCACACTTGCACTCACAAACACATATCATTCATACAATTTTTAACAACAGTAACAATGATAAATAAAAGCTAAAGCAAAATTACTTACAAATCCTTACCTTGATCCAGGTGTGGTGGCACACACCTTTAATCCCTGCACTTGGGAGACAGAGGCAGGTGGACAGCTATAAGTTCGAAGCCAGCCTGGCCTATAAAGCGAGTCTGGGACAGCCAAGGTTACACAGAGAGACCCTGTCTCGAAAAACCAAGCCAGCCAAACCTAAACTAAACCAAACCAAACAAAATCCTCACCCTGGTCTGTGGCAAAGGTCATAAAATGTACCCTTCTATAAGTGTGGATATGGTTTTAATGTATCTCCCAAGATTCACATTGAAATTTAATCTTCATTTTGAAGTATTGGGTAGGTTGAAACTTAATCTGAGTGTGATGGAGGTGATTAAGGTGAGATAAATTTGTTTTTTTCATGATGAGATAAATTGGTTATCGTGAAGTCCCTGTTAGTAAATTCTAGTGGTTATATAAGAAGAGGGAATGATACAGGAAATGATACCCACACTTGTCCTTTCTCTTTCCATGTAAAGTTCTGTGCCAGGACTGTGCAAGACAAAGGATGGTTACTATATATTAGTGTGATGTTGCACTCCTCTAGGACCATAAGCCTGAATAAGTCTCTTTTTCTTAAAATTTGGCCTGTGGTCTGGTGTTATTGGCAAAAGTGAGCAAACTATTGTCCACTCTGTAGTGAACTTAAACTTGAGAGACCATGACATAAAGCATTTTGTAGGGCTAGTTACAAGGGAAAAATCTAAACATAAGAACCATGACACACACACCTCCACCTTCATTTCCCTTTTTCTATTGGAAAAGTCTTGCACAGAGAAGCCAAGGACATCTTTAAGAGAAGAAAGAAGCACTAATTCCAAGGGAAACAATAATTAGTCTTACAAGAAACTAAATTTAAGCATGGCAACTGCACGGTTCAAACAATTGTGTAAAAGTTGTAACAGTAATAAAAACAAGGAAGGCTGCTCCTTACAATAAGTAAGGTGGGAGAAGGAGCAAACAGGAAGTGTGAGTTTTAAAGTTGACCTGGATTGGGATGCAGGGGGAATAGAATACGCCTCTGCCAAAAATGAAGGATGGCTCAGCTGAGGCCAATTAAGAAGCAACTTTCCACACACTTGCTCTCTGCCCCCCTCGTCCCCCACCCCCACCTGAAAAGCAGGGCACAGGTTTTCAAATACTATCTGTATCCTGACTACCTCTCTAACACGAACACTGAAGACAACTTTAGACCCTTCTTGACCTGGTACCAGAGAAAAAGAGATGAACAAGTTTTGCTACCCAGCTCACAAGTAGACTATCGTTTTTTACCCCAAGCTGATGTCCTTAAAAGCTCCAAAATCTTCTTCCTTTGTTTTGTCTCTTTTTTTCCCTCAGGAATTTATAATTCTTTGTTGAAAAGTACTGAGATTCAGAACCAGCTGTTCAGCACTCTTCCAACGTGTAATATCTTCCCTGGACATATGTGAATGTGCTTCTACTCCCCTTTCTTTGCTAACCTGACTTTGATGTCAGGGGTCAATTTCAAATACAAGTCTAAGAGTGAAGAATGCTCACTCGCTTTAATGTGGAAAAGGAGTGTCTAAGAGAGCAGAATCTTCATCTTCCATAGGAGAAAGTCAGTAGAAAGTATTGAATACAAAACTAACAAGGGGGCAGCACTTGGGATGCTGCAAGTGTGGATGGAAAGCAGAGGTGTAGCTGCCTTGGAAGGCTAGAAAAAGACCAGCTGCTTAAAACTCTGCACATGTCAAATTGCCTGAGAATGCTTCTGGCAATTTTATATACACCCAGATAATTTTAAATGGCCACCTATGGCCTTTTCCATGGGTTTAGAAAAATGGATGGCCACTTTTACAGTTTTTCTTTATAGTTAATGAACTAATCTTTACATGTACCAAGGGTACCATATATTACTTAGTCACTGGAGTGTGTTGTGCCAGCTATAACAATCTTTATGAAAACAAGGGCAGAAAATTAGGGCTTTAAATTACAGAGACTTTGGGCGATTATGGTTAGGAAAATAAGCCCACTTATAGGGACAGTAGCAAGGAGGTCCATTGTTATCCATAATAGAGTAGGGGCTGACAGTATTGTCAGTATGTGGCACACAACTGTGTTTGATTAACTTCACAGATATAATAGCACAATTCCTCTTTGTCCCTAGTAAATGACTCAGGTAAAACAGGCCGATATGTTAATGTCTATAAGCTGTGAATTTGTGCTTGCCTATTGTACAGTCACTCATACTACGTGCAGTTTGATTCACATTTTACCTGAATTTCAATACACATTCACTGTGGATATTAAACTGTGAGCACTTTCAGCCTAAAACAAATATTTCAGGCATATTTTATTAATTATTTGAAAACACAATACAGTGCTTTTTTTTTTTATCACATTCGATCTAGCTGAGCTTCTCCCACATCTTACCCTCACTTCCCTACAGACCCCACTTCATTTTCACTCTTTTTTTTTCTTTTGGACCTATAGCCCATAGAGTACAGTTTTTCTTGCTCAAATACTCTCCAGTGGGAGGTCTGTTCTGGAGTGGAGGAACCAGGGGCCAAGTCCTTTCCCAGCAGTTATCAAATGCCACTAGCTCCTTGGCTAAGGGTAGGGCTTCTTGCTGAGACTTTTGTCTACCTTTTGCCTGTGCATGTCTTATGCACGCTGTCACAATCACCATGAGTTCTTATGTGCAACTGCCCTATTGAAGCTGAGAAATAGTTCCCTGAAGCCATCCACTTCTGATTTTCACAGGTTTTCCTTTTCCTTTTCATGAAGATCCCCTTTCACCTCCAGAAGAGGTGTGTGATATGGACATCCCATCTGAGGACTTAACAGTCTCTTGTTTCACTCCTACGCCCCCTTCTTAGCCTCTTTTTATAGACTGTCATTTCCTAGGCTAGGTAGGAGCTATAGACTCACTGCCTAGATTTTCTAGTTCCCATTTCCGTTTATTCCACGCATTGCTGTAAGTTAGCATGATACTCCATTACTAAAGTCCAAGCCCGAGTAAGTCACCTCCTAATGGCTTCCCTTTACCAGACGACTAGATTAAAAAGCCTTTTTCCTGGAAATGTCCATAGTTCAGAGTTTCAGTATGGTTAACTTAAGTGTCAATGATTATATAAATCTTCAAAAAGCATATCCTGTCATATCAATCTTCAATATAAGCTATATTTTGAGGGAATCTATGTAAATTATTTAAAGTAAATTTAGCATCTTCAAAATATTACTTCTTTTCCATTAGTAGTAATATTTTATGCAACAGAGTACTTTTCCTCAACAAATTATAAATATATCTGGATTTATTAACCTGAATGAAGACTGTGTGAGTCAGTGAAAGGATTGCATTGTAAGTAATTCTCAAGTTCTTCCCCATATAAATATTCTTGTGAGTGTCACACATGTAAATGAAGATACATGAATGAAATCTTGTTGTCCTCATGAGCCATATAGTCTGATGTGGAAAGTCAATGTGTAAGATATATTGATGCTTAGATATGACAAAAATTGTTGTGGGTCACAGAAGAGGTAAGTAAACAGGACTTTGGGATTTACAAAGTGATTTCTGAGTTAGATCTTGAGGGAAATGTTCATTTCTTAATTCATCATTGATGCACAGACAGAGCCTTAATATATTATTCTTCTAAAAAATTTTTCAAGTTAGCAAACAGTATGAGAGGATTGATTATGGCTTTTCAAAAAAATTAAGATTTGTTTATTTTATTTTAATGTGCATGGGTATTTTATCTGCATGTATGTATGTGTGCCTGGTGCCCATAGAGATCAGAAGATGGCATTGAATTGCCTGGAACTGGAGTATGGATGTGCACAAACCACCATGTGGGGGCTGGGAACTGAACCCGGGTCCTCTGCAAGAGCACAAGCTCTTAACCACTAAGCCATCTCTCAGGTCCCTTAAAATGGCCCCCTTTTATGTATGTGTCATTAGTTCTAATTCATCTTTACTCCTCTAGTAACAGGTCTTAAAGAACTGCTCCTCCCTATTGAGAACAGACTTGAAAGTAGGTCAAGGCCAGTAAGTTGAGGCTTCAGCATAAAAAAAAATTAAGACATTCACAATATAGGGTCAGATGAAAAGGAGAAGAGGGAAGGATCAGGCATGGTTTGTGAGGTTGAGTGATAAGAAGTAGTTGGACCAGATTCTTGGGGCAGTGAATTATCAATTGGAAAGTGAGAAGACAGGTAGCCAATGGCAGCAGAAGACCAGCACAGTAGATCTGGACAAAAGGTGGACTGAGATTCAGAACTGGAAAAGAGGCCATTGTGGTTAAGAGGGAAAGTGTCTTTCATTTTCATGGCTCCAGTCCTCAGGCAAGTCCACAATACCAGAATGAATATAAACCTCAACACTGTGTCCCATCCTTGAAAGAACAACATCCAGTAGTGCAGTAGAAGCCCCCAAGCTTTGGTGAAGGTTGTGTTGTTTCTGCCTGGGCACTATCATTTGGTTATGTCAATGCAAAAAAAAAACAAAAACAAAAACAAAAAAACAAAAAACTGGGCATATAGTAAGACCTCAATAAACTAAAGTAACAGTCACCATTATCAAAAATCTTTACTATAAGTATAGAGGCAGGTTCAGAATTAAAAGAAAAATAACAAAATTCTGTCTTATGTTTTCTTTTCCTAAAACTAAATTTACATTAGCATACAGAGTAATGGGTTCATGCTTCATTATAAAGTTTTCATACATGTATATCGATATATTTTCTCTTATTCATTCTACATCCCCACGACCACCCCCACTTCCTGTTAGTTTCTTTCTCTCTCCCATAGTAACAGTTACAGGTATTTGTGGTCAACCTGATCGGGAAGTTGGGAACCAAAAGGAGTCCCTGTGCAAGAGCAGTATGAACTCTGAACTGCAGCCATCTTTCTAGTCCCTGTGAATGAGAAACTCATGAGTTTCCTCTACAAGTAATTTTAACAAGAAAGGTGAAACCATGGAGGCATAACTTTTCTTGTCTGTGGTTTGTACTTTATAGGAAAAGCTCTTAAGGTAAGACGTCAAATTCAGAGTTTTATTCAAGAAAGAACTCCAAGAAAATACCTATTGGGATGTGAGACAGGGAAAAGAAGGCAATCAGTAGAAGAACTTTATTCAGTCAGTGTATCTGTTACTGTGGAAATGTGATTAATGTCTATAAAAAGGATAAGTTCAAGCAGGGAGCCTATTCTAAATAGTACAGATGAGTTTTCCCAATTGGCTGAAGGCCTTCAAGAGAAAATGTAAGTTTTCCCTAAATCTAATCTTTCTCTTCCTTTTCTTTCTCTTGTTATCTCCTTTTTTCTCCCATTCTTTCTTTCTTTCTGTCTTCCTTCCTTTCCTTCCTTCTCTTCCTCTTCCTTCATTGAGATATGGTGTCACTGTGAAGCCCTGGCAGTCCTGGACCTCACTGAGATCTGCCTGCTTCTGTCTTTCAAGTGCTGGTATTAAAAGTATGTGACAACACTAATTAAAAATGATTTGTTCCTTGTGGATGGAGCGCTGACTCCTGTCTGAGAATATCACTCTGTCATTTATTTTTTTGTAGTTGTTTTTTGAATTTTTAAAAATTAATTTATTTTTTATTTACTTTACACCCTGGTCATAACCCCATCCCTCCTCTCCTCCAAGTCTCACCTCCCCACCTCTCTCCCCTTTCCATCCCCTATATCCCAGAAAACAGGAAACCCACTTTCCATCCACCTCAGCACATCAACTCACATCAGAACTGTTTTTGTTCTCTTCCCCGGTGGCTTGACAAGGCAGTCCTACCATGGCAGATTGATAGAAAAGCTGCCATCAGGGTCCATATCAGAGATAGCCTCTGCTGTCCTTATTGGAGAACTCACATGAAGCCTTAGTTGATGCTTCAGTCTCAGCAAGCCCTCTGTGCCCTGGCAAATTAGTTCTGTTGATCTTCATGGTCTTTTTATCCTTCCCCACTTTTCAATAAGACTCTCTATGCATTGACCAATATTTTTTAAATTTTATTAATTTATTCAGATTACAACTCAGTTGTTATCCCATCACTTGTATCCTCCTGTTCATCCCTCTTTCTCACTTTTACCCTATTCCCCTCCTTTATGTCCCCTCCCCTAGGAAAGGGACTTCCTCCCCCACTATATGGTCATAGGCTATCAAGTCTCATCTTGGTAACCTGCTTATTCTTTCTTTGAGTGTCATCAGGCCTCCCCACCAAGGGGAGGTGGTCAAATATGGGGCACCAGAGTGCATTGCCCAATATTTGGCTGTGAGTCTCAGCATCTGTTTGGAACTACTGTTAGTGGAGCCTCACAGAGAACAACTGTGATAGGTTCCTGTCTGCAAACATAGCAAGAATACCGTTAATAGTGTCGGGGGTTGGCTCTCTCCCACGGAGTGGGTCTTGGGTTGGCCCATGCATTGGTTGGACATTCCCTCAACTTTTGTTCTATCTGCTTTATATTTATTCCAACACATCTTGTCAACAGGGAAAATTTTGGGTTGAAGTTTTTGTGGGTGAGTTGGTGTTCCCCTCTCTTTACTGGGAGTCTTGTCCAGACTAGAGGGTGTCCTCTTCAGTCTCTACAACCCCTGCTACTAGTAGACTTTGCAAGAATCCTCTTCATATTCTCTTAAAAACCTACCCTGAATTAGGTCTCAGCATGTCACAGAGATGCCCCGCCCCAACCATAGCTTCTCTTTTCTCTGCAGACCTTCTGTCCTCCTGCCTTGCTCTCTCCAGGTGATATCCCCACTCTCACATCTCTCTGTGCTCCCCCTCTATCTTGTTCCCTCTCTTCCATCACTACCTCTGTCTTTTCTATTTTCCCTTTTGAGTGATATTTTAGCATCCTCCCTTGCATTCTCCTTGTTAATTATCTTCTTTGTGTCTGTGCATTGTAGTATGTTTCTCCTGTACTATATGGCCAAAGTCCAATTATAAGTGAGTATATACCATATGAGTCTTTCTGGGTCTGGGTGACCCCACTCAGGATGATCTTTTCTAGCTCCATCTATTTGGCTGCAAATTTAGTCATTTCTTTGCTTATAGTAGCTGAGTCATAGTTCATTGTGTAAATGCACCACAAGTTTTTTTTTTTTTGCTTATTTTGTTTTGTTTTGTTTACTTATTTCTATCCATCTTCTGTTGAGGGAGATCTATACTGTTTTCAGATTCTGATTATTACGGATAAAGCTACTATAAACATAGTCGAGCAAGCAAGTGTCTTTGTTGTATAGCTGAGCATATTTTGGGTATATACTCAGGAGTGGTATATCTGGGTCTTGAGGTAGAACTATTCCCAATTTTCAGAAAAAAAGCCAGATTGATTTCCAAAGTGATTGTACAAATTTGCACTTCCACCAGCAATGGAAGAATGTTCCCCTTTCTCCAAATCCTCCACAGCATGTGTTGTCACTTGTGTTTTTAGTCTTAGCCATTTTGACAGGTGTAAGATGGAATCTCATAGTCGGGTTTTTTGATTTTCATTTCTCTGATAACTGAGGACTCTAAGTATTACTTTAAGTGCTTTTTTGCCATTCGAGATTCCTCTGTTGAGAATTCTTAGCACTGTTCTCCATTTTTAATTGAGTCATTTTGTTTGTTCATGTTTGATATTTTGAGTTCTTTATATATTTTGGATATTATCCCTTTGTCATATATAGGATTGGTAAATATCTTCTTCCAAATTGTAGACTGGCATTTCATTCTATTGACAGTGTTCTTTGCCTTACAGAAGCTTTTCATTTTCAAGAGTTCCTGTTTATTATTTGTTGATCTTAGAGCTTGAGCTGTTAGTATTCTGTTCAGGAAATTGTCTCCTGTGTCAATGAGTTTAAGGCTCTTCCCTCACTTTCTCTTTATTTAGATTTATTGTATCTGATGTTGTGTTGAGATCTTTGATCCACTTGGACTTGAGTTTTGTGCAGGGTGATAAATATGGATCTATTTGCGTTTTTATTCATGTAGACATCCAGTTAGACCACCACCATTTGCTGAAGGTGTTTTCTTTTTCCATTGCACGGTTTGGTTGCTTTGTCCAAAATCAAATGTTTATAGACATGTGGATTTTTTTCTGGGTCTTTGACTCAATTCCATTGACCAACCTGTCTATTTCTATGCCAGTACCCTCAAGTTTTTATTACTATTGCTCTGTAGTATAGCTTGAAGTCAGGCATAGAGATACCTGCAGAAGTTCTTTTATTGAATAGCATTGTTTTAGTTATTCTGTTTTTTTTTTTTTTTGTTATTCCATAGGAAGTTGGGAGTTATTCTTTTGAGGTCTCTAAATAATTGTGTAAGTATTTTAATGGGTATTGCATTGTATCTGTAGATTGCTCTTGGTAAGATCGCCATTTTTCCTATGTCTGCCCTAATGATCCATGAGCATGGTACATCTTTCCATCTTCTGATATCTTCTCCAGGCTCTTCTTTCAGAGACTTGAAGTTCTTGCCATATAGGTCTTTGACTTGCTTGGTTAGAGTTACACCAAGATACTTTATTTTATTTTATTTGTAGCTATTATGAATGTTGTAGTTTCCCTAATTTCTTTTTCAGCCCATTTGTCATTTGCATACAGGAGGGTTACTGTTTATCAGCTGAAGGAGTTCTCTGGTGGAAATTTTGGGCTCACTTATGTATACTATCATACATGAGAGAATAGTGATACTTTGATTTTTTTTATTTGTAATTTGTATCCTCATGATCTCCTTTAGTTGTCTTATTTCTCTAGCTAGGACTTGAAACACTATACTGAAGAGATGTGGAGATAGTGGGCAGCCTTGTCTTGTCCCTTATTTTAGTGGAATTGTTTTGAATTTTTCTCCACTTAATTTGATGCTGGCTATTGGCTTACTGTATATAGCATTTATTGTACTTAAGTATGTGCCTTGTATCCTTGATCTCTCAAAGACTGTGGTCTCTTAGTGTTTGCATGACATCTACTCAGACTCTTCTGTCTTCCATAGTTTCTGTTTTGAGAAGTCAGGTGTAATTCTGATAGATTTGCCTTTATATGTGACTTGGACATTTTCCCTTGCAGCTTTTAATATTCTTTCTTTGTTCTGTACATTTATTGTTTTGATTATTATGTGGCTGGAGGATATTCTATTCTGGTTCAATCTATTTGGTGTTCTGTAAGTGTTATATATGTTTATAGGCATCTTTTCCTTTTATCTGGGGAAGTTTTCTTCTGTGACTTTGTTGAAAATATTATATGGGCCTTGGATTTAGGTGTCTTCTTCTTCTATTCCTATTATTCTTAAGGTTGGCATTTTCGTAGTGTCCCAGACTCCTTTGATGTTTTTAGATTCAACATTTACTTTAACTGTTGTATTGATCTATTCAATTGTTTCTTCTACACCTGTGATTCCCCCTTTCATCTCTTGTATTCTGTTGGTGATGCTTATATCTGTAGTTCCTGTTTTCTTTCCTAAGTAATCCTTCTCCAAGATTGCTTCAGATTATCTTTTTTATTTCTTCTAGTTCCATTTTAAGCCTTGAACAATTATATTCATTTCCTTCTCCCATTTGATTGTATTTTTCTGCATTTCTTTAAGGGATTTATTCAATTCCTTAATCTATTTGAATATGTTTTGTTATAATTCTTTGAGGGATTTATTTTCCACCATGACTATTTGAGACTCCATTTATTCTGAGAGAGAACTGCTGCTGGATGCCCAATGGTCAGGTCACAATGGAAGGACTCTCTTGGCAGCAGCTCCATAGCTGCTAGCTCTATGACTACCAGTGGAGCACATACCCCAGCCTGTGTCACAGCAGACCTGCCTTCCAGCTGTTTTGGGCTTCTGCCCACTTCTTCTGACTTGCTTAGCATGGCACAAAGTATGGGCTGTAACACTTTTGGTGTCATCATGGGCTTGTGGAGCTCCTGAGTCTCTACTGCTGTCTGATAGCAGCAATCCTATTCTAACTGATCTAAACTGTAATAACCAGTAGAAACTCATTTTCCACTTCCCCAAGGTGAGACTGGGATCCTGGCCTAACAGCTGGGGCTCAGGCCTCACCCTGAGTGCTGTAAGCCACCCATGATGGAGAAATGGGACCTTGGGACTTTTGATCTCAAGGTCCATCTGTTCTTGTCCAGAAACAAGCAGGACCTGGACTGACCTACCAGAAGTGGAACCCAGACTACCTTCTAGATGCTGAATGACAAATAATCACATCTATAAACTGTTTCAGGGGATGGGATCTATCATCATCACAGATTACTGGTGTCAGGGATGAGTAAGGCAGACTGGTGATAAGGCTTTCCAACCCTTCGCTTTGAACTGAGACTGCTGAAGTTCCCGTGAAAAAGAAAAATGCCAATAGATTGTGCCATAGTCAATTACCAGGTGCCATCCTATCTATGAAGAGGTGACCAACATAATGTGTATCAATATTTGCTTCTTATTATATTTTGAAGTCTTCCTCAAAAGGTTTTTGCATGTGGTGCAGTAATTACAAATATGTACTCTGAATCCTGACTGGCTATATTTTTTTGCTTGTTTATTTTTTAGGTTTTTGTTCTTGTTTTTGTTTTTTGTTTTTTTGAGACAGGGTTTCTCTGTGTAGCCTTGGCTCTCCTGGACTCACTTTGTAGACCAGGCTGGCCTCAAAATCACGGCGATACACCTGCCTCTGCACTACTCTGAGTGCACAGAGTAAAGGCATGCACCACCACACCCGGCGTGACTGACTATATTTAACTCTTAACTAGGCCAAGAGCTAGGCTACTGACCATTGTTTTAATCTAGGCCAAGCAGCTTGTCAACTCTGGGTATCAGAGGTTGTGTTTGTTTGTTTGCTATGGTTTGCTGTGCAGTGTTTACTGTGAAGGTTAAAGAATTAATATGTTCCAAGTGCTTAGAAGGATAAATGGCTTACAGTACAGTATATAAATGTGTTGTTAATAGAATTATTATCACTATCATTATTATTACTGACTTATGGCCTTCCAATGAAAGGTCAAGCTGACTTGAGGGGCTATGTTGGGAATGAAATTAATGAGTAGCTAGTGAATTCCTATTAGAATGCTAAAAAGTTATAAATGCTGCAAATTCTAATTAAGGCCTGTTAGGATAAAACACATACTACTCTTGATAAGTTGGTAGTTAGAATTTAGACTGTGATCTTTTTTTTTTCTTTTTAACTAAATGATGAGTATACATATCAACCTCTGGGTATGTAATTATGATAACTAAAGAAAGAAACATTAAACTCACTCACAATCAACATTTACAGAGAGATCATCACTCCTAAGTTGTTCACCTGTGGCAGGTTTGCAGCTTATTTCAAAGGGCCAGAAATCACTCAGCACTAAAGAGTGTGAGCTTTTGAGTAGCCTGCTCAGGGTAAAATATCAGTTATGCTCCTACTATATTACATATTGAATGAGTTGACTGGCCTCTTTTTACGTTTCACTCTCATCTGTTGGAGGAAGACACTAACAATTTACCATGATGAATTGCATAAGTCTCCAAATTATGTCATGTCGGTCAAAATTAGTCTGTTTCCCATTTATGTAAATAAAGTTTTATTGGAACACAATTATACTCATTTAATTATACTTTGGCTCTCAGAGCTCAATAGTGAAACAAACTGATTGTAACTTCCTAGGCTGAAAATAGTCTACTATTTAGTCTATTAGAGAAGATCTTAACAACCCCTGATTTGAATGAATCAATAAGGTAAGGCATATAAATGTATAGCATGGTTTCTGGCACATTACAAGTATTTCCTCGATTACCAAAACTCTAAGAACCATTGTCTAAGTCCTAAAGATATAGTTAATATACATAAGGACTGTGTACCAAAATGGACTTTTGAAATACTTGGATTGTCAGCTTAATATCCTATTTTTATGTATCTAACTCATAATTCAGTCTTTCTCTTGTCATCTCTCAATTTTGTTCTCATATCTAAGGTCTGTTAGTGAGGCAGTAATCTCTGAGCATCTGCAAAGTTGATATTCATGAGGGAAAGGGTCTTTTAGACATTTAGCACCCGAGGAGACAGAGGTGTTGAGGCCACTGTCAAGAAGCATTTTGTGATACGTGGATTGTGTACCTAAGCCATTCTAAAGGAAACACTGATTTTAAATTGGACTTTATAAGAGAGAGGATATACTTACCTCTATCCTCATACTCCAGGGACAAAGTAGAAAATTAAATTAAGAGGAAGGAAACAGACATCCCTCTTTTTGTAATTATGTGGCATGCCATTGCTGCTGCTCCTTGCACATATGATAGTCTTGAAGGAAATAGGAGATGATGCCCCAATACTACACTTCACCACTAAAAGAAGCTTCAAATCCAGGGTGGTATGTTAAAGAATTTATCATTCTCTGACAGACATTGAAGTAGCATGCTAGTATGGAAACTTCCAAGAATCATTAAGAAATTGATTCATAGAAACTGTTTGGTTTTGCATCAGTAGTTGGGTGAAATTTTAAGAAGGGTCTTCAGCATGCATATAGAAAATATTGGAAGTGAGAATAGGAAATATTCACATGCATGCATCATTGAAATCTAGAACTTCATTGTATATTTATAACTCATATACAGAGGTTCTACTCTGGCGGCTCAAAAGGACTAAAGATTACACTGTATCTTCTACCCCAAAAACAGAAAAATAGTTTTCTTTTTGATGTACTCTTTGGGGGTTCTATTTCATGATGGACTTAAAGGAACATTTAGTTAATTCTGTTCAATCTTCTTGTCTCACAAATGGGAAAACTGAGACTTAAGGCAAATGACATCTTAAGGCTGTCCAGTAAAACAGTGGGAGAGTCAGGAACAGATTACCTGTTAAAATTCTTGCTGTTACATAAGAGAACTACTCTAGGAATTGATCAGATGAACTCTGCCAGGAAGAACCAATGTCAAGCAAGCCTGACTCAATGTTTGTAGGACCTGTATTGAGAGTAAACAAGGGCCCGCAGGTTATTTACCTTAGTGTATCACTAGTATAAGTCAAGTTAGCCAACTAGTCATTTATATATTCATTATATGCATTCTCCATCTTTGTTGACAAATATGCTTACTTTAAAGTATGTAAATCCTGGTTCAAATCAGAATTCTCTCTCTCCCTCTCTCTCTCTCTCTCTCTCTCTCTCTCTCTCTCTCTCTCTCTCTCTCTCTCCCCTCCTTTACCTCCCTCTCTCCCCCTCTCTTCCTTTGAGAAGTATCCTACCATATAACACTGACAGTCCTAGAACTCTATATAGATCAGACTAATCTCAAACTCACAGAGCTCTGCATGTCTTAATGCTCCAGGATCAAGGGCTTGCACCATCAATCCTGCGCTTGCAGACTAATGAATGTCCTAAGCTCTCCACGTGTGTAACAGGATGTAGATTAGAGATGAGTATGCTGGAACTATTTACAATTCAAATTCTAGGTCTGGAGCCTCTCTCACCAGAATCTACATGGAACGTTAGTGTCTGGATTTGTGAAAGCTGTTCCTTATCATAACAAGTGAGAAGCACATAAAACATTTTGTAAAACACCTGTCAATGAGCTCTGGTCGCCTGTTTCCTCACTCTACCTTGGCTACCCAATTCCCCGCTTTCCCAATACAGCTGTGTCCACATTTGAGCAGCAATGATTACAAAACATTTCATCTCATAAAGTCCCAGGCTGACATGCAGGAGGTAATCTTAGAGAACAGGTATTCTCAGGAAAGCAGAAAGTTTTTGAAACCATATGGGGATAATACTATGTGGTCCTGTAGGCTGAATCCAATTAAGATGGACTCCAGGTTGAGACTTCTTTAGCTGTCATCTCTACATAATAATCTCAATTCCAAGGCTTTCAGGGACACCTGAGCCTCTCTAGTCTTATTCAAATGTAGAAAATAAAAAGAAAATCTTCTGTTATATTCGTACTAGGAAGCAGAAAAGTGGAATTTTTTTCTGTCCAATTTTATAGGCCTTTAGGTCTTCCACAGAATGCTTCTTTAGGCAGTGTCTTATTTCTCCTTACTTAACATTTAGTGTTACTCCCTATGCTTCTAGCAATAGTAGCAGCGAGCCAGTTAGTTAATCTTGCGGACATAATTTTTGTCCTCATGTCATCATTGCTTCTTGCACACCTTCCTCTTGGCTTCATTTAGAGTGCCGGTACTCCTTATTTCTGCATGCAGAGAGAGAGAGAGACAGTGTTCAATTTTCTTATCTTTTCAAAGTGATTTTGCTTAAAATAGGAGGCAATTGCATTCACAGAAGAAGAAAATTATGGCCATAATTACTTTACACTTTCAACTATGCATCTTCAAGATTACTTCTATTGATAAACCTAAGAACTAGGATATTAAAGCTTAAGGTATGTTAACTATATAGGATACTTCATCATGAAAGTAAAAACTACCTCATATTAAAACTTATTTGGGCATCACAGACGGTTCACTATCTAGATGATATGAGTTAATAAATAAAGAAGCTCAAAGTTATTTAGGGCATGTAAATAGTGAAAGCTGAATAAACTAGTCTATTACAACCACACTGTGTTTTGTAATTCATCAAAATCTACAAATATTTCTTGAGGACTCCTTAAGCACTTGACACAGATCAATAATATCTTGCTTGACAGCAACTAATCAATAAAAAATTGGCAAACAGCTTGAGAGGAAAATCAATTTCTGGTGTGAATGTGGCCACATTTCTTAGCTGCTAGCTACAAGTTATATGTTTGCCTGTATGTGCTTTATTAATTTGCTTACTAATCATGGATCATGTTTAAAATATCATTACTACATTTATAAAACATCTGTTGAGGGGCTAGATTACTCAGTGGCTGAGAGTGCTTACTGCTCTTTCAGAGGACCTGAATTCAGTTCCCAGTACTCACAACCAGCTGTAATCCCAATTCGGAGGAGGATCTAATAGCCTCTTCAGACATCTGTACAGACATACCCATCTGCCCACACTTATGCACACTTAAATACAAATAAGTCATTTAAAAAATGGCTACAGGCAGAGAGTCACATGATCCTCATTATATGATTTGTCTTAAACAAAAACCTATATAACATTGCTCGATTCAGAGAGATTTTAGTACAGATGAAAGATCAAAAGACCTACCCACTTTAAGGAAAGCATCCTGGAAGACACCAACTTGAATACAGGTCTTGTTTTGTTTTGCTTTGTCTTGTTTATTCCAGATTTCTAGTGGAATAGGTGACCAATAAGTCAAAGTGTGTGTGTGTGTGTGTGTGTGTGTGTGTGTGTGTGTGTGTGTGTGTGTGTGCTTTGGTTTCATTTGGAAAGGCTTATGAGTGGTTTAGAGATGACCTTGATGACCATGCATGTTTCATTGTAGTCTGAGTGGTAGGAACTTCAGATTTCGCAGGTGAACTTACAGAAACCAGGCTCCAAGAAGAAAAGTGTCTTCTCTGCAGCATGATGCCAATCACCAGGAAGAGAGAGAAGGCTCTTTCTAAAACAGACTGAAGCAAGGAGTTCCCATTCACCTCTCTGAGAATGCAGTTAGAAGGCTATAGGGATCACTCCAGCTTCTGGAAAAGACCTCTTTCTGCCTCTTTGTCACTAAGTCCCTGAGATACCCTGCTGATCCCATAAATTCTCATCACCCTTTACAGGAACTGCTGTTATTTGCTCTCTTCCAAAGAGCCAGGAAGTGGAGAACACAGAGGTTTGAATCCTCAGCACCAATCCATCCAGCTATGACATAAATGATCAAATATGGAACATGTTCTACCTCATTCTTCAGAAAAGCCACTACAACCAAACAGTCTCCAACAAATTTATCCAGAAAAGCCCTGAAAGGGACTCCTAAGCTTGCTAAATTAACTGGACAGAAAATATAGAGGTCAAATGAGACAACTTAGTTGTTCACAGAAAGAAGTTAAAGTACTGGAAGCAAGTTTTAAATTTTTCACATATTTTCACACACACAATAGTGCAGGGAGTATATTAACAATGCATATTCCCTACACAAGTTGATGAGGCTCTTAAGACAACTAAACTTAAATTAGAAAGTATTACTAAAATAAAGAAATTGGGCCAGCCATGGTGGTGCACACCTTTAATCTCTGCACTCAGGAAACAGGCAGATAAAACTCGGTGAGTTTGAAGCCAGCCTAGTCTACACAGATAGCCTGAGTTACATGGTGAAAGCCTACCTAAAATGAAAAACAAAAACAAAATACAAAACAAAACAAAACAATAAAAACAGAGAGACAGAGTACTTAAGAAATAGTGAGAGTGATAATGCTAGTATCTTCTGCCCACTTATCTCCACATCCTCTCCATGACATTCTTTGTTGTCACATCAATCCAGGCTGTCATAATTCGGTGGAATGTTTCATCACTACGTATGTGTTTATAACATTTCCCTTTATTTCTTTTAAAACATTGCATTAGTCATATTACCTCCAAACTCCTAAAACAGTAACTTTTCACCATTCTTAGCTTACAAAGCTAAATCTTAAATTTCCTTTAAGAAGGTTTTAGTCTAGCTAGATTCTATTTACCTACCTTTACTGTGGACCACTTCTGCCATGATTTCACATCATGTACCCTATATCATAAAGATTTTCCACTTGAACTTATTTTAACAAAACAGTCCCCTTCCAATCCTGCAATTGGTAAACCTTTATTTATCCATTTTGAAGAGAAGTCCTATATAAAGATTAATCTCTGAAAGAAAAAAAATCAAGATTCAACTTAAAAGGGGTCAAATTAAATAATTATAAGTATATTGTTTTCTTTTGTCTTAAAAATTGAAGAAAGGGTATACATTTCTGGGTGAATAAGATGGTTAACAGGACAATGACAGCATTTAATAATGTCTATACATTAATGTCAGGGGCACTTAGGCTGGTTCCAGGTTCTGGCTATTAGGAATAAGGCTGCTATGAACATAGTTGAGCATATGTCCTTGTTGTGTGGTGGAGCATCTTCTGGGTATATTCCAAGGAGTGGAATAGCTGGGTCTTGAGGAAGCCCTATTCTCAGTTTTCTGAGATAGCGCCAGATAGATTTTCAAAGTGGCTGTACTAGTTTGCATTCCCACCAGCAATGAAGGAGTGTTCCTCTCTCCCCATATCCTCTCAAGCATGTGGTGTCACTTGAGTTTTTGATCTAAGCCATTCTGATGGGTGTAAGATGGAATCTTAGAGTTGTTTTGATCTGCTTTTCTCTGATGACTGAAGATGTTGAGCATTTCTTTAGGTGTTTCTCAGCCATTCGAAATCCCTCTGTTGAGAATTCTCTGTTTAATTCTGATCCCCATTTCTTAATTGGGTTATTTGGTTTGGTGGTGTTTAATTGCTTGAATTCTTTATATATTTTGGATATTAGATCTCTGTCAGATGAAAGGTTAGTAAAGATCTTTTCCCAGTCTGTCGGCTATCACTTTGTTCTGTTGACAGTGTCTTCTGCCTTACAGAATCTTCTCAGCCTCATGAGGTCCCATTTATTAATTATTGACCTTAAGGCCTGGGCTGTTTGTGTTCTGTTCAGGAAGTTGTCTCCTGTGCCAATGTGTTCCAGGTTCTTCCCCACTTTTTCTTCTAACTGATTTAGTGTCTCTGGTTTTATGTTGAGGTCTTTAATCCACTTGGACTTGAGTTTTGTGCATGGTGACAAATATGGGTCCAATTTCATTTTTCTACATGTAGACGTCCAGTTAGACCAGTACCATTTGTTGAAGATGCTATCCTTTTTCCATTGAATAAATTTGGCTTCTTTGTCAAAAATCAAGTGACCATACGTGTGTGGATTGATTTCTGGGTCTTCGATCCGATTCCATTGATCAACTAGCCTGTTGCTGTGCCAGTACCATGCTGTTTTAATTACTGTTGCTCTATAGCACAGGTTGAGATCAGCTGTGGAGATTCCTCTGGAGGCTCTTTTATTGTACAGGATTGTTTTAGCTATTCTGGGTTTTTTGTTTTTCCATATAAAGTTGAGAATTGATCTTTCGATGTCTTTAAAATATTGTGTAGGTATTTTGATAGGGATTGCATTGAATCTGTAAATTGCTTTTGGTAAGATGGCCATTTTTACTATGTTAATTTTCCCGATCCATGAACAAGAGACATACTCCCATCTTATGTTGTCATCTTCAATCTCTTTCTTCAGAGACTTAAAGGTTATTTTTTTTCAAACAAGTCCTTCACTTGCTTGCTTAGAGTTATTCCTATATATTTTATATTGCTTGTGGCTATCATGACGGGTGTAGTTTTCCTAATTTCTTTCTTTGCATGACTGTCATTTGTATATAGGAAGGCTACTGACTTTTTTTGAGTGAATTTTGTATCCAGCCAATTTACTGAAAGTGTTTATCAGTTCTCTGGTGGAATTTTGGGGGTCACTTATATACACTATCATATCATCTGCAAACAGGGATAATTTTACTTCCTCTTTTCCCATTTGGATCCCCTTGATCTCTTTTTGTTGTCTTATTGCTCTGGCTAGAACTCCAAGAACTATATTGAAGAGATATGGAAAAAGTGGGCAGCCTTGCCTGGTCCCCGATTTCCTTGAGTATCTCTCCATTTAATTTGATGTTGGCTATTGGCTTGCTGTATATAGCCTTTATTATGTTTAGATATGTGCCTTGTATTCCCGATCTCTCCAAAACTTTAACCATGAAAGGGTGTTGGATTTTGTCAAATGCCTTTCCTTCATCTAAGGAGATGATCATTTGTTTTTTTTTCTTTCAATTTGTTTATATGGTGGATTACATTGATGCATTTCTGCACATTAAACCATCCCTGCATGCCAGGGATGAAGCCTACCTGGTCACGGTGAATGATATCTTTGATATGTTTCTGTATTCACTCTGCGAGTATTTTATTGAGTATGTTTGTGTCAATGTTCATAAGAGAAATTGATCTGAAGTTCCCTTGTTTTGTTGGGTCTTTGTGGAGCTTAGGTATCAACATGACTGTGGCCTCATAGAATGAATTTGGTAATGTTCGATCCATTTCTATCACTGGCTTTTTCTTAAGTCTGGAGATCCCTTCCCCCACTGGAAAAGATGCAGACTCCTGGTGCTTTATTTTAGCTAAGTGCCAATTACCCTGTGCACCCTCTGCCTAGGGAATGAGGCCCGAAATCTCCCTCCCTGAAAAGGAGGCCTTCTGCATGACAGGTTGGTTCCCTGGGCAAAGCCTTCCTCAGCTGGCTTCCCCAAAAGGCAGAAGAAAACTCACTGCTGATAGAACCCACAATAATGAACTCAACTCAAAAAATAATATCCACAGAAATGGAACTCACTCAATATAGCATGCTTTGTCACCCTTCTAGCCATCCTCAGCTGTCATCCAAATGCAGCATATGCTGTGATACAGAATAAGGTGTTGTAACAACTAACACTGGGAAACTGGATGATGGTGGTGCATACCTTTGGTCCCAGCACTCTGGAGGCAGAGACAGGTGGCTCTCTTTGAGTTCAAGGTCAGGCTGCTCTACACAGAAAGACTTCCAGGACATCCTTTGCCACACAGAGAAACACTGTTCTGAAAACCCAAAATGAATAAAAAACAAGCAAACACCCAACCCCAAAACAACAACAACAACAACAACCTGACTCTGAGCACTGTACATCTGAAGAAAGCAGGGGCCCAAAGAAACAAATGAGATGTTGAAAAAGAGGCTTGTCTGGCTCTCTAAAGACTTTTCTATGACAATAGCTGTGCATCTCTAAAGACTTATCTGTGACAGTGGTTATGTGAGAAGAGCACTTAAAGACAAAGTGAGCTCGTGACCCATCTAATGAGACTTTTCTTGTTTCCTGTGGGAAAACAGGTATGAATAGCTGAAAGAAAAGAAGTGCGCAGTGAAAGAAGTAATTAACTTAATAATGGATAATTTTTCAATTAGGAGGTAAAAGATAAACATTTTGCAGTGAAAATGACTATGATCATTCAATAAATATGTTTGTTTCCTTTGTAGAAAATACAAGTTATGCAACAAAAAAGAATATTTAAAACATATGTTTTCTCCCCCAAAGTAAATCATTGAGTTGAAGGTATAGGCCCCGGGTATTCCAGGCCCTGGGTTCTAGATACATTGTTACAAAAAAGATCTTATAAAACAACTTAAATTTTCTTACAGTGAACATATTCAAATCATCAAGATTGAGTTATCTCTCAAGTACAAATCAGTAGCTAAAAGAGAGAAAGGATACAAAAAGTATTAGAAGCTATTTGCTCATTTGACAAAACATATACTCTGGAATTTCCCATTCTTGTTTGCAAAATAATGTACTGGTAGTTCATAAGTGGTCCAAGTGTCACACTACCTATGAGGAAACTATAACTATCATTTCCTATTTGGTCAAGACTGAATTGCGAATATGGTCATTGGCTAATTAATGCCATGTTGAACTGAGCTTGTGTTATTAATTGCATTTCCAACATCAATCATGAGACTCAAGACAGAAATAGTTTTGTGAGTTTGGCTATTTAACCTTCTCTCAGGACTTGCTCATTATCTACACAAGGGGAAGAGACAATAGGATTCTGTGGGTGAGACCTAAATCATGATAGGCTTCTAGGATCAAAGAAGGGGTCTCTAGCTGAGACTCCTAGTAACGGGGGCCACGGAGACTGAAACAGACACCCTCTAACTAGACAAGACTCCTAGCGGAGGGAGAACACCAACCCATCCCAAAAATTTGATCCAAAATCTGCCCTGCCTACAAGATTTGCAGGGATAAAGATAGAACAGAGGATGAATAAATGTCCAACCAGTGCCTGACCCAACCTAAGACCCACCGCGTGGAAGAGAGCTATGATACTATTAATGACACTTTGCTCTGCTTGCAGACAGGAGCCTATCAGAGTAGTCCTCTAAGAGGCTTCACGCAAGCAGTGGTTTGAACAGATGCTGAGACTCACAGCCAGACATTGAATGATGCAAAGGAAGTTTTGTGGAAAAGTTGAGGGAAGGATGAAAGTACCTAAAAGGTGACAAGAAATCCACAAGAAGACCAACAGAGTCAACAAACCATGGACCAGAGAGGCCTGTGGAGTCTGAAGCACCAATCAAGGACTAGACCTAGGTCCTCTACACAGATGTAGTCAATGGGCAGCTCAGGCTTCATGTTGGTTCCCTAGTAAGGAGAGTGGGGTCTGTCTCTGACATGGACCCTGTTATCTGCTTTTCCATTACTTCCCCCTGGTGGGACTTCCCACAGAGGAAGAGGATGTATTCAGTCCTGATGCAACTTGAAGTGCTAGAATGGGTGGGTAGGGGGGCTCACTTTTTCTGAGGAATAGGGGAAGGGGAGGAGGGAAAAGGGAAAGAGGGTGGTACTAGGAAGAGACGAAGGAGGGAGCTACGCCCAGGATGTCAAGTGAATAAATGAATTAATTAAAACCCTAGTGTTATGCAAGTATAAAAGCCTACACTGATCTTAAGCAGAAAGAGAAAATGTTCAAAGATGACAAAAATAAAGAATAAAACCATTAAAAAATTCTAAGGATACAGACATCTCTTGGTTCCATGGCATGATCATATTTGGCTGTAGTAACATTTTCATACATGATAGCATGAAACGTCATAGGTAAAGATTCTTTTATACAAGAGCTCAAGAAATGTCTCTAATGTATTGAAGCAAACACACTATATGTTTCTCCCTTCCAATCACGTGAAACATATATTTCTTCTATTGTGAATTTCAGAAAGACTCAATTGCAAGCTGTCTTTTCAAGACGTAGTACATATAATTGTTAAAAGATAGGTTACACACATGTCCTTCCTCATCTCTTTCATTAATTTTGGTTGAACATCTATTTCATTAGATATTAGAATAGCTACTCCAATTATTTTGGGTCCATTTGCTTGGAAAACTTTTTCCTAGCCCTTTACTCTGAGGTATTTGCTGGTGTTTGTTTCCTATGTTTCTTGTTGCTGAGTTGTTTTTTTTTATGCATCAGAATGATGGATTTTGATTTAGCATCCATTTGCTTGGCTTGTGTCTTTCTTTTTTTATTGGGGAACTGAGTCCATTGATGTTGAGAGATACTAATGATGAGTGATTGTTAATTTCATTATTTTGATGTTGTTGTTTGGTGTGTGTGTGTGTGTTTCTCTTTTTTGGGTTTTGCAGCAGTGGATTTATTTTTATGCTGTGTTTTCTTGAGTATAGTTAACCTCTTTGGGTTAGAGTGTTCTTTCTAGTACCTTTCTTTAGGGCAGGAGTTGTGGAAAGTGTTGTTTAAATTTGGTTTTGTCTTGGAATATCTGGTTTTCTACATCTATGGTGATTAACAGTTTTTCTGTCAGCCAGGCACAAAGATGCATGCCTATAATCCCAGTACTCAAGGATGCAGATGAAGGCAATTTTCTGTGAGTTTGAGGCCAGTCTGGTCTACAAAGGAAGTCCAGGACAGCCAAGACTACACAGAAAAAATCTGTCTCAAAAAACCAGGATCTTTACAAGAAGACCAACAGAGCCAACTAACCAGGCCCCATAGGGGCTTGTGGAATCTGAAGCACAAACCAAGGACCATGCATGGACTGGACCTAGACCCTCTACATAGATGTAGCTGATGGGCAGCTGAGGCTTCCTGTGGGTCCCCTAGCAAGTGGATCAGGGACTGTCTCCAATATGGACTCTGTTGCCTGCTTTTTTTTTTTTATCACTTCCCTCAGGTGGGACTGCCTTGCCAGGCCACAGTGGAAGAGGGCACACTCATCCCTTAATAAGCTGGGGTGGGTGGGTGGGGTTCCCCTTTTCTAAGGAATAGGGGAGGGGTATTGGGGGAAGAAGGAGGGAGAGTGAGACTGGGAAAAGAGGAGCAATGCACCTATGACTAGGATGTAAAATGAATAAATAAATTATTTTTTAAAAAAGAAAAAAATAAAGCTTTGCTGGATATAGTCATCTGAGTTGACATCTGTGGTCTTTCTGAGTCTACAAGACATCTTTCCAGGCCCTTCTGGCTTTTAAAGCCTCTGTTGAGAAGTCAGGTGTAATTCTGAAAGGTCTGTCTTTATATGTTACTTGGAATTTTTCCTTTGCAGCTATTAATATTCCTTATTTGGTTTGTACATTTAGTATTTTGATTATTGTGTGGTAGGAGTGTTTTCTGTTTCAATCTATTTGGTGTTCTGTAAGCTTCTTGTAGGTTTATAGGTTATCTCTTTCTTTAGGTTGGGGAAAATTTTCTTCTCTGATATTCTTGAAAGTATTTTCTGGGCCTTGGAGCTAGGAGTCTTCTCATTTTTCTATTCCTATTATTTTTAAGATTGGTCTTTTCACAGTGTCCACAATTTATTGGATGTTTTGTGTCAGGAACTTTTTAGAATTTTAATCATGTATTACTTTCTTTAATTGTATCTTCTATGCCTGAGATTCTCCCTTGCATCTCTTGTATTCCGTTGGTGATACTTGCGTCGTCTGTAGTTTCTGTTCTCTTTTCTAGGTTTTCCATCTCCAGGATTTCCTCAATTTGTGTTTTCCTTATTGCGTCTATTTTTGTGTTCACATCTTGAACAGTTTTATTCATTTCTTTCATCTGCTTAGTTGTATTTTCCTGTATTTATTTGAGGGTTTCATTCATTTCCCTTTTAAGGGGCTCTATCATCATAATAAGATTGGATTAGATTGGATAACATTATCTTCTTGTTCTTATGTTGTGTTCAGATATCCAGGGCTTGTTGTAGCAGGATAGCTAAGCTCTGGTATTGCCATATTTCTCTGGCTCTTGTTGATTGTGTACTTATGCTGGCTTTAGCCATGTGGTTGTTCCTGGTATTGCCAGGATGTTCTTGATGTTGGCAAGACTCCTCAGGGAGGCAGGCAGAGCACTGGGCCTGACTATGTACCTTTGGGAACTGCATGCTTCTCACCTCTGATGGCTGTGCTCCAGGTGGACATGAATGTTCTTGGAACCCTGCAAGGCTCCTTGGGAAGGCAGGGAGTACCATGGGCCTGACTGAAGAGCTCAAGGGACAGCAAAGTATAAATATTTACTTTTAGAATTATTTTTATTTTATTTTATGTATATAAATGTATTGTCTACATGTATGCCCACACCATGTGTCTGCTAGACCCTAAGAAGATCAAAAGATGAATGATAGAAATGCATCCCTTTCAACTATTGCAGACAATTGTGAGCAACCCTGTAGCTGCTGGGAATCAAACCTGGGTCATCTCAAAGAGCAGCAAGTTCTCTTAACTGCTAAGCCATCTCCCCAGCCCTAATTTTTATTTTTTATATTCTTTAAATGTTTTATTGCCACTCTTATTTGTTTTTTTAATAATAAACAGAATCTTTTCTATTCCTCTTTACATAATTGGTAATTTTTGAAACAGTCATAATGCAAAGGCACTTACAGTTGTTTTCCCACCTACCGGGATAACATGACCATTCTGAGAGTTAGAGTAAGTTATTTTAATTGCTTAGAAAAGGGTCTGAGTTCAATTCCAAGCACCCACATTAGGTGGCTCACAACCACTGTCAACTCCCATGTACTGGGATTTTAGACATGTACCATCACACAAGAGAAATTCCCATAGTTGACTGAAGCAATCTATGCGGAAGCCTGGCTGTGCCTAAATGTAGAAGCATGTATAACCCTCTAATATAAATTTCCTTGTTTTTTGCAAGCACCACTTTTTAAGCCTGACAAGGATCAACTGCTTTAGAATATATGAGGGAAAAAACCCTCTAAACTGGCCTTCCCAGTCAGCTTGGTTTTGTGGTATGTCTCCCCTTGAAAAATCCTGTGGGTGTGTAATTGAATATTCCCATCCTTCTAATTATTTTTTGTGTTAAATTTTCTTCTTGCTGGCAGAAAGCCAGTGCTGAAAATTTCATTCTAAAAGAAGTCAAATATATTAACAGAACACTTGAAGAAATAATTAGTTATATTAACAATTTTTTATGAAAGAAGAAAAGAAAATATTGACTATTTAAAAGGAAGAGATTTTTGTAACATAGCTTACAATAATACTGTTATAAAATACCTTTCTACAAATGAATTCAACATTGCTAAGAGATTTGTGCTGAAGCAGAAATTTTAAATCCTGGGAAAATACAAAGTTGCCATGTCTTTTTTGAGAGCTTTGAGGGCTTTTTCATCCATACAATGGTGTTAAGAACTATGTTTCGGGGTTGATGTGAATTAGTCCATGTGAACATTTCAATTTTTGCTTAAAATTCTTTTTAGAATTACTCATTTTTATTCTGTGTATAAGTGTTTTGCCTGCATATGTATATGTGCAATATTCTAGGTGCCTAGTGCCTGTGGAGGTCACAAGAAGATGTCAGATCACCTAGAACTGATGCTGCTAATGCTTATGAGTCAATGTGTGGATGCTGGGAAGTGAATTTGGGAGCAAGAGCAACAAGTGCAGTTAGCCACTGAATCATCTCTACAACCCAAATTTATTTGATTAGGAATGATAAACTTATAATTCTGTCATTCTACTATTTCTCACTGGACTTGGATAGCCACAAGATTGAATTTTATTATTAGAATCAGATCACACTATATAAGTGAATAAAAATCTACTGTGCTGTGAGTTAGAAAATTGACTGCCAATCTCTCTTTTGATTGTGTTATGTGCACTATTATTTCAGGTGTACATATCCAATAAAAACACACGAAACTTGTGAAAAAGAGCTTAGAGTTACAATCTGCCAGGGAAACATAGGGAGCAGGTGATAAAACATGGAGACTCAGACAGAGATGACAGCCGTACACTTCACTCCTAATTAAATACTGTTATTTAATGTTGTTTAATCCCTAAATATGTCTCCTCTTCTCTATCTGTTATGTGTATGTAAAAATATAACTACACAAAAATCTTTCTCTTTTAGCATTCTACTTCTTTGTCATATTTTAGTAAGCCCATTCTACTTAGCTGCAAAGATATCTATGGAATTATAATAACTCCATAATTTTTGTTTTTAAAATCTCCCCTGATTTGCATCTAATTTAGGTTACCATAATATTTCTTGACTCTGCTATCTAGCCATGCTAAATGAGAATATCCAAGTCCATATTAATTTATCCTAAGACCTAAGACTAGCACTGGGTTTTATGAGAGAGACTATGCTTTATTTTTTCCAAATACATACCTTTCAAATTTTCCATGAAAATCATGATTTAAAACACATGTTCCCCATCTTCTTATAATTAAAGTAATACTTGATTTTAAAAATATTTAAAAATGTATTAGCCTGTATGTGTGTCTTGACACTATGTGTGTGAACAGATGGAGGAGACCAAAGGAAGGCACTGGGTACCCTGGGACTGGAGTTACAGGTGGTTATTAGCTGCCATAAGGGGCTAGGAATCAGACTTGGGTCCTTTGAAAAAGCAGCCAGCATTCTTAATCACTCACTGATCAAAGTCTCCAGCCCCTAAGGCAACACTCTAATTATTCTATTAGAATTTTTTAATGTAGGTATTTAGCACCCACTAGGTGCCAAATCATAGGATACGTATCTTTCCTAAGTAAATAAACCAGGGCTATGGCCATTTAACAGATAGACACAGGTAGCTTTCAGTGCTGCAGTCATAAACACTGCAACTATTTCATGTGCTACAATTATTAGGGTGTGTGCCCTACACATTCTGCTAATATTCTGTCTTTCATCAGTGAATGCCCACCTTTGTCTTCCATATCCGAGTGCCTAGTTCCCTTTGGTGGACTTAGAGTTTACTGTTTGTTTCTACAAGCTCAAAAGTTAGAGCTAAATTCTCATCCCCTATATTATTTAAGCTATAATGCCTGATCTATTTCTCTTGGCTGATCTTCAGTTTTTAAAGTTTTTAGAAAGTGTCAATTCATTTCTCTATTTAACTTTCCACATTGATACCATAGAAACACTAAAAGCAATGCTCCTCCTGAAATGAAGTGAAGAGAGATAATGTGAAGTCTGGAAGGAATGAAAATTGTTTCATTATTCTCCCCTTCCTACCCACATTTTTCTCTTGTGTTTTTGGAAAGGCATTACTAATAAGCTCTTTCTTTTAGTTCCTGTTTCTGCCTTTGATAAAACCTAGTATATTTTCCAACTGCCCCATGCTTACATCTATTTATGTGCAGAAAGATTGACACCATACTGAGATTAATCTCTTTTGGTGGGCACTGTGACCCAGTGACTCATTCCATCTCACCATTGGCTGTTAAAGGAAATTGTACTTGTTCTCTATTTGAATGAGTCTATAAAGAATTGCCTCTGTATTTCTATGAAATCTGTGGGTTTTTTTTCACAGTTTAAATTCTTAAATTTGAGCTGGAAATAGTATTGGAATTTGAGATCCCTTTCAGTAGATTACAAGATAACAATGAATGTGCAAAAGTAGTAATTCTGCAGTTAATAATTGGGAGAAACTAAGCAGGGATTGTCAAAGAAAAGGTCAGGGCACAAAGGACAGCTTTCAGGCAAAGTCTTATTAAGAACAGTTGATTGCATTTATTAATTGTTGACCTTAAGGCCTGGGCTGTTGCTGTTCTGTTCAGGAAGTTGTCTCCTGTGCCAATGTGTTCCAGGCTTTTCCCCACTTTTTCTTCTAACTGATTTAGTATCTCTGGTTTTATGTTGAGGTCTTTAATCCACTTGGACTTGAGTTTTGTGTATGGTGACAAGTATGGGTCTAAATGCATTTTTCTACATGTAGAAATCCAGTTAGACCAGCACTGTTTGTTGAAGATGCTATCCTTTTTCCATTGAATAGATTTGGCTTCTTTGTCAAAAATCAGGTGACTATATGTGTGTGGATTCATATCTGGGTCTTCAATTTGATTCCATTGATCAACCAGCCTGTTGCTGTGCCAGTACCATGCTGTTTTAATTACTACTGCTCTATAGTACAGCTTGAGATCAGGTATGGAGATTCCTCCTGAGGAACTTTTATTGTATAAGATTGTTTTTAGCTATTCTGGATTTTTTGTCTTTCCATATAAAGTTGAGAATTGACCTTTCAATGTCTTTTTAAAAAATTGTGTAGGTATTTTGATAGGGATTGCGTTGAATCGGTAAATTGCTTTTGGTAAGATGGCCATTTTTACTATGTTAATTCTCCCGATCCACGAACAAGGGAGATCCCTCCATCTTCTCAAGTCATCTTCAATCTCTTTCTCCGGGGACTTAAAGTTTTCTTCAAACAAATCCTTCACTTTCTTGGTTAGAATTACTCCTAGGTATTTTAAATTGCTTGTGGCTAATGTGAAGGGGGTAGATTGGCTGAGAAGCTTCTGTAAGGCAGGAGACACTGTCAACAGAACGAAGTGACAGCTTACAGACTGGGAAAAGATCTTCACTAGCCCTACATCTGACAAAGGTCTAATATCCAAAATATATAAAGAATTCAAGAAATTAAACACCACCAATCCAAACAGTCTAATTGAGAAATACGGCTCAGAACTAAACAGAGAATTCTCAATAGAGGGATTTCAAATGGCTGAAAAACACTTAAAGAAATGCTCAGCCTCCTTAGTCATCAGGGAAATGCAAATCAAAACAACTCTGAGATTCCATCTTACACCCATCAGAATGGCTAAGATCAAAAATTCAAGCGACACCACATGCTGGCGAGGATATGGGGAGAGAGGAACACTCCTTCATTGCTGGTGGGAATGCAAACTAGTACAGCCACTTTGGAAATCTATCTGGTGCTATCTCAGAAAAATGGGAATAGGGCTTCCTCAAGACCCAGCTATTCCACTCCTGGAATATACCCAGAAGATGCTCCAGCACACAACAAAGACATATGCTCAACCATGTTCAAAGCAGCCTTATTCATAATAGGCAGAACATGGAAACAGCCTAAGTGTCCCTCAGTAGAAGAATGGATAAAGAAACTGTGGTACATTTGCACTATGGAATACTACTCAGCTATTAAAAACAAGGAATTCCTGAAATTTGTGGACAAATGGATTTAACTAGAAATCATCATAATGAGTGAGCTAACCCAGAAATAGACTCAAATGGTATATACTCACTTATATCTGGACACTAGCCCAAGGGGCAGGTCTCATGAAAGTCTTCACTTACCAGGAAAGTGGGATAGTGGGGAGGACCTCCTATTGGGACTCTAGGTGAGAAAAATATAGGAGATAAGGAAATAGATGGATCCAGAGTGTCCTAGAAACCTACAAGAACACTATAATGGGCGGATCTGGACCCAGGGGTTCTGCTTGATCTAAGGCACCAACCAAGGACAATATATGCAGTCATCATCAAACCCTTACCCAGATCTAGCCAAGGGGCAGAACATTCTCCACAGTTAAGTGGAGAGTGGGGACTGACTTTCACATGAATTCTGGTGCCCCATATTTGGCCATGTCCCCTTGACAGGGAGGCCCAATGGCACTCGGAGAAAGGATAGCAGACTACCAAGAAGAGACTTGATACCCTAGCATCATAATCAGGGGGAGGAGATTCCCCTCAGTCACAGTCATATGGAAGAGGAATGGGGTGAAAGCGGGAGGGAGGGAGGAGTGGGAAGATGCATGGGATGGGATAGCAAATTAGATGTTTTGAGTTATTTTATGTTTTCAATAGAAATATATTTTTATTTTTTTTATTTTTTCCTCCTTTATTAATTTATTCTTGTTACATCTCAATGGTTATCCCATCCCTTGTATCCTCCCATTCTTCCCTCCCTCCCATTTCCCCTTATTCCCCTCCCCTATGACTGTTCCTGAGGGGGATTACCTCCCCCTCTATATGATCATAGGGTATCAAGTCTCTTCTTGGTAACCTGCGGTCCTTCCTCTGATTGCCACCAGGTCTCCCCGTCCAGGGGACATGGTCAAAAGTGAGGCACCAGAGTATGTGAGAAAGTCATATCCCACTCTCCACTCTACTGTGGAGAGTGTTCTGTCCATTGGCTAGATCTGGGTAGGGGCTTAAGGTTTACCGCCTGTATTGTCCTTGGCTGGTGCCTTTGTTTGAGCGGTACCCCTGGGCCCAAATCTGCCTATCATAATGTTCTACTTGTAGGCTTCTAGGACCCTCTGGGTCCTTCTACTTTGCCTTTCTCCCATGATTCTCTCATCTAGAG
This sequence comes from Acomys minous, assembly GCF_964271855.1. Classification (NCBI taxonomy): domain Eukaryota; kingdom Metazoa; phylum Chordata; class Mammalia; order Rodentia; family Muridae; genus Acomys; species Acomys minous. The sequence continues at coordinate 114,222,661 of NC_140488.1, read as the reverse complement.
TCCCACTAGAATGTCCTCTCCTTTGTCGCAGTTTCCTGGTAAGTGAAGGCTTTCGTGGGACATGCCCCTTCGGCTAATATGCAGATATAAGTGAGTATATACCTTTTGAGTCTTTCTGCTTCTGGGTTAACTCACTCATTATGATCATTTCTAGCTCAATCCATTTATCCACAAATTTCGGGAATTCCTTGTTTTTAATAGCTGAGTAGTATTCCATAGTGTATATGTACCACAGTTTCTTTATCCATTCTTCTATTGAGGGACACTTAGGCTGTTTCCATGTTCTGGCTATTATGAATAAGGCTGCTATGAACATGGTTGAACAAATTTTCTTGCTGTGTGCTGGAGCATCTTCTGGGTATATTCCAAGGAGTGGAATAGCTGGGTCTTGAGGAAGCCCTATTCCCATTTTTCTGAGATAGCACCAGATAGATTTCCAAAGTGGTTGTACTAGTTTGCATTCCCACCAGCAATGAAGGAGTGTTCCTCTCTCCCCACATCCTCGCCAGCATGTGGTGTCGCTTGAATTTTTGATCTTAGCCATCCTGATGGGTGTAAGATGGAATCTCAGCGTTGTTTTGATTTGCATTTCCCTGATGATTAAGGAGGTTGAGCATTTCTTTAAGTGTTTCTCAGCCATTTGATATTCCTCTGTTGAGAATTCTCTGTTTAGTTCCATGCCCCATTTCTCGATTGGGTTATTTGGTTTGGTGGTATTTAATTTCTTGAGTTCTTTATATATTTTGGATATTAGACCTTTGTCAGATGTGGGGTTGGTGAAGATCTTTTCCCAGTCTGTAGGCTGTCGCTTTGTTCTCTTTACCGTGTCACCTGCCTTACAGAAGCTTCTCAGCCTCATGAGGTCCCATTTATTAATTGTTGACATTAATGCCTGGGCTGTTGGTGTTCTGTTCAGGATGTTGTCTCCTATGCCAATATGTTCCAGGCTCTTTCCCATTTTTTCTTCTAAGTGATTTAGTGTCTCTGGTTTTATGTTGAGGTCTTTAATCCACTTGGATTTGAGTTTTGTACAAGGTGACAAATATGGGTCCAGTTGCATTTTTTTACACATAGACATCCAGTTAGACCAGCACCATTTGTTGAAGATGCTATCCCTTTTCCATCGAATGGATTTGGCTTCTTTGTCAAAAATCAAATGACCATATGTGTGTGGATTTAGAAATATATTTTTAAAAAGTCGATTGCAAAGAGGAACTCTGACCAGCATGTTAGTCTTCAAATGAGCAAGGAGTCTGCATGTTAAGCTTTGTTGTTGTTGTTTGTTTTAATTCTTTCTTTGTGTTTGTGGAGTTTTATTCTGGTTATCATTGCTGCTGTTGCTATTGTTTTCAAATTAGTCGCTAGGTAAGGGCACCCCTGGAGAAGTATAGTTCCAGATGAGACACTGATTTCTAGCAACATGATTTCAGACCATCAGAAGTGAAAAAAATCCTGAAGCTGAAGGAGGGCTACCTTTAATGATAAAACATCTAGAGCCAAGAGAATTAGAGAGGATTATGGGCCAAGTTAGAAGGCAATGAACAGACACAAACATTCTTGAAACCCAAGGATATAGATTTCCTGTCATCCTGTGTGGCATTATATCTGTCAGCCTCATTTGGCTCAAAAACATTTTGCTATGATAATTTTGTAATTATAAACCAGTTATCCATTTCAATAAGCAATGATTATCAGACGACTTCATTTTATGTCATTTTGCTTACTTTTATGTGCAGCTTGGACACATCAGCAATAAGGATGGTATGGGTGCAAATAATTTTATTTATCTGATTTCCAAGCTTATCATAGCAACCTGCAACCTAGGTTTACCTCTAGAGCTACGTTTACATATATCTGAAATGTGAAAGATTTGGGCAAGCAGTCACTAGTGACTGAAATTGAAGAAAAAAAAAGTGTTTCTAGGCAATCTCTGAATCCTTGAGCTCTCTTAACTGCATAGCAATGAAAGTCATTGCAGAACGGAGAACAAATGGCACAATAGTGTTTCTGGATTGAAACTCACTAGGTCGGAATACACGACTCTTAAAAATACAGTGTGAGTTTCCATACCATTTATGGCTGTTTTACCGAGTTCCGGGTATTATTATTCATAACTGATATTGGTCCAACAAATTTTATGGGCCTAGTCATATTCTTGTTTCTGAAAAAGATTTGGAAAATTTCCTTCATTTTAGATGGGTGTCTCATTAGAACCATCTGCTTTGTAAAAGTGATGTAAAATTGCTCTGCGAATCCCTCTGAGCTAGATGTTTTAATAAGAAATAGCTTCTTAGTTAACCCAGAAGCAGAAAGACTCAAATGGTATATACTCACTTATATCTACATATTAGCCCAAGGGGCATGTCCCACGAAAGCCTTCAAGTACCAGGAAACTGGGACAGTGGGGAGGACATCCTATTGGGACTCTAGATGAGACAAACAAGGGAGAATGGCAAAGTAGAAAGATCCAGAGGGTCCTAGAAGCCTACAAGTAGAACATTATGATAGGCAGATTTGGGCCCAGGGGTACCGCTCAAACTAAGGCACCAGCCAAGGACAATACAGGAGGTAAACCTTAAACCCCTACCCAGATCTAGACAATGGACAGAACATTCTCCACAGTAGAGAGTTGGATATGACTTTCTCACGTACTCTGGTGCCTCACCTTTGACCATGTCCCCTGGTGGGGGAGACCTGGTGGCACTCAGAGGAAGGACAGCAGGTTACCAAGAAGAGACTTGATACCTTATGAGCATATACAGGGGGAGGTAATCTCCCTCAGGAACTGTCATAGGGGAGGGGAATAAGGGGAAATGGGAGGGAGGGAAGAATGGGAGGCGACAAGGGATGGGATAACCATTGAGATGTAACAAGAACAAATTAATAAAATAATATATATCTTGGAAAAATAAAAAAAATAAAAAATAAAAAAGAAGTAGCTTCTTGAGAATATTTTCCAATTTAATAACAAAGATCAGTCTGTTAAACCTTCTTTTCTCTACCAAGCAATTTTTCAACTATCTTTTTTGTAAGAAACCCCCATTTTATCTCTTTTTTTAGACTTTTGTAAACTTTGTACAAAATGATGCTTACAATTTTTCCTGTATAGCAAAAGTTACTTCTTCTCATTTATTTGTATGTTTTCCACTTTTAGTTAAGTTTAACTAATAATTTACATCATCTTTGAGTGGTTTTCAAAGATACAAGATTTTATTTGTTTATTTAACCCGCTTTCTGAATTAACCTACTTTCTTAGACTTCTTAAAAGTTTCAGTGGACATATGAATATCATATGTTTATGGCACACAATGTGATCATTCAATATGCACTTGCATTGTGTGCTAATGACAATTTTAGGTAAGTAGTATTCCCATTGCTTTAATGCATGCGTGTGTGTGTGTGTGTGTGTGTGTGTGTGTGTGTGTGTGTGTGTGTGTGTTGGGCTCCTTCCAAATGCTTGTTTCTGCTTCTTTATGAAGCATACCATTTGTTGCAAAGTGTTTTCACCATACTGTGTTATAAACACAGAAACTTACTTCTCTTCTCTAGCTGTGTAGTTGTTGTTCAACTGTTCTCTATATCCCATCCCAATCTGTAGCTTCTAGTGACTTCTCTACTCATCTTTCTATGAAGGAATCTTTTAAGCTCCCACATGTTAGGAAGAATATCCATTATTTGATTTTTATGTGTGTGACTCATTTCACTTAACATAAGGAACTCTGGTTCTATTCTGTTCCACAATGACAAGGTTCTGTTTTTGTAATGGCTGAATAATGTTCTGGTGTGTGTATCTCACATTTTATATATTCATCAAAATGTTGATTATTTCCATATCATTCTACCACAGTGTGCAATAAACATGAGAATGCAAATATCACTATAATATATTGATTTCATTTCTCTGGGGTATACACCCAGTAATATGTCCTCATTTTGCTTCTTTTAGGCTTGCTCTGTTATTCTTTTCTTGTTTTTTTGACAGCTAGAAGTGCAATTAATTATTTTCATTCATCTATTTTTATTGAAGTAGATATTTTTGCCAACAATTTTCTTCTCAGTTATCTCATGAGTTCTGATAGGTAGTGCTTTTGCTAACACCCTTTTTCAGAAGCTATAGAATTTCTTGTAGGTTTAATTATTTTGTCAAGATTTGCTTAATGGGAGAGTTTTTAATTTCTAAGTAGAAGTGGAAACATTTTTGTTTTGTATGTGGCTACTATTTTTTCCAGTAATGTTGCCTGCGATTAACTGATGTTTGTAAATTATATAAGCAACTAGTCACAACAAAGTTCTTCATGCATGTTGCAGAAGTTGTGTTGTCTATTAGCATAGTCTCATGTTTAGTATGACTTGTGAAGTGTTGCTTGTTTAGCTCATTTGCTTATATATATATAAATTTATTCATATTACATCTAAATTGTTATCCCATCCCTTGTATCCTCCCAACCACCCTCCCTCCGCAGTCCCCTCCCCAATGACTGTGACTGAGGGGGACCTCCTCCTCCTCCTGTATATGATCATAGGGTATCAAGTCTCTTTTGTTGTTTTTTTTTTAATGGCTCATGATGCCAATTTTTTCTTGACGACTCTATGTTACAGGCTCTTAGTAATAAACCATAGTTATTCATCTTCCTTCTTTCTTTCTATAGTTCATATTCAGCAAAAGTGGTTATTACTATTTGGTATTATATATTAATAATTATTTCATCATAAACTTGGATAAAACTTGGAGTAGTATCCTTTTATTTTCAATTACTGAGGCCTGAATTCTAATTTAGTAGCAGAATTGCAACTTTCTACTTTCTGAATGTTTTTAAGTCCAACTGTAATTTTAAAACTATGACTATAATTTTGTTTTTCGACACAAATTCATACTTATCATTCTAAAAGCAACAACATAATAATGTAAATCAGCTATAAAAGTATCATAAAATGTTTCAGAATTCATTTTTAAAATTTATTTATTTATGTATTTTATGTGCATTAGTGTTTTGCCTCTTTGTATGTCTATCTATGTGAGGGTGTCAGATACCCTGGGAACTGGGGTTATAATTAGATGCCATGTGGGTGAGAGGAATTGAAACCAGAGCCTTTTGGAAAAATAGCCAGTTCTCCTAACCACTGATCCATCTCTCCAACTCCTCAGAATTCATTCTTGATACTGACAGTAATAAAATTCTTTTAAAATTTATGCACTATGCCATTTGATTCTATGTTAAACTGACATGCATTAGTGATTAGTGAGATCTCATAGGTACAGCTTCTATGTCATTGTCTAGCAGACACTCTGTGGCAGCAGGTGTCCCAGTCTTCCCACACTTATAATCTATTTGACCCATTTCTGTGATGGCCCCTGAGCATATATGTAGGGCTGCATTGTGGATGTATCCACTGGGATGAGCACTCCACAATCACTGGGATGAGCACCCCACAATCAGTTGTTTTCTGTATTTTGACGAATTGTAGGTTTCTGAAATGGTCTTCCTTTTCTACACAAAGACGCATCTTTAATGACGGGTGAGAGCTAAACTTATAGGTGGATATAAGGGTAAGTATTTAGAAATAGTTAGAAGTAGTTAGAAATAATGCTGGTTTGGAAATGGTACTAGTAAGTTCCCCTTTAAGATCCATGACCTCCCTAGCCATAGATAGTTATTATAACAGGAATTATTTCCCTCCCATTGAACAGACATTAAAACCCAATTGGACAGTTGTCTGTTAATCTCAAGATAAAAAGTACTGCTATTGCACACTAGGGGATATCTTGGTATGTAGTTGTTGTTGTGGTGGTGGTGGTGATTCACATGCCTTACAACTGGGCAAGACTCCTGGTTGCAGATGGGCAGTGGTGGCACATGGTTTTAGTAACAGCACTTGGGAGACAGAGGCAGGTGGAACTCTGTCGTTGAGGCTAGCCTCATCTACAGAGCAAGTTCCAGTAAAGTCTGAGCTACGTGGAGGAACCTTGTCTTGAAAAGCCAACCAATCAGCCAGCCAGCCAAACAACAAAAGACTACCGATTGCCTCTCTCCCTTCACAGGTAACATAGATAGAACCTTTGGCTACAATAAGAGCTAGTCATCAGCAAGAAGGATTCCTTGTTATTTCAGCTGGATTCCTTTAAGTCCTGTACATGAAGTGTATGGTGTCTTCAGCAATATGGTTTATGGTGTATTAACATGTTTAAGGAAGTGTCAGATCCCCTGACACTAGAACACAGGCAGTTGTTGTTAGATGCCTAATAATAGGTGATGGACACTGAACTTGTAGGTGTGGCAAGTGCTCTTAGCCATTGAGCCATATCTATGTCTTATGCTGCAATTTTTGCTTTTTATTTTGTTATATTTATATTAATTGTTACCCTTTTGATTGGCATTTTATGCTTTTTCCATTTAACTATTTGTGAAATCTGTATTTATTCTTGTGCACACATTTGTAACTTTCATACCAATCCATTATTTTAATAAATACCATTTATTTCTCACTCTTTTTTAGACTAGTATAACCAGAGACTGTCTATCACATTAATCTTTTCTATAAAAAAAGATTTTACTTTGATAACATTATCTGTTTAGCTTTTCCATTTCATTAACTTTTACTCTTGGGGCTAATAATTCATTTTATCTGCTCTTCACATTTATTCTATTATTTTTATGAGAAGAAAGTGCCTCATGTATTTCCAAATGTTACTATTCCCTATCCAATGGCTTTTAGACTGTATATAACAAATCTGTGTCAAGCATTGGCCATTGCCTATATTTGATATATCTAAGATGGTGGTCTGGCTTACATACTTGATCATCATCTCTATTATAATGACAGGTAAGAACAGCCATTTTAGCTTAAATAAAAGTGGAGCTAAAATGCTTTAAACAAAATTTCACTTTAAGTTTTAGTTAACCTGGAATATTATTGGAGGATAATATAATGGATAGCTGGTCATACTCATGAAATGGATATTTTCCCAAATAAATTATCCCATTTCTTTATCAGGTATCACTGTCTTCACATTTTTTTGTTGTATGAGTGTGGTTGCAAAAGTGATTTCCTTTCAGGTTTTAATAACAAATCAAAGATAAAAACATGGAGAAATCATGTAACTAATTCAGGCATAGCTCATAGGTCTGATAGGAAATTCTTCTTGCCTACATGTGATGTGACCTTATTGAGTGTGTTTTCCCTTGGCAATTATCTCAAATCCCCTAGTGCCTCGGCCAGTGGATATTTGAAATAACTAAATCTGAAAGTTAGATGTTAGTGGACTTTCTATATCTAGAATAGTCTGCTTCTTATTATGGAAAAATAAAAGTAAATTTGGAGTTACTGATATTAGTGTAAGAATTTCACATGTGTGGAGATGTGTGGGGGGTATTTTACATAGATGTTTGAAATTCCAGGAGCTATCATTTCTGACAATAGTGCTCAGAAATCCTTCATAACCAAGAATATAGAATATCTCTATCTAGAAAATCTTCCTTTGCTTTATTTTTAATATATTTTATTAATTTATTCATATTACACCTCAATGGTTATCCCATCCCTTGTATCCTCCCATTCCTCCCTCCCTGCCATTTCCCCTTATTCCCCTCCCCTATGACTGTGACTGAGGGGGATTTCCTCCTCCTTTATATGCTCATAGGGTATCAAGTCTCTTCTTGGTAGCCTGCTATCCTTTTCATTCTTTGGAATATACCCAGAAAATGCTCTACCACACAACAGGGACATATGCTCAACCATGTTCATAGCAGCCTTATTCATAATAGGCAGAACATGGAAACAGCCTAAGTGTCCATCAGTAGAAGAATGGATAGAAACTGTGGTACATTTACACCATGGAATACTACTCAGCTATTAAAAGCAAGGAATTCCCAAAATTTGTGGACAAATTGATTGAACTAGAAATGATCATAATGAGTGAGTTAACCCAGAAGGAGAAAGAGTCTTCCTTCACTCTTATAGGAGTCAATGAATGTTTTTGCTTCTGACACATGAGGACTTTCATCCTCAACTGCTTAGTCAGAATTTCATAAAGTGAAGTAGGAATTGGAGGACTCTTGTTCAATTTGGACACAGAAGTGCATGTACTAGGTTCCTTGGTATTCAGTCAACATGAGGGCAGTGGCCTTTCTATATTTATAGCAGGCTGTTTACCCTTATGGAAAAATAAGAGAGAATTTGGTGTTATTGATAATGGTGTAAGAATTTCACATGTGTAGAGATGTGTGCCTGTAGGATTGTATAGGGCCATGTACATTCTATATATGTATTCCACGACTAAGCTATTCACACGTCATAATGATTAGGTCCTGATTTGAGTTTTTACTATTTGGAAAATATGAGAAATTCACTTAATATTCTCATTGCATTCAAATGACATAGTTTACTTTGCATTTATTTGTTTTAGTTCAGTAATGCAAACTATAACCTGAGGCATTGATTATTTAATTAGCTCATCAGAATTCTGGATAGCTCTGAAATTCCTTGTTCTAAAAAGTTTTTCTTGAATTTATATTATGTATCTTCCTTAACCATAGCTTTGGTAGTTTAAAAACAAACAATTATTTTTCACAGTCTCATAGAAAGAAAACTCCAAGATTGAGGTGCCAGCATATTATCTGGCCAGAGCTCACTTCCTTGATTGTGTCAGTTAATTTCTGCTTAGTTTTCCTAATGCATGACAACAGAGATAAAGACTTTGTCTATTTGTCTCTCTGTGTCTCTGTCTCTGTCTGTCTGTCTGTCTGTCTGTCTGTCTGTCTGTCTGTCTCTCTCTCTCTCTCTCTCTCTCTCTCTCTCTCTCTCTCTCTGTGTGTGTGTGTGTGTGTGTGTGTGTGTGTGTCCTTCCCTCATCCCATCTCTCCCACCTCCTTTCTTTATATCAGGGCTCCAATTTCATTGGAAGAATCTCATTCTCATGGTTTCATCTTACCATAGTTACTTCACAAAAGTCTTACCTCTACATATCACGATGCTGAAAGCTATAACTTGAACACACGAATTTTGTGGAAACACAAACAACAATGCCTGATATAGAAACAGACATTTTGCAAAACATTTCCAATAGTTCTTCGATTTCTGTGAAGAGATGAAAGGCCCCAGAACTGTAAGTATGATGTTTCTGGGACAATCGGATCTGGAAATGAGTTCTCTGTTCTTTGTGTAAAGGTAGAAGCAAATTATACCATGGCAGAGAAGTGTTATATTTCCAAGCTGAACAAAGCAGACAGATGACAGTGTCTCTACTCAGAATGATAAATCCATACTTGTAAACAGATGCTAAATATAACTTGTGTTCTCATCTAACCTAGGAAAAGAGCCAGAATAAGACATTTTATTCTATTAATTTGAATCTATAGAAAATGACAGAATCCTGGAAAGTACTTTGAACAAACTTCTAAGTAATATAGAAGAAATAATTACCAGCATACTAAATCATCTAATTTTGGGCAGATTTGTCTTTGGAATAGAAAGTGTATATTTATAAGCACAGTTTTATACCTAAGAAAATGGCACTTCTACTTGCAATCAAGATGAAGTCCCTGGAATTATACTTACTTCGCCACCTGAAAAGTTCAAAACCCAGATAAAATAATATTATCACCCAATTCAAGACACGGTATGGCCAACAATGAGGAAAATTTCCTTTTGAGAAGATGGGAATGAATGCTAATAATATTCCTCGACTTTATTGCCCTAAGTGACTTTCTGGTTGTGGCAAGAAGGGGAGAGTCTGAGGCACAGCCTGGAGAACCCTGAGTTTTTGAACTGAACCAGAGTAACTAGAGACATCCCAGCATATAAATTTGTAAAACAAAATATCAAAGGAGAGAAATGGACAAACTGGGGAATCCAGAGCATGCCTCAATTGTTCAGCATAATACTAATAAGCACCTACATGACAGAAAATTTCCCAGAACTGAGGAAGGTCTCTCCAAACGAATTAAACAGAATACTACCTGGTGTTCGTAGAAGACCAAGAATAGAACCTGTTACCATCAGCCAAACTGGAAAATTTAAAATTCATGGAACATTAGGTAAATTACTTAGGATGGTCTCAACTTTGTAATGAGGAATAATTAGTCTTAGATTTATCACTGACTCGAAGTTAGATTATAAATCATAAAAATAAGACCGAAAAGGTAAAACTATCTCCAAGTAATACCATTTCAAATGCACACAGAACATTGTCAAAACACTTTTCCAAGCTATGGGAAAAATGTCAACAAATTCCAAAGTTTAAAGTCAGATAAAGTATATCATTTAACCATACAGAATATAATACAAAATGAATATCAGCAATAAGCCTAGATTGTGAGGTTTGTTTGGCTGTTTTTTGAGATAAGGTCTCACTGTGTAACCCTGGCTGTGCTGGCATGTTATGTACACCAATCTGGTCTCTAACTCACAAAGATCTCTCTCTCTCTCTCTCTCTCTCTCTCTCTCTCTCTCTCTCTCTCCCCTCTCTCTTTCTCCCCCTCTCTCTCTCTTTCTCCCCCTCTCTCTCTCTTTCTCCCCCTCTCTCTCTCCCTGCCCCTCTAACCTCTGATTCTGCCTCTGCTTCACTATGGGTCAACTACACTCTACATAATCTTAAATATTTATAAATTAAATAAGCACTTCTTATACTCTCTAGTTCAAAAGAGATAATAAAAGGAAATTTAAAGCTATATTAAATTGAGCTAAAAATGAATACAAAACTTGTACATTTATCAGATAACAGTAAAGCAGGAAAAGAAGGACCCTCTAATATTTAAACAAACAAACAAAAATGTACACCCTTATCAGGTAACATTAAAACAGGACATGGAGGACACTCTAATACTTAAGCAAAAAAAGTTCAGTTCTGTGACTTCCATTTTAAAATATTTTAAGAGGAGCATAAACTCAACATACATAGAATAAATAATACAAATGTTAGAGAAGAAATTGATGAACTAGTAAACAAAAAAGATAGAAATCAATGAAATGAAAGAAAGGTATGATTTTGAAATAATAAAAGTGATAAATCTGTAGCCAGTAAATTTAAAACAATATTAAATGAATCCATTTCTAATTTTAAGACATATATTTCCATTATAGGAAACATGAGAGGTTCACTCCATCCTTTCTCAGAATCTTTGGAATTTCAAAGAATGATAGATATTTCAGACAAGTATGCACCAGTAATTTGAACAATTTAATCAAATTCACAAATTCCTTGGGAGACTGAGATGAATAAATGTCTGTTAAGAAGAAACTCATAACATATGCAGTAATTAAATTTAATATATGGTTTAAAATTTTAGTACAGTGAAAGCCAAGGCACAGATGGCTTTACTAATAAGTTTAACATGAATTGAGCTCTATTTCATTTATAAAGAAGACTCAACCATGAAGCTTAAAGGTGGACTTGGTGGTAGTGGTGGTGGTTCTGAGAGTAAATGGAGTGTGGGTATGATAAAAATAGATTCTATGTGGGTTTGATATTATCACAGAACAAATAAAAATACATTTTGAAATACTTAATGCAAGAATAAAAACAATAATACACAGATTTCTTCAGAGTACTTGAGAGGATAAGCTTTGTAACTCAAAGAATTCCAGCATTACCTTATATTAAAATCAGATAATGACATTTCAGGAAAAAGAAAAGCACATCAGTCAACAAAAAAGAAACAGAATAATATTCTTCAAAAACATAACTATTAAAATTTTAGAGCTAGCTGTGGTGTCACGCACCTGTAATCCCAGTACTGGGGAGGCAGAAGCAGGCAGATCTCTGGAAGTTTAAGACCAACCTGGTCTACAAAAGAGTCCAAGTCAACCAAGGCTACACACAGAAACTCTGTCTCAGAAAAACAAAACAAAACAAAACAAAATAAAAAGCCCCCAAACCAAAACCATAAAGCCCAACAACAACAACAACAAAACTTTAGGAAATATAATTTAATAAATATAAAATTAAGCTACATTATGAACAAATAAAGTATATCTCAAGAATTTGATATTTGTTTACATTTTAAAATAAAATGATAGATTTCACCGTCCTAACAAGATAATAAATTAAAGACACACAAACATACACAGTAAAAAGTATTTGAGAGAATATAATGCATCTTCTTTGATTTTTTAAAAGATTTATTTTATATGCATGAGTGCTTTGCCTGAGTGTATGCCCATTAACCACATGCCTGCCTCATACCGAAGGCACTCAGATTCTTTGGAATTGAAGTTATGGATGATTGTGAACCAGCATGTGTTAGGAAGGGACCCCGAGTCCTCTGCAGGCACAGTAAGTGCTTTTAACTGGGCCATCTCTTCAGCTTCTACAATGCATATACTTATGAGAGCAGAATGTGCCAAGAAAGGAACTTCTACCTGAAAGGGGGCATCTAGAAAAAAACCCCAATAGCTTCAAATCATACCTAATGATGAAATGAATACTTTCCCACATCTATCATGAAGAGCATATCTCTTCTTTTACCACATATATTTAACAATTCATGAGGGAGCCTACATTGTGCAATCACATAAGGAAATATCAAGAAATAAATGATGATAAAGTCATAAAAAAAACTGATCATGTACTTGAATAATGCAGTAGAGTCTACTAAAAGCTACTATGGGAAGTTAGTGAATTTCACAAACTTGGAGACTACTATATCAATACCAACACCTATCTCTATATTAAGCAATGAAATATTTATATACTACTAATGCATAGTTGGAATGTGGAATATTAAATAAAACATATAATCAAATAACGTGTTAAATACTTAGAAGTAAAACTGCCAGAAGATGTGCAAGACATAAAAATATACAAAATATTACTGAAGCTAAAGCCATAAACAAAATGTATAGGTTGTTTAATGTACAATGACTCATTTTATTAATATTTCAATTATCCATTCATTTGATGACTTGGTGTGATACCTGTAATAAGTCAAAATCTGTATAACTTGTGCATAGAAACTGACAGACAAATTCTGAAATCCATGTAGTATCATAAAAATTACAGAGTAAACAACTTAACTTGGGAAATGATTAGAAAGCTAAGAAAGATTACTGCATTTCAAGGTTTCTTTTAAACCTCCAGTAACTGTGAGAGTATGGTTTTAGTATGAAGATAAACAATGACATCAGTGTAATAAAGGAGTTAATTTGAAGGTAGATGTATACATATATGAATAATTCATTTTTGAAAAAGATACAGAAGTAATCCAATGAAGAGAAGTGCTCTGTGTTAGGGTTATTTTTATAAAACCTGTGTCTGCCTCACAATTTATCTCTTAACCTGGATATCACACAGATAATTTAGACTCTTTTATATTTGTTTAATAATAAGCCTCACAACATAAGAACTGGGCTCTATTCTTTTTATTTAAACACATTTTTATTGAAAAATAAAATAATTCATATTACATCTCATTTGCTATCCCATCTCATACATCCTCCCATTCCTCCCTCCCTCCTGCTTTCATACCATTCCTCTCCCCTATGACTGTGACTGAGGGGGACCTCCTCCCCCTGAATATGATGCTAGGGTATCAAGTCTCTTCTTGGTAGTCTGTGATCCTTCCTCTGAGTGCCATCGGGCCTCCCCATCAAGGGGACATGGCCAAATATGGGACACCAGAGTTCGTGTGAAAGTCAGTCCCCAGTCTCCACTCAACTGTGGAGAATATCCTGTCCCTTGGCTAGATCTGGGTAGGGGTTTGATGATGACTGCACATATTGTCCTTGGTTGGTGCCTTAGATCAAGCAGAACCCCTGGGCCCAGATCTGCCCATCATAGTGTTCTTCTTGTAGGTTTCTAGGACACTCTGGATCGATCTATTTCCTTATCTCCTATATTTTTCTCACCTAGAGTCACAATAGGATGTCTTAACCTATATCCCACTTTCCTGGTAAGTGAAGACTTTCATGAGACCTGCCCCTTGGGCTAGTGTCCAGTTATAAGTGAGCATATACCATTTGAGTCTCTCTGCTTCTGGGTTAGCTCACTCATTATGATGATTTCTAGTTCAATTCACTTGTCCACAAATTTTGGAAGTTCATTGTTTTTAATAGCTGAGTGGTATTCCATAGTGTAAATGTATCACAATTTCTTTATCCATTCTTCTACCGAGGGACACTTAGGCTGTTTCCATGTTCTGGCTATTATGAATAAGGCTGCTATGAACATGGTTGAGCATATGTCCCTGCTGTATGCTGAAGCATCTTCTGGGTATATTCCAAGGAGTGGAATAGCTGATCTCTATTCTTAAACTCCTATGGTAATCTGGCTTTCTCTCTGCATACATCCCAGAGACATTTGAACTTTGTAGCTTTCCTTGTTTCAGCTATCCCTCTCCTGAAGTCTTCTGAACCTCTCCCATGGCTGAATCCCCTACTTTCTTCCTTTTTTAACTTCTCCCCAGCTTGTTGGCAATAAGTCCAGCCCTCTCCCCTGCTCAGCAATTGGCTGTAAGATAGTTCATTGGCATACCAGGGGACAATTGGGGAGCAATGTTTACACAACATTGAGACATGAGATTCCCAGAACAAAGATTTCAACCAGATATGGGGGCACAGAAATCAGTATTAGAATTCTGCAACAACTTTATGCCTACAGACAGTGCTGGGATAAGATATGATATGTAACAGTTTAATACCACAGTTGAAGACGCTATCGTTTTTCCATTGAATAGATTTGGCTTCTTTGTCAGAAATCAAGTGACCAAATATGTGTGGATTCATCTCTGGGTCTTCAATTCAATTCCATTGATCCACCAGCCTATTGCTGTGCCAGTGCCATGCTGTTTTAACTACTGTTGCTCTACAGTACAGCTTGAAATCGGTTATGGAGAGACCCAGCTATTCCACTCCTTAGAATATACCAAGAAAATGCTCCACCACACAACAGGGACATATGCTCAACCATGCTCATAGCAGCCTTATTCATAATAGCCAGAATGTGGAAACAGCCTAAGTGTTCCTCAGTAGAAGAATGGACAAAGAAACTGTGGTACATTTACACCATGGAATACTACTCAGCTATTAAAAATAAGGAATTCCCGAAATTTGTGGACAAATGGATTGAACTAGAAATGATCATAATGAGTGAATTAACCCAGAAGCAGAAAGAGTCAAATGGTATATACTCACTTATAAGTGGACAGTAGCCCAAGGGGCATGTCTCATGAAAGTCTTCACTTACTAGGAAAGTGGGTCAGAGGGGAGGACATCCTATTAGAACTTTAGGTGAGAGAAGCATGGGAGAATGGGGAAATAGAAGGATCCAGAGTGTCCTAGAAACCTACAAGAAGAACATTTTGACGAGCGGATATGGGCCCAGGGGTCCTGCGCAAACTATGGCACCAGCCAAGGACAATACGTGCAGTAAATTCGAACCCCTACTGAGATCTAGCCAATGGACAGGATATTCTCCACTGTTGAGTAGAGACTGGGGACTGACTTTCACATGAACTTTAGTGCCCCGTTTTTGACCATGTCCCCTGGATGGGGAGGCCTGGTGGCACTCAGAGGAAGGACAGCTGGCTACCAAGAAGAAACTTGATACCCTATGAGCATATACAGGGGGAGGAGGTCCCCCTCAGTCACAGTCATAGGGAAGGGGAGTAAGGGGAAAGTGGGAGGGAGGGAGGAATGGGAGGATACAAGGGATGGGCTAACAATTGAGATGTAATATGAATAAATTAATAAAATATTAAAAAGAGAGTTTAATACTACAGTCAAAAAGTAATCCCACATGGGTCACCAACATCAATGGAAAACCTAACATACACTTTCTAGAAGAAAACATTGGATTAAGTAATTGTGATCCTGTGCCAAGCAAAATGTTTTTAATTATGACAGCAAATATAAAATTAGATGAAATAATACATTGACCCTTATCACAATTAAAAATTGACTTTAAAATGACACCATGAGGTAAATGAACAGAGAGTTGACAGAGTGGGGGAAAACATATATTCAAGGCATATATCTAGGCTCAAAATTTCACAATGAGAAAATGAAAGACAATGTCAGTGAATGAAGAAAAAGCACAAGTAAATTTTTAGGAGGATGTAAGCACTCTTTGTGGTTCTGTGGTTGTCAGTATTCTACTAGAAACATACAACACAAAGGATTGATCATCAATATTTGGGCATATGTGTCTGAATTAGAATGTGTTATGAGTTTCATTGTAAGAGTAAAACAAAAAGACCATTGTATAAAGACAGTGCTCCAGTTGCTAATCATGCTTCAGACGGG
This sequence comes from Acomys minous, assembly GCF_964271855.1. NCBI lineage: Eukaryota > Metazoa > Chordata > Mammalia > Rodentia > Muridae > Acomys > Acomys minous. The sequence continues at coordinate 114,206,425 of NC_140488.1, read as the reverse complement.
CTTGCTGTACCTTGAGCTTTGCTCAATTCACAAATGCATTAAGCATTTAAGTACATAAAGTCCAGGAAATGGTTTCTAAATGTCAGAGAAGTTATAAGTAGGCAAACAGAGGAGGACAAGAATAAATCTAGGCGAAAGCGAGTGAGGAAGCCTTTGAAGTGAAATAAGATTTTCAAGTAGCTTCACATTTCCCCCCATATTTTTATTTCTAACTAATTATATTTATTTATATATTATATTTATATATAAATGGAAATTATATACACCAAGCTATATTTATTAAGTACTGTGGTTGTTTAGAGCACATGGCTACACATTATTAGCTATATCTCCCCTTGTGATACTAGATTAAGTGTGAAAGTAGGATGGATATTGTGACTTGCTTCTAATGTTATAAAAAAGGTAAAAGTAATTGCAGGAAAAAAACACTGCAGATAATTTTATATTACTTAACTAGTTAATAATGCCAACAAGGATCCGTATTGATACCATATACTCCTGATGTGATATTAGGAAAATACACTTTTACACCTCTGTCTAGTCATTCTCAAACCCAAAATCTCAATTTCATCATAAGAGAGTATCAGACAAACTCAAGTCAAGAAACATGCTATGCAATATATGATTTGTCCTTGTCAAAAATTCCATGACCATGAAAATCTGGAAATGACTGAGAAATAATCATTCCGCAGAGTTCTGAGAAAACAAAATCCTAATAATAAGAAGAACTGGTGAAATCTTAATAAAGCCATTATGTAGTTGGTATAGCTACATGTAGTTGGGTGCTAGTTGCAGCAATAATAATCTTTTAGGTCTGAAAAGCAGTTATGTAAGATACTAACAATAGGGGATACCGAATAGAACCATTTGAGAACTGTTGGTGCTAGCTTCACAATTCCCTTGCAAGCCTTAAATTATTTTCCAGTAAAACATTTTTAAAGAAGTGGCTCAAGTTTTAAACTTGCGATTTATGAATGAAAAGAAATAAATAGCAAAGGAACAAATGAAAAGTTGCTTCTTATCATTACTCTTTAGGGAAATACAAATCAAAGCCACGATGAGATAGCAACACAAACATAGTGTAAGGGTCAAAATTAGACACACACACACAAACCAAAACAGAATATTGAGTACTATTCAGTGTTAATGAGAGTGCCGAGCATCAAGAACTCCAAAAAAGTGGTATCATTTTGCAAAACAGTATGACACTTTCTTGGAAATGTGAAACTATGCCCACCAAACTATAGACATATTTCAGTGATGGAATCTCTACCTAATGTACATGAAACCCTAGCATTTCAGAGGAAACAGACAAGCAATTAAAGCAATAAACATCCCTCCTACCTACAGTATCATTCAGTCAAGAGAAAATAAAGCATTCATTTATACACGGACTGGTGTTCAAATATTCTTTTTTGTTTGTTTGTTTGGTTGGTTGGTTTTTTTCTTTGTTGTTTGTTTGCTTTATGTATTAAATTTTATTACTCAGATTACATCCAGGTCCTTACCCCTTTACTTGTATCTACCCGTTCCCCCCTCCCTCTTTCTTAGCTTCAGTGGAAATGGCCAAAGACAGCAGAAATGTTTTCAACTGTATGAATAAATAAATTGTGGAATATCGAGTTAATTAAATATTTCTCAGAAATGAAGAGGAATAAGATGATACAAATAAGATAGCTGAACCTTAAAGTAATTATATTGAAGAAATAGAGAAAATGATGCATGTTTTATGAGTCCATTCACACAGTTCTGAAGAAAATGAAAATTAATGGAAAGTAACAAAGCAGATCAATAGCTACTTTGGGAAGAAGGATGTGGGGGTTTACTAGAGGAAGTGATTCCCAAGGTTGTAAGGATGCTCTGGAGGTGATGGCAATGCTCACTATCTTGATTGTGGCAGTATTTTATTTAATATATCTCTAAAATTATGTTCTTTAAATATTTCCAGTTCAATGCATGCCAAATATAGCCCAATAGTTCTGTTGAAATATGTACAACTATTCTATTTCATATTTTAAAGTTAATTGAATAATAAATGTTAATTTTAGGTAATGAGCACAATTATGCACATATAATTAAATATAGTTAAATAATCATGAAGACACCCAGTTTCAACTTTGGCATGCATTAAAATCTCCTTGAGGGCTTTTTGAAACACAGATTCCTACAATCTATTGCTATAGTTTCTAATTCACTAGCTCTACACTGTACCTGATTATTTATATTTCTAACACACTCCCAGGTGATGCTAACTTTGAGATCCATTGCTTTAAACTTTAGGTTTGTTTTGGTTTTGGATCAGACACACGTAGGTTTGAATCCTGGATATATTATGTTTACTAACTGAATAACTATATAAAATTTCTATATGGCTCCTGCTATGCAAGTTCTCACCAGTCTTGACCCTGCTTTACTTCTGCAATCAAAATAAATCAGGTGTGTTCCTCCAATTCCTATAGCCATTGACATTTTGTGTGTGTGTGTTTCCAAGGATGCAGACTCCACCCATGTAAAATACTACCTCTAATGATGGTAATATTTGTGATGCAGAACCATTGTAGAAATTAAATAATTAAACTGATAAAATACCACTATGTATGTAATGAGCAACTGCTGAATAACAAGTAGAAATGTTATGTTTTATTAGAGATCACTCATTCACACACACCCCCGTGTGTGTGCATGTGTGTGTGTGTGTGTGTGTGTGTGTGTGTGTGTGTTTTCAAGCTCATGTGTGTGTTTTTATGTGTGTCGGCAGAACTGCATGGGTACATTGTGTCATGAATGTGAAGGACAGAGGACAATCACAAGTGTCATTATTATGTCATCCACACTAGTTTTGGAAATAGAATATCTCACTGGCTGTGACTGTCCATATAATTGAGGCTGAATAGCCAGTTTGCACCAGGGATCCACCAGCCTGTATTTGGCTCCCTTAGAACCAATAAATTCTAGGGATTAAATTCAGGCCTTCCAATTGACAAGTGAGCAATGTGTAACTTGATGTATCTCCTTAGTCCTCTGTTTTAATATTTTCATGGGTTGGCTCACATTTTGCAAAGTGGAGAAATTTAATACACTGGGTTTTAAGTTTCTGAGAGTTGCATTTACATTCAAAGAAACTTAAATAAAAGTAAGAGTATTTTAAGATGTATTTATTTTTATTTTATGTGTATGAGTGTTTTGTCTGTCTGTCTGTATGTGTACCGTGTACATGCCTGATGCCCAGGGAGGTCAGAAGACAACATCAGATCCCCTTAAATGGAGTTACAGATGATTGTGAAACACTATGTGGGTGAGTCACAGATCTTCTGCAAGAGCAACAAGTGCTCTTAACTGCTGAGCCATTTCTTCAGCCCCAAGTTCAAAGCTGTAAGTATAGATATTTTCTTCATTGGTCATTTAGAGCACAAAAATATAAATGTGTTCTCATGGGCAGCATCCTATTGTTGCCTCATGTTCTGTCTGCTTCTAAAGATTGCCAGCAAGGTGTAAGCTCATTTTTACACAGTTGATGGGGAGGTGATCTTCTTTCTTCTCAAAGTACATAGTTTTGAACTTATGTAGTCATTAAAACATATTTGTAACCCATCCATCAATACTTAGGGTACTTTCAATGACATCCACGTTCATGATATTGTGAACAATTTGAGATGCCAAGTTCATGTTCCAGATGAGATCAGACAAGGTAAATCTGCTTTTGTGTTTCAGCATTTATTGCGAAACAGGAACCTTTTCATGGTTTATTTAATGCCATGATCTTCGAATTTTTACACTTTTCACCGCTGATTTTGCAATTCAAAGTGGCCTCCAAGCACAGGATTGAAGTGCCATCTAGTATTTCTAAACACATTGACCTCTGTTGTGCTTGAAGAGAAAATTTGTGTTAAAGAATCTTCCATCAGGCTTGATTTACAGTGCTGCTGGCCATGTGCTCAATGTTAAGGTGTCATTAAACCAAGCACATATAATACAAGGTTACATAGCAATGCTGTGACTAGAGACCTGAAGAAACCTTCTCTATTATTTCTCTTTGAAGCGGTGGTTCAGTATTCATTAATTCAGAGTTCATGCTGTAGACCATAATTACCCTGAATAACGGTAATAAATTATATATAACAATACGTAACTTACTCAGTTGATCCCAGAATTAAGAGTTAAAAAAGAGATCTGGCAATCATCCAACACCGAGAACCATTGCAGTCCGCACCTTGGGAAGGGGTTTGTTTGTGCTTTGGAAATCTTGAGGATAGCAAAGGTTATCTGTTTTGTGGACAAATATTTGAGTGTAAGTAGAACGTTGGTCCTCATATTTATTTATTTATTTTTTATCTTTTTCTTCTAGAGAGGTAAGTCAGTATGAGTGGTAGAACCACATGTCTCTACGGAGGCAAAAATAGAGACTGCTACATTAAGTGCACAGTGCTGGTGGAGAAGGTCGGGTGCTGTGCATGTATGTCACAGGAAACAGAAGAGAAGACCAGAAAACTGTCAGAGAATCCTCCAAAAGTATTGTGCTTATGAGATTTTGTAAGGAAACTTTTGTTAATATTTTCTGTTAACACAGAGAAACTTTAGTCATTGTGGCATATACTCTTAGCTCAGATTCATTTGATTCCTCACTGGCTATGCTGACTTTAGGATGGAGGTTGTTTTACTGTTTCCTGATGTTGGAACAGAATAATGGATACTTAGTGACTTAAGAAAAAAGGAGATTTATTTTGCTTCATGATTCTAGAGGCTGGAAGTTCAATGTTGGGTGGCCACATCAGACTAAGGCTTTATGCTACATCATGAAATAACAGAGAAACAGAAATGAAAGAAATGGAAGAATGAAAATAAAAAGGAGAGTCTTGTTTTGAAACAACTTGCTCTTACAATAACTACTTCAGTCTCAAGAAAATTAACACTGTTCCACAGGAAAAACATTTGTTCAATCATCCCTGAAGACCCCACCCCCTAAAAGCACCGTAGTGATATCAAATTAGAACATAGGTTTGAGAGGGGATTAACCATGGAAAAAGTGACAAAGGGAAAGGAGTTAAGGTTAAGAGGCCACACTTAAAGGATGGAAGGAGAAGAAAGTTTGCCAGAGAAAAATGGCCGAAATTGTCTACATTTTTAAAAATATTCAACACAAAGGCCTGACTTTCAGCACTGTAATGAACACTGAGTACTTTTTAAAAGCGTAGAAGAATGTTTGACATTTCAGGTTGCATCTAAATAGCACACAACCTTTCACGATATTCTCTTAAGAAAATATAATGGTACAAACTTGAATTTTAAACGTATTTAATGATGCAGTTTGTCTGAACTGTGCCTTCAGGAGAGTGCAAAGCTGTAGAGGTGTTGGCATTTGTCGAGTTGCCCACGTCAGAAACTTGTTACATCGACAGCCTTGGACCTTAGATGGAAGGCAGAAAAGAATGTCAGCAAAAGTTGCCTTTATACTTTAGATAACTGAACTACTTGAAGAAGGCAGTTCATTGCTTTGAGGCAGAGAATAGTTTGTGTACTTAGGTTGCATGCTTAGGTTCTGACAAAAGAAATCAACAGTTGCAGAAGCATCATATTGTAGCCTAGGCTTTCTAACCTGCTCAGAGAGGATTAATCTATACATTGCTAGAAGGGATGAGATATGCATGAGTTTGATAAAGTAAGTGCTCAATTAAAATGGCTGTAAAATGAATAGTAAGGTGTGTGTGTGTGCGTGTGCACACGCGTGTGTGTGGTGTTGAGGTAGAAAACACAAAATAGTCAATTGTTCAGTGGCATTAAATCCATACCAAAAGTGATTTTAAAAAAACGTTACTGTGGTATGAGATACTTAAATTCCTGTGGAGCCAGAAAGACATGTTATCATCAGAGAGGTGAGCTGTAACGGACTAATCCTTATTGACCTCTATGGATTCACCCTGACAAAAAGCTGGAAATGGCCAAAGGATGACTCGAGTTTCAAGGAAGCCTTCCTGGACATTCTCTGATCCAGTGAATATTTTTGTTACCCTCACTTCTCCATTTCACAGCTCCCCAGATGTGTTGGAGCTGGCAGTGTGGCTCACTGATAAGATAATTGTCCAATAAAGCATGGTGTCCTTGGTTCTCTCTCCAGCAGTAAAGAAAAATAAAAGGCATTTACGCCCACCAAAAATGTAGGAAATTATGGGTCTTCACATATACTTGCCATGTTTAATTTTCCTTTATTAAGCCTCAATCATTTGGGAAGTCTGTTGATGCTTCTTCAAGTGACAATATTCACATCTGGGCAAGTATCCTATCAGTGAGCCACACTGCTAGCTCCAAAAGAAAATTTAAGATATAAGATATTCAAAAAACAAAAAGACCATTAATTCAATGAGCAGTAGTTCAACACCTCCATCATGCCTACATTCTGCTAATATTATTCAAGAAGACAGAAATATCAGAGAAAGTGGAGCTGGAGAGACAACTCAGTGGTTAAGAACACTGGCTGCTCTTCCAAAGGGCCTGGGTTCAAATCTCATAATGATTCCTAACTCGCTGACACATCAATTCCAGTGGATCAAATTCTTCTGGTCTTCATGGGCAGCAGGCAGACACATGGTACACAGACATGCATGCAGGCAAAACACCCTTAAGCATTAATAAAAATAAGAAAAATGAAATATCAGGGCAAGGAAAGAATAACTGTATTGTGTAGAAATTTATGCTTGTGTATAGCAATTGCTTCAGCAGAAGAAACAACGAAGTGCGTTGGGTGAAGGAATAAGACATGTAAATAGTTATAAACTATTAGCAGTGTGGCTTGTTGCAAAAGGAGAACATTGCATTTAGTAGAATGTGGTTTGGTTTTAGAGTGCTGATTCTATCTTTTCAAGGTTGAAAAGCACATTGAAAGAATAATGTGCTCAATGCTCAAGGTAAAGCTACTGCTACATGATATGGTAGTGATGTAATGCTGAATCTGAGTCCCTGGTAGCTTTCTGCCTGGTTACACAACACTATTGTGGCGTCTGAGAATGAAGATGTTTTCATAGAAGACAAACAAAGTGAGAAAGGTTCTATCTATGTGCTCTTTGGTCTTCTTGGTTACAGGGCTTGCACTCAGAGAGGATGACAGCATGTGCTTCAAAGCTACAGCCTACCTATCATTAAATATTAACACTCTTTTTCCTTGTAGGAGCCGTGTAGTTCTTAACACACTAAGACTACTTAGCAGAGGTGATTTTGATAGGGGATACAGTTGCATGAGTTATTTGTCTTAGATGCAAAATAAAAAACCCTTATGCCATGAAATGAACAAACCAAAACCATCATCTTCTTAGTGAATGCTAAGAGCAGTACAGAATGGTCTTCTGGAGTTAGTCAGGCAGAACTTGCCCCTTTTCCTCCTTTCCCTCCTCTACCTCACTGTAGTACTGTAATGGGTATATTTCTAGCCTGTGAAAACGTGGCTCTGGGTATACTGAATTCAGCAAGTGAAAGGAATATACTTTTCTTGGGAATCTGTCTTCCCTTCTAAGATGAAGATAAAAGGGAATGAATATCCATATTTTCACTTTAGTTTCCCTTAATTGTCCCCCATTAACAAAAGAGGACTCTAAAAGAGACACATTGGATTTCCTTAGGAAGGGGAAATAGAATATACTTTGCCAGTGGACTATGGGTTGGTGAGAGTGGAAACAGGAGGAATAAGATGGGCAATGGAGTAATGGAGGAAGAGCCTATAGGGAGAGAAGACTAGAGTTGGAGGGCATTGGGGGTGGTGATGTGGGAACCTAGTGCTATAAAAAAATCCCAGGATTCTATGTGGATGACCTTGTGAGGGCTCCTAGTAATGGAAGATAAGGAGCCTAAAGCAGCCATCTTCTGTAACCAGGCAAGGCTTCCAGTGGTGGGCGTGGGACACCAACCCAGCCAGAAAACACACCTATCTATGATTCTTTCTGTCCTGAGAGGCCTGGCCAAGGTCCGAGCACTGTTCACTTTGGGCAGAAAAGGGTGAGACACAGGATCAAAGACTCCACCTCTCCCAGGACTGCCAGTCTCCAGGCTGAGAAGGGTGGACCACAGAACCAAGATCTGTGCCAGAGGATTTCGGGTTTCAGCCAGAGGTGTGAGAGGAAAGATTTCTGTTTAATGAGTGTTATTGCTCCTTTAGCTGGGCTGCCAGCACCAGGCCAGGTGGCAGCAGGGAGCTCAGGACTTTGAAACACAAGCCAGATGGCAATGAGGGCCCTGGCTGACTAGAGCCAGTTGGGAGCTGCTTTGGGAACAGTCAGTAACAGAGAGGCTCGAAGCTCCAAAATCGAGAGGCAGTGGCAGGAACCCACTTTGGTTTGGGCCTCTCATCCCTGCAGATGGGCACTGTGGTCAGCAGACAGGCACGAGAAAGATGGAAGCAGTGATCTGCGCCAACATGCAAGTCAACAGCCGAGCCTCTTGTCTACCTGGAGGAGTGGCTATTGAGGAGGTTCTGCTATGGCTGCCTAATGGATCAGAAGTCAAGCCTGGAGGGCCAGCAGTGAATACTTTGTGGAGGATAGAGCCCTCTTTCCCCAGAATAAATGACAAGGCTCTGATGATCTTTGATTAAATACATGGTGCTGGCTCATATACTTATGTAAAACAGGGACATTATAAACATTGGGCAGTAGGAGGGGTTTTGGAGGTGAATGCATTTTATTGGCTGAGGTTAGGATTCTGGTCATGCTCTATTTGCACGGGGAAGGATATCAGGTGACAGCCTATGTGATCTGACCACCTGTAACCACCTGGGTTATCACGTGCTCCTAAGGCAAGCATGGAAAACAAGGAGAAGCTTTTTTTAAATCTCAAATGTGAAATTTCTCTGATGCCAAACTTATGGGAGTAGCAGAGCAATGATTTGTCTAATTTGGGGCCCACTCTACAAGAGGCTGTTAGCCCTGAGACCTATGATTTAAAAAAAATATCAATAAAATGATTCCCAACAATATTCTGCTATACTCATTGGTCAGTGTCTAGCCCAATCATCATCAGAGTCTTTCTCTGGCAACTGAGGAGCAGATACAGAGACTTAAAGCCAAACCTTAGGTGGAGAGAGCCCAAAGTGGAGATTTCTACTGGGTCCCACTCCTTGGATTGTGGGGAACACCAGCAAAGAGGTAAAGTACGAAGTGTAGGAGCCAAATTGGTCAAGAATACCAGGAGAACACAGCCCAAAGACATCAACTAAGCAAGGCTCATATGGGCTCACAGAGACTGAAGTGGCAGTCATGGAATGTGCATGGAATGTGCATGGCTCTGTGCACATATGTTATGGCTGATGTTCTGTGGGACTCCTAATAGTGGGAGGTGTCATGTTTCTGACTCTTTCCTGCTCTTGGGACCATTTTTCTCCTACTGGGTTGCCTCACTCAGACTTGATATGAGGGCTTGTCTCTATTCTTATTGTACCTTGTTATGCCACGTCCAGTGGATGTCATTAAGAGTTATGTTTTTCTGAAGGAAAACAGGAGGAATAGATATGAGGGAGATAGGAGGTGGAGGGGAGGACTGGGAGGAGTGTAGGAAGGGGACATAATGTATAGAAGGATAATAAAAACAATAAATAATAAAAACAACAACAAAACCCTTCATCGATAAATAAAATGGGAAGGGATATCTTTATCTCTCACCATAGGGTTCAAAACTGACAGGAATCCCAAAAATATTTGGTATTAATGAAGGTTATTAGAATGAAATCTTCCTTTATTCAGTGGAAATATAAGTAACTATCTTAGGCTGGAAAGATGGCTCAGCAGTTAATAGCACTTGTTGCTCTTGTTGGGGACCTGGCACCTATATTGTGGCTCATATCTACCTATATATCTAATTCCACAGAATCCAATGTCCTCTTCTGTCCTCCATAGACAACAGGTATACACACAGTTCACAGACATACATGCAAACTAAAATATCCATACACATAAAATAAAATAAATAAATCTTAAAAATGTTAAGTATCCACTTACATTCATGGTATATATGTTGCTAGGTGTCTTGCTCATTCCATTTTTTTAAATCCTTATAAGAAGTAAATAATATTCCTAAAATTCTTCAGAGGAGTAAATGAACCCAAAGGACTAAATGATTAAACAAGTAGCGGGAGCAATGCTGACTCTTAGAAGACCTGTGCTCATCAGTTCGTTAAAGAAAACAAATATCTTCTCATTAAGGTAAAAATGTTTAAGCTCTTTTCCATCCTTTTTTATGGGATTCGGGTGTGACAAAGCTGGTGATGGTGAGTAGATTTGAAACTCAAATTTGGGAAAAGAAGAATTACTCCTCTTATGAAGATTATCAAACTTATCTTCAGTCAAAGAAAAGTCCTTGAATTGTTTCCCCCCAAATACCATAAGGGCCAACAAGATATTAGTAAAATCAATTAGGCAGTCATACAATATATACTTATTCAATAAAATGTGGACATGCCATTTCTCAATTTTTTTCCTTCCCCCTTTTGCCCTCCAATTTTTATTCAACCTCTCCAATTCTTTGTGATGTATATTAAAATTAAATCATTTTTTCTTAGAAGCCAGGAAATACACCCCTGTGATTCTAACACTCTAGAGTTGGAAGCAGAGGGATTGCTGTAAATTTTGAGCTAATCTGTCCTACACTGTGAAGCCAAGGCCAACGTGAGCTACATAGTGAAACATTGACTCAAACTACTTCCTTAAATTCTTCAGTATTTTTCACTTTTTCACATCCATGAAATTATTTTCACCTGTCTACTCATCTTGAAAGTGTTTTTTCATACCAGGTGGTTGTGGCGCATGGCTGCATGGCTTTAATCCCAGCATTTGGGAGGCAGAGGCAGGCAGATCTCTGTGAGTTTGAGGCCAGCTTGGTCTACAGAGTGAGTCCAGGACAGCCAGAGCTAAAACAGAGAAATCTTGTCTCAAATAACAAAACAAAAAAAGTAATTTAAATAAATATAAAGGTAAAGGACAATATAAGGGCTGCTAGTGCTATAACAACCTACAAATTTCTTTTCAATTTTCTTCCAGAACAACCTTATGGACTTAGGGATGTGTTCCTATTAACATTCTCTAGTCAAAGGATGTAAGGTTTCTGATTTTATTTTTGAGATTGTAGTTACAGAAAACATTTCTTCTCTTTCCTCTTTCCAAGCCTCCAAGCCCACTCATATACTCCTCCACTCTCTCCTTCAAATACATGGCCTCTTTTTTTCACTAATTCTTATGTAAATAGTCCATTCAAACACTGGGATAGAAACAATGGATCTGAAATATATTGCAGTATTAAATGTTAAGAAAGTATTCAACCACTGAGTGACCTACCTGCTTCCGGAGCCCTCCTCCATGGATCTTGGATTTAGTTTCCAAAGACTCATTCCACAGTTACTGCTGTCCCCTCCCACTTATGTGGCCTCCCCCCACAAAATCTGGAGGACTCCTGCTGCTTAGGTGCAGGCTACACAATTCAAAAGAACAGATGAATAACCTGCCTGCCAGCTGATCTGTCCCACTCCCAAGATTTGGTTCCCAAGGATCCATTCCACTGCCCCCACCCTGTCCTGCCTCACCACCGTCCTCTCATTCTGCTGTGCCCCTAACCCCAATTTCTGGGCAGACTTCTACTGCCCAGAAGCAAGCCACATAAATCAAAAGAACTGGAGAAGCTAATGACTGTTTAAAAAGCAGGTGCAGGCCAAGCAAGCCAGAAAAGGAGATCAATGAACTAAAGCAGAGACTCCCTGCTAGACCAGATAGCACACTGGCCTGCAGAATCACAGATACGCAAACTGCCAGTGCACTTTCTCCACTCAGTTCCCCCAGTTCATACTCCTTTCCACATCACCTTAGCCCAACCCTTTAACTCTGGCAAAGAGCCCCCTGCCATACCAAAGGCCAAACTAGGAACAAAGTATCTAGGAACCAAAGAACAAAACACCCACTCAACAAAGAATAACTCAGAAATCAGCACCTAGACCTGTAATCATCCCAAATACAGATGCCTAAATGCCAGTGTAAGAACACAATCAACAATGTCCAGGGTAATATTGAATCAACAGAGCCCAGCTATCCTACAACAGCAAGACTTGAATATTCCAACATAGCTGAAGGATAAGAAAATTACCTCTAGATCCAATTTTATGAAGATGATAGAGGTCCTTAAAGAGAAAATGAATAAATCACTGAAAGAAATCAAAGAAAAGACAAACAAAAATAGGAGTTACTTGGCAAATACCTTAAAGAATGACAAGAAAGCCAAGGGGGAAAAAACAAATAGGTGAAGGAAACTCTTAAAAACCTGAAAATGGAAATAGAAGTTATAAAGAAAAAAACAAACTGAGGCGATTCTGGAAATGGAAAATCTAGGTAAGCAAATATCACCACAAAATATAAGGATTGAAGAAAGATTCTCAGGCATGAAGATATGATAGAAGAAATACATTCATCATCAAACAAAACGTTAAATTTAGAACAATTCTAACATAAAACATCTAGGAAATCTGGGGCACTATAAAAAGAACAAATCTAGGGTTGAAAAGATGGCTCAGAGGTTAAGAGCACTGACTGCTTTTCCAAAGATCCTGAGTTCAATTCCCAGCAACAACACTGTGGCTCTCAACCATCTACAATGAGATCTGGTTCCCTCTTCTGGTATGGAGGTATACGTGCAGGGAGAATACTGTACATATAATAAATAAATCTTTAAAAAAGAAAAAAAAATCTAAGAATAGGAATAGAAGATAGAGAAGAATCCCAGCATAAAAACCCAGAAAACAAATTTAACAAAGTCATAGAAGAAAACTTTTCTAATATAAAGGAGATGCTTATAAGGTATACGAAGCTTACAAAACACCAAATAGGTTGGACAACAAAAGAAAGTCCCTGTTCCACATAACACTCAATACACTAAATATCTAGAAAAAAGAAAGAATATTAAAAGCTGCAAGGAAAAATGGCCAAGTAACATATAATGGCAGACCTCTTAGAATTACACCCTACCTCAAAACAGAGATTCTAAAAGCCAAAAGGGTCAAGAGTCTTTCAGACTCTTAAGAAACCACAGATACCATCTTAGACTACTATACCTAGTAAAACTTTCAATCACCATAGAGGAAGAAAACAAAATAATTTATGATAAACTCAAATTTAAAGAATATCTATCCACAAATACAGCCCTACAGAAGGTACTAGAAGGAAAAGTCAAACCCAATGAGGTTAACTATAAACTCTCTCTCTCTCTCTCTCTCTCTCTCTCTCTCTCTCTCTCTCTCTCTCTCCTTTTTCTCTCTCTCTTTCTACCACCACCACCACCACTACCAAAACCACTGCTACCACCACCACCAATATTTACAGGTCATTAATATCTCTCAATGTCAGTAGACTTGATTCCACAATAAAAGGGCACAGGGTAACAGAATGGAATCTCCTTTCTGCTACATAACATTATCTCATCTTTAAAGTTAGACATTACCTCAGAGGAAAGTGTTGGAGAAAATTTTTCCAAGATAATGAACAGAAACAAGCTGGTTTAAATATTTAATACCTAAGAAAATAGATGTCAAATGAAAATTAAAAGAGATGGAGAAAATTTCATGTTCATCAAAGAAAAATCCACTAAGAAGACATTGAAATTCTTAATATCTATGACCCAAGCAGAAGAGTAGCCATGTTTGGGAAAACCATTACTAAAGTTTAAGTCACAAGTTGAAACTTGGTGACCCTAGCTGAGAATCTCATCAGCTTGGGCTCAAGAGCATACCGTATCCAGGTGGGAAGCCCAGAGGAGGGAGATGACACCAACCCACCAATAAAGCCTTTGATCATAAATTTGTCTTACTTGCAAGAAATGTAAGGGTAAAGATGGAATAGAGATTGAGGGAGTGGGAAACCAATGGCTGGCTCAACTTGACACCCACCTCATGGGAGACAGCCAACCCCTGTCAGTATTAATGATACTCTGACATGCTTTCAGACAGGAGCCTAGAAACACTGCCTTAGATGCTTCATCTATCAGCTGATGGAAACAGATGCAGAGACCCACAAACAATAGGCTATGCTCACAGAGTTCTGTGGAAAAGTGGGAGGAAAGATAAAAGGAGATGGAGGGATCAAGGATACCACAAGAAGATCTACAGAGTCAACTAACCTGGGCACATGGGAGCTCACAGACACTGAACTACCAACCAAAGAGCATACATTGACTGGGCCTAGGCCTCCTACACATATGTAGCAGATTACAACATAGTCATCATGTGGGTCCCCTAACAATGAGAGTAGGGGCTATTTCTGGTTTTGTTGCCTGCTACTGGATCCCTTTCCCATAGTCAGGCCCCTGTGGGAAAAGATGCACTTAGTCCAGCTGTGACTTGAAGGTGCCAAGGTGGGTTCATATCCCTTGGGGGCATCCCCTTCTCTGAGTGGAAGGCAAAAGGAGAATGGGGATAAAGGGTATGAAGGTGAGATTGGGAGGAGAGGAGGGGGGAGGTAAGATCAGGTTGTAAATTAAATTTAAAAATTAAAAAAATAGTGGAAACTCACAGATTCATCACCAATAGACAGGTCACTGAGACAAAAACTTAACAGAGAAATTATTGAGATAACAGATGTTATGAATCAAATGGACCTAACATATCTCTGGGACATTTCATCCAAACACAAAAGAATATACCTTCTTATCAGCACCTCATGGAAACTTCTCCTAAACTGACCCAACGGCAAAGTTGAAACAATTTCAGCGGCAAAACAATTAGTATAAAATACATATTCATAACTTCACATTTATATAAAAAGTAAATGTCTCATGCAGAATTCAAAATAATTACATACTTTACCTTTAAATGGATAAGTAAGTGCTCAGTCCCTAAGTGCGGTTTGGAAGGCAGAGGATACAAAAGTAACTTCATGTTTGAAAATTCTACTATTCATTACCTTAACCAGGTGGTAAAGGACAACATGAATCGGAAACAGAGTCACATTGACATTGTATACCCTCATTGTGAGGGGATAAGAATGACAATTAATTTCTATAATCTACCCCAAACCAGAACCATAGAGTCTCAGAGTTTGGTGGAGAGTGGGGTCTGACTTTCACACCTACTCTGGTGCCTCATATTTGACCATGTCCCCTGGATGGGGAGACCTGGTGGCACTCAGTGGAAGGATAGCAGGCTACCAAGAAGAGACTTGATACCCTATGTGCATATAAAGGGGGAGGTTAATCCCCCTTAGGAACAGTCATAAGGGAGGGGAGTAGGGGGAAAATGGGAGAGAGGGAAGAATAGGAGGATACAAGGGATGGGATAACCATTGAGATGTAACAAGAATAAATTAATAAAAAAAGAAGTTATGGGTACTAATTCAGACATTTCAGATGTGAATACATATCCAGAAGTTACTACATAAAACCCATAAAAGTAGAAACCGACCACTTCCAGGGTGGCAGGTAGGGAAGTAATAGAGAGAAAATAGCAAGGTACAAGTGATCTGATAGGTACAATGGGAAAATAGGTGGGAGAACTTTAATTAGTGAAAGAGGAGGAAGATAAAAACAGATGAAGGAGCGAAGAAGGTAAAAGAACAGTAAGGAGCTCTGTAAAGGTCAACTATTTACCCACCTCCAAAAGTACAATAAAATGCAAGTCTATTTATAAAGATATATATATAGTTTAAATTTAATTTTCTTATCTGTGCTAACAACTCTTCCTCTAGGGGCCAAGAACATCTAACAAAACCACTAGTACCAATCATGAGAAGCCCACAACTAATAAAAATATGGAGTTGTAGACCCCGGTTCCAATGACACACCTACAAAAAATCTCCTGCACCTAAAGCTCAAAGGGCACTACAGAAAAGGGTATGGAGAGATTGTTACAGAGGATCAGAGTGTACTGTGATACTGTCTCCTATTAATGTCAAAAGCTACACCATAAAGTCTCACCAACATGACGGCCTGAACATGAGCTGAACAAGGATGACAGCAATAGCCATGCTAAAGTGGATGGGGGAAAGTTCTGGAGCCTCAACCCTACACAAAGAACATGCAACTAAGGAATGCTGAGAGTAGGAGAAATAAATTTCCCCACGGAAGATTGTACCAATTGGTTATCTGATATCAAATGGTCAGCTGTGAACACATGCATACAAGTAACATTATATAGTCTATGCAGGTTTTATTTGTGTATTTAGGAAGTTATATATAAATATGTATTATGAGCCTGGTGTGCTGGTGCATGCCTTTAATCCTAGCACTTGGGGAGGGAGAGGCTAGCAGACCTGTAAATTCGAGGCCATACTGGTCCACAAATTGAGTCCCTCTCAAGTTCATATCCTTCTTTTTGATTTTTTAACTCACTCCAATTAAAGTTAATACCACCAGCCTCACTCCTAATGAAAAGTGACTTTCCTTCACTCACCAGCCATCAGTTGTCCTAGTCATATAGCACCTAAAGCCCCTCCTCGATACATGCTGGTATTTTTAACTGGCTTGCTATTGTATAGATCTTGTATAGGTAACCACAAGTGCTTTGAATTCATGTGTGCCATTGTCCAAGTCATGTCTAGAGGACTGCATTTTACAGCACTCTTCTCCATCTTCTGGCTCTTATATTTTTTTCTGTTCTTTTTTCTTCAATGTCCTTTGAGTCTTGGGACAGTGGTTGATATAGTTGCTCAGCATTCACAGTCACTTATTCTCAGAACTTCGAACAGTTAATGAATCTCAGTATTAATCGCCACTTATATCAACAAGAACTTTCTTTGACCAAGGTTGTGAATGCCACAAATCTATAAATATAAGCATAAATATCTATAAGACAGATTGACATGACCATTTAGAAAAACAATATTTTGAGCTTCTTCTATAAGGTTTCCAGGCCTACAAGTTCTGACCAGCTTTATAGTACTAGACATAAAGTATCTCCAGTGGATCAGGATAATGGTTGGTTTGATATCTACCATAAAGTGAAGTCTATGAACAACAAATAGAATTTAGTTACAAATGTTCCTGATAATGTTACTTTGATTTGTCAATAAAATGAACTTAGAGTCTAGATGGTCTCCACATTTTGGGATTAAGTTATTTATAATGATTCATATCCCCTAGGAAAACCAACATATTCAGATATTCAGTCAAATACCATTTAACCTTCTCACCACAACATTGCTGTGAATAGCTGAAATCTTTTCAGATCTTTGTAAGAGTGTAACCACGCATATTCATGCTCTTGATTTTTGATGGAACCAGCCTCTTAAAAGATAAAGCCACTGTCTAAGGAAAAAAATATGCTATAAACTAGCCTGTGTGAGACAATATCCCTGTTATTGTTCAAATTGGGTTGCCCCAGAACCATATCCCTGGTTGCAGCACACTGTGAAAGATATATTCTCTACCACACACCTCACACCCCACACTCAGGTGATTTTCTTTAAATCTTTGAAGACTTTAGTAAATGAACTTTAGAACTGCAGTTTTTCAGACATTTTATTTGCAGAGGCACCTTTATAAAATAGAAAGAATGCAAATTATTCTGCTCTCCCATCTTTTTCCTCCCTTAACCTATTTATAATTTCATTCCAAAATAACTTTTGAGCAAACTGTTCTAGGGCAAAGTAGTTCTAAGCACATTGGAGCACTAGGTCTGTCTGACAGTGTTAGACCAGTTGATGTGATCAGTAGTCATCCCCACAGACCACAAAATATTTAGGGAGATAACTCCTTTGTGAGAGAAAGGAGCATAGATCAAAAGGGTCATTTTCTGACGCCTACTGGGGACCATGGCAAAGCATCCTCTTTCCTACTTTCTGAGAGGTGAGAAATTTGTGGAATATCGAACATCTGGCAATTACTCACCTGGGTGCTGGCTAATGATAGCCGTAATGAGATGGAGCAAGGCCAATATTCTTCCTGCTGTGCTCTTATTAGTGAGAAATAGTATCTACCTGTCATATTTCTATTTTTACCCACCAGGTAATCTGAGCAAGGAGGAATCCATGCAGCGTTTCTGAGGCAGTAAGGAAGAGAAACAGAGAATATCCTGAGGAAAGTATGTTGTGGTGGGATATTTAGCCACTGGAAGTGGGGGCGGGGTAGTGGGGTGGGGTGGGGGTGGGGTATCAGGGATGACAAAACATGGAGTAGAATACAGTTTCAGTAGAAAAGTGCAATACAGCTAAAAGTACAGTAACCCCTGCTCTTACACAGTCACATGGCCTCACATAAATATTTTTATTAATTTATTTATTCAATTTACATCCGTGTCATAGCCACTCCCTCCTCTCCTCTCAGTCCCACCCTCTCTCTTATCCTGGCTCCCAGGTTTCTTGGAAAAGGGCAGCCCCCCTACCCATCCTCCAAGCTCCTCAAGTTACAGTCAGGACTGAGTTAGTGCACATCCCTTGTGGCCTGAGAAGATAGTCCAGTCAAGAGGAAGTAATCTGAAAAACAGGCAACAGAGTCCTTGTCAGAGACAGGCCCTGCTCCCCTTACTAGTGGACCCACATGAAGCCTGAGCTGCTTACTAGCTAAATCTGTGTAGAATACTTAGGTCCAGTCCTTGGTTGGTGCTTCCTACTCCACAGGCCCCTCTGGGCCCTGGTTAGTTGACTCTGTTGGCCTTCTTGTGGCGCTGTTGTCATCACCCGCCCCCGTTTTGCACTAGACTCCCTTTTCTTTGTCCAATGTTTGGCTGTGAGTCTCAGCATCTGTTTTGAAATGATGCTGAGTGGAGCCTCTCGGAGGACGACTCTGCTGGACTTTTGTCTACAAGCAAAGTAGAGTATTGTTAATAGTGTCAGGGGTTGGTTCTCATAAAATTTTAATCCATGAAAACCTCCACGGTTCTTTAAAGACTGATTAAATGAACAATTTCTACATTTACTTTGCCTCAAAACTTCAGTGCAAAATGGTTTCTCCCTTCTTCAAATTGCTTTTTCTAGATCTTATAAGTAGTTATAATCACATGACACTTGTATATATTATATTCCCAATAAGAATGATGCAAAGAAACCATTTCAAAAGCTTTATGAAAATCCTATTTGAAATAATTGGTCTTCTTGAAGGAGATCATTGGAAGAATGTCTAGGTAACGCATGACTTACCTCTGATTCATATTAGGTCACACCTTTGCACTGAACTCATCATGAAGCCTCTTCTATTGAGCTACAATGTCTTTTGATTTCAGTAGATGATACTGTAAGAGTGGATTATTCTATTTTATTGAAGCCATGCTATTAATAACACTCAAGGATCTCCTGTCTTCTAGATGTATTTTAAAGTATTTGCAGTTCTCTGAAGTACAGGAGGCTTTATATTTTTATCTTTGAAGTGTGGGATGTATAAAACTAAGTTATTCATATATGATTGCATTGTTGCTATTATTGTTTTATTGCTCTGTTTTTGATATTTTGATTATCAAGTGTCTACACCATTTTTGAGACAGAGTTAGGTGGCCTTAAAGTCTTCTTTAAAACCAAGAAGAGACTTGATACCCTATGAGCATATACAGGGGGAGGAAATGCCCTTCAGGAACAGTCACAGGGGAGGGGAATAAGGGGAAAATGGTAGGGAGGGAAGAATGGGAGGATACAAGGGATGGGATAACCATTGAGATGTAACAAGAATAAATTAATAAAAAATGTTTTAAAAAGTGAGACCTGAAAAATGTATTTTTATGTATTCAGATTACATCCCGATTGTTATCACCTCCCTTGTATCTTCCCATTCCCACCCTACCTTGCTTTTCCACCTTGTTCCACTCTCCTAGACCTCCGAGAGAAGGGGACCTCCTCCCCCACCATAGGATCACAGCATATCAGGTCTCATCCAGATAACCTGCTTCCCCTTCCTCTGTGTCCCCAGAGGGCCTCCCCACCAAGGGGAGTGATCAAATCAGGGTCGTGGGAGTGATCAAATCAGGGTCATCAGAGTTCATGTGAGAAGCATTCCCTGCTCCCACCATAACCATGGAGAATGAGCTGTCCATTGGCTATATCTGAACAGGGGGGTCTAGGGTACTACATGCATTGTCCTTGGTTGTTGTAATAGTTTGTGCAGGCTCCCCTGGGTCCAGATATGCTCACCTTGTTGGCCTCCTTGCAGGGCTCATGAACACTCTGGGTCCTTCCATTCGCCCACTCTCTGTGCTCCACCCAGAGTCCAACAGCAAGACCCAGAATCTGTCCCTACCCCATGCTGGGTGGAGTCTTTCAGAAGATATCTATGTTGGGCTAATATCACTTAGAAGTGAATATACACCATGTGTGTCTTTCTAGGTCTGGGTTACCTCACTCAGGACAATCATTTCTAGTTGCATCTATTTGCCTGCAAATTTCATGATGTCTGTGTTTTTAATAGTTGAGCAGTATTTCATTGTGTAAATATACCACAGTTTCTTTATCCATTCCTTGGTTAAGGGACATGTATATTGTTTCCAGATTCTGGCTACTACAAATAAAGATGTTACAAACATAGTTGAGTAAATGTCCTTGTTGTATAGTGGAGCATCTTTCAGGTATATGCCCAGGAGTGTTATGGCTGGGTCTTACAGTAGCCCCATTCCCAATTTTCTGAGAAAGATCCAGGCCAGATTGATTTCCAATGTGGTTGTATAAATTTGCACTGCCACCAGCAATGGAGGAGTTTCCCCCTCTTCCACACCCTCACCAGCATGTGCTACCCTAGAATTTTTTATCCTAGATATTAATTTATGTGTAAGATGGAATCTCAGAGTTGTTTTGATTTGCATTTCTTTAATAACTCAGGATTTTGAGCGTTTCTTTGAATGTTTTCTTGGCCATTCAATGTTCTTCTGTTGAGAATTCTCTGTTAAGCTCTCTATCCCATTTCTTAATTGTTTTTGTTTGTTTGTTTGTTCGTTGGCATTTAATTTCTTGATTTCTTTATATATTTTGGATAGTAGCCTTTTGTTAGATGTAAGGTTGTTGAGGATCTTTTCGCAGATTGTAGGCTCTCATTTTATTCTGTTGATAGTGTCCTTTTCCTCACAGAAGCTTTTAAGTTTCATGATGTTTCATTTACTAATTGTTGAACTTAGAGCCTGAGCTGTTGGTGTTTGTGCAGGAAGAGTTCATTCAAGGCTCTTTCCCAATTTTTCTTCCAAAAGATTTAGTGTGTCTGGTTTTATATTGAGACCTTTAATCCACTTGGATTTTAGTTTTGTGCAAGGTGAGAAATATGGATATATTTGCATTTTCTACATGTAGATATCCACTTACCCCATCACCATTTGTTGAGTATGCTATCTATTTTCCATTGTATAGATTTGGCTTCTTTGTCAAAAATCAAGTGTCCGTGGGTATGTGGGTTATTTTCTGTCTTTGATTCCATTGATCAACTATTCTATTTCTATACCAGTACCATGTTCTTTTTATTACTGTTGCTCTATACTACAGCTTTAGATCAGGGATGGAGTTATATCCTGAAGACCTTTTATTGTACAGGCTTGTTTTAGCTATTGTGGGTTTTATGTTTTTCCATATGAAGTTCAAGTTGATGTTTCAAGTTCTGTAAATAATGGTGTAGGTATTTTGATAGGGATTACATTTCATCTGTAGATTGCTTTGAGAAAGATGGCCATTTTTTACTAAGTTAATCCTACTGATCCATGAACAAGGGAGATCTTTCCATCTTCTGATATCTTCTTCAATTTCTGTCTTTAGAGATTTGAAATTTTTTCATACTTTCTTGGTTTGAGTTACCCCAAGATACTTTACATTATTTGTGGATATTGTGAAAGGTAGTGTTCCTAATTTTTTAGCCCATTTGTCACTTATATAGAGGAGGGCTATTGATTTTTTAAAAATTAATACTGTGTCTGTCCACTTTGCTGAAGGTATTTATCAACTATAGGAGGTCTCTGGTTAAATTTTGGTGGCCACTTATGTATACTATTGCATCATTTGTGAATAGCAATACTTTGACTTCTTCTTTTCCTATGTGGATCCACTTGATCTCCTTTTGTTGTCTAATTGTTCTAGCTAGAACTTCAAGTACTATATTGAAGAAATATGAAGAGAATGGGCAGCTTTGTCTACTCCCTGATTTTAATGGAATTTATTGGAGTTTCTCTCCATTTAATTTGATGTTGGCTATCAGCTTGCTATATATAGCCTTTATTATGTTTAGGTATCTACCTTGTATCCCTGATCTCTCCAAGATGTTAAACATGAATGGGTGTTGGATTTTGTCAAATGATTTTTTGGCATCTAAAGAGATGATCATATGTTTTTTCTTCTTTTTCTTTCAGTTTGTGTATATGTTGAATTATATTGATGAATTGCCATATATTGAACCATCCCCAAATATCTGGGATGAAATCTACTTGGTCATGGTGAATTATTTCTTTGAAGTGTTCTTGGATTCTGTTTGTGAGTATTTTACTGAGTATTTTTATACCAATGTTAATAAGAGAAATTGGTCTGAAATTCTCTTTCTTCATTGGGTCTTTGTGTGATTTAAGTATCAAGGTGAATGTGGCCTCATTGAATGAGTCTGGTAATGCAACTTTCATTTTGATTTTGTGGAATAGTTTGAAAAGAATTTGTATTGGCTCTTCTTTGAAGGTCTAGTAGAATTCTGCACTGAAATCATCTGGCCATGGGAAATTTTTTGCTGAGAGACTTTTGTTGACTGCTCCTATTTCTGCAGGAGATATAGGACTATTTAATTTGTTTACATGATCTTGATTCAACTTTGGTAAGTGGAATTTATCAAGAAAATTGTCTATTTCATTTAGATTTTCAAATTTTGTGGCATATAGACTTTTGAAGTAAGACCTAATGATTCTTTGGATTTCCTCAAGGTCTCTTGTTATATCTACCTTTTCATTTATGATTTTGTTGATTTGGATAATATCTCTTTGCCTTTTAGTTAGTTTGGCTAAGGGTTTGTTTGTCTTGTTGGTTTTCTAAAAGAACCAGCTTTTGGTTTTGTTGATTCTTTTAATTGTTCTCTTTGTTTCTAATTTATTGATTTCAGCCCTGAGCTTTATGATTTCCAGCCATCTACTCCACTAGTGTGTATCTGCTTCTTTTTTTCCTGGGCCTTCCAGGAGTGCCGTTAAGTTGCTCATGTGCAATGTTTCCAATCTCTTTATGAAGACTCATTGATATAAACTTTCATCTTAGTACTGCTTTCATTGTATCCCATCAATTTGGGTGTGCTGTACCATCATTTTCATTGAATCTTAGTAAATCCATATTTTTTTTGTTATTTCAATCTTCTTCTATCAGTTGGGGCTTGCTTTGTGACATACTATATGTCAATTTTGGAGAAGGTTCCCTGAGATGTTGTGTAGATATTTATTAGTTCCATTTGATTCATGACATCTGTTAGTGTCATTATTTCTCAGTTTAGCTTCTGTTTTGTTGACCTATCCTTTTGTGAAAGGGGGTGTTGAAATGTCTTTCCTTATCTCCTTTGGTTAATTATGATTGAAAGTCTATTTTATTAGATATTAGAATGGCTACTCCACCATTTGTTTGAAAGACCTTCTTCCAGCTCTCAGATAATATCTATCTTTGTGTCTCAGATATGTTTGTTGTATGCAGCAGAATGTTGGGTCCTGTTTCAACATCTTTTCTGTTAGTTTGTATCTCTTTATTAGAGAGTTGAAACCATTGATGTTAAGATAGATTAATGACCAATGACTGCTACATCTTTTTATTTTGTTTTTTGTTGTGGTAGTGTGTTTGTGTGTTTGTTTAGTTTTTATTTTGCTAATGTGAAATTACCTATTTCCTACGTTTTCCTGGGTGTAGTTTGCTTCTTTGGGTTGGAGTTTTCCTTCTAGTATCTTCTGTAGGGCTGGATTTGTGAGTAGGTACTGCTTAAATTTGTTTTTGTCCTGTAATGTCTTGTTTTCCCCATCTATGGTTATTGAAAGTTTTGCTAGGTACATTAGTCTGGACTGGTATCTGTGGTCACTTTGGGTTTGCAAGACATCTGCCCAAGCCCTTCTGGCTTTTTGGTCTCTTCTGAAATATCAGGTGTGATTCTGATAGGTTTGTCATTGTATGTTACTTAGTATTTTTCCCTTGTCTCTTTTAATACTTTTTTTCTTTTTTCTTTTTTCTTTTTTTATTAATTTATTCTTGTTACATCTCAATGGTTATCCCATCCCTTGTATCCTCCCATTGTTCCTTCCCTCCCATTTTCCCCTTATTCCCCTCCCCTACGACTGTTCCTTTGTTCTGTATATTTAGTGTTTTGAGTAATTGGGGGAGGCAGAATATAATCTATGTACATTATAAGAAATTCTCAAAGAATTAATTAAAACATTTAAGAAATGCAATAAAAACAAAAACTCTTTAGCCAATATTATCATCTATTTAATAATCAAACCTTTCATCATTATGAGTAAAATTTTACTCTAATAATACATTGTAGACTATGTGATATATTACAATCATGAAAAATTCCAAAAGTTCAGAAGATGCAAACTACCCCAGTCTCCCATATTTTATCAACTTGAGCTTTACTTCAGAGGAATTTTTATCAGTTTTCTGCTCATCTTTCCTGTTTCTTCTGTGTAGTTCAGTTCATAAGGACAGGGATTAATTTATTATTAATTAATAAGGAAATCATTCTTTGACAGTGATTTACTCTTTTGTAATAGCTTCATAGTATCTTATTGTGTAAAATACTTTACTTATCACCTTCATGAGGAAGTTTTTAATCATTTAAAAGTTTTTACCAACATAAATATATTTTAATAAATTTTACATGCATCTGTATGTTCCATTATACTCTATGAGAATATAGAGAAAATGCCTTCTAATTTAGAAGGTGTGTGTGTGTGTGTGTGTGTGTGTGTGTGTGTGTGTGGTGTATGTATATAGATACAAAGATTTTACCAATTTGTACCTCTTTGACACTGTAAGATAATTAAAATATTTCACCATCAACAAATTGCTCAAGTTAATTCGTAAACTTTTGTGCTTTTGCCAGAATCATATTTAAGTTTAGGGTTATCTGATAGTTAGCTTCCTATTCAATTTAGATAACATATAGTATTTTTTTTTTCCAATTCTTGCTGTGCAGACCAGATTAGTCTTGAACTTATCATCTTTTAGCCTCATCCTTCTAAGTGGGATTACAAGTGTCCATAGCCACACTCAGCTATTACATATGTGTTAATATGAAATAATATTATACTAGTATATTATATTAGTTATATATGTATAAATAATAATCCTTTGATTTCTTCAACCCCAATCACTGTGTATGGAAAATAAGAAACATAGAAGTAAATTCTTTTTCCTAGTCCTTCCTTTAAGACATTTTGATTTTACAATGCATTATTTTATGTTTCTAAATCTGATGATTATTGTATATTTAATTTATAAGTTGCCTTTATAAATTGATTTGTTATATTTTATAGGCAGTTTTCAACAATAACCACATGATTAAGTAGTTTTAATGCTTAAATCTAGAATATTTCAGCACTACATTTTCTTTCCTTGGATGTTTGTTATTTTCATTCCTCAGTTTGTACTGGAATATGTATTTCCCTTTTGCTTAATGACTCTTGTCTTACAGTAGTTTCCCTGGAAACAGACAGAGACAAAGATGCATATACAGAAGGCTGATAGTTCTGGAAGTGATGAGAAATAATAACTATAAAGGAGCAAGGACGGCAGTGTGTGTGGGTCATGTAATTGTGACAAGGCTTGGGCCAGTTGGATGGAGAGTTCTAGACATGGGTTTCACTTTCTATAGCCTTTCAGGGTTGCTCTATAACTCAGAATTTGGGCTGATCCAATCATTATGCTTTCTGAGGGTTTCAATTTACTGAAGCTCCTTACCTGGCAATCCTCAGCAGACAGCACCTCAATAGTAAGGCAAAGGAATGATTTACCCCTGAAAAAGAAGTTTTTTTTTCTCAAACTTTTTAACCATTAAAATTACATGTGCGTGGGTGGGTGTTAATTGTTGTCCAGAATCTAATGGTGCAGGGTAAATATGATCCTGGGAAGGTTAATATTCTTTTCTTTTTAATACATTTTTTTAACTTATTCATATTACATCTCAATTGCTATCCCATCCCTTGTATCCTCCCATTCCTCCCTCCCTCCCACTTTCACCCTATTCCCCTCCCCTATGACTGTGGCTGAGGGGGACTTTCTTCCCCTGTATATGCTCATAGGATATCAAGTTTCTTCTTGGTAGCCTTTTATCCTTCCTCTGAGTGCCACCAGGCCTCCTCATCCAGGGGATGTGGTCAAATATGGGGCACCAGAGTTTGTGTGAAAGTCAGACCCCACTCTCCACTCAACTGTGGGGAATGCCCTGTCCATTGGCTAGATCTGGGTAGGAGTTACTCTTTTCCAAGTTAACTATTTTAATCTGCCCAGAAGCATTTTTCATTTTCTGAAAATTCGAAACTTACACCAAAGTATGTCTAATATTACTGGCTATTCATTAATCATGCTTTGTGCTCAGCAATAAAACATGGCTTTATTTCTTTCTTATTTTCTCTCTCTGTCTTCCTCTGTCTCTGTCTCTGTCTCTGTCTCTGTCTGTCTCTGTCTCTGTCTCTGTCTCTCTCTCTCTCTCTCTCTCTCTCACTCTGTCTTTCTCTTTTCTGCACAACTATTATCTCAGTTTTTCTTCTGTTCTTCTTCAGGAACATAAATATTGCTTGAGAACACTAGTCCCAATGTCAATTCTTTAAATATACCTTCGATATTTGATAGCATCTTTCATCTCTCCCCTTCTTATCTTCAATGACTACTTACCAAATTTATTTTCTTTACTACTGATTTATTTTATTTCAGTGACCAAATCTGTTATTTCCTGTTTAGGCTTTGATGATGATGATGATGATGATGATGATGATGATGATGATGATGACATCTGCTGAATTTCCCTCTCAGCTACTCTTCTCTTCATTTGGATCCATATTCCATCCATTCTGTTGCTGTCTTGGTTAATTTCTTCTCTAAATTCCTTCTTTTCCCTAGAATCTACATTTTATTTCCCCAAAACCTTCAATTCTTTATTACTGAAAGTTGTGTATTTTAACATGTAGCCCAGATTTGAGATAGTATAATTATTTCTTATGTTTCTGTATTAATACTCTTCTTCCATGATATAATTCACACAGTACATTAAGATCTATTTCTATTTTGGTTCATTTACTCTTATGTCTACATAGTAAGACAAATAATCCAGACTTAGTGTGGATTCGTTTCCTCTTTCTCACTGCCCAACTTAATGTTAAGAACATCTTTTGCACAATTTTCTGAATGACAATGCATATGCACAGCTCCTATAAAATGAACATGGCAAATCTGCAGACTATTAACTGTCGTATAGAATGATTATTAATATTTAATATTGATTCATATTATAGTAAAGCGGTAATTACTCCTTAACCTGTGATTTCTCCAAATAACCACACATAGAGACTATGATTTATTCAAAAGCTAAACACAGGACTGAGCATAAAATCTAATCTACTGCCCACTATTAATATCTTCCTACCACCCAAACTCTTCTAGAATTGGTCATTTATCCTCATCTCCTTGTGATCCTTCTGCTATGCCCCAAAGCACATGCACCTTCGTTCTACCTCTCTCTTTCTCCTGCCAAGCACAGTGTCAGAAGTTTTTTTTATTCAATCAGTGAAATTTGGGAGGCAAGGTTTGTGAGTGTTTGCTCATAGAACAGTAAGAATCTTGGAGAGGGCAGGCAATTAACATCTGAATACATAATAACTCTATATCAAGCACAAAAATTCACATTTTCTGTCTAATGAGAAAGACTTTTGATCTTATTGTTCCTATATGATATTCCTATATTCTGCCTTCTTCTTCTCAAACCCTATATAAAAACAAACATCCATTACCTAAGAGAGCAACCAAAACCTACCTAGCCCAACTAAGAAAATGGGACACTGGTCTCTTAAAATTATTTTGATGATTTGGGTTTCTTTATGGGGGCTCAAAGGAAGATGGGAAACATGGTTATGTAATCTAGTAGTGACATTTGTTGTCCAGTTTCTACATGTTGAGAAATTGCAGGATTAAATGAAGTCCTGTTTTGAACAGTTTGAAATGCTGGACCAATTGGGATCAGCAGCTTTCTTTGAAGCTGTCCTGGAAACAAGCTTTGGTGGAACAGCAACTGAAGCAGTCTGAGGCAGGAGAACATAGGTTGTTATATTAGAATATCCTACATCAGCATCCCTCTCAGCATCCTTTAGGATGAATTCTGTCAGATCCAATCCAACTTCACCAGGATCTGGTTCTTTTGCACTTAAAACATAATTTCTTACAAGTAATACAGTTATAAAATTATAAATGTATGAGATATGCAGAATGTACAGATAAATCAAGAATGTTTTTCGACTCTTCATTTGAGCAGACGAAAGACATCTATATTTCTTATACACTAGTTTGGACTGTGACCAAATTGTAGGATGATTTTTATTTATGCCATATAAAGGATGGCTTGATGAGTCCTGAGAACTTTGTAGTAATGGATTTGTTGGCCAAGCACAGTTGAAATTCTGGCTGGAGACATTTATATGTCCCTTTCTCTTTTAGAGAAGCTCCAATATAGAGGGTTTATATATATATATATCCTGTTTGGGTCTTTTGTTTTCCCTTTTTTCTGTCTGCAGCCAGTGACTTCAGGAGGTCTCCCTTTATCAAATCTGATTTTTATGAGTTTGGATGAAATCCATACTTTTTCTTCTCCTGTATGAACATACACAACACAATGTGTAATGCATTCCCTGCTCTCCCTTCTGTAGCTAGGATATCTTTGAAACAAACAGGCTGAAGTAATTCATCAGTTTTTTTTCCATAATCCAATGTCTCTCATGGAGAAGAGGAAAGAAAAATAAAGGAGCAGGTCACAATGGGCTAGCATGAACAAGAAGCACAGGGCCAGAAGCAGCTTGTTCTGAGGATGAGCATGATGGAGAGAAGCAACACAAATGGAACATGTGCAAGTATTTATGGGAATTTTGGATAGGATGTGTGGCTGGGAGATAACAAGGTAGCTTAGGGTATTAAGACCTGCCCAGGCCCAATGTTTAAGGCATATTAAAAACCTAACAGTTGTCTGTGTCTTTTATTTCTATTATAGCTGGTTAAATAATAACCACTGCTTTAATAATCATATAAATCAATATTAAATATTAATAATAATTTTACAACACTGTCCATTGAAAGGGGAAATTTTTCTGGTTCTAAGAGTTTAATTTATGGAAACCAATTTATTCGTTAATAGAAACATTCTAAAATTTAAAGGGCTTACATTTTTCATATGTGCATATATCTCTTACTTTTTCCTAGGTTATTGCAAAGAACTCCTAGTATGCTTAGCCCTACTTTATCTCTGCTAGCTTTAGATTTTAGAATATAATTTACTATTTTGATGTTTTAGCATAGACAATGTTACATTTCTAGAACCTTTAAGTCTTGAAATGGTTGTGGTTTGTTTAATTGAGATAGAGTTTCACAATGCAGCCTTGGATAACCTGGGACTGACTATATAGACCACATTGACCTTGAACTCACAGATATTCACCTTTCTTTGCCTCTTGAGTGCCAGAATTAAAAGCATTTGACATCATGGCCAGTCCTTGAAACATTTTTAAAGAGCCTTTATAGAGAATGTAGTAAAATCCCTACTTATGTTTATCCACATAGGCTATTACATGTCTGAAGCTTTTCTCTAAGGTAGAATGGTTGGACACGCAATGGAAATGGTAGGTTTTCTCCACCTTAGTTTCTCTTTATATTTTAATATTTAGATATTAAATTTTAATATTTATACTCACAATTTAGAATCTATCTAAGCCTCCAATAGTATGCTGGTTATTTTCCTATCTTTAAAAAAAAAACTGTTGTCTTCACTCTTCCATATTCTGCCTTATATTGTAATGGATAGACCCTGAAAAGCCAGGTTCCCACACTTTCATGTTATTTGGCCTCTCCCTAAGAGAAACATTAATGGTATTAATTACTGTTCTGTGGCTGGGAATACACACCATGACCACGACAACTCTTATAAAAAGAAAGTATTTAATTGGTAACTGCCTTACAGTTTCAGAAGTTTAGTTTACTATCATCATGGCAGGGAGCATGTCAGCAAGAAGACAGACAGTGAAACTGTATCTGACAGCTACATCCTGATCCATAGATGACCCGGCCTGCCGGGGTTCGACTAATGTTCCGGAGGAGAATTCTCCTGTATAGGGACAGAACACAAGACACGAAGAAGAGCAAGTCTTTGATCAAGCTCTCAAACTTTATTGTTCAGGTAGAAGGTTTTATAAGGCAGGGGACAGGGAAGCATATTGCTATGGCAACCCAGCTGCAGGCTATCTCAAGATGCGAGGAATTCCAAGCAGGTCACAACGTTCTGCCACATCAAATATTTTGCTATCTTTATCTAATCTAATTGCTAAACTACAACAGGGTGGCTCCATCTAAATCTTATCTTTAGTCTAACTGTCAAACCACGACAGGGTCAGCTGGTTTCTGGTAAATGACAGACTGCTGGAGAAATAGGAACCTAGGCTCTGACAACATGGCTAAACGTTGGCCACATGGCCTACCGTCCCCAACAGACAGAGAAGATGATGGATGATATTGGGCTTAACATGAGCTTTTAAAGTCTCAAAACCTCCAGAGATATGGCCATGCCTACTATTCCTTCTAATCCTAACAAAAAGTTCCACTCCCAGGTGACTAAGCATTTAAATATGTGGTCCTGTGAGAAGCATTCTTAGTCAAGTCACCATAAGGATCTGTTAGAATATAGAAAGAATTAAAAAGCCACAGTGTTTCTCAGTCATTCAGAAGTGCCCCTTATAGGGTCTTTGGTTTCTTTATGGTCCATTACTTTCAACACTCAAGCTGTTAACAAATAGCTACATATCCCTGTCCCCTTTCAGACAGCCTTCAGATCATCATAGGGTATTTTATTGTCATCCCTTGAATTACTCCACTGTTGTGTGTTTTGCTTATCCTTTCATCACCTAGGTAACCAATTCTCTATATTAAATAGCTCCTTTTAGGGAAAAAACCTTATAGATGTTTGTTTCCTTGACTCACTCACTTAGATCTGACTAATCCATTTAATTTCTCAAATTGGTTCTTATATTTAGAAGAAATATCTTTTAGAATTTAAACGTTTTTAATTTCTGGTGTGGCCTCCACATTTCCTGATTCTCTGCTTTTTTTTTCTTTGTCAGTATTTCAATGGAGAAAGTAAAGGAACACAAATAAGATGACATTAACTAGCAACTAGTATAATACATTTTGTCCCTGTCTATATAAGAAAGTGCAATATAATCATATCTGATGCCATTATTCTTTGCAGGTCCATCCTCAAGTACAAGGTGAAAACCATTCAGAAAGTGAACTTGATGAGTCAATTTCTATGAAAGATAATTTATGTAACATTTCTTTGAGACTCTGGATATACTGCTATGAAAAATTAGTGGCAGAGAGGGCAAAGAAATTTTAAGGATATAATAAAAAATTTTTGCTAGAATTTTTATTTTTTTTGTGACAAAATATACTAAATTTGGTAAGTTAATTCTAGAGACATTTGGTGTGGTGCCCACAGAGTTCAGAAATCCCATGACACCTGAAGCCAGTTACAAATATGAGACCCTCAAGAACATTTATATGTTCAATAATTTGTTACAAGCCCTCAGTATACTTACCAGAAGCCACTAGAGTCATGGTTTGCTGAGGATTAAAATTAGTAAAAGGAGAAGATACAATGACAAAGTCCAGGAAGTACCAAGTGTGAGGTTTCCAGCTTTTCTGAGCTAGTAGAATTACAAATTCTGCTAATTTTTAAAAATTTATTTCTAGTTTATGTGTATGGGTGTTCTGTCTGCATATATATATGTGCATTTGTGTGCCTGGTTCCCACAGAAGACAGAGATGGAAATTGGATCCCCTTGAACTGCAGTTTCAGATAGTTGTGAGCAACCATGTAGGTGCTGGGACTCAAACCTGGGTTTTCTGCAAGAGCAGACAGTGTTCTTAACTACTTTGCAGCCTATTCAGCCCATAATTGTTGATTTGTATTGACAATATTGTGTGATCATGCACAAAGATTACTGCTAATGAGGGAAGTTCATATGATTCTTGAGTTTAATTTTACTGAAATTCAGTTACATAGACACAGTTGATCTTTAGATTCCACCTTTTCCTGTGACCAAGTGTGGGAAGCCATGCTAAATTCTGCCATGTCAGAAATCCTGTGCTTAGGCTGCATGCTGTGACCTTCCAGCTGCTGATCTCTGCCTGAGGAGGTCTTTGTGTTCCAGGCCATCCTTGGATTACTTACCTTTGAAAGAAGTAGGGAAGTCCCTACTGAGAAACACCCAGAGGGTTAAGGAAATCCTTTCAGAGAGCTACTCAATAATAGGAAGCTCTTACAGGGAGCTATTCAGGCTATTGTGTTCTTCTTGCCTTGAGAGCTAAGGAGAGAGGGATCAGAATAGATCCTATTGACCTTACTATATAAAGTCTTATTTGTTGACATTAAAGAAAATTTTGATCAGAAATTTCCTGACTTGATTTGTTATTTCTCGCATCTCTGTATCCTACTTTCAATCCCCACTCCCTCTTTCAAGTGAACCCTGATTTGATTTTTCCCACGGGCTGGGACATGACAACCAAGCTGATACTATGTAGCCCAAAGCCTCCACTATAAATCACAATATTAGACTATCTATTGTGATTCATGGCCTAAAGTAAAGGAAAACATTCTTCTCTGGCAGGAAATTGCAAATATTTAAAGATAAAATTTACAAGAGTGTGGTATCAAGAGTAGATCTTTCTATAAAAGTGAGGTTAATCCTTTAATTCACAGTGCCCAAATATCCAAAACTAAACAGGAATTTAGAATTTTATAGAAAGCATAGGAACACATTGAGTTTCAGTTAAGAAAAATAATCAGTAGTCCCTACAATATGAGCAAAGGACAGCAAGTGCCCAATTGTTGACAAAAGCATCCAACATCGCAAAGATAATTTTCCACTGTGCATTGCTGTTGCTCAATTACAGCAGGTGATCATGAGTGATTTCTGATTACAATCTCTTCTTTAACACTATAAAACTTGTGGCCTTCTTTTTTATTTTGTTCTTTCAGAAGGGTAAGTTAAACACTGGAAAATGAAGTCGATTAGATGATCCAACTGTGGAATCATAAAAATTAGTAGAATAATAAATTATAGCTAAGTGCTTGATATATATATATATATATATATATATATATATATATATATATATTGGAATTTTTATATTAATTACAAAGAAATTGTAGAAAATATTATCCCTCATGAAATACAGAAAAACTGTCTTACAATTTATTTTGGGGTTATTAGCCCTGTGGTGACAGTGTCATTCTGTAAACATTGACAGGAACACTGTAGAGGGGATGCACTGCTCTTTTTCAAGGTTGAACACAGTAGATGGTCCTGATTTGGTTAGATGCTCTAGATCCATATTCATTTCTATATTTGTCCTTAACTATATACATCTCTTCACAATGTTGCCTTCTAAAAGCGAAAAGACCTAAATGATTGATTTAAAAGAATTTAATTGCAGTTCAAAGTTCACACAAACCCTTGGTTTAGTTTTAATTTTTACATGTCAAATGCATTCTCTTTAACAAGATGAACACAATGACCAAGTAGAGAACACCTGATGTTGTGTGCCTTGAGGACTGAGAAAGGAATATAACATTCTCCATCCTTATTATTCATATCTATTTTAACTCAGTTTGTTCTTTTATTAGATACCTTCTGCAATTTCCCTTGACAACAATATTTTTTCTGTATGATAACACAGTGTTGTCAAAAAAATTGATATTGCTAGCTTGGAGAGATGGCAAAGTGGTCAATCACAGTAGTTGCTGCTGCAGAGAATGTGGGATCTACTTCCAGAAGCCACATGGAAGCCCACAGCCATTTGTAACTCCAGCACCAGGAGATGGACACATATAGTATACTGTAAGACTGTCAGGTCATTAACTGAGACAGAGTCGAAGGAGAACTCTGTGCCTCAATTCTGCATCTAATGTATTCTCTTGGAATCTCCTTCTACTACAGCAGTGAGAGTGAGACTTTGTAGTCAGAAAAGATGATGTCAGCTCCTGGAACAGATAATTTTTGAATTCACAAAGTCTTAATAAATATTTAATGTGATTCCCCCTAATTCACACTATAACATAGTCGAATAGAGAAAGAGACACGTTTTTGTCACATGACTATTGAATGGAGCCAGGTTATTTTCACATTTTAATCTTTTATTTTAATTTTATCATATTTAATATGTGGCCTGCAAAACAGTTCTACAAAAGGAAAAGAGAGCAAATTAGAAAGTTTATGATCAAGTTTGAAGCTGTTTTGCATTGTCTGCATACTTTTCACTTGTCACAGAAGCATTCTACTAAATCAGGGCTGGGTCTGTCATTTAAATGTGTATAGAAGGAAGGAAGAAAATGGGTATGGTGGCTAGTTTTCATCAACTTGAGACAAGCTAGAGTCACTGGAGAAGAGGGAGCCTCAGTTGAGAAAATGCCTTCATAAGATAAAGCAAGCCTGTGGAGCATTTTCTTAATTAATGATTGATGGTGGATGGCCCACTCCATCATGTGTGATGCCATCACTGGGATAGTGATCTTGAGTTCTGTAAGAAAGCAGGCTGAGCAAACCATGGATAGCAAACCAGTAGGCAGAGCCCCTACATGTCCTGTGCATCAGTTCCTGTCTCCAGGAACTCATGTCATGTTTTAGTTCCTATCATGACTTCCTTTTGTGATAAACAACGTTTAAATGTAACCCAAATAATCTCTTTCCTCCACAAGCTGCTTTTTGTCATGGTGTTTCATCACAGCAATAGTAATTCTAAGACAAGCTGTTTCCAGGATAGCTGAGCATTACTGTGACAAACGTGACCATGTCACTTTCGGAATGATTGTGGAAGGACTTTAAAACATTGAGAGCTCTGCGAGCTGCTATATAAGAGCACAGGATATAAGAATGTTGAGCATATTATAGATGATGGAGGTCTAACTTGTACAGTTTCAGAGGGAAGTCAAGACTTTACTGGACCTTTGTATCAAGAATGTGTGGTGTTTTGTCACCTGGAACTAAAGAACCAGCTGTGTTTAACAAGAGACCAAGAATCAGTAAAGTGAAACTTTTGCTTTACTGGGACAATGGATGCTGGTCAGTTGGGACTGAAGAATCAGCTTTGATCAAAAAGAGACCAGCATCATTGGGGTGAAATCTTCTAGGAAGTATTTATGCTTTTATTTACACCTTGGAGTTTGGTTTTGCTTTGTTCATATTGTGACTGTGCCCTGGTTCTTTGCTCTTGAAGTAATAAAGTAATTTATTTTTCATTTGGCAGGAATTCAGAGTTGAGAGACATTGAACTTTAAAATACTTTTGAATTTAAAAGAGGCTGACTATTTTTAAAGTACTTATTCTTTTAGGTATTTGAATTTTTAAAGAATGGGACTTTTAAATTTTGTAACATTTTATATTGTCATGTTCCTATTACTGTGAAATCTTGGAATAAATAAGAAAGGAAACATTATGGCTTAATAGTGATATGTTCTGTGTCAGTTGACAAGGGGTCTTTTGTACTGGCTAGTTTTTTTCAATTTAACACAAGATAGAATTACTAGAAAGGAGGGAGCCTCAATTGAGAAAACGCCTCAATAAAATCAGGGTATAATCAGGCCTGTAGAGCATTTTATTAATTAGTGATTGATGCAGGAGGGCCCAAATCCTTGTCAATAGTGCCACCCCTGGCCTGATGGTCCTCAGTTCTTCTATAAGAAAGCAGGCTGAGCAATCCAGTAAACAACACCCGTCTGTGGCCTCTGCATTAGCTCCTGCCTATAGGCGACTATTCTGTGTAGTGGGAATTTTTGGTTTCTTTAAAAACATAGAAATGTTATGGAAATGTGTTTTTGTTTTAATCCCAGGTCTGGGATATGGGGGTGCTTCAGTTGGTCCACAGCATCTGCCTATAATTTGCCTCGTGCTCTAGCAGGGGTATGATTTTGCCAGCTGCAGATAGTTTAGGTTCAGAATTCTGGGAACTCTTCAGAAGGCACATAAATGCCAGAGTCCCAAGTGAAGAGGTGGCACTATTTCCCCTGCTGCTGCTCCTGCTCCTGCTATTGATGCTGGCTGCTGTTTGCTCCTGCTGCGGTTGCCGGTTGCTGGTTGCTGGTTGTTGCTGTTCCCTGGATCTCTGTTTGCTGGTTGGTGATATCCTAAGAACAAAGAATGAACTCATACCAAAGAACTTGATGCCGCAAATCAGCAAGAAGTAGTCTAAAGATACTAATGAACACATTATCCTCTAACCTTCTTTCTCTCCTATCTAGTTTTTGGGGGTTGGAAGGGGTAGGGTTGTGTAGGGAGGTGGGAACAAAAACCCAGTAAAGTAGCCAAGACCCTGTTTCATCCTGTTTTAGTTTGTCCTGACTTTCTTTGATGATGAACAATAATATGGAAGTTTAAGCCAAATAAACCCCTTCCTCCCCAAGTTACTTTGGCCATGGTCTTTTGTTACAATGGTACTAACCGTAAGTAACACAGTGGATGAACTTGTAGCAGAGGTTTTAGTGTTCTATCACCTTCTAGATATTGCTTTTGGGCTCATTATTGTACAGGATTCTCATGAATGAAACTTACTCCTTGTGACTTGGTTCTAAAATAACCCCAGGGACTCAAGTATTAAAAGCCAAAAGGAGGCCTTTGGTCGTTATTAGGTCATAAGACCTCCATTCTCCTGAATGGATTAATCTATTTGTGGATCTAGTTTTATGTGGTAATGAGAGGTGGTGGAAACTTTAGAAGTTGGGACTAGTTAAAAGAACTAAGTTATTGAGGGTAGTTGCTTCAAGGAGACATTTTTGTCCCTGGGACTTTTCTACCTCTCTGTTTTCTGCTTACTATGTAATGAACAATTTATTTCAATCACAAGTTCTCTACCTCATCTTAGTTTAAAAGCCATGGAACAAGTGACCATGATCTAGAACTTCTCACATTGTGAGACCAAATAAATTTCTTTTCCTTTAAGTTGATTTTTTCTATTATTTTGTCATAGCTCGCTAAAATGCCATGATTAGTTAATGTTTACAACTTGGCAGTATACAGAATCACTTTGGAGGCAAACTTTCAGACACACATATTTGAAGGATTACTTAGATTATATTAGTCTCTGCTGATGTCTGAAAGGGATTGTCTTGATTGGATTGATTAGGGTGGGGAACTTTATCATAAAAGAAGTTTATCTCATCCTCAAGGCTTAGATCCTGGGCTGCATATAAAGATCTCCAATTCCTGACTGTGGATATAATGTGACTCAATCTTCTGCTGCCAGAATTTCCCATCATGATGGACTATATCTAATCTGTAACCCAAATTAATATCTTCTCCCTTGAATTGTTCTGGTCAAGATATTGTCTCAGTGACAGGAAAAGTAACCAAGATACACATTTATTTTTAGCACTGAAGAATTGTTCCCGCTACCTAGAATTAGGAAGTCTGACTGATCTGTCACACATGAAAAAAGAGAAGTGAAGCATGTGTATGTTTGTCTGGTGTCCCCAACTTGTGTCTCACCTAAAAGATAGCATAAAATTCAAAATCCCAAATAAGGAAGTCCTTCAGATGATTTTAGCCCAGCCACCATCTGACTATGATGAAGTCAATGATGACATTTTAATGGTGATTTTTCTGAATATTGTTACAATGTGTTTCTGTGAAACATTGCTTAACATTTAAAAATCAATGTGTAGAAATTATAAATAGCTTTAAGAGACCAACAAGCAAAAGAAGAAACAAAACATCATGTTTTCTGAGCCTTTGAGTCTTAACAGTGATTCTGATAGGAATAAAATTTGAAAGTATACAAAGCCTTGTGACCTTTTAAATTCTAAAGATTGAAGATGACATGAGAAGATGGAATGATCTTCCTTGCTCATGGATCAGGAGAATTAACATAGTGAAAATGACCATCTTACCAAAAGCACTTTACAGATTCATTGCAATCCCTATCAAAATACCTACACATTTTTTAAAGAAATTGAAAGTCCAATTCTCAACTTCATATGGAAAAACAAAAAACCCAGAATAGCTAAAATAATCTTGTACAATAAAAGATCCTCTGGAGGAATCTCCATACCTGATCTCAAGTTGTACTAAAATTTCCCAACAAAGGCTAGAATAGTGGCCTTTTTAAAGGTCCAGTGGATAGCTAGCTGTCCAAGATGATATTGGAAGTCTACCACAGGAATTCTCTGTAGGACTGGGGGAATGTCAGAGGATGAATGAAGTCAGGTCCAGTAAGGAAGCCAGCAACAGTCCATTAATGGTTTTAATAGGTGAGTTGCGAAAACAAGGAGTAAAAGCTGTTCTCATGCAAAGTCTAAAGGAGCAATTTTATTTTTCAAACTTTAATGAAACAATCAAAAACACAAAAAAGTCAAGATTTTGTGTTAGTATTTGGTTTTTATGCTTTTTAATTCCTAAGAAGCATGTTGATTAGAACATCCCATGTGAATTACATGGTTTCATCAGAGAGAGAAGAATGGTGATATAAAATGAGGTCTACAAATTCTTGGATAGTTTTTTCATTAAGAGACACAATCAAATAGGGCTCTCTGTGAATGTGGGGCAGTCCTACTGCCTTGGTTGAAGCAGGATGCTAAGTGACTTCTGAGAGTAGACCTGAAAAGCCTTCACTTGACTCTACTTTGGGGAGGTCTACTCTTAGAACCTTAGTTCTGTACTGTGAGGAGGCTCAAGCCATGTTGCAAAGACACATAGAAGCACATGGCTGATGCCTCTAACTGATATCTGTACTAACAGGTAGTATCAGCAATCGGAAGCTTAAGTATGGAAGCTTACCAGATGTCTTTATCCAAGCCACCATTTGATCATAACAGCAAAAGGTATCTCAACTGAAAGCCATCTAGCTGATCCCAATCAGCCCCTGGAAATATAATAATAATAATAATAATAATAATAATAATAATAATAATAATAACAATAATAGTAATAATAACAAAATAATAAACAATAATATGTAGTAGTTGTGGTTGTAGACTGTTTGAGACACATGTGTCTTCAACAAAGTTTAGAATGATATATTATATGCAGCTATAGATACAGCATATTATATGCAGATATAGATGAGAAAGAATGCCATGAAAAAATGATTTGCAGGTTTTTCACATTCCTCCATGTACCAAAGGCACTTTGGGTTGATAGTACTTTTGTGTACATGGAAGCTGGGAAACAGGATAAATGTATTTCAGACTGGCTGGGCTACCAGTGGGGAGACAAATTTTTTTTCTGTGTGATGTCCAAAGAGTGGCACTCTAAAGAAAATAATGTTTCAACTACAAGGTGTATGTTGTCTAAGACATATATAACACATAAAAACATCAAAAAATCTTCAAGAAAGCTTGACATTTTAATTTATCTGTAATAAGCTAGCCAAGTAAAATTATGTGTGAACAATAGAAAAGCAAGTTCTAAAGATGAGAATTTCTTTAGTCCCATTTGAAAAGTGATGGCTTCCCTTAAGCTATTTATTCTCTCTGAAATTTTCTTTATTGGCTGACAAATATTGATAATATACTAACCTCAAAGGGATCCTTTAGAGAGTAATTGAGATAATAGTATGATTCACTGAGCCCAAGGTTTGACAATACCAACTAAATATTAGACAAATTGATTATGTTAGATGCCACTTCTGACAGAAGATTTTTATTCAGAGAAAATATTAGATTAGTTCACAAATGAGATCTGATAGGCTGTACTTGGTAGTAATTCAGCAGTATTAATGGGATTGTTTTACTCTCCTTTTGAGACTGGATGTTAACAGTATGATCTTGAGAAAGTTCCTCTTTCATTTCCTTATGTGTAAAGTGGCAAGACAATGGTTTTACTTAGAAAAACACTTTAGTATAATAACCTCTACTGGGTTTAACTAAGCAAGGATGATTGTAAAATGGCAGCTTATCAAACAAGGACAAGTTCAAGAATAAGTCCTCTTACCATTTGTGCAGATTATATTTGTAGTCAGAGAAGAAGTGATGAGAAGAACATTGAAATGAGACAGAGAGCAAATGAGTGGTTATAGTCTCTGTCTGCCTTCGGGGATTTGGTCTGAACGATTGACCATTTGCAGTCCATGTCTATTTCTTCAAGAACAGCAGGGTTATAGTTTCGTTGTAGTATGTATATAAGGCCAAATTTAATTTAATACTATTATCTAGTATGGGAGTTAAATGACAAAAGTCATCTGAAAGAATTAAGAGGGTTGTTGCCTATTCATAGTAGTTTTATTTTCTTCTTCTTCTTCTTCTTCTTCTTCTTCTTCTTCTTCTTCTTCTTCTTCTTCTTCTTCTTCTTCTTCTTCTTGTGACTTCATTTTTTTTTCCGAGACAGTGTCTCACTGTGTATCCTTGGCTGTCCTGCTGTCCTGGACTCAATTTGTAGAACAGGCTGGCCTCAAACTCACAGAGATCCATTTGCCTCTGCCTCCCACATGCTGGGATTACAATAGTTAAAAATTAGACAAAACTAAACAGAGAAAAGCTAGGGCTAACTAATGGTATAAATCAAATGGACCTAACAGATATTTACAGCCATTTCACCCAAACTCAAAAGAATATAATTTCTTCTCAGAACCTCATGGAGCTTTCTCTAAAACTTACCACATATTCAGTCACAAACAAGTCTCAACAGATACAAGAAAATCGAAATAACAACCTGCATCCTATCTGAGCACCACAGATTAGAGATGTACATCAACAACAACAGAAAGCTTGCAAACCCCTGGAAAATAAAGAACTCTCTACTGGATAAAAAAAAATGGGTCAAGACAAAAATTATGAAAGAAATGAAAGACTTTCTATAATGAAATTAAAATGAACATACTGCATACCCAACTTTTGGAACATAATAAATGGTGTTATAATCAAGAAATCCATATCACTAAATGCCTACACTTAAAAATTGGAGAGATTTCATACTAGCAACTTAACATCACATCTGAAAGTTCTAAAACAAAAAGAATAAATCACACCTGAAAGGAGTAGGCAACAACTTTTAAAATGCTGAGATCAATGAAACAGAAACAAACACCATCATCAACAAAAAATCCCACAAAGAATCAATTAAACAAAGAGCTGGTCCTTTGAGAAAACCAATAAGATTGACAAACCCTTATAGATATAGAAATATAGAGGAAGGATAGAACAAAAGGTAGATGATTGAACCTACTCCTTAACTCAAGGCCTTAATGTTACTCATAATGAAGGTTATATCTAAGTCATTGGTATAGAATTTAGGGTATTGATACAAAACATGGGCATGTCAAATACTTGTCAGATTCTAGAACAAGAATGTATATCCTAAGTCTAACAGGTAGAAATGATTCTATAGATACATAAGGTAAAATAGTTAAAGAAGGTCTTCAAAAGCTTCAGAGACCCACAGAATATGTCATTTAAAGGTGTTTTTTATTATTCTAAAGATTCTTTGAAAACAAGAGAAGCTAACTCCTGACAACACCCAGCCAACCTTAAAGAAAATGATGAGCATCAAAGAACCTTCTTATAGAGTTTGCTTCAAATGTGGCAAACAAGCCACTGGGCAAAATGTCCTCATTTCTGCCACAGACATAATTCTGCCTAAAAATGCGCGATCTTAGATGCAGGCAGAGTTGACTGCTGAACTCTGCCAAGACAGGGTAAGCAAGTCCTCAATAGTTCCTGCCTAGTAAATAAGTCTGGCAGAGATATTGGACTATAAGGCTAAAGAAGAGACCCCAACATTATAGAGAGTGTTGTGTGATTGTTCAGGCAGTAAACTGTATCAGTCATTTTGTTCATTTTGGAAGCTGCCAACTTGCACTACTGGTTTACTCAGGCATTTACGTTTTATTCCTTCTCAAGTCTCTGAGAGGAGGTTGACGACCTGATAGATTAGTTTTACAATCAAGTTTAGTTGGTTAGTGGATAAAGTCCTCTTAGATCAAGAGAAAGGATTTAATTTAATAGAGATGAAATATGAAAAATATTGAATTTCGTTCAGCAATTTAGACCCAACATGATAAGAAAGATGTTTACATTGTTTGACTAATACATATAGTCAAAACACTATGAATGTAACATTTACATAACTCGTGATTGCATCATGGTTCTCCCTGCTGCATGTAGTTTGTTTTATTCATGGGTAATAAAATAAATGTATATGTTAAAAAAGATATAGCTAAACCAGTTTGGGTATATACTCAAAAGGCACTCCAACGTACCACAAAGACTCAATCAACTATGTTCATTGCAGCTTTATTCATCATAGGCAGAAACTAGAAACATAAATGTCCCTTAATAGAGATTGGATAAAGAAAATTTGATACATTTATACAATGGAATATTTTTCAGCTGTTTGAAAAAAATGACATCATGAAATTTACAGGCCAATGGATGGAACCAGAAAAGAAACCATACTGAGTGAGGTATTCCAGACCCAGAAAGACAAATATGTTACACATTCACTTATATATGGATATTAGGTGTTAATTCATGATAACCTTGCTACAATCCTTAGAACCACAGAAGGTAGGTACATATAAAGGGATTAGAGGGAACAGATGGACCTCATTAGGAATGGAAACTAGAAAAGGGAGGGAACAGAATAGGAGAATCAATTGAGTAAGGGGAGATAAGAGGATGTTGTGTCTAGGAATAGAAAGAGAGTCATCTAAAATCAAGGAGCATTTGATGGGTATTATGAAAACTTAACACAGTAGAAACTTTCTAAAATATGTAAGTATATGAAGCAGATCTAAATGAAATCATCAAATGGGTTAGACAGAGTCCCTACAGGCCATCTCTTGTCACCAAAGGAAGGTTCCAGTACCGGGACTGTATTACATCTAACTGAGTTTTTGGCCAACAGGGGCCCATGGGAATCCCAAATAACCCATAGTGTTGTCAAGATTATAGATTGTTCTTCACAAACTGACAATAAGACCTTAAAGATGTTGAGATGGTGCCTACATAGAGTCTTCACTCATACATAAGCATCTTTGGTACAAGAAGGTATCATGCAAGCTGTCAAGAGAAAAAGTTGAACACCAAGCTAGCTACAAATCTTTTATCTACAATAGTGTACTACCTGCAAATTATTATAGGGAAATCATG
Source organism: Acomys minous (assembly GCF_964271855.1). Classification (NCBI taxonomy): domain Eukaryota; kingdom Metazoa; phylum Chordata; class Mammalia; order Rodentia; family Muridae; genus Acomys; species Acomys minous. The sequence goes on along the minus strand of NC_140488.1, from coordinate 114,163,198 downwards.
GCACAAAGCTCATGAAAGTAACCAACCAGTTACTTCCCACTCCAGAAATGGAAACTATTTCTCACACTGTTTCAGTAACCAAGAACCTGAGACTAGATTGCCCAGGGACTTACAATAAAACCAAGTAATACTCATCTAAAAAATGAAAATTATGTAGCAATAAAATGTCTCCTAATACTCTGTTGTACTCATAGATCAGTGCCTTGCTCAGCCATCATCAGAGAACCATCCTCCTGCAGAATATAGTAGCAAACAACAAGTCTCTAGCTAGACATTATGCAGAAAGAAAGAGACCTTGGTGAACTCAGCTCTATCCAAACACCCCCTCAGAGCTCAAATATTCCCTTGGAAGAGAAGTTAGAAAGAACTTAAGAAACAGATGGGATGGTGGACACTAAGAAAACAAGGTTCTCTACATCAACATTAGAAAAACACTGATGAACTCATGGAGTCAGAAGCAACATACATAGAGCCTGCAAGGGTCTATACCAGGTCCTCTTCCTATATATTATGGCTTGCAGTTTAGTGCTTTTATGGGATTCCTGAGTGTGCTCACAAGTGAGTTTCTGATTCTTGGGTTCTTTCCTTCTGTTGTTTTGTTTTGCCCAACTACAATGTGATAACTTTTATTTTATTAATTTTAAATAAATAAATAAATAAATAAAGATGGCTAGATGGGTGTATGGATAGATAGGTAGATAGATAGATAGATAGATAGATAGATAGATAGATAGATAGATAGATAGAAAGCCTAGCCCCTAAGGTAAAGGTTAGTAACAGAACTGTCACTTATATTTTACTTGTGGGCAGAAGGAAAATCAATTTTCTCAAATGAAGTGACACTGGGTATATCAACCACTCCAGGGTAGGCTTCATGTTCATGTGTAGTTGATCAACATATAATGGACTCGAAAGGTTGTTTTTTGTTTTTTGTTTGTGTTTGTTTGTTTGTTTGTTTTGCCATGCTTTTCTTTGGTTGCAGTCAGTATTTGTCTTAGAGTTTCTATGGCTCTGATAAAACGCCATGACAAAAAGCAATTTTGGGAAGGAAATAGTTTATTTGGCTTATGCTTTCTCATCACTGTTCATTACTAGAGGAAGAAAAGACAGGAATTCAAAACAGAGCAGGAACCTGGAAGCTGGAGCTGATGTGGAAGTCATGGAGGGTGCTGCTTACTGGCTTGCTCATTATGTCCTGCTCACTCTGCTTTATTATAGCACCTAGGACAACCAACTCAAGGGTGATACCACCCAAAATGTGCCAGTCCCTCCTCCATCAATCACAAATTAAGAAAATGCCCTTCAAGCTTGCCTATAGCCCAATCTTAAGGGCATTTTCTCAATTGAATTTCCTTCCTTTCAGATAGCTAGAAGTTTGTGTCAAGTTGACATAAAACTAGTCAGCACAGTGTTTTTGTTTTGTTTGTTTGGGGGTAGTGTTTTGTTAGTTTTTCCTTGGTATTTGGGAGGCTTATTGCTGTATTTGGAATTTCGGGGAAATAAACTAAAACTGGTTGGGTAGGAAGGGAGGGAGGATCTGGAAGGACCTGGGGGAGGAAAATAATATAATCAAAATATATTTACATTTAAAATTTGATTTAAATTACCCGGAGACCTAGGGTAGAGTCAAACATGACTGACAAGAAAAATCAATGAGATTATTCCAAATGGCATTCTGCTATACTCCTAGAAAGGTACCTCACCCATTCATCATCATAGAGGCTTCTTCCTCCAGCAGCTGATGGGGACAGATACAGAGACCCACAGCCAGACATTAGACAGAGTCTGAGAAAACCAGGAGAACATGGCCCACGTAATCAACTAAGCGCATCTCATAGGGCTAACAGAGACATAAATGGCAGTCACAGGGCTTGCATGGGTTTGAGCTAGGTCCTTTGTATACATGTTATTATTGTTTAGCTTGGTTTTTATTGACATCTAACAGTTGGAATAAGGGTGTCTCTGGCTTTATTGCCTGCTCTTGGGAACCTTTTCCTTCTACTGGGTTCCCTTATTCAGCCTTGATATGAGAGTTATGCCCTGTCTTATTTCATCTTGTTATGGTATGTTTGGTTGATATCATTGGGAGGCCTGATTTTTTTCTCTAAAAAGAAAAAAGAAAAAAGAGAAACAGTGGATCCAGGGGAGAGAGGAAATAGAGAGGAGACTGGGAGGAATGGAAAGAGGGGAAGTTGTGGTAAGGATTTATTTTATGAGAGAAGAATAAATAAATAAAAAAATAATGTTTTATAAAGGAAAAAAGAAAATAAGGTAAAAAGAAGATCTTGAAATTTAGTCTTGTGAATTAAATTGGTGGTAATTTTTAGTTTGCATTGAAAATCATTCATATGAGATATAATAATAATAATTACTCTAAAATGTACAAAAACTTAAGAATAAAAAGAGGAATGGTCATCAGAAAGTGGAGAGGGTTAGGGTAAGCTACATATGGGGTAGGGATGACTAACAGGCATAAGAACATTGAATCTTCAAAGAACAGATTTATTACTAAACCAAGTAAGTCATATATTTCAAAATGGTAGAAAAGATTGTGACACAATAGTAAAATAATTAAGTAAAAAATAAAGCATATGAATTTTAAAAGGAATCTATTAATTTAAGAATGACAAGGTGGCTCAGTGGTTAAATACACCTGCCACCAAGCCTAATAATCTGACCTCAATCTAACATACTTGCATAGTAGTAGAGTAATGACTCTAGCAAGGTACAAATTTTCCTCTGATCTCCATGGATTTGCTGTGGCATGCACACACAACACACACACACACACACACACACACACACACACACACACACACAGAGAGAGAGAGAGAGAGAGACAGACAGACAGACAGACAGAGAGACACAGACATAAAGAGAGAGAGACACAGAGAGATTATAAATGAAATAAAAAATTTAAAAGGACTATGGTAATTTAAAAGCGCAAACCTTCAGATTATACCTCAGATTTGTGGAGGTAATACTGTTCTGATTCAAACATTTGGATGCAACACATTTTTTTCTCCTTTTATAGCCAATTTTTCAGTAAGGAATTGAATTTCATACCAAGGCATAGTGTGAAAAGGAGATTTGTTAATATTAATTATTCAATTGTAAATACACATTTTCCTACTTTCCCTTACTGACTTTAACATTGTCAACATTCAAGCAATTGATTTTTCTATCTCAACATTCTTTAACACATGAAGTTATATTAAGTTACAGAGAGAATATGTGACAATAAGAACTTGCTACAGTAAAGGAAAAAAAAACAGTTTGAGGAAGTGCAACATTTCAAAAGTTCATACATTTCAGCCACTCAAAATGTGCTTTTTAAAGATGTTGACCACTTCCTGCTTTGAAGCTGTAGAATCTTAGTAATGGACCAGTTTTTACTTTCTAAACTACGATTCTAACTGAAAAATTATGGTTGAGTACATGCTGATTTCTTTAAGTCACCTTGACCTTCCGAATAATAGTAGAGAAATTACCTTCCGTGGCAGATTTTGCATTTTCTTAGGTAAGTGTGGGGAAACAACTACTTCAGCAGACTTTACTCACAAGTTTTTTATTTACATATATATTTTATTTATTATAATGTATTCACTTTACATCCCAAGTGTTATCCTCTCCCTCTTATCTTCCCATTCCCACCCTCCTTCCTTCTTCTGCCTATTTCACTCTCTTAGACCTCTGATGGGGTGGGGAGCCCTCCTACTTCAACTGCCTGGTGACAGCCAGGACTCATCAGGATAGCCTAAATCCCCTTCCTTTGTGTGTCTGCTTCAGATCTTATAACTCTTTCACCTTTTGTTCAAAAGTTTTGAAACCTCGGAACAATGGGCTGAGGAGGATTTATTTTACTATGCACCATTTGAATTTAGCTGCAATGCTTATGCAGGTAGCTCATTTATATAAACAAGAAACCATACCCACATTCATTAACTCCTCTTTTTTAAAATGTACCTGGTCTTGAGAAGGCACAGAAAAATGCTTAGTAAATATGTGTAAGATAAAAACAGTAAGTGGAGACATCTTCCATTAATGTATGAAAAGTTCTATGTATGAAAATTATTAGCCAGATTAACCTTCTTCAGAGGTAACATTGTATTTTTTTTAAATAATAAGCAACATAGGTATATATATCACTAAAAAGAAAATAGTCAAATTTTTACATAATTTATGACCTTTGAACAAAATGTGTACATTCTTCTCCATTTTTATTTGAAAAGCATTGTGTTCCCGGAATTCGTATACAAAGCTATATATAGCTGGTTTTCATATACATCACTAACTATTCCACAGTATTAATACTCCATAATGTTATTTTTCCAGTTATTATACTGCTACAGGCATTCTAGCTTTGTGCTACTTCAAATAATGTTCACTAAAAGGCCAGTCATTCATATGTGCCCTAATGTGTGTGTGCATCAATTGCCATGTCATAATTTCTTGAAGAGTTTCTGCTTTCTGTACTAATGTTCAATAAAATCCTTGTCCTATATCAAGTTTCCATATATTAAATCAAAGGCTTCTTGGACTATTATTTTGTTCCATTGCTAAATTTATTAATCTATAGGTCAATACTTCATTGTCTCAATAATGTGTCTACCTTTATAACTCTTAATTTTAGTTAAGACAAGACTCTTAAATCCTTCAAAAATCATAAATATTCTTGGAAATATAAAATATTACACATATTTTAGAATGAACTTGTAAATTTTCATATATATGTGTGTATCACTGGATTTCATTAAATTGTATTATGTCCATAGATTAATTTAAATATTTAAAATTTATGAATCACCCTCTGAATTCTGCTATAACTGCATCCTACATAATTTTAAGCTTCCTTACTCCTCTTATGTTGTAAATAGTTCCTAATTTTTATTTTTAGGTTCTCACTGATCTCTGCAAATAATGTATATTTTAAACAGATATTTTATGTGTGACTGTTTTGCCTGTATATGTTTAAATGCACATTGTGCTGAGCATAGATGCTCAAAGGAGACATCTAGATCCTCTGAACTGAAGTTTTGGGTACTTGTGAGCCACCATGTAGGATCTGGGAACCCAAACTTTAAGAACAGCAAGTACTCTGAATTACCGAGACATCCTTCCAGCCTGCAGTATATGGTAAGTTTAAAGACATCTGGATTTTAAAAACTATCCTGATCACTCTGATTTCTAACTTTATTGCTTACTGTCATAAAAGATTGTCTAAAGGCACGACTTATTTTTATATTCCATGTTTGTTGGAAATTGTATAACAACATATTATAATGATGGCTAAGATTTTAATAAAAAATATTGACTCCTTCTGGAAAATTGTCAACTGCTAAGGGATAGAGTGTCAGTTTTCCTCAGGCATATGATCCTTGACATGTTGCTCATGCACACCTCTACAGACATGAGCACCATTAATTGTATTCAATGAGAAGAAGGAAGAAGAAGAAGAAGAAGAAGAAGAAGAAGAAGAAGAAGAAGAAGAAGGAAGAGGAGGAGGAGGAGGAGGAGGAGGAGGAGGAGGAGGAGAAGAGGGAGAAGGAATTGGAAGGGAAAAGAGTTGAGAGGGGATGCGGGGGTGACAAGAAAGGAGTTGGAAATGAGAAATGAGAATTAAATGTGCTCAAATTCCATTGTATTCATATATGAACTCATGTATGAGATTCTTAGAGATTAAACAAATAGAATTTTAAAATTTGCCCCTGAATTTAAACATTTAAAGGTTGAAATTCTGCCTTAAACAAATAGAAACTAAAATTTTGCCCCTGAATGTAAACCTTTAGTCGAAATTCTTCCTTGAATTAGTTTTAATAAGATATTAACAAGTTTCCAACATTCAAGTTTATGGTTTTGTATGTGCTAGTTCCTGTTCAACTGTTAAACTTATTCATTGAGTCCTTTATTTTAGTTATATTTTTCTGAAACTTCACAAGATGTACTTTTTCATATCTACTTATTTATTTTCATAGTTTATTTTTACATTTTAGCCCATTCTTCCATAATTTTAAATGTATCAACACATTTAGAGATCAACTATGTACCTAATGACATAATATCCGCATGACATTGAGTGTCACTGTGTGTTCTGGATGCTGCTGTCACTTTGTGTTTCTCATGTTTGATGATTTACTCCCTTTGATGATGAGCTCAAAGTCTGATAAATGTGTTCTAAGATATTTCTTTGAAGAAAAGATTGAAACACTTGAGCCTGAGAGAAAAGGAAACCGAAGGCAGGGGCATCACTGAGACAAACTGGAGACTTGCAATAGGGTAGGCTACAGGGAAGATACAGGTGAGCCTCCTAACCGCAGGGGACATGGAGATTTAAGGAGGCAACATTCTAGCCAGGCAGGACTTACAGTGGTGGGAGGGGAATGCCCCACAAAAGCTTTGAACCAAAATTTAACCTGCCTATAAGATGTCCAGAGATAAAGATAGAGTACAGACTGAGAGAATGTCCAACCAATGCCTGGCCCACCCTGAGACCCACCCGATGGGAGAAAGCCAACCCTTGACACCATTAGCAATACTCTGCTATGTTTACAGATGCTGAGACTCACAGGCAAGCATTAGGAAGAGTTCAGGGAGTCCTGTGGAAGAGTGGGAGGGAAGAATAGAAGGATCTGGAGGAGACAAGAGAGCTGCTGGAAGACCAACAAAGTCAACTAACGTAGACCCATGGAAACTTACAGTGACTGAAGCATCAACCAAAGAGCATGCATGGACTGGACGTAAGCCCACTACACATATGTAACTGATAGGCAGTGTGATCTTAGTGGGGTCCTCTAGTAAGTTGAGAGGGTGCTCTCTATGGCATGGACTTTGTTTCCTGCTTTGGATCACTTCGCTGTAACCCAGCTGCCTTGCCTGGCCTCAGTGGATGTAGATAAGCTCAGTCTTGGTGCAACTTGATGTACTTGAGTGAGTTGTTGGGGTTATCCCTTTTCTGAGGTCAATGAGAGGGAGAATAGGGGGAAGAAGGTGGGAAGGAAGGACTTGGAGGAGAGGAGGGGTGGGGCTATGATTGGGATGTAAAGGGAATATATAAATAAAAAAAAGAGAGGCACTTAGTTCTATAAACTATCTGGAACATTTTTTTATTCTAGCATCAATTTAAATAAATAGCCATAAATTTTCTTAGATCACTTAGATTTCAATTTCAACTATAATCTCACATAAAGAATGATTTATTTGTAAATGGATTCCCCTTTTAAAAAGAAATGTTTTGTTTTATACATAGGTATGTATACCTGAGTGTATATGTGGACAACACATTCGTTTAGTGACAGAGGAAGTCAGAAGAGAACATTGAATCCTCTGAAACTCAGTTACAGGTAGTTGTGAACCAACTTGGAGATTATGGAAACTGAACACCGATCTTCTGAAAGAGCAGTAAGTGTTCATAACTATGGAAACATCTCTTCAACCCCTTTAAATATACTCTTAAGATTTTTCTTTCTCCATTATCACCAAATTTTAATATGAACATTTTGTTTTATTATCCTGGGGGAAGAGGTATCTAATTCCTCTTATTTTGAAAGTATTGTCTGTTTAGTTTCAGCACTATACTATGGTGGTCTAGTGTTCTCTGCTTTAGGGATGCTCAGATCATTACCTTTTATTTTTTGTGTCTATGAAGCTTGGATATTGAAAGCTCAAGTTGCTTTGCTCAGCAACACTTATCTCAAGATAAAAGCTAGATGAGTGATTCATTCACCCCTTTGATTTTTTTGTTTTACTTTTCAGCTGTGTACAGTAGTTACTATTAGACCTTTGTCAGATGTATGGTTAGTGAAGATCTTTTCCCAGTCTCTCGAAGAATGGATAAAGAAACTATGATACATTTACACTATGGAATACTACTCAGCTATTAAAAATAAGGAAACTCCGAAATTTGTGGACAAATGGATGGGATTAGAGATGATCATAATGAGTGAGTTAACCCAGAAGCAGGAAGACTCACATGGTATATACTCACTTATAATTGGGCACTAGCCCAAAAGGCATGTCCCACGAAAGTCTTCACTTACCAGGAGATTGGGGTAGATGTGAGGACATCCTACTGAGACTCTAGGTAAGAAAAATATAGGAGATGGGGAAATAGAAGGACCCAGAGGGTCCTAGAAACCTACAAGAAGAACATCATGATGGGTGGATCGTGGCCCAGCTGGGTCTGCTCAAACTATTGCACTAACCAAGGATAATACAATAGTAAACATTGAACCCCTACTCTGATGTACCCAATGGACAGGACATTCTCCACAGCGGGGACTGACTTTGACATGAACTCTGGTGCTCCATATTTGACCACTTCCCCTTGGTGGGGAGGCCTGATGACACTCAAACAAAGAATAAGCAGGCTACCAAGATGAGACTTGATAGCCTATGACCATATAATGGGAGAGGAAGTCCCCCTCGGTCATAGACCTAGGGGAGGGGAATAGGGTGAAAGCAGGAGGGAGGGAGGAATGAGAGTATACATGTGATGGGATAACAATTCAGTTGTAATCTGAATAAATTAATAAAATTTAAAAAATAAATTTAGGCCCTCAATAATCCCTTATTCTCTGCACCTTGGGCAGCCATGAGTCTCTGAATTACAATAGCCCTGTTTGCTGCAAAGAAAATTTGTCTGATTAAAACTAAGAAAATTTTTCTGTGGGATAAACACAGATATTTTGAGGCAGGCTAACGCTTTGTCAATTTAGTTAGACAAGAGTAATAAGTTCATTTTTTAAAGCCATCTCCCCAAATATGGGTTGACCTGGTTTACAGTACCAGGCATGGATTCCCTCCTGTGGAGCCAGGCCTCAAAAGCCAGAGGATGGCTGTTTGTCCCATAACAGTTGCACTGACAGGCATATCCTGTCTAACTGATTAGCTTTGTAATTCACAAATTTCATAGTTGGGCAAGATCACTGATGCCTTTTATTCTCCAGCTTTCTTCATTATACCTTACAACACTTAGAAAGCTAGCCAGCAGAGATGAAGTTTTGAGCTTTGTTCCAGCTTGCTTCCTTTATATCTTGCAACCTAGTTGTTTGGGATGTTCAGGAATAGGGTCTCATTTTCTAGTTCTTGTTGGGAAACCAAGAGGACTGACAAGAACCTGTATTGTTTTAGGGGTTTATAGGTTCTCCCTGACAAACAGCTTCTACAAAGGTATCCCATACCTGGCACTGGGGATTATTATTAGTAACCCACTCCTATGATAAGCAATATCTAACCATGTAGTGTAATACATCTTATAAAGTTGTATTTAGTAGGAAAGTTTTCAGCAAATGGAGACAGCTATACATTGCATAGCAAAGAGATTTTCACATTCTTTTATCTGCAAATTACCTCAATTAGAACTATGTAAAAAGCCTTTTTCATCTCTATTTTTTCCAAGCAAAACTTTGTAAAATAGTTAATTTCTGTCTGTTGATTCAAATGGTACAACATTGAGAAGAAGCTAAGTCTGTAATTTCATCTATACAGGTAGAAAAATACATTTTGTAAAGATAAATGTTCCCAACAGTCAAAATTAAGAAAGAGTATGAGTAGGAGTATCACAAGCCATTTTTTCTCTTTCTCTGTAAGTGGATTACGTAACTCCGATCATTTCCATATGACTTCCTAACATTATATGACAACAGTGTACATCATTCACTTCTAGTTGGAGAAGGGGAGAAGTTGTGCTGTGGTATTCTTGTCTTCTAATTCCACTTATGGAATTTATTGAGTCCCTATTATTTGAGAAAAACTGTGGTAGATATTGTAGGAGTTATGAGGATGAATGAGAGCTCTTCTTTGCCCTAAAGTGACTAATAATGACATGTAGTAAACATGTGCACTTATTTAACAGCTACAATGAAAAGTGAATGGTAAAGAATCCTATAGATACTGAAAAAATAGGAATGTACAAATTTCACCCAAAGAATTTGGATTGGTATGCTGCAAAATGTACAATACACTAGACTCTGATGATATTAATTAGCAATAAAAAGTTAAATCTTGTCATTTTAATGACATTAATGAACCTAGAAGACATTAAACACTATTTAATTTCATCATAACCTAAAAAACCCAATATCATATAGGCAGAGAATAGTAGCAGAAGCAGAATGGGTAGATGGGAACAGACAGAAATTAGTCTATAGGTACAAAATTATGTTTATATAGGAGGATAAGTTCAGGTGTTCTATTACAAAGAGAGATCACTTTTTTAACAATAAAATACCATATTGCATGTTTCCAAACAGCTAGCAGACAGGGGTTTGATTGTTTCTGTACAGGGAATAGAATGTACGAGGTGACAGTTATGCTAATTACTATGATCTTTATCATTACATAATGTTTACGTGTATTGAAACAACACCTTGTTCTTCAAAAGCTTCTACAGTAATCATGAGTCAATTAAAATAATATATAACTTTTTAAAAAGAAAAGAAAAGACCAGGAAGGTGTGCCTAAACCAACTAAGAAAATAACATGAGAATGAAGTGAAGGTTGGGAGAAAATCATGGTGGTATATAAAAATGAGTCCAGGCTCATGGAGCAGCAGCTTAATTTGACAGCAAGACAGCATGCTTGAAAGGTACACAATCAAAGTTTAATTTGGAGGATAGATACTTCAAGTGCTTTTTTTTTTCTTTCCACCATTGCTTGAATACATGTTTCACTCAGCACAGAAGAGTTTCAGTGTTATTGATGAGTATGGAAAACATTATTAATAGGTGAGTAGAATACTGAGAAACTGAAGAAATGCAGTAATTATATTGCTTCCTGAAGAAAATAAGGTTATGTGAGAAAGGAAAGGCAAGTTAACTCTGAATAGTATATATTTATAACAGAGCTTATGTGCATTTGTCCAAGCTCTGACATCATTGTATTAGAAGAATAAAGAGAGGTATGGAATAGGACCCTAGTTTGAATGTGTTGATCAGCTTTTCATCAAGACAGTACTTGATGCAATTAACTTTTAAAGAGAAAAGTTTATTTGGGCTCATAGTTTTAGAGGGTACAGTCCATGTTTAAACATCTCATTGCTTTTCATTTATACCAATACAGCATATTGTGGTGAGAGCACATGGAAGATCACAACTTCTTACCTCATGTTGAAGAAGAAAAGAAGACAGAGGAAGACACGAGGGACTCACAATTCCCTTCACTAGCATGCTCCCAAATGACATAGAGACTCCCACAGTTTCCATGTCCTGAAGATTCTTCTGACTCCTCATAAATACCACCCTTGAAACCAATCCTTAAGTTAAACACCGGGACTTTTGAAGGACATTTTGAATATGAACCACAGCAACAGGGCAGTGTACGAATGTTAAATAACAAGTTTTTATCACAAGAACCTGACAGATGATGTTTAACATGAGAAAAGGAACAACGAGCAGTAGAGTATGATTTTCAGAAGTGTGAAGGTAAATACTGAGAAAAGAGCTAGAAGTGACTTTCTTCCTCTTGTGAGAGGTAGTTACATGTGGAAGAACATAGTCGCACTATTTAATTGTAACTTCTTTAGTAGTATGTTAATTCTGAAGTTATTTTCTATCCAGACGTCTACTGTCTAGTTGGTGCTATGTCCCATGCTGTAAGCTTTTTGTACATTATCTTATATAACCCTCACAGTTATCATTTCCATAAAAAGGTCCAAACGTCTGATAGCTAAGTTTTACTATTACCTTAATTATTTGAAGTAATTCATGGGAAGAGCCAGTTGAGGTGGCATACATGTTAAACCCAGGAGCCTGGAGATAGACAGATAGATCTCTGTGGGTTCAAGGCCAGACTAGTCTACATAGCAAGATCTAGGCCATCCAGGGCTTCATAATAAAACCCTGTCTCAAAACAAAACAAAACAAAAAACCAAACAAACAGCAACAAAAATACTTGTGTGACTAGTAATTCATACCTCTGGGTATGCTGGTAGTGGTAATTACAGAAACAATTAAATCCTGAGGGATCTGGAAAAAAAAATTACTGGGATTCTCCTTGGGGGAAAAGTATACATTGTCCTGAAGTTTTCCTGTATTCTCATTTTCTCTACTTTTGGTCTATCAAAAAGTAATGTCCCTTTGCCTAAGCTTTGCCTAAGCACATGGGGTCAAATGACCATGCACTGAATTGTATGAAACTGCAAGACAGGACAATGTTTCCGTCTTGAAATTGATTCTGTCCCTTATTTTGGCCAAAGAAATGAAACAGAGAGGGGGGGGGAGGGAGGGAGGGAGAGAGAGAGAGAGAGAGAGAGAGAGAGAGAGAGAGAGAGAGAGAGAGAGAGAGAGAGTTGTAAATCATCTGACAGTAATAAAGCTGACAAGTGGCTTGGCAAAGATGAAAATAGTAGGCATTTGACTACATGGCTGTGGATCTTAAGTACTGTCATATTTTCTATTTAATCAGATTTATTCACCTCTTGAGAACTGTCAATAAGAGAATGATATGGAAAACACTTTTCAAAAAGATATAAAAGTTCACAGAAAGCCAATTCTTTAGGAAATCTCTAGCTGCATTTGAAGCTCAAACTTCTTTCTTGAACTCTCAAGTCTTTCCCTTCACTGATGTTTGCATTTTTTCTGTTACCTCCACACCCTATTTGAGCCCTGGGCCCACATCTAATCTGAATGTGAAAAAGAAAAATTTTTCTTTTTTCTTTTGCATTAATATTGTTTTAGTCTCATGTTTCTGTCACCATGCTCTCTATAGTACATGTTTAAAGAGCAAAACCCTTGTGTAAAAATTTCTCCCTAAAGTTCTACAAAGTGACAGCATAGACTAAAATGGCAGACGTATGTAGTGATTTTTAAAGGGGATTCACCAGGATAAAAAGAAATTCATACACACACACACACACACACACACACACACACACACACACACACACACACATTTTAGCCCTTTGCAAAAAATGAATTTGACATTTGGACTTATTTAAGATTCTTCTGAAAACACCATCTTATAAATCTAATTGGTTTTGCCCAGTCCCAGCTTTCCATATTGGTTGCTGTCTTCTCTAAAGCAACCTAAAGATTCGAGTCTATTCTTCATCTCAATTATCTGTCTGCTTATTCAGGATCAGAATTCAGGGACAGAAATAACTCAGGAAATAGAAGAGAACAAGTATTTATCAGGAGGTATCTAGAGAGAGTACATTCCTGGATCAGTTGCCTTGAAGTAAGTGAAAATAGAGCTTTTCTCTCCAGTGCCATAAACTGAGTATAGAGCAAAATCCAGAGTGCCAAGAAAAATAGTAAACTTTGAAGAGATGCCAAAATGGTTTTTTTTCACCTAAACAAAGAACATCCTATATCATAGTTGTCTTGGTCACCATACTCAGACACAATGCTAACACTAAAATAGACATTCCAGATCTTTTGTAGAAAGTAATTACAGAGCTGAAAAAAAGGCTACCATATCGATAAGAACCCACAAAGGCATCATTTATAGTATAAGTATGTGGGTCTTGGAGTCTAGTGAAGATCATCTACCTTGGTGGCTTCTAAAGTGCTATTCAAACTTGTAAAAAAAAATGATGTCAGTGTCCAGCATGCTGAGAAGAATGGATCCTATCAGGTCTGATTCAATGTCAGTGTCCAGTTCTTTTGTTCTGAAAACATATATTTTCTCACAAGCATTATACAGTGCTAAAATTATATATGAGGTGTACATGATGCACAGAACATTTAAGGCTGGTTTTATGCTCCTTGTATGAGCAGAAAAAAGGCATCTGTAAATCTTCATTTATGCCATATGAAGAATGGCATCTAATAGTAATTCATAGGGGTTCTGTAACCAACAAGAAGCATTGTCTATGCCTAGACATTCATGTCTCAGCCAGGCTCAGAGATATTTTCATATAGTGAGATTAGCAATATAACTTACCTGCTTGTTCTGCAGTTTAAATTCTTTACATCCCGAATGTATCCCTCTCCCTCATCCCCTCCTGATCCCCCATCTCTCCCTTCCCTAGTCCTCAGAAAGGGGAGCCTTCCTCCCCTAATTGCTGACCTCAACCTATCAAGTTTAATCTGTATTACCTGTAACCTCTTCCTCTGTAGCCTGGCAAGGCCGCCTTACTAGGAGGAAGTGATCAAAGTTCGGTGGCCAGAGTGCATGTCCTAAGTGGCCACTGGGCAAAATGTCCTTATTTCTACTAAAGACAGGAATCTGCCTAAAAATGGGCAAACTTGCATATAGGGAGAGTCGACTGCCAAACTCTGCAGTTCCTCAATAGTTCCTGTCTCGCAAATATGTCTGTCAGATATATTGGGCCAGAAGGCTGAGATGATGCTCCAACATTATAGAGAGTTTTGGGTGACGGCTCAAGTAGCAAACTGTCTCTGCCATCTTCTCATTTGGGAAGCTGCTAACCTGCACTCCTGGTATACTCAGGTAATTATTTTTATTCCTTCTCAAGTTTCTGATGGGGTTGAATACCAGATAGTTTAGTTGTATAATTAAGCCTAGTTGTTTAGGGATTAAGATGTTTTTAGGTCTAGATAGATGTTTTAAGTTGATAATGATGAGAAATGGATTTACATTCAGAATTTTAGATGCACCAAGATAGGAAAGATGTTTTCTTCAAGGCTGCCAAATACAAATAGCCAAAACACTAACAATGTAACATTTATAGAATTCCTGATCGTGTCATGGTTCTTCTTGCTGTAGGCCATTTATTGTACATATGTGTAATAATATAAATGCATATGTTAAAAATAAAAAAAATAATAAAAAAGAAAATGAGCGATGTGAAGGAACCTTACAATCTCTGCTTTCACATTTTCTTTTCCCATCATCTAAGTAAGATCAGAAGCCTTTTAACCAACAACAGTAAGTGTACTGTTGGTACAACAAGAAAAACTAAACACCACAAAGAAGCTGGACTTCTCTAACAGAGGGGCTGGTGGAGGTGTGGGAAAGTCATTTTCGGAAATATTTTATACTCTTAAAATCAAAATAGAACATGTTAGATACCATTAGGACATATTTGAAGAAAGGGTGTGTGTGTGTGTGTGTGTGTGTGTGTGTGTATGTATGTGTTGGTGTGTGTTGTCTTTCTAGCTCCATATCCTCCACACTCTGCTCCCTTTGTTCCTCCTCTGTATCCCTGCCTCTCACTCTTTTCCTCTTTCATATCCCATGTGTCCTTCTGCCCTCTTCACAGTCTTCCTTTTCACCTAATATTAGTATTTCTTGGTCTCCTTTCTAGATTTTACACTTTACCAGTTCCAGTACTGGCTGAGTGAGGAAAATAGCATTCGAAACCCACCTTCTCAGCTAAACTGCTTTGTTTTTGAAGAAGTGACTAATATCACAAGAAAAATATGAACATCAGTAGGAAGAGATCAGATTTATGATGAAATCTCTAGCATTTTACTACTGGGTTCTTGACTATGGCTCCAAGATGACTATTTTTCTTTATGGAAAAGGAAAAAAGTCCAACAATTAATAAAAAAAATGTTTCCTGAGAAATTATGTTCATGGCTCAATCTCTATGTTATTCTTTATTTGATTTTTAAAAGTTGAAAGAACACTAAGGGAGGACAAGGCATGGAGAAGACCTAGACCCCCCTGCTCAGATGTAGTTGATAGGCAGTTCAGTATCCATAGGGGTCCCATAATATCCGGATCAGGGGCTTTCTCTCTGTTGGCTGCTTGTCGATCACTTCAGCCTGTCGGGGCGGCCTTGCCAGGCCACAGAGGATGAGGATGCTGCAAGTCCAGATGAGCCTTGATAGGCTGGGGTCAGATGATACACGGGGAGGCCTCTCCCTTTCTGAGGACTAGAAGAGCAGGAGAGGGGGTGTGAGGGAAGGGGGTGGGACCGGGGGGGGAGACAAGGGTGCCCCAATTGGGATGTAAAGTGAATAAAGTATAAAAAATAAATTTAAAATTGAAATAAAATGCAATTATATAATTTCCCCTTCCATTTTCTTCCTCCAGTCCTACCTATCCCCATTCCTCAAGTTCATGTTACCTACTTTTCTTTAATTGTTTACACACACACACACACACACACACACACACACACACACACACACACACCCCTAAACACATAAATACTATATATTCAGACCATATAATGTTATCTATATTTATATAATAATGGGACTGACAGCCTAGTATTGGATAACCAACTAGGAGAGTCTTCCCTCTGGAAGATTATCACAGGCTTCATTTGATTTCAAACTGCCTTTCTCTCTATAGGCTTTGTCACTATGTTGGGTCGGTCAGATCTCCTTCATTCATGCCTATATTGTTGTGACATCTTTCTTCCCTGGCTCTATGCTTCCATTACTCCCTTCTTCTGTATATAATGATAATGTATTAATCTCCTGTCACTGATCGCTTAGTTCTTACTCTGGTGAACTCTATTCTCTGTCTAGTTTAGAATGTTGTCTCTCCCTTACTGTGCTCATTGCATTTTGGGGTTTATCTCTCCTTTGAATTTCTTAATTTCCCCAGAACTCTAAGATATCTTATATTCCTTGTTACATCTTTCATTTTATTGGTCATTGGAGATGCTTTGAAGCTAAATAACTAAAATATTGTATACTACAAACAAAGCCACAAAATATGTATTAAAAATATTAACTCACTATCAGGAGTTTTTTCCTCAAAATAAATAATGTTGGTTTTTATTAAATTAGACAAGTGTGGCTAAATGTTTCATCCCTATTGTTGAAGTTATTGTTTGTACCTTGAAAATGATGGATCATTATGTCCCATTGCTATTTTCACCAATTCAATTTGTCAGTTTTAAAATTGTCCTAATTTTAAATCACTGTTGCTTTGCTTTGGTAACATGTTCTGTTTAATATTTCACTCTCTAATTCTGTACTGAAGGCCTAACAATAAAGGCTGGACTATAGCTCACTGGTAAAGTGCTTACCTAACATTCATAGAAGACCTGGTTTTAATCTTCAGTGCCGAGAAAAGGTTGAAAACTAAAATATATGACATTGAAAGTTTTCTAGTAATTCATTTGGATTTTCTTATGTATGAAATATATCCTTGTTTAATGAGTGTACTGGCATTGTGG
This sequence comes from Acomys minous, assembly GCF_964271855.1. Classification (NCBI taxonomy): domain Eukaryota; kingdom Metazoa; phylum Chordata; class Mammalia; order Rodentia; family Muridae; genus Acomys; species Acomys minous. The sequence continues at coordinate 114,146,157 of NC_140488.1, read as the reverse complement.
ATTCGGTCCTGAACCCAATTCCCCTTGCTGCTTTTGTTAGGTAAAACTTCTTTCAAGAGAGCTATTTGATGACTAAGTTCTCATTTGAACCACTGTGAAAAGCCTTTTATGTACCAGGCACTAATAATATATGTGGTCTTTACTTGTAAACAGGATCATAAACTTTGGTTCCTGGAACTCTTTGGTAGTACTTGGCAATGATGAAGTAGTCCATCAGATGATCAAAATTTACATTCCTTATAGTTACATATTTTTAGATTGGCACTAAATCAAAACTTTTAGTATATATATATGTATATATTAAAGTCTTATTCTCTCAGGTCTAAAAATGGATACAAGGAAAATAAGATTTTAGTCAGCTTCCAGCAAAATGTGTGTAAATATTGCTGTTCTGGATAGTATAATGAAAAACGGATGGCTTTCTCAAAATCAGGTGTTTATTTTATTTCAAAAAATGAGAACAAAGAAAATCACTATATATAACATACCAATAGGAAAATGATACCTTTACATTCAGATATATTTACCTCATGAGGTGACTAGTAAATTTAAACCCATGACAAATGTAATTTTACATTTATCAAAAATCCATTTGTATCTTTTGTATGTGCCAAAGAAATATGATTGTGTGGTTTGCTAGATTCCCTTTGTTGTCTCTGCAGATAGTAATATCCACTGTGCTCAGCAGTGCTGGATAATGTGATTCTGGGTTCAGAGCAACAAATGAGAGGCTAAAAAAATCTTTGGTGATTACTCTATTTATATAATTCTAGAGGAAGTCACTCATCTAATAAATAAAATGAGGTTATAAGAGAGAGAAGAATGTCCAAGGGAGTAAACAACAGGAAATAGAGAAAACAAGAAGTATATGAAAACAAAATGAAAAAATTCCCTAGGGAGAGAGAAATTGAGAAAAAGAGATAAGATAACACCCTAAAAACAAGGTGAATATTTTTTATGGAGTCAGTGGTAATGTTCCATTTAGTCCAAGTAATATAAATTATAGTAGTTTTAGTTAATACTTTTGATATATGAAGTCATTTAAGAACACTAATTATACAGTTTTCTCTGGTAACTATCCAATAATAGAGTTTATAGCAGTGAATTTAGCACTGAGGCTAAATTCCTTGCAGAGCATAGTGCCGATCTGAGGGCCTCTTTTAGGATTTCATTCCTTTATGCCTTTTTGAACTAAACTCTAGATGTTATTGAGGTCTCACTGTTTTTTCTAGTAGTGTCCTTTTCTGCTAAGGCCTCCAATACAAGATAATATATTTTATTTAGTTGTCAGATTTCCTTAGTCTACTGTGATCTGTGACAGTTTCAAAGACCTTGAATTTGTTAAGAAATTGTGATCAGCTGTTTTGTCGACTGTCTCTGAATTAAGATTTGCCTCATGTTCTCCTCAGAACCAAGCAGAAATTATAGATCCAGTGAGTGGCCACAGAATCCCTTTTTGTAGGTCATCAGTTACTTATTTATCAGTATAAACTCATGTATTTTGGGTAAATTTTTGCATGAAAGATCAAGTTATGCATTGTGTTAGTTATTTTTCCATTGTTATGATAAAATACAAATCCCATGTCAAGGCAATTTATAGTTTCAGTCGGAAAAGAGAGTCCCATCTTCATCACGTTGGGGAAACAGCATGTATGATAACTGGGGTACCAAGTTGAAGGCTCACATCTTGAACCATAATCTTAAAGTAAAGAGAAAGAATTCTAATGGCCGAGTCTTTTATTTCTCAAAGGCCACCTCCAATGGCATAGTTATGTAAAGAAGGCCTCAATAATAAAATAGCACTACTTGACATATCTAATTCAAATCCCATAAGGTATCAACGTTCTGTTTTGTTGTAATGATCATCTATATGGATCACTGTACAAAAGATCATTCTTTCTCTATGAATAAAGATATATTTGGTATTTTTGTCACAAATCACATTGAACCTTGAGCATGGATAAAATTTTTTTTTTGCTCCTCACGAATACCAAACGTTGGAGAGCATGCAAGACACAACTAAAAGAGAACTTTGAAAGGTAGCAAGAAAAAAAGAGGCAAGTTTAAACCCCAGGACTGGAAAAATAAAACTGTAGCAGGGGTCTTGCATCTCTACACTGAACAAAAAATATTGCGAGCCTGATTCAGAATTTCCTAAAATCCAAATAAGAAAAAAGAGCATCCCAGAATGAATAGAAGTCTGGATAGGTACTGTTGGCTCTGTTTATTAACAATTAAACTTTATTATACAACCCAACTAGCATATACAAGAAGGAAAAAAAGGTTAAAGGGACAAAAAAGTAAACCTCCTGGAATCCATCGGCAGGACGGGTCCTTAGGTGTCTCTGTCCCATGAGCTGGTCCAGTCCCTTCCTCTCTCTCTGCGCCTTTTTCTTCTTCCTCTCTACCTCTTGTTTTTCTCCTCACCACCTTCCCAGTCACATGTAAAGGGTGGTCTCCTCCTCCCTTCGAGGGTCAATTAGAAAAACAATAGCCACAGTGGGGTTCCCAGGTAGGCTTCTTGAATTCCAAGCCCAGGAAGGCTCCAAACAGTCTCTCACAAGGTATTCACCCTCGAAGGGAGGAGGAGACCGCCCTTTGCATGTGACTGGGAAGGTGATGAGGAGAAAAACAAGAGGTAGAGAGGAAGAAGAAAAAGGTGCAGAGAGAAAGAGGAAGGGACTGGACCAGCTCGTGGGACAGAGACACCTAAGGACCCGTCCTGCCGACAGATTCCAGGAGGTTTACTCTTCTGTCCCTTTAACCTTTTTTTCCTTCTTGTATATGCTAGTTGGGTTGTATAATAAAGTTTAATTGTTAATAAACAGAGCCAACAAGGTACTCTAAGAAATAAGTCAGGGGAGAAAAATCAAAGACTCAGTTTGACATCAAAACAGTCAGAATGGACGTTATTGGTTTAAGAGGTTGCTATGCCTGTATCCTGTGGTTCAATATCAAAGAATACAGAAGAGTGTTCTTTGCAAGGTCTGAGAATCAGTTTCTGCAGTGGAGAGTTGGAAGAGGGGAGAGGCCAGCTTTACCAGGCCCAGAAATTGCTTTTCTGGGAATAAACTGCAGTGTGGGAGATAAGTCAGATTGCCTGGTTTTTGTTTTTGCAACCTTTGGGCTACAAGTTTAGCAATAAGCCAGATTGTTTCTACAAGCTCCATGTCCCAGGTCCTGTGAGGGGAGATAACTGCTTTCCTGAATTCCATAGGCTATAGGTTTCCTGTTTTAGAGCCCTGCTTTTGGAATAGGGGGCTCCTTTCAGAGATCCAGGTAAACAGAGGTCCACAAAGGTACTGTTGAAGAGGCCTGCTAAGAATAAGGAATCTTGCGAGGGAGTAATTTCCTTGTCAAAGAAGGAGTAAGTGAGCTACTGGAACAGAACTAGTAAGAGAGATCTCATCAAAAATAACCAGGCCCAGGAAGTCTCTCTGTTCCCTTTGACATGAAATTCTTTTCACCAAGTCAATGACAGTGAGTCTCCCCAAGTACCTTCATTCCATTAAGAGACACCTGACAGACCATCCTTGAGAAAATCCTTCTATCTCTTTTAGACAGCACCAAGTGGGACCATAAGGAACTCCAGCAGCCCCAGCAGTAAGGAGACTGAAATGACACCACATGGCAGGTGTCATGGCTCATTTGGGAGGCTGAGATACAAGATGACTTTGAGACTATAGACTGAGCTCATATATTTTAAAATAATCTGCAAAAGTTCCCCCAAAATTAGCATGTCATTAAAAATAATCCCACAAATCCTTGACTAAAACCTACATGCTAAACTTAGACCAAGTGGCTGCCTGTTGAAGTGACAGAATTAGATGAGGCAAAAAGACAACTATTGAGGATACAACAGAAAATCACTTTTGACACCAAGAAGCAAGAAATCAGAACTTCAAAAGAAAACTCTGTGAAGTAGCACCAACACTGAGATTAGTTAGATATAAAACTGCTTCACTAAACTATCAGGTTCTCACCAGCATTACTGAATAACTGAAAATCTGAACAACTAAATAAATGTCATAATATAGGGAAAGGATGTAACTGAAAAAAATCACAACAGAAATAAGTAATTGCCTGAATGGGCTGAGTCCTAGGGAGAAAAGCAGACCAAGAAAACTGTGGATCGAGTTTGAGCATCCTCTCACATAACAAGTCAAATTCTTAGACTGAAAAGGTAAAATGAGGTGGGGCTAAAAGAGTATGTTTTAGAAATTAGGTTGGAGAAGGTGCTGGAAAAGTAGCTGAGCAGTAACAAGAGTGACTGCTTTTGTAGAGGACCCAGAGTTGATTCCCAGCATCCACATGTCTTCTAACATACATTTTAACTCCAACTCCAGGGGATCCATCATCCTCTTTTGTCTTCTTTTATACTACATGCATGTGGTACACAGATATACATGTAGGCAAAACACCCTCAATGCCGCCCCCACACAAAATAAATAAATAAATATACCAGGCTGAATATAACCTGAACTTGGCTAAAGGTACAAACTAAATGAACCTGAAAAAAGATAAAGTCAAAGAAAACTAAGCCACGACAGAAGATACAAACATGAAGTCAAGACTGTTGAAAAGCTTTTCCTTCCTCCAGTGATTTACCTTTGTACTTTTGCACAAAGTAAAATATTTGGATGCTTTACTCTGTGTTGTCTGATTGGTTTCATTCATATATACATGCCATGTCATTCTACCAACAGCACACTATATTGAGCACACTATTTATATAGTAGGCCTATTATTTGTCAATATCATTTCAGCTATTCAAAGGCTTGTATTTTCCTTATTAGTTCTAGAGTAAGCTTGACTGTAACAAACTTGTCAGGGAGTTTTGTAACACTTGACTTAAACCTGTAAATCAGTTAATAGAGAACTGACACCTGCATTGCGTTTGGGTTATATTTGATTTATTTCATCAGCATTTACAACTTTTCAAGACTTTGTTCCTGTATTTGTTAAAAATTTCATTTTCTTCAAATAAAAATAGTGTATTGCATTTTAAAATTCTAGCTTCTTTGTTCTTAGTTTGTTTCTCCATTGCTGTGACAAAACACTATGACCAAAAACAACTTGGAGAGAAAAGAGTTTATTTCAGCTTACAGTTTAAAGTCTATCCTGGAGGGAAGTCAGTGCAGGAACTCAAAGTAGAAACTTGGAAGAAACTCATTACTGTTCTAGAACAGTCTGGACTATACAATGAAACTCTCAACAGTAAAATCTACAAGGTAGAAATATGGAATCAGAAGCCATAGTGCAACCTACTGGCTTGCTCCTCACAGTTTGCTCAACCTGTTTTTATAGGATACATGGATTCAGGACCACCTGCCCAGACTGGCACTGACCTCACTGGGCTAAGCTCTCCACATCAATCATTAATTAATAAAATGCTCCATAGCTTTACCTATGGCCCAAACATATGGAGACATTTCTCAATTGAAATTTCTCTTCCTATTTAACCCCAGCTTGGGTCAAGCTGACCAAAATGTAAGCAGCACATCTTGTGTTCACTATGAGCACATTAAAATGAATTTGTTTTTTTTTCCCCTGAGGGCCTCTCCCATGCCTTACATTCTTTGTTAACTCAATTACTAATGCTTTAGATTTTCTGGTAGCTTCCATGGACGATCTTCATTGATAATTATGTAGTCTATAAAGTATAGACAAATATTCTTCCTTTCCAATGTACACCCCTTTTATTTATTTTCTCACCTGTTGCAGTTGCAAGATCTATTTAATGAAGCTATATAACATATTCAAGGATCTTGACATAAATTTTACTTGCTATATAAAAATAACCCAAATTGATGCTCTGAAAATGACAAAGATACTGAAATAATGACAGGCTTCCAGGTTTAGGAACAGAAGGGGAACAATATCAGAACAGAGATACCCATGATTATAAAGAGGCACCAGCAGGAAACGCTTTTGTGATGGAATTAATCTGTATCTCAATGTGTTGATGGATATATAAACATATCAAGTACTAAATTATGTAGAGCTGAACACACACATAAGTATAATTAAAACTGGGCAACCATGAGTAAGATCACCATATTCTACTAATGTAAATATTTTGGTTGTAATATTTTCCTATAATTTTTGAGAATGTTATAAGTGAAAGAAACTAATGAATCCTAAGAAGAATGGATACACTGTTGTTTCAAACTGCAGGTGAAGCTGACTGGGTGGCACATATCTGCAATTTCAGCTGTAACAAGACTAGCATTGCCTTGAGAACAACCCAGTCTGTATACCTATGTAGAGAGTTCCAAAACAATCTTGACTACACACTGAAACTCTACCAACAAGAAAATATGTGAATCTAGAGTAATTCCAACAAAACCTTCAAATGAAAATCAAGTTTCCAAGCTTTTTTTTTTTGTCTACTTCTGAACTTCCCAGATCAAGACCACTGATGTTTCAATGGCTTTCCTTTTGTCAGTATCACATTGTTTTGATTACTGCAACCCTGAAAGAATTTTCAGACATTTGGAACTTCCTTGCATTTTTTTCAATTATCCGTTTTACTTTTCAACTAAACTTTAAAATAATTGTGCCAACCATAACTATAATTATTTGTATTGGACTTGTATTAAAACTTTAAATAAATTTGATAAGAAATGCATTCTAAACACTAAAGTTCTTTTTCTTCAGCAGTACTTTCTGGTTTTTATGTGATTTATTTTTGTGTGTATTTATCTTTAACCTGACATTTTATAAAACTCTTTAATGCTAAAAGGTTTTCTGTTGATTTTCTTAGGTTAAGTATGTCTCTTTAGGAAACATTTTTCTCTGCTTTTCTGAACATTTCACCTGTTAGGTTAGTTGTCTGTCTTATTATGTTTTTATATTACCCAGGACTTTCATAAAAAAGTAGAACATAAGGCCATGAGTAAATGTCAAGAGATGCTGGAGAAATGGCAGCTCACCTGGAATAAAATGGAAATGGGGTAATTACACCCTAACTCCTGACTACCACGTAGAGGCCTAGTTTCTGGCATGTGGTAGGCCTGAGAAGAAGCCCAGAACACTCGGGACAGAAGTAGGAAAATTAGCATCTGAAGTTCAAGAAATCCTTGAGTACATAATTACAGATGCTGCCTGTTCAGTATTTAGCATGGGTAGGTCACCAGCAGCATCTTCAGGTGGCTTCTTTACATCCCTCTCTCCCCTCACTCGTTCTGTGTAAGAATCACACACGAACCAGTTGCACCAACGGCACTCTTCTCTCTATACATTCTGCCACTTTCTCTTCTTTCCTGCTTGTTCAAAGACCATTTTGGTTTAGCTTCAGAAAGAAAAAGGGTGGGATATGATTCTTTAGAATTCAAGAGCACTCATCTCTGACTGAATTTCCAATGTGTATGAATTTCCATTGTATATTACCACTGTTGATGAGCTAGTCCTAGGCAATATATCTTCCTATAGTATGCTTCATTGATATCATATTAAGGAATGAAAAGAGAGATACCTCCCTGGAATGAGAGCCCAAGTAAGAGCCCAACTTTGTATACTTCTTCACACTTCCAATGTCAGTCGTTTGTAGTCTACAGCCTGTTTGTTGTCTCCTGTGTGTCATCTGATCTGTCCCTATTGCCTGTCAGTTTTCCTTGTTTGTCCCTAATGAAGGACTTTGCTCTATATTTGCTGAACAACATGATTTAAAAAGGTATGAGAGAGAAATGGCAAGTACTTTTATTCAGAAATCTGTGTTAGAGTTTTATAAAAGAAGTTAACTTACTGACCTCAAGTGACCCAGAATGGCACTCAAAACCACACAGTGACATTATTAACCTATACCCACATGTGGCTTCCAACATTTATGGGATGCTGTTGTTGTTGTTTAAGATTGCTTTCAACCTTTTGGCTGCTATCAGGAAGTGATTATCACAACATATACATACAAACATACATGGAAAAGTAAATGGTTTAAGATTAAATCTGTACATTTAGCTTGGGTTCTTAAAGCTGATTGCATGGAAAGCTCAAGACATAGTAACATTGGCTACATTGTTTTAAGACAGGTTAATCTTAAACAGGCTGAATAGTAGGTTGAGCACATAGTTTTAAATGATCTCAGAGAATATTATTAACTTGGTTGGAAGTTTTGTCAAAGGCTCAGTCTCCTCAGAAGCAAGAGATATTTTTCAGAAAAAGATATTTTATTCGATTTTATTTTATTCATTTACTCTGTTCTATTTTATTTAAGCAAAACATACAAATGATTAAAAATTGTTCCAGATTACCAAGGTTCACACTACAACCAGAAAGAATGGTTTGGAGTATAGCTTTTGTCTGCAGCAGTGATATTCTGCCTCCTATAGGAGAATCTGGATGACATGCCACGTATTTAGTTGATTAGATCAGAGAAGTAACTATCTCTCTTCAACTACAGCTTCAGATATTAACATTTCTCATTATCTTGACAAGCCATGAGATAAAAAAGAACGTCTCTTTTTAAAGCACATTTACCCAGACACAATGGCACACTCCTGTAATCCCCAGCACTTGGGGAGGCAGAGGCAGGTTGATCTCTCTGAGTTCAAGGCCAGCCTGGTCTACAAAGTGAGTCCAGGATAGGAAAGACTACCCAGAGAAACCCTGTCTCAAAATCTGAGCGAGGGAGAGAGAGAGAGAGAGAGAAAGAGAGACAGAGAGACAGAGAGAGACAGACAGACAGAGACAGAGACAGAGACAGAGACAGAGACAGAGACAGAGAAAGAGAGACAGAGAGAATGAATCACATCATTTTCCTCCTCTCCTTTCCTCTGGCCTCTCCCATGACCCCCATTCTCAAACTGGTAGCCTCTCTTCCTGTGATTGTTTTAATACACACATACGTGTCTATAGTTGAATATTTATATATATATATATGAGTGTGTGTGTGTATACACATATATACATATACATAAATACAACCTGATAAATCCATTTTTATTGTTTATTTCTATATAATTTCAGGGCTGATCACATTGTATTGGATAGCAAATAGGGGACTCATGCCTGGGAAAGGCTAATTCTACCTTTCCCAACAGTCATTAGTTACCCATAATTGACTATCTAGGGGTAGGATCCATGAAATATTCCCATTCTACATAATCATGCTTACTGATATCATTGTTCCATTGTTCTGGTCTTGCTTATGCAGCCAATTCTAGGAAAGACTGTTTCCAGCAAACTACCTGGTGTTCTGAGTCTTACTTTCTTCCAAGCTCTGTACATGGATGATGTCTCTCTAGTAGATTTTCTTAATAGCTTATTTATTGAATTATACTGTTACTTACCAACATACTCCTTAATCACAAAACTCCTTTAAATTGTCTCCTGTCTTTGTGAATGATCCCTCTCATTTACTGTCTTAACCAGGGTATAATTCAAATAAGAATTTTTAAAATAAAATCTTCCAGGTCTTTCTAATTTGGAAAGTCATGGTCACTTAAAGTTATATTCCATATTGTTATTGAGATTTTAAACTACTATATATTGAACACTGTGAATGGATTATATGAGGTGTATGAATATAACTTAAGATTTAGAGCAGAGAAATGTCCTAATTATTAAGTAGAAAATGAATCCTGGGTCAAGGTCATGAAGAAAAAAATTGAACCAAGATAGTATAGGCAAAGAAATTTATTCCACCTGTTTGGACAAAGGCCAAGACTCTACAGAAAGTAGCTTCCCTCTTTTGCTCAGGGCTAGGATATATATAGTTGAATACACCTCGAAGCTAGCTCCCTAGAGTCCCCAAAACAGTTTACAGGGATGGCTACAAGTGACTGAATTTGCCTCTTTTGTCCCTTACGTGGCTCATCAGACAGATATTACAGAACAGACATGCTGTTCTTTCATCCAGTTAAGGTTCAAAGAAAAGCAGGATTAAGGCAAAGGAGAAGGCAGTTTTTGAGTTCACAGTCAAGTTTGGTCATTTTGAGACAATTATGGTAAGAATGAAGCTGGTCTTAAACTGGTACTTCTCACATGAGCTATCAGACTACAGAAACAACAGACTTCTTAAAATCTAGAATTTCTCCAGAAATTTTATGCTGTGAAGAAAAGAAAAAGACTGAGGCCCTATGGACCAAACAAAATGGGAACTTGCTTGCTGGGGAAATTAGCAACTTTTCCAGAGACCTATAGGGCAGACTGGATCTGCAACAATTGTTACCAGAAATTTTAAGTAGTCTCTCATTGTACTAGCTGGAGAAGTTAAGGTTCTACCCTTTGGTCTCTTAGTCTCATTAACAAAATGATTTTAAAATGGACTCAGCAGGAAGTTCAAGGACAATTGTATTAGAACATAAGAGAAAACAACAAGCTTGCAAGCTATAAAACTCAGAAGCTGCTGCAGGGAGGAGGGGTACAGAAAAGACAAAGTGAGGAAGTCATGTTTTGAGTTCAGCCAGCATATTCAGCCATGGAAGTTAATAAGCTAATTCTCAAAGCCTGGTGGACCAGTATCAATTGTCGCAGTAAAGCAAAGTTTTCATTTTAGTGGTCCTGGTCTCTTGGTAATTATAGCTGACCAGAACCATAGGTTACTAATTCAAAATATCACCTAAATAGCCCAGGCCGAGTCTTTAGTTACCTCAGAAACTTTACCAGCCTGGCTTCCATCTGTGCTGCTCTCAGAATTATCTCATAAGTTCCCAAAACAGCTCAAGGCTCTGAACACTCAGTGGCTCTAATAGTCCCAAGTCTTTAAGTCCTTCTACAGTCTTCCCCAAAACTCATGGTCAGCAATGCCTTACAAACTGAGACCAAGTCCTATCTTAATTAAGGTTTCTGTTACTGTGATAACACACTGTGATCAAAACAATTTAGGAAGAAAAAAAGTTTGTTTCACCTTAAAGTTTTCAATCCATCATGGAGGGAAATCAGGGAAAGAATCTGGAGGCAGGAGCTGATGCAGAGGTCATGGAGGGGTGCTGCCTATTGACTTGCTCCTCATGACTTGCCCAGCCCGCTTTCTTATATCACCCAGGCCAGAGGTGATACAACCCACAATGGGGTAGGCCTTCTCCATATCAATAATTAATCAATAAAATGCCCCCACAGGCTTGCCTACAAGCCTATCTGATGTAAGCATTTTCTTAAATAAGGGTACCTCTTCCCAAATGACTCTATATCAACTTGACAAAAAGTAGCTAGGTCAAAAGGAAGTAGCACTAGGAAGGATCAATTTGCAGACTGGAGTTTCAGTAACACCCTCAGGCATAACTTCTAGGTAAAGGGTCACATTTAAGAGAAAAGATAAGAAGGGACTAGGAATCAGAACTTTCTTCTGGCATTCCCCCAAACTGCTGTTTTCTGGGTTAAATCTCAGTTTTGATCTCCATGGCTTTCTCACCCTGCTTTCTTACACCACAGAGGCCCATCAACAGAGGTGGTACCACCCACAATCAGACCTCCCCACATCAATCATTAATCAAGAAAAGAGAGGCTTTCTAGATAATGAAAGTGAAATGTTTCAATGGTGGAATAACCTTTCCTTTCCATTGGAGAAAGGAATAGCCTTGTTTTTTTCTCCTGCTCTTCTCTATTACTTGTTTGTTTAGTTGCTTTACTAAGGATAGATGACAGAGTCTGCCAGGCTTGTTGGGAAATCAGGATAAGACTCTCACAAATATATATCTCAAAAACAATAAGATACGACTCCTCAAATAAGAGTGTTTCTCTTTAAACACTTGTAAACCAAGCTAACTGTACTTTTCTTTTAAACATGAAGCACTTAGGAAGCAAATACCTTTGAGAGTAAAAAGCACAGTATTTGAATTGCTAATGATGGATGGCCATGACATAATGTTGGAGCTGGTGAAGAAATGTTAATTAGCAGTTGCAGAGATCACCACTGCTGGTGTCCTTTGAAACTGGAACACTGGCTGTGACCAATTTTATTAACAATTATTGAGATCAGGCTGTGCCTTGCCCAAAGTTACTCCATAATGGGGAAAAAAAAACCTGATTTTTTTCGGACCTTGTCTTGCTTAGAGCAACTCCATTTTACAAGGAGCTTGTGATTCCATTTTGAGTATGAAAAATGACTCAGCACCTGGGTGGACATGTGAACAGCACCGTCTTGTCATCAGCGGAAATATGGGTTTGCAGGGCAGTCATTGGAGCATCTTACAGGGACACCTGAAGTATCTAGGATTTGTATCCCAAAGCAAGTCATCAAACCAAGAACACAGTTTATTAAGAAAAAGAAAAGTGCTCCTGAGAATAGGAATGAGCTAGTAAGCAGAAGGAAAAGCATGCATTCTAAAGAGCTGGCCTATGACTGTAGGTCGTCTACTTGTATAGCTTGAATTTTCTTTATTGTGATCCATAGGTTGAAAAATTCAGGCCCAGTAAAAAGGTACTTCCAGTTATTTTTGTTTGTTTTTGTTTCTGTTTCCGTCAGCTGGCTTTTTTCACAATAGTGTTCTTTTACATTTTTAATTGATTTATTTTATTATTCTATGTGGTTGAGTGTTTTACTTGCATGTATGCATGTGCACCATGTGAGAATCAACTCTGGTCTTTCAAGAGAGGAACAAATGCTCTTAACACTGAATCAACTCTCCAACCCTTCATATGTTATCATTTATGTTGGTATTTTTCAGTTCTCTGTTTATTTGCTACAGTCTTGTAGCACCTCCCACATAGCGCTGACTGATAAATAACTTATTTCTGGGGGAAGAAAGATGACACTATATCAATACATCAGCTAACTGGGACTGTAGGCTCACATAAGCTTAGGAAAACTATGCTCAAGAACTTATCAGATACACCAGACCAAGGGTGGATCTCCCTTTCTGAGAGCCCATAAAGAGATCAACACTTAGCATAGTGATGGCAGTGGCTCCCATTGACAGCTAATCATCACATGTGTCCATCAGACACTGATTGGGCAGACAACTCTGTTGTTGTTAATTTACCACTATGGCCTAGTAATGTTTATTGTTAGGCCTATAACTATTATTGTGGCAGTATTTTCTAACCCACTAGCAATCAGTCAAGACACAGACACCTGTTATATTTTAAAATAGCCTTAGTTAACCAGAGGCCGGGCAGATATTAATCTCTTAAACTATTTCCCATGGTGTGGTAGTTATCTCGTACCTGCCCCAATCCCATGTCATCTGTTTCTAATAATTTCTATCAAGCTACCTCCCATCCATAGTTTCATATACTTGTTAATATCATCATCTGGGTCAAGTCTCCATCCACATTGGCCATGTGCTTCTCATCCACTTAACCCATGATGGCACAACTTTCTTCTCCTCTCTCTCCTCTGGTCTCTCCTGTTCCTAAGATGCTCTCGGTCTCCCCATGCCCAGGAACCTTAGCCACACCTATCTCATTTGCCCTGCCCAGGTGTGAGGGCCTTTTATTAATTAACATCAAAATACATCAAACCAACACAACTCTTAACTGTCTCAAAACTTTATCTTGGCTCTGTCCTCATTGTTGACAATAATTACTCAAATCACTATTTACTCACCTTCCAGTTTGCCCATCGGGATCTGCTATCTATCTATCCGTTTATCTGCCTATTCAGGCTGCTGGACTTGGTCTGACCTTTCTCTTGACCCTGCTCAGCTCTGACCCTGCACCATGATCCTACAGCCCATAGTCAGTGGCATATAGCTTCTTCAACTGTTTCTCCAGCTCAGTTAGGGTTCATGATCTTCTCAGTACAAGGACCCTTGTTTTCCTATCAGTTTCCCAGCATTGGTCCCTCAGACCTCTTTGAAACTCTTTGACTATTTAATCCTTTGCAGCTGTTTAGTAAAACACACACACACACACACAACAAAAGAGAAACTTACTATATGATATATCTACATACATGTGGGTGCATATATGTATGTACATATGTATGTATGTATATACTGTGATCTGAGGCATAGTGTTAGTTAAGACTGGAGTAAAATAACCTGTGTTTTCCTTGACTAGTGCTGTAAAGGAAAGCAAGACTATATAGCAATTTTTTTTGTCATTGAAACTGCCCTAGTTGTGAATTTGTTATTATATAAGGATTTCTGACATTGCAGAAAGACATAAATTTGTTCAATATATATGGTGAGATAGTGACTCATGACGGACAATGTTATGTCTCCAGTAGATGATGTAAGTATTGTTTGCCCCAGATAGAAGCTAATTTTTAATGACATTATTCAATAAAAATTAAGTAAAAAATTGGGAACAGCAAAATAATCCATAGGACAAAGACATTTGCCATCAAACCTGACAACTTGAGTTTGTTTGTTTTTTTACCTTATGATTTATTTTATTAATTTATTCATGTTACATCTCAGTGGTTATCCCATCCCTTGTATCCTCCCATTCCTCCCTCCCTCCCATTTTCCCCTTATTCCCCTCCCCTATGACTGTGACTGAGGGGGATTTCCTCTCCCTTTATATGCTCATAGGGTACTGGGGTATGACTCTCACACGTACTCTGGTGCCTCATATTTGACCACGTCCCCTTGAAGGGGAGACCTGGTGGCACCCAGAGGAAGGACAGCAGGTTACCAAGAAGAGACTTGACAATTTGAGTTTGAACCCTAGGACCCACATAGTGAAATGAGAGAACTGACTCTCAGGAAGCATACATTGACATCCCCTGGAATATGCATATGAAAAATTAACACACACAGGCACACTCTCTCTGTTTCTATGTCTGTCTGACTATCTGTCTCTCATATGAAAATAAATAAATATAATAAAATTTGAATAAAGTAAAATCAGATTATACCATTGAAATTTTAGTTCTACCTTTCTGACCTACCTGCTTCTTTTTCATAGTCACCCATCTCTATAGAGAAAATTGAATATGCATGACACATGTCAATTATCACTTTTCAGAAATGATAAGTCTGTGGGAGAGTAAGAATTCTAAACAAATTTTAAATTAAGCTTGATGCTAGAGAGAGCTCAGTAGTTAAGAACACTGGTTGCTCTTTTGGAGTATTTCGGTTCAGTTTCCAGCACCATATAGGTAACACACAACCATTCATCACCCCAGTTTTTGGGGATCAGATATTTTCTTCTAGCCTCTGTGGAATCAGTCACACAAGTGGTACACAGACATACATACAGGCAAAGTGTCCATACACATAAAATAAAACTTTAAATTTAGACTACATTTCTACTTGCTGCACTTACCACTGTTATTGAAACACGAGAACATATAGCAAACAAATTATTTATTTTAAACCAGTGGTTGCCCTTGAAAAAAAATTCATGGAGCCGGGTGGTGCTGGTGCACGCCTTTAATCCCAGGACTCAGGAGGCAGAGGCAGGTGGATCTCTGTAAGTTTGAGGCCAGCCTGGTTTACAAAGTGAGGCCAGGACAGCCAAACAAACAAACAAACAAAAGAAAACTTCATGGAATTTACTAGGCAATAGAGAATCATACAAAATAATAGGAACTGAGTTATAAAAAGAGATGAGAAGCCATTTTTATATAACCTTATTATGCTTACTAGGATAGCTATGAAACGTATTAGAAATTAAAGATCCAGTCAAAAATAAAAATATATGCATTTTACAAGCTCTAAGATATTTTAAAAGATCTGGCCCTGAGTGACAGCTGAGTATCTTGTAGGTAAAATGGAGATGAGAGAAACCTCATACTATTTTTGAAGGCTGACACCCCGCATTCATATATAGCAAAAACACAAATAAAATACAGTAGTATATGTGAGTACTTTAGTAATTTAATGAAAGATATTTTCTTTTCTTTTTTTAATTTTAATTTGCTCATTTTACATCCTGATTGTAGCCTCTCCCTCACTGCCTCCTGATCCCACCTCCCCTCTTTCATCGCCTCTCCCTCCCTCCCCTAGTCCTCGGAAAGAGAGAGCCCTTCACCCCTAACATCTGATTTCAACCTATCAAGTCTCATCTAGACTGACTGCATCCTCTTCCTCTGTGGCCTGGCAAGGCCGCCTTGCCAGAGGGAAGTGATCAACATATGGGGACCAGAGTCCATGTCAGAAGTAGTCCCTACTCCCCATATTATGGGACCCATAAGGAGACTGTGCTGCCTATCCACTATATCTGAGTAGAGGGTCTAGGTCCTCACCATGCATGGTCCTTGGTGGTCAGTCTCTGCAAAACCTGCTCCTCTGCTGAATTTGTTGGCTCCATTGGTCTCCTTGTGGAGTGCCTGCCCCTCCAGGTCCTTCTATCCCCTAACTCTTCCATAAGACTTCCTGCACTCTGTCCTGAAATTCAGCTGTGAGTCTCAACATCTGCTTGGATCCCCTGCTGGGTGGAGTCTTTCAGAGGACCTCTATGGTAGCCTCCCTTCAACTACTTCCGGTGTCTAATCTATTTGTCCTTCTTGTAAAGACAAGTAGGTATTTGGAATGCTGTATAAGCATGTCCTTATGAAAAGGGTCTTTATGTGAGGCAAAGCAGACGGGCCAAAAGTGGACCTGAAAATGCTGTCACTTTGAGGAAAGAAAGGCAAAGAATTTCTAGGAATATTTTCATTTAAAATAGGTTGAGCTTTAGTAACTAAAACATGCACTTTCGTGGTTTAACCTGAATCAGCAAGATATCCTCAGGGCCTTTTGTTTCTTTTGTGGTGGTGGGAATTGAATCCAAGGCCTTGAGAATGTGAAGCACTGAGCTACATTATAGTGTGTAACTCCTTTGCTCTTTACCTTGAGGTAATACGAAATGGCTTTTTAAAAACCATCAAGGAGGTCTATATTAACAGCTTTAGCTCAAGAAATCTAGACAAGGGCAGGAACCAAGAATAAACCAGGAAATAAGGCCTGATAGGAGTCATTGTATGCCCCCCCCAGACTTACACCTTCCAAACAAATTTTGAATATTTAATGCTGGCAAAGTGATTGTAGGTCATCCTAACTCCAGATATTGGTGGCCAAATCAGCTGTATTGCATACTTTAAAGTTATTAGTCATATCAGCCCCACACTTAACAGAATGGTCTTTTTAATTTGTAAGACTTTTTAGCGTAAGCTCAAGAACTGTGGGAAAGCTAAAGGAAACCATTAAAATCTAGTTCTATAACTGAAAATGTTTGCAGTGTGGTTCTTAGTCTCATTATAAGGACTTTTTTTCATTTATAAATCAATAGTGTTCCACTTCTTAATCATTTGGAGATCAATATGAAATAACGAAAGCCACTCTTAAAAAGACGATTTAGCAATAAATTTTCATCTAAACTAGAATTGGTGCAAATTGATTATATTCAAGTCTCAGCAGTCTTCCACACTATGGTTTATCACATTAAAGCATTGCTATTGTATTTAACACCACATAGGATGACAGAACAAGGTAACAAATATCTCCTATTGCTTTTATGAAAGCCAAAAGGGGAGGGTTTAGCAGTAAATACATGCTCGAAAAACTTACTGCTGTAAATTGCTGAAGGGATAAATTATTTGGGAGAAGATTAACCCTGTCAATAATTTATTATGCCACTATAGGCAGCAGTAAAGGTTCTGTAAACCCAGTTAATAGCATAGAAAGTCATTGTTCTGTTGATAGTAACAAAACAGAAACACATAGCTTTATATGCTTCCACTATGAGAAAAAAAGGCAAATAAAATTATGTAACTGTAGCATTTGTTATACATTAATAATTTTACATATTGGTGGTTTTGCATACATTGGTCTTGAGAAACATAACCATATTTATATATTCACTTTCATGACATGTATCATAATTTTAAGCCAAAAGTGAGTTTATCTAATTGGTGGATTATTGTCTATCTCATAGTCACTCTACTGCAAAATTCTATGAGAACACAATATTGTGATCCTCAAATGCCATTAAATGGATCTTTGTTGCTTGATACTGTATCTGACATATAGAAATAGCCTATCATATTCACTGAATACAGAGGAATTGAATGAATTATTCATTGTTTAGATGAAATAAAAATTAGAATATTGTGTAAACACATGTCAGATAATACATTTAACTAAGTCATAGTTAAGATGAGTCCTGTTCCTTGGTTTAATGTTTTCTGCAACTAGCTTCTCAAGACTGACTGCAGTCAAATGATAAATATTCTGTAGTCACTACAGGTGCTAAAACATGTTGACATTGCAAAGAATAGAGAACAGCAACACAGAATTTGCTCTAAACTAGGAACTGGGAAAGATTTTCTCCTTAATTCTTAAGTACTGGTAGGAACAGAGGGGGTAATTGACCTAGGTACATTAAAAAACTACCACCACTCTCCTGATGTGCCTCAAAGCACATTCTGATATAAGGTAGTGTCTATATGTGATTCTTTGTGTGGAAAATTATCATAAGTGAAACAGTAGACAAAAGAAGGCTATGGAGGAGAAAAACTGATGAGGGTACATTAAAGACAAGTTATTGTAGTCGGCCATTCATGATTCACTCTCAACTGAACTGTGGTTTGTAGAGCTCTCTCAAGAAATAGAACTATTATCCACATGTGTATCCTAACATGTACAGATGGAAATTGTTTGGGATATATGTATGTGTGTTAGACTCCTGTTTTTTTAATTTAAATTTATTTTTTTTTACTCGCTTTACATCCCAATCTTAGCACCCTCCCATATCTCCTGCAGGTTTCACCCTTCCTCCGTCTTTCTCCCTCTACCCATCCCCTAGTCCTCAGACAGGGGGAGCCTCCTCCCCTATCAACTGACTCCAACCTACCAAGTCTATTCAGGACTGCCTGCATCCTCATCATCTGTGGCCTGCTAAGGCACCCCACCAAGAGTAAGTGATCAAAAAGCAAGCAACTGAGTCCGTGGAAGGGACAGCCTATGCTACCCTTTCTAGGGGATCCCTAAGGAGACTGAGCTGCCTATTGGCTATATCTGAGCAGGCAGCCTAGGTTCTCTCAATGCATGGTCCTTGTTTGGTGCATCAGTCTTCTCTGGCCCCACTGGTCCAGGATTTGTTGAGGTTTCTTGGTCTTCTGATAGTGCTCCAGTCCACTCTGGGTCCCTCTATCCCCCTACTCTTCAATAAAACTCCCAGCCCGCTCCCCAAAGCTTGGCTATGAGACTCAGCTTCTGCTTCGATTCCATGCTGGGTGGAGTCTTTGAGAGGACCTCTATGGTAGACTTCCACCATGTTACCCCTCTTCAACAGCTGCCGGTGTCTATTTTATTTGCCCTTCTGAGTGAGACTTAAGCATGCCCCTATGGTCCTCATGCTTTGGGTCTGTGGATTGTAATATGTTTATTCTGTATTATATGGCTAATATCTGCTTATTAGTGTGTCCTTTGGATTGGGTTACTTCACTCAGAATGATCTTTTCCAGCTCCATCCATTTATGGGAAATTTTCATGATGTCCTTGTTTTTGATAGCTGAATACAGTATTCAGTTGAGGGACATCTGATTTGTTTCCAGTGTTTGGTTATTATGAAAAGCACCACTATGAACATAGTTGAGCAAAAATCCTTATACAGTGGAGTATCTTTTGAGATGTTCAGGAGTGGTATAGCTGGGTCTTGAGATAGAGCTGTTCCCAATTTTCTGAAAAGGTACCAGATTAATTTTCAAAGTGATTGTACAAGTTTACACTCCCATCAACAATGGAGGAGTGTTCCCCTTTCTCCACATCTTCCTCAGCATGTGGTGCCACTTGAGTTTTTGATCCTAGCCATTTTGATAGGTGTAAGATGGAATCTCAGAGACATTTTGATTTGCATTTCTCTGACGACTAATGATGTTGAACATTTCTTTAAGTGCTTCTTGACCATTCAATAGTAGTCTGATGTGAATTCTTTGTTTAGCTCTGTACCCCATTTTAAAATGGATTATTTGATTTGTTGGTGTTTACTTAATTGAATTCTTTATATATTTTGGATATTAGCCCTATGTCAGATGCAGGATTGATAAATCTCTCTTCCCAGTCTATAGGCTGTAGTTTTGTTTTAATGGCAGTGTCCTTTGCTTTACAGAAGATATTAAGTTTCATGAGGTCCCATGTATTAATTATTGTTCTTAGAGTCTGAGTTATTGGTGTTCTGTTCAGGAAATTGTCTCTTTCCCCAGTGAGTTCAAGAATCTTCCCCACTTTCTCTTCTAATAGATTAAGTGTGCCTGGTGTTATGCTGACATCTTGGATCCACCTGAACTTGAGTTTTGTGCAAGGTGATAAATATGGATCTATCTGCATTTTTCTATATGTAGCCATCTGGTTACATGAGTATCATTTGTTGAAGGTATTTTCTTTTTTCCATAGTATGCTTTTAGCTTCTTTGCCAAAAATCAAGTATCTATAGGTGTATGGGTTTATTTCTGGGTCTTCAATTTGATTTCATTGATCAACCAGTCTGTTTCTATGCCAGTATCAGGCAGTTTTTATTATTGTTGCTCTATAGTACAGCTTGAGATAAAGGATGGCAATACATACAGAAGATCTTTTATTGTACTAGACTGTCTTAGATATTTTGCATTTTTTGTTTTTCCATATGAAGTTGAAAATTGTTCTTTCATGTTCTATAAAGAAATGTGTAGGTGTTTTGATGGAAATTGCAATGAACTTGTAGATTGCTTTTGGTAACATGGCCATTTTTACTGTTAATCCTAGCAATCCATGAGCATGGGAGATCTTTCAATCTTGTGATATCTACTTCACTTTCTTCCTTCAGATACTTGAATTTTTTCATAAATATCTTTCACTTGCTTGATTAGAGTTACACCAACATACTTTATGTTCTTTGTGGCTATTTTGAAGGGTGTTGTTTCCCTAATTTCTTTCTCAGTTTGTTTGGCTTTTGTATATAGGAGGGCTACTGATTTTTTTTAGTTAATTTTGTATCCAGCCACTTTGATGAAGCTGTTATCAGTTGTAAGAGTTCCTTAGGAGGAATTTGAGGGTTACTTAGGTCATTCACAAATAGTGATAGATTGACTTCTTTCTTTCCAATTTCTATCCCTTTGAACTCCTTTACTTGGCGTATTGCTCTAGCCAGGTCTTCAACTACAGTATTTAATAGATACAGAGAGATTAGGCAGTCTTGTCCCTGATTTCAGTGGAATTTAAGTTTCTCTCTGATTAGTTTGATGTTGACTATATGCTTTCTGTGTCTTGGTGTTAGTATACTGCTTTGTATCCCTGATCTCTCCAAGGCTTTTTTAAATGAATGGGTATTGATTTTGTCCAATGATTTTTGACATCTAATTAAAGAATCATGTTTTTTTTTCAGTTTATATGTATATGGTGGATTACATTGATGGATTTCTGCATATCAAACCACCCCTGTGTGCCTGGGATGAAGCCTACTTGGTCATGATGGATGATATTTTTCATGTGTTCTTGGTTTTGGTTTTTGAGTATTCTATTGAGTATTTTGCCATCAATGTTCATAAGGGAAATTGGTCTGAAAGTCTCTTTCTTTGTTGTGTTTTCATGTAGTTTAGGTATCAAGGTGACCCATGGCTTCATAGAATGAGTTTGGTAATGTTCCTTCTATTTCTATTTTGTGGAAAATTCCAAGAGTATTGGTATAGGCTCTTCTTTGAAGATCTGGTACAACTCTGCACTGAATTTATTTAGCCTAGGACGACTTTGGTTAGGAGACTTTTGATGACTGCTTCTATTTCCTTAGTAGATACAAGAACACTTAATTTTTTACCTGATCTAGATTCAACTTTGGTAAGTGGAATCAATCATGAAAATTGTCCATACCACTTAGATTTTCAAATTTTGTGGCATATGGTTTTTTGAAATAAGATCTAATGATTCTTTGGACTTCCTCCCTGTCTGATGTTATGTCCCACTTTTAATTTCTTATTTTGTTGATTTGGTTAGGTCTCTGCCTTTTGGCCAGTTTGGCTAAGGGTTTGTCTATCTTGTTTAGTTTCTCAAAAAAACAGTTTTTGCTTTCATTGATTCTTGTTTCTAATATATTGATTTCAGCCCTGGGATTGATTATTTCCAGCCATCTACTCTTCTTGGGTGTGTCTGCTTCTTTTTTTCCTCTAGGGCCTTCAGGTGTGCTATTAAGTTGCTTGTATGAGATGTCTCCAATTTCTTTATGAAGACACTTAGTACTGTGAACTTTCCTCTTGGCACAGCTTTCATGGTGTCCCATAGGTTTGGGTATGTTTTGCCTTCATTTTCATTGAATTTTAGGAAGTCTTTAATTATTGTCTTATTTCTTCTTCTTGCCCTACCCAGCTGTCATTGTTCAGATTCCATATTTTTTGTTGTTGGAGGTCTAGCTTTAGTCCATAGTGGTTTGATAAGATACAAGGAATTATTCCACGAGGTGCTGAGAAAAAAGCATATTCTTTTGTGTTTGGGGAAAATGTTCTATAGATGTCTGTTAAATCCATTTGACTCATGACATCTGTTGGTGTCATTACTTTTCTGCTTAGTTTCTGTTTTATTGGTCTGTACTTTGGTAAGAATGAGGTGTTGAAGCCTCCCGAGTACAACCACTTTGGAAAGCTATCTGGCGTTTTCTCAGAAAAATGGGAATAGGGCTTCCTCAAGACCCAGCTATCCCACTCCTTGGAATATACCCAGAAAATGCCCTAACACACAACAGGGACATATGCTCAACCATGTTCATAGCTGCTTTATACACAATAGCCAGAATATGGAAACAGCCTAAATGTCCCTCAGTAGAAGAATGGACTAAGAAACTATGGTACATTTACACTATGGAGTATTACTCAGCTATTAAAAACGAGGAATTCCCGAAATTTGTGGACAAATGGATTGACCTAGAAATTATCATAATGAGTGAGTTCACCCAGAAGCAAAAAGAGACAAACGGTATATACTCACTTATATCAAAACACTAGTCCAAGGGATACGTCCCATGAAAAACCTTACTTACCAAGAAAGTGGGTCAGAGGAGAGGACATCCTATTGAGACTTTAGGCGAGAGTAGCATGGAAGAATGGGGAAATAATAGGACCCACAGGGTCCTGGAAACCTACAAGAAGAACTTTATGACAGGCAGATCTGGGTCCTGGGGTCCTCCTCAAACTAAGGCACCAGCCAAGGAGAAATAGGCAGTAAACTTCGAACCCCTACCAAGACCTAGCCGACGAACACGATATTCTCCACTGTTGAGTGGAGAGTGAGATCTGATTCTCACGTGAACTCTGGTGCCCCTTTTCTGACCATGTCCCCTGGATGGGGAGGCCTGGTGGCACTCAGAAGAAGGATAGCAAGTTACCAAGAAGAGACTCGATAATCTTAGAGCATACATAGAGGGAAGAAGTCTCCCTCAATCACAGACATAGGGGAGGGGAGAAGGGGGGAAGTGGGAGGGAGGGAGGAATGGGAGGAAACAGGGGAAGGCTAACAATCAAGATGTAATATGAATAAATTAATTAAAAAAATAAAAAAATAAACTATAAAAAAAAAAGAAACTCTAAAAAAAAATATGTGGTTTAAGGTTTATCAATGTTTATTTTACAAATGTGGATGTCCTTGCATTTGGGGCACAGATGTTCAGAACTGAGATGTCATCTTGGTGGATTTTTTTCTTTGATGCGTATGAACTGTCCTTCTTTATCTCTTTTGAATAGTTTTGGTTAGAGTCTATTTTATTACATATTAGAACGGCCATTCCAGCTTGCTTCTTGGGTCCATTTGCTTGGAAAGCCTTTTTCCAACTGTTCACTCTCAAGTAATGTCTATCTTTGTGGCTGAGGTGTGTTTCTTGTATACAGCAGAATGTTGGATCCTGCTTCACATCCATTCTGTTAGTCAGTGTCTTTTTGTTGGAGAATGGAATCCACTGAGGTTGAGAGGTAATAATGATCAGTGATTGTTAATTTCTTTTGTTTTGATGTTGGTTGTGGTAATGTGATTGTGTGCTTATCTCCTTTTGGTTTTGCTGTAGTAAAGTCACTTAAATCCATCTTCAGATCTTGAAATGTTTTATTTACTTCATTCATTTGTTGTTTGTATTTTCCTGTATTTCTTTAAGTGATTTATTCATTTCCTCTTTTAAAGCCTCAATTTGTTTGGATGCATCTTCCTGTATTTCTTGAAGAGCTTCCTCTTTAAAGGCCATTATCATCTTCATTAACATGACTTTATTGTCATTTCCCTATGTTTCAGTTGTGTTATGATATCCAGGCCTGTTTGCCAGTGGGAAACTGTTCTATAGATCCCATATTGTTCTGTTTTTTGTTGATTCTGCTTTTACACTGGCCTTCTTGTTGTCTCTGGTATTGGCTAGTAGTTCCCATGGCCCACTGCAGTTCTTGTGTGTGCTGGAAGATTCCTGGTCAGGAAGCTAATGTTCCTTGAAGAGCCCTCCTGGGATTGGTGGATGTGGTCTCTGACTGGTGAGTGGCTTTTAGGGAGTTGCCCGTGCAACTCTCCTCTGATGTATGATCCTCAGGACTGACAGGACTCTTTAGGAGCCTGGGGGCCCTTTTCTCCCCAGAGAAATTCCTGGAGTCAACCATATAACCACTGGCTTTCTTGCTGCGAGGTTAATGAGCTCCACCTTCCTAGACACTGTGCTTAGACACTCTGCTAGCTGGGTACAGCCATTTTGGAGAACCTGTGAACTCAAAAGACTGCCTGTTCTCCATGGGGAGACAGTTACATTTTGGAGAAGAAGCTGGGAGTGTTTCAGTGTATCCCTCCTGTCAGGGGATTCAAGGTTGCAACTTCTTACCTGGATGGTATCCACCCACAGGAAAGTGAGAGTATGAGGTTGGCCAGAGGTTGACACTGTGCCCTGGAGGAATCTGGGGACTTTCCCCAGGATTAGCTGGGTGAGCTGAGGTAGGACCTGCTGTTTTCCTCACCCTGGGTTTTCCTCTTATATGAGAAACACAAACACTGCAGTTTTGGGATCAATAGGTACAGCCTGCCACTCATTCTGCAATCATTGCTGTTCTGCTAATTGGATACTGTGTGTGATCCATCTTGGGCTGCCGTTTTGGATCTCTAGATTGCTATCTTAACTAATATAATATATAGCTCACATATAGTCCTCAGCCTGTGATGGTTTAACTTTCAGCTTCATTTCTGAACTCCTTTGTGAATTGTAGAGCTTGCTAATTTGTCTTTCTATTTATCAATCAATTCATCCATTTATCCATCCATATGTCTGTCTAGACACATGCCAGGCCATGGAAATTAAGTTATGAGATTATGAAGACTGGGAAATCTGACTGCAAACAATCTAATAAATCATGAAAGGTGGTGGTATATCTTCCATCCTTCTGGTCCTAAACACAAAGAATCATGAACCCTAATGTCCAAGGGCCAGAGAAGATAGAAGATAGTCACCTCAGTTGAAAAAGACAATACAAGTTGGTGCTTCATTTACAATTCTTCTTATTTATTCCACTAAGAATTAAATGATGCATGATCAAATTGACAAGAGTCACATTCTTTGCCCCAATCTACTGACTGTAATGGATTTTTCCAGAAACACCTTCATACATACATATATGTTATCAGCTTTCTCTCTGTACCCATTAATTCACTGGAGTTGACACATAAAATTATGTCTTAAGAAAACTATTTTAAATATGATCCTCAATCTTCCTTCAGAGGTATGGAAGGGCTGATGTATTTATCCAACAAATATGATCCCCTATTGTTTGAGAGCTCTCCTGAAGGGTATTAACTTTTTTGCAACTTCTGTTTGCATCTGTATGCACTTAAGAAAGCTTCTGTTTTACACAAAAAAACTTTAAAGCAAAGAAACAAAGACCCTCAGGTGCTTCAGAGAGAACTTTGCACAGGAGTAATTTCAGATGTTCCAGGGTTATGTCAGAACAGTATGAGGCTGGGCATCTACTCAACTGCTTTACTATATCTCATTCTTACGCTCACACAAAGTGCTTCTTGGTGTAGTCATAAGTAAATATACACTATAACATGTGATATTGAAATTATTTTTTAACTTTCTCTGTTTATTTTACATTTAAAGCAGTTGACTTTCAGTGGCAAGAATTTTCTCTTTTCTGGAAAATAAGCAATGGAGTAAATTCTGATTCTTGGATCCCTTACTTCAAACTCCAACTACTTTGTCAAATATCATATAGTCTCAGAAAGATAAGTTGTTCGGCTTCTAAGCAAACAGTGATAGTAATCAATACACATTTTGTCACCTCCACATTTTGTTTCAAAGACAGTTTCTGCCTCTTAGAGCAAATTCAAAGAGAGTGGTCCATACCTAAGATTATGACCTAAAATTTAGCCTGTCCAAAGAGTCCACTACAGTTGAAGATCATTATGCTACATAGAGCCGCATTAGAATGGTTTGTTCAGTGAGTTTGTTGAGTGGCACTGAAGCTACTCAAGTTTTATAACAGAAAGTAAATACATTCAGACATGGAAAACTGATCTAAAAAGAGAATAGAGCATTAGACAGCCTGTTCAAAGAAACGCTAGCAGATGGTACTATTCTATGGAAATGAAGATACATTTACAATCTCCCTTTTTGCAGCCAGATGGAAACCTCCATTTAATAAGTATTGAGCACTATACTGGGTTTAGTTGTATGTACACTCTATATCCAGGATACTGAAGTTATTAATCTATTTGAATATATATAATCTATGAACTAGTATTTGCCCAAGAAAAATGTACTCATATTTTAAGAAACTTGAAGATATCATATGACACACACATAATATTGTAAAAAAATTTATATGTTTTTTGATAAATGCCAAACACTGCTAAAAGATTTTAGCATTTCAATAAATGATTTAAATTCTTCTACATGATAAATAAGCACATTAATTTTATAATTATTTTAAAAAGTACGATCCCTCCTTTTAACTTAAAAATAGACTTATGGTCACACATAAGTATTTAACTCTTCCACAAAGATATCTTTGCTAAATTGTCATATTATTCTTAAGATGACATAGTAAGATAGAAAACAGTGGAATCTTGACCATTTGGGAAGTTGATTAATACATCTAACATCAGGCACTGTCTCAGTTTCTCCATCCTCTTACTTGTACATCAAGCAAGTAAGAGGCACAGCAGGCAATTAAATGAAAAGGAAAATGTCAGTCAATTTTATGTTGGATTTCTTGTTCTTCATGAAAATATTACGAAATTCTGCACTGAAAAGGTAATATTTTTTCATTCCAGTAAAAATGTAATATCAGTAATGAACAAGTAGGCAGTCTTACTCAACAGAAGTTTGACTATGCCAATTTACTTGGGTTAACATTTTCTGCATATATGTACATTTGAAAATAAACTAGTAACATTGTTGTTCAGATCAGTACTGATTAAAACAAATTAAGACTCTTATATGGCTGACATAAGCATCCATACCCAATAACAATAAAGAAAGGGAGTGACTGATCTAAAGAGGTAGGTGTATTTTATCATTCAATGGGGTAGAAGATATTTCACCTCATATTTACTGGTAAATTGTTGTGGGCTCTTCTTCACCTCTGATGGTTTCAGTGTTTGGTATTCATTCTGTACTATATCCATTCTTCTATAATATTCTCCAGAATGACATTTCAGGCTTGGGATACTGCTTATTGTTCAAGAGCATAGGTTAAACCTTCAACTTCAAAAAGCCAAACCAAACCAGCAACAACACAAACTACGCAAACAAAAAGCCCCAAGACCTCAAGAATAATTGCCCTTCATTTTTCGTTTTGTTTTCTTTTGGAACATTTTGTTGAAGTGAAGTATGTGTACAAAGAGTACTCAAGTTATAACTCAAGTTATAATTGTATTACTGTTAATTCTTTGAGAGTTTCATACTCCTATATCATATTTCTCTTTTCCCAAGGGTCAAGGATAATTTCAGAAGAGCTGTAGGAAGATAGTAGAGACAGAGGAGGTAGATGACTACAAAAAAAACCCCAATGTTTTCTGGACACAACAGGATAGTTGTACATACAAAGGTTGTGACAACATATATAAGACCTATGCAAACTCAATCCAAACCAAATCTCAACATGAAGAAGGAAGGTAGAAGTTCCAAATACCAGCAAAGGAGACACTGGCAACTGATCACTGCTTGGAGAGGGAAAGTCAATTTTCTATAAGTATGTGGCTCCTGATTGATTGCCAGTTCTCAACAAATTATTTTCAACTTGGCATATGTGTATATTTAGAGCTTAGATAAGGAAGCAAACCATTACCGTAACTTTAAAAAGCTTCCAAAGGCTACAATTGTCCGATCTGGTCAGTAGCTTCCCTACAAGGACATGATATTTTAATGTCTAACTGCTTAATTTTATTCCCTTTTGGAATTTATGTAAGTAGAATAACACAGTATGCACTCCATTTTGTGCTTGATTCCTTTTATGCATAATTTGTAAATAAAAAGTGTATTCACATTTATTTTTTTTTATATATTTACAGATTATTTATCCTCCTTGCTGGATAATAGTCTATACCTCAAGCACATTGGGGTTTGCTTTTATTTACTATTAAAAGACATTTGGGTAATTTTCACCGGGGGCTATTGGAAATAATATTTTCATTTTTTACTCATGTCTTTTGGTTAATATATGTAGGTATTTATTTTGTCCCTAAACTTTGGAGCAGAATTGCTCTCATAAGCTGTATGCATGTTCTTGTGTATTAGACACTGTAAAAAGGGTCTTCTAAACTGATTGTATTAATTTACACTCCTACTCTAGTAACTAGATGGTTCTTTGTCGTCCTCCACTCTTGTTCAGTGATCAAATTTTCCAAATTATCATCCTAAATGGATTGTTTGTGGGTGGGAAAGATGAAAATGTTTAATCCAAAGGACAAGCCTCTAATATTTCTATAACAAAGATTTTAAGCTGAAAACTAGAGGAACTAGATTCCTGAAATGCAGTTATGGCAGAAAACTCAATCACTGGAGAAGATTTTTGCCAAAGAGAAGAGTCAAGTCTCTAACAAGCTTTGACAGAAAGTGCAATTTGAATTTAAAAAGAAAAATCTCAAATGTGAACTCTAGGGCAGTCATCTTACATATCCCTAGGAATCCAGGAAAGGAATAAGCTTTGCACTTATTTTTCCTGGCATTTGGTAGCTGAATAGAGAAGTAAAATTCCAAAGTGAAGTAAAGTCATTCTTTTTACCTTGATTATAAAACACCACAGGGCTTTGTTGTTCTTCAGAGTCTCAAGATTCTTGGTATGCATGACAACAGATGTCATTCAGTGTTGTCACTTTTCACTCTAGGCTTCGCTATAGGGAACATCAGTCCTGAACCGAAACAGCCACTACTTGACTACAGCTACAAAAAAATCCTCCCCAACTTGGTATATAGTAAAAAGGGAGCCAGAGTCCAAGTGAAAGCCAGCACCACACGTCCACTATTAGAACGCCTCACTTTCTAAACTGGTTTCTGTGTGAGCTTTCCAAGTATATTTAGAACAGAGAAAAGCCTGCCTTTAACTTAGATTTCATTTTGCTTTAGTCACTAGTTCACCACTCATTCACTCATTTGTTCGTTCAACAAAGTGTTCTTTCACTCCTAGCAGTGCACCAGGTGTGATGCAAAGCACCAGTAGCAAAAAAAAAGTAACCTCGTCATGTTTGACCCCTGTATCCCTGGAATTTAGAATTTGTTAGGAGCTTGTGTGTGAATAGGAACTGTAAATCGCATGTTGACTTAAAAAGAATGTCCCAGCATATAGTATGGTATGAAATAATGCTGTAGATTGGAAGTTGGCTCTATGGGTGTGGATATAGAGCCAGATAATGAATGTGTCAAAGAAAAACTGATCCAGCTGTGAGTAAATTTTCCTTGTACTAATGATATCTATAGGTAAGGACATAGTCCAATTAGTATCCTGAAATCAGCACATGTGGCTCCTGGGACAATGTCATCTAATCACCTCTGTTTATTTCTTTATTTGTAATGTAGCATCAGTACCTCTTATAATGTACATTGTATGGTTACCTTAGACATCCACCAAAATAGCTTAAATGAAAGCAGTTTAACATAACTGTTCTGTACAATGTAAGATGTCATTGTTGTTGTTATAAATACCTCTCAACATAAAGTCATAAGCTAACAATTCCTGCATTTATAGCCTATTAATCAGCTTGAAAATAGACTTTTTCCTTTACATATTTTTCACTATTGTCATGAGAATTGTACAAAATAGTTGACCAAAAGATTGAGTCTCTTTCCATAAATATGGGAATTTATGTTTAAATGAGCTAAACAATCTATAGGTGCCTTGTAATAGAAAAGAATGATAGCTGAAACTAACTAGAAGTATTAAAGAGATATTAGCATGAATTAAATTAAATCATAGTATTTGAACAAAAAAACATATTCTACAACTATGTAACATTTTAGACCAAAGTTGGTTTTGAATTCCTGTACTGAATAATATACATGTGAACAGGTTGCATTTATAGCCTGAAAGGCCAATAGAGTCAAAACAGGCAAGAACATTGCTTAACCCATGCTTATATAGCATAGTCCTTGTATGCCATCCTAAGGGTACAAAACTAATGTGTCTCTTTCCTCTTGCCCTGTTTGTAATGTGTTCTCAGTTGTGACCATAAAACGTGTGATTTACATATTAGAATTTGGACATTGAGCTTTTCCTTGTCATACCTGTGGGAGAGTCTACATACTATTTTCAGGCCAGTGTTTCATTATGGTAGTATCCCACTGGACAATATCCACCTGACTATCCTTTCAGGTCACATGGACCATATATTACTCAATAACAATGAAGTCAATCTTCCATCAGGAAAACAAAGTTCACGAACTTAAAACAGTGGTAACAGGATACCAATGCTTTGAACTCAAGTCTCAAAAAATGTTCTGGTTTGAATGTGAATTGTTCTCCACAGGCTCAAGTCTTTAAAATACATACTCTCCAGTAGAGTGTCCACATTTAACATATTAAGTCTTGTTAGAGGAAATATGTCACAGGGAAAGGGCTCTGGGGTTTTCTCTGTCTGTCTCTCTGTTACTGTCTCTGTCTCTGTCTCTGTCTCTGTCTCTGTCTGTCTGTCTGTCTGTCTGTCTGTCTGTCTGTCTGTCTGTCTGTCTCTCTCTCTCTCTCTCTCTCTCTCTCTCTCTCTCTCTCTCTCTCTCTCTCTCTCTCTCTCTGTGTGTGTGTGTGTGTTCTCTGATAGAATGTGATGAGCTTGCCTTGTGCAGGCTTACCTTCCTTACCAAGATGAATTCTATGGTTTTGGAACTGTAAGCCAAATTGCACCCTTTCTCCCTTAAATTTTCTTTGCAAGGCATGTGACCACTGCAACAGAAATAAAAATATGACAGAACTCTCCTTGCATTATGACTAAATGTATATTCCACAAGTTTCACTAGGGATTCTCTCTAAAATGTTAACATAGTTCCAGAATGTAAAGCTACCAATTGCATGCTTAAATATTTCCATAAACAGAATAATGAACACTGATGTTCAGAGAACATTAACTTTTACAAAATATTTTAAGATTCCTGCCATGCTTTCCTTTCTATTATTGAAAAACTAAACATAAAACATTTACTAAAAGTGAGAGCCGTTGTGTTTGTGTTTTTACTAAGAAAGTAGTGTAAACTGATTTCAAATGAAAAGACTATGATTCCAGAACTATCTGTAGTGCCCCGTTGTGCTCCTTTGTGCTTATTCAGTCTGGAGGAGTATGAGTTGATAGACAAAGAAAACAAAAATGAAACTAATAGTTCCTGTGTTTATCTAGTCCTAGTTTTTCTTATTTGCCTGATACTGATTTACATATCAAAATTTATAGCTCATAAAGTTTTGTCTTCCTCAAAGAATTTAAATGCATGAAGACTTTCAAATTCAGAGAAAATTTAGGATACTTCGAAATTAGTAAATTTTAATATTTTTGTCTTCTGAGTGAAGTATCTAAAAATAAATAACTTAATGAAATTTCATTGAAAATGCTTCAATTTGCAGCTCTAAGGAAGAACCACGATATCATTGTATCTTTAATAAAATTGTATTCCCATTTTTACAGTGGTCCCCAGTGTATGTTTTCTACAGCTGGTTTGTAGAAATTTGAAATACACATTCCAATTATTTATTAAGTCTGAAATCTTTTAAGCTACAACAGCTGTTACACCCTCTTTTTCTGTGACATTAATTTATTTTTTAAGAAGGTTAATCATTGTTGGGATGCTCTACTTTCTGCAAAGGCAGATTATTAGAGATATGGAAAGAGAAGGAAGTTACAAATAAAGAGTATCAGAGAGGGTGACTAGATCTAAGTCATTATATGCGTGCACAGAAATGTTGTAATGGGAACTTTAAAATTAATAGAGGCTAATAACATACTTTTCAAATGAAGGAATTTTTTTTAAAAGTATCTGTTTCTCATAGTACTTAATTTGTTCTGTCATTCCCTACATTTCCTGGTAAATAGAAGTAAGATCTATAGCCCTGATTGTTTTCAAGTATACCATTTTGTTGCGGGTTTATCACTATAGGTATCTATGTACTTTTTATTGGATCACTTCAGGAGGCACAAAAGTATAGTTTCAATCTTTATGTTTTCTATTTTTATAAAGTTAAATGTTAATTCTGGAAGCACTAATTTCACATATGTTGGGTCACACAGAAGAAAACAGCTATCAATGTCTGAGATCATTATTTAAAAGAGGATCAAATTATTTTTACCTTTAACAAAATTAACCAGTTAGTAAATATGGCACAGGTTAATGGGCACAATATATTGATTCCTGTTTTAGAACAAATGTAAGCTTCTTTTTCATTTTAAAAATTAAAATACAATTATATCAAGTAATGGAGAGATGGCTTGTCAGTTAAGAACACTTGTTGGTCTTTCAGAGGATATAGGTTCAATTTCCAGAACCAACAGATTGGCCCACAACTATCTATAATTTCAGTTCCAAGGGACCCAATGCCCTATTCTTACCTCTGAAATCACAAGACATGCACATGGTACATGTACATATAAATAAATATCATTACATCAAACTTCTTTCATGTGCTTCCTCATACTCTTGGAAATTCATGGCCTATTTTTCCTTAATTGTGTAATTAAAGAGACTTTTTCATTTCTTTAATTTAATTATATATGTCATATATAAATTCAACCTTCCAAATCAATCTTGTGTTAATTGTATGTATATGTATTCAGTCCTTTTCACTTGATATTGGATAACCAGTTAGACAACTCAATCTTGGTGAGCCTCTCTCTGTCTCTCTGTCTCTCTGTCTCTGTCTCTGTCTCTCTTTCACACACACACACACACACACACACACACACACACACACACACACACACTCACAATATTTCATTTGCCTGTGGTTCTTTGCCTAGGGTTGTGGTCCTGTGAGATTTCCTCCTTCCATATTAGCATGTCTACTGGTGTATTTCTTCAGGTCTTGTTTTAGCAACCATATTGTTGAAGAATCATGGATGAAGCTTCTCTTTCATTTCTAGGAGACATAATCTCACAATAGATGTCGTGGCCTCTGTCTCTTAACAATATTCATGCCCTGTCTTCTGTAATGTCCGCTGAGCATTAGTAGTAGGATTTATGTTATAGATGTATCAACTGGGGCCAGGCAACTCATGATCATTGGCTCTTTACATTTTGACTAGCTATGGCCTCCATCTGCTGCAAAGAGTAAATTCTTTGATGAGGATTGAGAGCTACACTTATCTGTCCATATAAGAAGTATTTAGAATTCAGTTAGAAATTATACTGGTTTACAAGAGTGGCAGTAGTGGGTTCTTATATAATGTATATGACTTCAATAGCCCTGAGTTTTCAGCTAGGTGCACAATATCAGGCACTCTTATACAGTACTCTTATTGAGTTGGTCATAAAACCAAATAATTAGTTGTTAATTACTACCAAAATATAAGTGCCACTATTGTATCTTAAGTGATGGATTGCCAAACTGGTTGTTTTTGTGCTTATAGGTATTGCAGCTAGTAGTGTTATTGATTATTGATTATTTCCCTTCTTTGGCAGCTTACCTGGCAACTGTCAATGTTTTAAAAAAAAAAAACCTAGTTCTCAGTGTGGAAGCCTTCAGGTTACATCCAGATTGGTACTTCTCAGTCCTCTGTCTGAGTGAGGTGTACCTAGAAACCATCAAGTATGTGGTGATTTCAGAAATAATGCCTTCAACTTCTTGAAGGCAACCAAAGGAGGCAGCAATAGCTTATGTTAGTTTGGGACTCACTGGGACTCCCTTAAAAACAAATTGAAAGGTTTTTCATATCAAGTACACTGGATTTTGTTAGATAGTTTATGGTCCATAATTGATGTATTATCACCCTAAGTGGTATAACTATATATGTTTATATATATATATATATATATATATATATATATATATATATATAGAGAGAGAGAGAGAGAGAGAGAGAGAGAGAGAGAGAAATATAGTTTATTATAGACACATTTTGTGTACTATATGCCATTTTAGGTAAATATATAATAATATAATTTCTTACAGATTCTTCAAACATTCTTAGTGTTATTTACTACTGTTAGGTTTTTTTTTTCATTTACTCCACTTGTATATGCACATTTGTTCATTTGGAGTTGGGAACCACAGATGAGTGAGAATCTTCATTGTTTGTCTTTCTGCGTCAGGGTTATCTCACTGAATTAATCTAATCTATTTCCACCTGCTTGCCTAAAATTTTATGGACTTCATTTTTCTTTGTAGCCTTTTATAGGATCTTATTTCTCAATTCAAAACAAATATAATTGTTAGGGGAAGGGCTAATTAGAAATCAAGCTTTCATGGACTGTTTCCTCTACAGTGCTGTGAAGGTATTCATTAAAGAACTGCCTGGGTCAAGTCTTTACAAACTAACCTTATACAAGGTCTTTCTTTGGTGTGCTTATGGTTTTGCTTTTTGCAGCTATAGATGCATGAAAAATCTCCTTTAAAGTGCCTGCCCTTGACTGCTGAAGTTATTAAATAAAGGCATGAGGAAGAAATTTTCATTTATTATTGTTGTCATTTTATTGAAAAATGTCTTGATCGACAAATGTGTTTGGTATGTCAGCATGCCAGAATTCAGAAGAAATATTATTCTTCCCTCAGCTCATAGTCTCCAGTTTATCCAAGCCTTCTAAATTGGTTTCTGATTTCCATGGTTTACACAGAAACTCTTTGTCCCATTTCAGTTGCATATCTGCATTCTACACACATCTCATGATTTTGGAAGACAAGCCTATTGCTTCTTTTTATCCTAGAGCACACCATTCCTTTCTCACAGAAACACACACACACACACACACACACACACACTGAGATGGAGAAAGAGAGAGAGAGAGAGAGAGATTTCACTCATCTTATAGCATACCAATTAACTAAAAAAAATGCTGTAGAACTAAAATAAAAATCAGAACCATGTAAAGCCAATACCATGAGGAAATAAGAATCTCAACACAGTAAGGACTGGCTTTCAGAAAGAGGAGAGAGAGAGAGAGAGAGAGAGAGAGAGAGAGAGAGAGAGAGAGAGAGAGAACAGAGACAGGGACACAGAGACAGAGAGAGACAAAGAGAAACATCGCAGACCAACCAGGAGCCTATGAGAACCCTCAGAGATTAACCTCACTCATCAGGGATTCCTAGCTCCAAACGTTCAGATGTGCATATACAATATAGAGTAAATGAAAAACAACAGTAAATAATACTAAGAATGCTTGAGAACTCTGTAAGGAATTATATTATTTTATGTTTACCTAAAATGGCATATAATAAACAAAGATGTATGTGTAATAAACTATCTTTCTCTTTATGTATACATATAACTCACACATATATACACATATGGTTATAGTTATAGTTACAGTTATAGTTATAGTTATGCCCTTAACGTGATAATGCATCCATTATGGACTTTTGTAACACTGACAGTTGCCAGGTAAGCTGCCAAAAAAAGGGAAATAATCAATAGTCAATAACACTACCAGCTGCAGTGTCTATAAGCACAAAAAATAACCAGTTTGCAAAACATCACTTACCATACAACAGTGGCACTCATATTTTGGTGGTAATCAACAGCTGACTAATTGGATTTATTGCCGATTCAGTCAGTGTACTGTATAAGAGTGCCTGAGATTAAACTAGTGTTTCTTTCAAGAATAAAGAAAGAAATACCATTTTGTCAAGGTCAGAGCCATTTTATGACAAGTTTTCAGTTCCTTGTACCTGTCCGCATGCATTGTTTTCTTTTTCTTCTATAAAATTTCCATATGTTTCCATCACACTATCTTTGAAGTAATGACAAACTGTTTTTGTTGCTTTCAACAAAGCATACTGGAAATATAGTATGAACAGATAACCTCCCTCTGCCTCTCCTTGGGAAAGAATCTTATTATTGTTAGCTGAAGTTCCAAGAAAAAAACCTGTTCAAGGATTCAATATGGCTAATTGATTAAAAGGGTTCATTGATTAGAATGGGTGATTGTAGAAATTTGGAGTGTTGCAGCTCGAGAGCAAAATTATCTTGAGTTTTGTGCTGGCGAGTTTTTATTTCAGCTTGATATAGGCTACAGTCATTTTGGAAGGAGGAGCCTCAATTGAGAAAATGTCATCATCAAATTCGCACATGGGAATGACTGTGGGTTGGTGTCTTCATTGGAAATATCTTCACTGTGGGTAGTATCGTCTCTAGGCAGGCAGTCTTGATGGGCACTCCTTTATGGCCTCTACAGTAGTTCCTTCTCCCAAGATCCTGCCTAGAGTGCCCTGGATGACATAATATAAGCTATAAGATAAACAAACCCTTTTGTACCCAAGTTGATATTTGTTTCTGTGTTTTGTCACAGCAATAGAAACCCTAAGAAAAGTCATCATGAGCTCCTTTGAGTACCTCTTTGATCTGACATGTTTGAGAAGGTCATCTCAAAATTCTTGCTGTATATTAAACAGATCACTATCTTTTATTAAGCCACCAAACTAAGCTATCTTCTATGCATTGTTTTGCTGTGATC
This sequence comes from Acomys minous, assembly GCF_964271855.1. Lineage (NCBI taxonomy): Eukaryota > Metazoa > Chordata > Mammalia > Rodentia > Muridae > Acomys > Acomys minous. The sequence goes on along the minus strand of NC_140488.1, from coordinate 114,109,287 downwards.
CACACAACAGAAACTTCCCCCAATGAATTTGGAAAGCACCTTGAAATCTGCTGCTATAAAAATGTCATGAAATGGTTATCATAGCAGAACATGTTATGCTGGGTAGCCTGAGTCCACTAAGTAGTCTGAGTCCATGGTCCTTGGTTAGAATAATCCACATTTGGTACAACAATGATCTCTCTCTTGATTTCTTTGATGTGAGCACTGTGATTCTTGTCAGCACTACAGAGATTAGGCTAATTTCCAACTTGTCATCCTCCTGCCTCAGCCTCCTTAGTCCTGGCATTACACACATATGCCACTAAACATCTGATTTGTCTAATCCACACAGTCCACACAATGGTAACTTTCTTCCTCTTTTGCTGAATCTAAAGAACTTGAGCTGTGGGCGGATGCCCTCCCAAGCATCTTTGAATGACTAGAGCTGCAGTGATTCCTTGGAACATTTTCCTTGCCTTTATTTTGTGTTCAGTCCTGAGGTCTGAAGCTGATCAAGGTTGACTTTTTATTTGTATGGCTGAACAGTCCAAACTAAATTAGAAACCCACATGGAACAATAGCTTAGGAACTTATAATATGTAATTGTCCACAAAGTTTATTCTTCTTCTATTTTCACTTTCCAAAATTCCCCTCATTTTATTTCTTTTCTAGTTTTAATTAAATTGGCATTGCACAATGTTGTTGTAGAAGACCTTACGAATAAATATAAATGAATGGATACAGCTCCGTTCTATGCTTTGATTGTGATTCATCCTCTTCAAAATATTTATATTATAATGAAATTTGTCCACGTGGTTGAAAGGTAGTGAGACCTTCAAGAGGTAATTAGGTCAGTAAGGGGTACTTACACAGTACTCAGCAGAGTGACCTAGTTACCAGGGAAGGGGATGTTATTAAACAAGTCTAGATATTCTTTCTTGATTCTCTTCCATGTTTGCCCTTCTAGCTTTCACCATGATGTAGAAGAAAGCCCTCACTTGATTCAGCCATTCTGTCTTACATCTCTAGCCTCCAAACGTGGAGTTAAATAAATCTGCTTTATATTGGTCTATGTTTTGATATTCAGAAGACAGTACAAGAGAGCATCAAATAGCTTATCACATAATTATTGTATGTATCAAATATGTTCTGAGAGAAAACATGTTGGCGTATTATTCATTCATTATCTCTCTCTGCCTCATCTATAAATACATGTCTATTAGGTACATGAAGTCTTCAAAGTTGATAATACTGCTTATATATAAATATACATTTTAGATAACATTATATGTAAGATATACATTGCTGCATGATTTTCCTGTGCCAAACTCATAAAACACTTATAGTCAACCATTCTTATCTATTTTCAGCATTACTAACTAAAATTACTGTTCTAACAACTAGACTTTTTTTAAAAGGCAATTTTATTGTGAACATTTTAACATACTCAAAAAGGAAGCTTTTTAGGTATCTGTTGCCTAGCTTCAAAAATTATGAACATATAGCAAATTATATTTAATTTATATTACTACATGTTTCATTTACTAATCTTCTATTGGATTATTTTTAAATAGATCCCAGCCTTTATAGCATGTTTAAGTATTCCAGAATACTAAGGGATCAGAAATTTGTATTTCTTGCATTTTTATAGTGTTAAAAAATGTGTACTTTTTTACTTAGATTAATTCATAGATGTTATATATAAGTGTTTCATTCTCTGCCTATAAGGAAATCTGTAGTTTGTAATGTAAGTGTAACATTTTCTTTTTTTTCCTTACTTAGAGACTAGATGATATTTTAAAATAGCCCTGATTTACTTCTTTAAAAATAAAACCATGAACTCTGGTGCCCCATATTTGACCATGTCCCCTGAATGGGGAGGCCTGGGGGCACTCAGAAGCAGGATAGCAGGCTACAAAGAAGAGGCTTGATACTCTCATGCAGATCTTATCTTCTTACCTTCCTTCCCCACTCAAATTTATTTATCCCAGGTCCCAACTCCAGCAGGCACTCCCTGATAACCCACAGCCACACTAGCCAGGGAAGCAGGTAGGCGCACTTTAGATCTTCATCTCTCCCTCCTATCCTCCAAATCCATTCTCCCAGTCTCATTGCCATCTCTGTAGCAGACCACCAGCTATGGCCTTCTTTTCCTTTTTATGCACATTTCCATTAGATTACACAGATCTTCACTTCCCATAATCTTCCTTACTCATCTGGACCCAGCTTCAAACTACTGCAGGCATTCCATAGGAATCTACCAGTCAAGGCTGCCAGGGAAGTAAGTAAGCCAGCGATGTAGGTAGGTAACTTTCATATCTTCATTTCTTCTTCTCCTCTCCAAGTCTCTCCCTCCTTCTCTCCAAATCCAATCTCTCAGTCTCATCCTTAGCTCTATAGCAGACCACCTGTTGTGGCTGCTCCCCCCACTCTGTCCCCATTCCAAGGGTCTAAGTAGATCCTGGTAGAACACTCAGTTTTCTTCCCTCCTGTGGACCCCTCAGTACCACCCCACATCCTGTTTCTACCCATCCCAATTCCTAAGTGTCAGCTCCTAATAGAAATATATTCAATTCAGTAGCCACAACTGGCAGGTTCCCAGAACTCCCTACCAGGCAATAGAAGCTGTCATATTCCCCTAAGAACCAAAGTGGATAAAATAAACCAAGGAATAAAAACTCACTCAACAAAGACAAAACCAGATATTAGCAACTAGGATTACAATAATCCCACTTCTAGATGCCCAGATGACAGAGTAAAAACTCAGTCAATAACAGCTGAAACAATATTATTCCACGGGAGCCTAGAAACCGGGTAGTGGTGGCACACACCTTTATTCCCAGAACTCAGGAGGTAGAGGTAGGTGAATCTCTGAGTTTGAGACTCACCTGGTCTACAAAGTTCAGGACAAGCCAGGGCTATTACACAGAGAACCCTTGGCTCAAAAATCCAAAAAAAGAAAAAATGAGCCTTTATGAGTATGATAGAGGTCTTTTAAAAGGAAAAATAAATCTCTTAAAGAAAGTTGTGAAAACACCAACAGTTGAAGGAAATGAATAAAGAAAACAGTTCAAAACCTAAAGCTGGAAATATACTCAATAAATAAAACTCAAACTGAGGGAAATCTGGAAGTGAAAATTTTAGGAATTTGAACAGGAACCAGAGAAGCAAGCCTCACTGATAGAATACAACATATGGAAGAAGGAATTAAATGTTGAAGACATGATAGAAGAAATGAATATATGTGTCAAAGAAAATGTTAAAACTATACTATGAAAAGACCAAATCTAATATTAATAGTAATAGAGGAAGGATAAAAAAAACTATGTCAAAGATACAGAACATATTTTCAGCAAAATCATGGAAGAAATTTCCTTGATAAAAATTATAAATCAATAAACAGAATCTATCATATAAACAAACTGAAAGAAAAAAAAAACACATGATCATCTCACTAGATGCAGAAAGTGATTTTGGGTCTTGGTGTAATTCTAACCAAACAAGTGAAAGACTTCTATGAAAAAAGCTCAAGTCCCTAAAGAATGAAATTGATGAAAAAGACATGAGAAAATGGAAAGATATCCCATGCTCATGGATTGGGAGAATCAACATAGTAAAAATTGCCATCCTACCAAAAGTGATCTACAGATTCAATACAATCCCTAACAAAATACCTACACAATGTTTTACAGACCTTGAAAAATCAATTCTCAACTTTATAGGGAAAAATGAAAAACCCAGGATAGCAAAAACAATTCTGTACAATAAAAGATCTTCTGGAGGAACCTCCATCTGTTTTCTCAAGTTGTACTATAGAGCAACAATAATAAAAATGGCATGGTACTGGCATAGAAATAGGCCAGTTGACCAATGGAATCGAATTGAATACCCAGACACCTATGGTCATTTGATTTTTGACAAAGAAACCACAACCATTCAATGGAAAAAAGGCAACATCTTCATCAAGTAATGCTTGTCTAACTGGATGCCTACATGTATAAAAATGCAAATACATCCATATTGATCATCCTGTACAAAACTAAAGTCCAAGTGGAATAAAAATCTCAACATAAAACCAGACACCCTATATCTGTTAGGAGAAAAAGTGGGAAAGCCTAGAACTCATTGGCACTGGAAACAACTTCCTGAAGAGAACACCAATAGCTCATGCTTTGAAGATCAACAATTAATAAATGGGACCTCATGAAACTGAAATGCTTCTTCTGTAAGGAAAAGGACACTGTCAACAGAACAAACGACAGACTGGGAAAAGATCTTCACCAACCCTACATCTGACAAAGGGCTAATACCTAAAATATATAAAGTATTCAAGAAATTAAATACCATCAAACCAAATAATCCAATTAAAAATGGGGTACAGAGCTACGAGAGAATTCTCAACAAAAGATTATTGAATGGCTGAGAAATACTTAAATAATTGATCAACATTTCTAGTCATCAAGGAAATACAAATCAAAACCACTCTGAGATTCTATCCTACACCTGTCTGAATGGCTAGGATAAAAAACTCAAACGACAGCACAGGCTGGTGAGGATGTGAAGAAAGGGGAAGCCCCGCTCCATTGCTGGTGAGAGTATAAACTTGTACAACCACTTTGGAAATCAATCTGATGCTTTCCCAGGAAATTGGGAATAACTCTATCTCAGGATCCAGCCATACCACTCCTGGGAATATACCCGAAAGATGCTCCACCATATAACAAGGAAGTCTACCCAACTACGTTTATAGCAGCTTTATTTGTAATAGCCAGAATCTGGAAACAAGGTAGATGTCCCTCAACAGAAGAATGGATAAAGAAACTGTGGTACATTTACACAAGGAAATACTATTCAGCTACTAAAAACAAGGAAACCTTGAAATTTGCAAGCGAATGGATGGAATTGGAAATAATCGTCCTATGTGAGGTAACCCAGACCCAGAAAGATAGCACATGGTATATACTCACTTATAAATGGATATTATCCCACCATAGAGGTCTTCTGAGAGACTCCACCCAGTGAGGGATTAAGACAAATACTGGAACTCAATGATGGACTCTGGGCAAAGTGCTGAGAGTTGAAGGGAAGAGTGGGGGAATGGAAGGTCCAGGTGGAAGATGGAGCTGCACAGGGAGACCATCAAGGCCTGCAGATCTGGGCACAGGGTCCCCTGCACAAACTGATTTACCAGTCAAGGAAAAATTATAACATCCATTCATGATAAAAGTCCTAGATGTCAAGGATACAAAGGATGTACCTCACTGTAAAAAAAAGGCAGTTTATAGCTAGCCCATGGACAATATCAACTTAAATGGAAAAACCTCATATCAATTTCACTAAAATCAGGAGCAAGACTAGGCTGTCTACTCTCTACATATCTATTCAATATAGTACTTGAAGTTTTAGCTAGAGCAAGATGGCAGCTAATGAGGATTGTGGCCCGAGCAGGTCTCTGCTCATCCGGTCTGCTTTGTGACTTAGCTGTGTCTAGAAGTATACTTCAGACGAGTAAGCGAAGACAGACCAGGGCCCACAGTTGCTTATAGGATGGCAGCTAATGCAGATTGTGGCCTGTGCATGGATTCAGCTCTGCTGATATGCTCCTTGTTACAGATGGGCCCTGCTGGTAAGCAGCTGGGTGGCTGTGAGAAATTGGAACTGCAAGCTACTCAGAAACTCCACAGGCCCTCTTGAGATAGGCTATTTACTTTTAACATTGTTCATTCATGAAAGCGATTTTAGTAGTTATATGAAAAAATTAGCATTGATATTGTAGAATGCATAGTAATATAATGGAAATTTAATAATTATAATGACATAAGAATCCAAGTTTTCAATAAAAGAGGCAAAGTAGAAATAGAAATAAAAGATTTTATAAAAACTGTAGGACCAAATTTGAATTGTATGTTCTCATTGTGTATTTTCTTTTAACTACTTAATTAAATCACACAAAAAAGCTCATAGGTTACTACTTTTCATGAATAGAGAAGATAATTTCTTGTATCTCAAGGTCATATTATTTGTGTGATTATGCTCCAAAAGGTAGTAGAAATGTCTAGTCTCACAGTAAATGTCTGTCTAATTGTGCTCTCTAAATATCATTTCCCATTTAAAAGAAAGAAATATTGTTTGATCCAGTGGCTAATTCCAGAGCAAGGGCAGGAAATAGGTAACACAAATACGGAATAGATTATAAAATCATAAAACAAATACATTGAAAAACACAATTGACAGGGTCCCAAAAGACATAGGAGTCAATTGAAGTTTTGGGTGATTTCTTTATACAAATTGTCAAGAGTATTTCCTGCTAGCACTTTCAGAACTCTGAAAGCTTGGAAGATTCATTGGACTGCAAGTAGGAAATCAATAGTAGCTTCTGTGGACAGCTTTCTCTTACTCTGCAGCAGCACACTCTTCTCTAAACGATTGGTGAGTGACATGTCATTGATGAACTTTCTTTCAGAACACTGAATTCCAAAGAAGGTCAGTGAGTCCGAGAAGGTCATAATTTACATTGCTGGTCAATTAATATGTCTCTATAAACATGGCTCATGTTTATCTTTGAAGGCCCTTTCCTTTGGAGAAAATAGAATAAAACTGGATGGAGACCATTATCACTAATGACTGTAAAATGCCTCAGGACACACAGAAGTCATTTGTGGTTTCAGTGATTCCTGGAAGAAGAGTTTATCAGATCCTTTTAAGATAGCACCATTCCAAGGAGCCCTTCAAAGGGAATTGAATAATTCCCTTAGCTTCGGATTACTCTGATGTCAACTAAAAATAGAGGTAAAGATTCTTAGAAATGCATATAGGTGATTCTACCACACTGGATTCTTGAAGCCTTTTAATAAAAAATTGTGAGGATTAAACTCCAAATTTCTCCCTGGCTGCTTTTTCTGAACAGCTAAATGTCAAGAGATGGTTAAGTTATCTGTTATCTGCAGTCTTTATAAACCCTTGCCAGCTCCTTCTTTTTTCATTGGACGTGGGGTACACACTCTGTACATTCAATTAAACAATGGAAGCTTTTTGAAGTCAGCAGGTTTTTCCGCTGGGGGAAGTTGAAAAATGTCCTGCTAAGAGATGAGGCTACAACTATTCAATGTTGAGAAATAAACCTCTTCCTTTGGAAAACTGTAATCTAAATTTTTTTTAATCATTTCAGTTTTTTTTCTAATTTTAGACTCTCCATGACTCTAATTACAAATATCTCTTCCTTCTGAGCAGACACTCTGTCAGAAGCATCCGTTTTGAGGGTTGTTATGAAGTACAGAAAACAATCCTGGACTGATAGGAGTCTTGTACTTCCTTCTCCTTTATTGCAGTGCAGAGAGAAGTACATACTATTGGGAAATTTCAGTGATATGGTTTGCATGAGAAATGCTTAGTGATCAAGAGTTAAGATTTACATCCCAAGGACAGATTCTGTCTATATTCAATGGAAGCAAAAAAATCAAGGGCAGAAAAATAAATTAAATTAAAATAGTTTACAATGGTTAAATTTGTCTCTGAAAACCTTTAGTATCTCTTAATATATAACATAATAATTGTAAAACAAAACAAAACAAAATAATTGTATTCTGTGGGCTTATTGAAAAAGCCAAATTGTATAAAGGATCTTTATTTTGAACTGATCAAAAGGAAAGTAAAGTTTTCTAGGTAGGGAATTTGAATGGCAGCATTATATCCTCCCAGGATCCTTGACAGTCAACACCCATATCAAAATAGTTGTTCCTAGCTAAAAGTGTCTTTGTTGTTCTTTTGTAATAGAACTGATAGAGCAAAAATGTCACAAGTCAAACTTACTTAAAGATACTTTATAGTTAGAGGCTGAGACATAGAGCAATTAAATCACTTTCTCAAATACAGTTCACTTCCAACAATTCCTGAAAATGATGTGTAACCAGGAGTTACATACTGCTCCCTATGTACCTCAATGAATAATTTTCCAAAGAAATATGGAAAAACTAAAAACTATTGTTTGCTATTATTACTATTCCAGGCTATTAACAACTTTTTGCCTTTCAAAACTCAGGCAAACTAGGCTAGACATCCCTAAATGAGAAAAGTATCAATGTCTATGTTTACATATGATACAGTATCTATAATCTCAACAGTACAAAGAACTCCTGCCTTTCATTGATTAAAAATAGAGCAATACCATTAAAGCCAAGCAAAAGGCTTGGGTACACATATTATAAAATAACATGAAAGAAGTGTCAATATGTACCTATGAGATAGCTAAATGGGTAAAGGCAACTTTCACCAAACCTGAGGACCTTAGTCAATCCCTGGAACCCAGAAGTCAGCAGAACTGAGTTCTCTAAAGTATCTTTTGTTCTCTATTACTTATACCATCATATACAAGCATATGTGAGTGCGCACGTGCGCACATGCACACACACACACACACACACACACACACACACACACACACACGCACACAATCCATAAAATGTAATAGAACTATTTTAAAACCAATAACTTCTTTTACTGTGTCAAAAAATTGTAAATCTTTAGGGAAATGTAAATTAAAATTTAAAAACATGGTATCATTCCCAATAGAAAGTCCCCCAAAGGACAGATAATACTAGTGTTGGTAAAGATATAAGATGAACGGAATTTTCATATACTGTTCGTGTTGGGATAAAATGATTAAACTGCTTGGGAAACTTTCTTGTTGAAAATTAATCCTATAAGTACTATATGGCCCAATAATACTGCTCCTAGATATTTGTCCCAAATAAATGTGGAAGAAAACTTTATGTAAAAATGTTCTCTAGGTATAGCCGAAACATCTTATTATATTAATATGAGTGTTTTTGTCTGTATGTATGTCTGGGTACCACTTGTATCCCTGGAGCTCGTGAAAGCCAGAAAAGGCATTGGATCCTCTGGAACAGGAGTTACAGACAGTTGTAAGCTACTATATGGATGCTGTGTATTGAGCCAGGGTCCTATGAAAAAGTTGCAAGTGCTATGAATATCTGAGCCATCTCTCCAGGCCCCAAGGCATTTTAAAATTTATTTTCTTGTTACCACTTTTTAATGTTGGCATACAGAATAATGAGTTTCTTTATGACATTTTTTTACATATAAAATTGTACCTTGTTCTTTTTCACCTAATAAATTTTCTGCCCTATCTCCTTTATCTCCTCTTCTTTGCCCCTTTCAGCCTATAAATAGTGTCCAATGTATTGTTGAGTAAAAACAAGAAATCTGAGGGCATATACTACTAATGTCAAAATGTAGTACAATAGTATAATAACCAAAGCAATATACTACTGATTGAAAAACAGATATATAAACCAATGTAACAGAATTAAGAGGCCAAAAATATTTAATCCATACAGGTGGAGTTAATTTATTTTCAACAAGCTTATCTTAGAAAAATTTAGTATCTATATGCAGTCAAGTAAATATAGACCCTTATATCATACTACACACAAAATAAGTTTTAAAATTAAATATATGACAAATAAGTATAAACTATGAGGAGAAAACATGATAAAGCTACATAATACTAGTTTGAACAATGATTGTTTTGTATGTACCCCTCAAAATTCAGGTAACAGAGTAAAAATATACAAATGGATCACATCAAATGAAAATGGATGGTGACAGAAGCAAGTAAAAGAGCAAAGATGTATTCACAGGGTGGGAGGGAATACTGCAGACCACACCTCTGATCAAATATTAGCATCCCATCTATTGGACATACATGCATGAACTTCCCTTGGTTTAAAAAAACAGAATAAAAAAGTAGACAGGACAGTGAACTTATGGAAAAAAAATAGACTTGGTGACACAGATCTCAACCTCCTAAGTACAGGCCTGCTTCTACACTAAGTACAATGAATTCAAGGCCAGCCCAGTCAACTCAGTATGTACTGTCTCCAAATATAAAATATAAAAACTAGAAAGAGTGATGAGAATATAGTTTAATGAAAGAATACTCGCTAAGCATGCATCAGGTCTTAGGTTCAATCTTCAGTACTGGAAACTTTAAAATAGACACAAGCAGGTATATAAAAAAATTTCAGCATCATTTGTTATTAAATAAAGAATTCAAATTAAATAAAAATGTAGCTGGACATGTTGACACACATCTATATTCCGGTACTTGGCAAACTGAGGCAGAAGGACTTTACGATTGAAGTCAGCCTAAGCTACATAGAAATTTCCTGTCCCAAGAAGCAAATGTAAGAAAACATTATCCCCCTCTAAAAACAAAACAAGTACTTTCAAATTTGTTATGATGCTGGGGTAGTTTGAATGAGAATGGCCCCCACAGGCTTATATGTTTTTTCCCAAAGTAGTGAAACAGTTTGTTAAGGATTAAGTATGATCATGACAGAAGAGGTACGTCACTAGAAATGGGTGCTGAGGTTTCAAAAGACTAATTGCATTTCTATTGCATTTCCTGTCTGCCTCCTGCATGCAGATCAAGATGTAAGCTCTCTGCTGCATAAGCCAGCATGCCTGCTGCTTGCTGACCCTCTGCTCTTTTTTATGAACTCTTAATCCTCTGAAACCATAAGCTCAATTAAAAGCTTTCCTTTATAAATTGTCTTGGTCATGGTGTTTGATCATAGCAAGAGAAAAGTAATTAATACACATGTCTATTAGCAAAAAGATGTAAGTGTTGGCAAGGATGTGAAGAAGGGAAAATTTGTATATTGATGGAGGAAATGTGAATTAATAAAAACCGTTACAGAAAACAGTATGAGAATCATCAAAATGGTAAACATAGAATAGAAATACGATAAAAAAAAATATGATACAGCAGTTCCACTACTGGGCAGATATCCAAAGGAACTGAATCCATATGTTGAAGTGATATGTACACATCCATATTTTACTACAAGGGGATTTATAATAGTTGAGATATAAAATCAGCCTAAGTTCAAATCACAGAAGTGTGCGAAGAAACATTGTATATGAGTGTGATAATGTCATTCACAAGAGCATGGATGAATCTGAAAGACTTTAATGAACCCGAAAGTCACCAAAGTGAGCCAAGCACAGAAAAAAAAAAATGGAGCATGTTATTTCACTGTTGAAAAGTGAACAGTTGAATTCATACACTTAGATAGTAGAATGGTAGTTGTTTTAGTTAGAATTACGATTGCTGTGATAAAATACCATGACCAAAACAAGTTGGGAAGGAAAGGGTTCATTTGGCTTATACTTCAGTAGCACTGTTCATCATGAAAGGAAGTCAGAACAGGAAGTCAAACAGGGCAGGATTCTGGAGGCAGGAACTGATGCAGAGGCCATGCAGGGGTGCTGCTTACTGGCTTGCTTTTTTTTTAAATTCACTTTACACCTGGTCTTAGCCCCTTCCCTCCCCCCTCCTCACTTCATAGACCTCCCCCCCCGTCTCCCCTCCTACCTCCCTTAATCCTCAGAAAAAGGGAACCTCCTTTCCCATCCTTCCCAGCTCAATAAATCACATCAGGATTGAGCCTGTCCTCTTCCCCTGTGGCCTGGCAAGGATGTCCCACCAAAGGGAAGTGATTGAAAACCTGAAAAATCAAGGAGTCCGTATCAGGGACAGCCCCAGCTCCCCTTACTAGAGAACCCATATGCAGCCCAGGCTACATCTGTGTAACAGGCCTAGTCCAGTCTATGCATGGTCCTTGGTTGGTGTTTCAGACTCCATAGGCCCCTCTGGGCCCTGGTTGGATGGCTCTGTTGGTCTTCTTGTGGAGCTCCTGTCACCTCCAGGTCCTTTTCTCCTTCCTCCCACTTTTCCATAAGACTCCTTAAGCATCACCCAGTGTTTGGCTATGGATCTCAGCACCTGTTCAATCTGCTGCTAGGTGGAACTTCTCAAAGGACAGCTATGTTAAGCTCATGTCTGCAAGCATGACAAAGTATCATTAATAGTGTGTAGGCTCTAACCCATGGGCAGGGTCTTGTTTTGAAACAGGCATTGGTGGGACATTACCTCAATATCTGCTCTATCTTTGTCTCTGCACATATTATATACAGGATATACTTTGGGTGGAAGTTTTGGTCGATGGGTTGGTGTTCTCTTCCCTCTTCTAGGAGACTTATCTAGTTTAAGGTGTCCTCCTCAGTCTCTGTGACCTCTGCGACTAGGAGTCTCTGCTAGACTCCCCCACACATCCTTCCAGGAGCCTACCCTGACTTACATCTCCAGTATGTCACAGATGCCACTGCCCACAGTTTCTCTTTTCTCTACGGACCTTCTGTCATCCACCCCTGCTCTCTCCAGGTGTGATTTCCACCTCCATATCTCTCTGTACTCCCTCTCCTACCTTGCTCTCTCTCTTTAACCATTACATCTGTCTGTTCTATTTCCCCCTCTGAGTGAGATGTAAGCATCCTCCCTTGAATGTTCCTTGTTACTTATCTTCTTTGGATCTGTGCATTGCACTATGTTTATCCTGTACTATATGGCTAAAATCCACTTACATGTGAGTACATACCATGTGTGTCTTTCAGAGTCTGGGTTACTTTGCTCAGGATGATCATTTCTAGTTCCATCCATTTGCCTGCAAATTTTATGATGTCCTTGTTTTTAATAGCTGAGTAGTATTCCATTGTGTAAATACACTACCTTTTCCTTATTCATTCTTCAGTTGAGGGACATCTAGGTTGTTTCCAGATTCTGACTATACAAATAAAGTTGTTAAGAATGTAGTTGGGCAATTGTCTTTGTTGTATGATAGGGCATCTTTTGGTTATATACTTAAAAGTGGTATAGCTGGATCTTGAGGTAGAGCTATTTGCGATTTTCTGAGAAAGTGCCAAATTGATTTCCACAGTGGTTGTACAAGTTTGTACTCCCACCAGCAATGGGGGAGTGTTTCTCCTTCACATCCTTGTTTGCATGTGCTATCACTTGAGATTTTGATCTTCGACATTCTGACCAGTGGAAGATGGAATCTCAGAGTTGTTTTGTTTTGCATTTCTCTGATGACTAATGACACTGAGCATTTCTTTAAGTGTTTCTCAGATATTCGATATTCCTCTCTTGAGAATTCTCTGTGCCCCATTTTCAAAATTGGGTTATTTTGTTCATTGATGTTTAATTTCTTGAATTAACTAAAGGAGATCAAGGGGGCACAAATCAGCTTGCTTTGTTATAGAACAGAGGACCAGCAGTCCAGGGATGGCTCCTTTCACAATCACTTGATCCTTTCCCCATCAAACACTAATTTAAATTTTTCCCTATATCTAGGCATTATGGACGCATTTTTCAATTGATGTCCTCTCCTTTCAGATAGCTCTAGTTTGTGTCAAGTTTACATAAAACTAACCAGGACAGTTGTTACCATGTGTTTTCTACCTGTATTAGTATATGTTGGTTAAAGAGCATAACATTTTTATTAGAGAGGAAAATAATCTTCAGATATATTATACAACATGGATAATATAGTTAAGAAAAAATATTGTAGCCTGAAAAATCACCAACTTCCACTATGGAAAACCCGACTAAGAACGTGTGACATTGCAGGTGAATTCCTTCTTTGAACTAGTTCATGTATGTATAGTTCAAGACATTATGCTATATATCATAAATAAAATTGTGCCACTTTAAAAATCAATTTAAACTTTAAAAATATTACTTAACTTGTCTTAATCACTTCCATCTAGAATCAACCCAAATGCCTTTAAATACAATGGTTGGTATTCTATAGAATAGTAGTATGGCATGTGGGAATATTACTCAAGAATAAAGGTGAATTAACTGCTGGTTTATAATTAGTAGGGTAACATTACAGGAAACTTTACAAATAAACACAGACAGAAGAAAGTACATATCAAGTTATCGCCTTGTTGTTCTACACCAGTTTAATCTATGGTGAAAGGAATAGATCAATGCCTGTCTTTTCAGAGAAGTTTCCTAAACAACAGTGCGACTACATGTAGGTCTTAATTATAGAGACATGTCCAGACGTGGAAATTCACACAACCACAAAGACTGGTGATATGTGTTGCAGGTGGGGTAAAAAAAAAAATTAAAGAATAAGTCCTCAAAAATACTCAGGAAAAAAATTAAATTGTTTTCCAAAACTGAATTCACTTTGCTGAAGAAAAGAGGAAAATCATTTTATTGTTGAGTCACTTTCTGTTTCCAATCCCTGAGATCAAAATGTTGGTTCTCTATAGCTTTTTCATATATACTTTTGGAAGTTCATTAATTTTAAAAATTAAAATGTATATCATATGGAATCAAGATATTTTATGTATGTGTTCAGATGATTAATAAAGTATATATATTTTTAATTCGTTTGGTTTTTAAAGAGAGATTTTCTCTGTGACACCTTAGCCATCATGGAACTCATTTGATAGACTGGGATGGCCTCGAACTCACAGAGATCTGTCTGTCTCTGCCTCCCAAGTCCTGGGATTAAAGGTGTGCACCACCACGACCTGACAAGTAAACCATATTTTTTTTTCTCTTTGGAATTTCTCTAATCTGTATCTCATTCATTTTTTTAATATTTTTTCTCCTTTATTAATTTATTCTTGTTACATCTCAATGGTTATCCCATCCCTTGTATCCTCCCATTCCTCCCTCCCTCCCATTTTCCCCTTATTCCCCTCCCCTATGACTGTTCCTGAGGGGGATTACCTCCCCCTGTATATGTTCATAGGGTATCAAGTCTCTTCTTGGTAACCTGCTGTCCTTCCTCTGAGTGCCACCAGGTCTCCCCCTCCTGAGCTTAATTTTTTTCTCCTTGGACAGGTACTCACTATGTAGCCCAGTCTGGCCATGGACTCAGAGTCCTAGTTCACCACGAAAGTGTTGGAATTATACAACTGTAGTAATGTGCTCAGACAAACCGCATTTATTTGTTCACCTTTGGAGACAGGGTCTTACTCTGTAGCTTGTGCTGGCTTTGAACTCTGAAAACCAGGATGGCTGCAAACTCACCAGAATTCACAAAGATTATAAACATGAGCCATGGCATTTGGCTTATTATGTCTGCTTTGACATACTACTTATTAATTAGAAATTAATCCATCACCCTTATTACTTTGAAATTGTTTTTAGTTGCAGGTAGCAGAGCAGTTGGCTAGAATGGCTCCAAGCACAAATACACTCTATTTTTTTTACCATTTTTTTCTTTTTTATCTTTTTGCATATACATTTACATTATTACACATATATACAATAAACTACCTACAGCAAGAAGAGCCATGAAATAATCAGGAATTATATAAATGTTACATTCCTAGTGTTTTGGCTATTTGTATTTGGCAATCTTGAAGAAAATATCTTTCCTATCTTGGTGTGTCTAAAATTCTGAATTTAAGTCTCTTCTTGGTAACCATGAGCATATACAGGGGGAGGTAATCCCCCTCAGGAACAGTCATAGGGGTGGGGAATAAGGGGAAAAGAGGAGGGAGGGAAGAATGGGAGGGTACAAGGGATGGGATAACCATTGAGATGTAACAAGAATAAATTAATAAAGGAAAAAAATAAATAAATAAAAGACAATAAGCTACAATAAAAAAATTCTGAATTTAAATTGATATCTAGCATATCTCATCTTTATCAACTTAAAACACTATATGACCTAAAAACAAACTAGCCACTGGATAAATGTCCTCATTTCTGCCACAGACAGAAGTCTACTTAAAAATGGGAAAGTTTGGATGCAGGCAGAGTCAACAACCAAGCTCTGCAAAGACAGGGTAAGCAAGTCCTCAATAGTTCCTGCCTCACAAATATGTCTGTCATTTATATTGGGCCAGAAGGCTGAAGATGATGCTCCAACATTATATAGAGAGTTTTGGGTGACTGTTTAGGCAGCAAACTGTCTCTGTCATCTTCTCATTTGGGAAGCTGCTAACCTGCACTCCCGGTATACCCAGATAATTAATTTTATTCTTTCTCAAGTCTCTGATGGGGTTGAAGACCAGATAGCTTAGTTTTACAATTAAGCTTAGTTGTTTAGGGGTTAAGATGTTTTTAGGTCTAGACCATAATATTGTTTGAGAAATTAGGACACAGACAAGCTGAGAGGAATGACCTTTGGAAAACACAGGGAAAGGACATCTGTGAGATATAAAGAGTGGCCTCAAATCAAGGCCACCACCTTGTCAGACTTAGACTCACAGCCTCTAGAATTGTGAAAAAACCAAACTAGGTTAAGGAATCCAGCCTGTTGTGTTTTGTTATGGCAGCCTTAATAAAGAAACATGCATTGTATGTAGGTATTCAATATAAACAGTAAAACCAAGGCTGATCCATTGTTGGCGTCATACGATTGGAGGGAAGGAACTTGGACATGTTCTATTTGAGATGGGGAAGCAGCAGAGCTGGATGCTGACTCCTCACTTTGCTTTATGCATCTAAGGCTCAGGGCAGAATTTTTAGCTGGAGAAAAGTAAATATGATGTCACCATCCAAGGCTGAAGGAGTAGATGGAGTCTCTTTTCCCAAAGCCTCCTTTGCAGATTTTTCCCAGGAGGTAGAATGAGATAAACTGAAACAGAAACACAAGAACAAGATTCTTAGCTGTGGCATTACCTTATATAGGTTCTATTGCATTTGTATATTTTTAAAGGATGGGAAGGAACCCAGTCTTCAAAACATGGAATGCCAAGGGACATTTCACATCTAAAGCATAGCACACTTTCAGACGTTTAGTCCATCGTCATCATGGTGGGGAGCATGGTGGCATGCAGGAAGACACTGGAGAAGTAATTGAGAGCTACATCCTTATATAAAGGTGGACCCACAAATACACGCTTATTCAAAGGAAAAGCCCCAAAGTCAGTGGTCTCAGAGTTGGGCTAGCATTTTAGTGATGTCCTGAAGATTCAAGTTCTTCCCTCTTTTCTGTTGTTATCGGCATGATCCATATTGAAGCTTCTGCTATTTCTGCAGTAGAGCATCTTGCCCCTGAAAGCACGCTTAAGCAAGTGGGGAGCAGAAAGAGCTTTTGGGATGGCACCCAATAGCATATGCCTTAATTCTAATGCTCTTATTTGGAGAAAATATAACTCTTGCATAGCTTTAATATCATAGGCAAGAAGAAATGTCAAAAATAGCTATTTGTAACCACAGCAAGGCACAGTTGACTATGGCTATAGTGAGATGATTACTCTCTTGCTTTTAACTAACAAAGCTTACTTCCTAAAATTTGAATCCAAATCATAGCTTATGGTGTTTTCTTTCCCTCTATTTCATTTTTTTCTCTTTTCCATATCAAGTTTTTCTGTTTTAATTTCATTCTTGTCTGAACACATGTACCTTATCTTCTGAACAATTGAGAATGTATTCTTTTCATTCAATTACGATCTCCCTGTGATGATTGTGCTCCACATGACACTGGACTGACAAAGCAACTTTGGCAGTAGTGAAAATTCCATGTACTTTGAGAAAAATTGTGTGAAAGAGTTTCTGCTATAGAGAGATGGATCTACAACAGGCAGAAGCAGTGGGAAAGACTTATAAAAAAGAATAATACATATTCCTCAGCCAAAGGACAAAACCAAAGATAGTAGATGGTTTCATATTAACATTCCACCATTGATGATGACTTCATATCTTGGAATTAAAAAAAAAAACAAGAAGAATGAGATTTGGTCCTGAAGGGACATTATTTGGCATGAAGGGGACATGATTGTCTCACTAATGCTGATATAGTACAATAAACCCTGTATTCAGGCTTCACAGAGAAAGAACTCCATGATAACATCTGCCATCATCCCTAAGAGACCCATCGACCATAAGTCAGTATCCTATTGCAATGAGTGAACCACACAGGAACTTGGCTTTCTTCAGCAGCTGACATTGATTGTGAGAATTAAATTAGATATGGCATAAACAGTTTGGTACATTGCCAGCCATGGAGTTGGGACTCAGTAAGTAGTAGTTATTACTCTAAATAGAAGACTATAACAGTAGATAGTTTGAGTAGCATGGTGCAATTGCAGATAATAGGGCTTTGATCCCTCCAATAACTTTTCAAGGTCTTTCACATAATTTATACTTGATTCCTTAACTGTGCTATTCTCATTGGCCTAGCTGCTTACATTATCTATCAGTATTTTATCCCTAGGAAGACACTTTTCAGGCTTTATTTTTTAGTAAAAACAATTGTATCAAGATATATTACTAGCCTGCTTATGAGAAAAATAGGGTAAATTTAAAAGAATTTTAAAGATGTGAAATCTATGGACAAGAGATCACAATAAATACCTTTGTTAGAGACTGTCATGGAATCATAAGATCAGAGATAATTAGCTGTGGGAGATCACCTAGTCTGTGTTCCTTCATTGACACAACAATAATTGGACAGGTGACAACCTTCCAGAATTATCACATCACAGTAGCATTAAAATCTACATTCACTGAGTCCCAGCCTCGTTCAGTTACATGAACTAATACTGTGAGCAGAACATATCAGTTGTACCACATTGCAAATGCATATTAAACCCCCAACTTTCTGTGGTGGGGGTAGGGTCTCACTGTGTAGCCTGGGCTGGCCTGAAACACACTATGTCAACAAACTATACTCAAACTCACAGAAATCTGCCTTTCACTGTCTCTGTTTCAGGAGTGTTGAGATCAAAGTTATGTGCCACCATGACCAAGTGAAACTGTTTGATAAACTAAAAACATGGCTATGTATATTGTTTTAATTTTAGATTTTTCTTTTATTTCAACATATCTTTCATACACACGAAACCAAGTGATTATTAGTAATTAAATATGAAAATAAGGCTTTATTGGAGCTTTACATAGACTTCAAGTTTACTTATGTTGTGGTTTGTACCTTTAGTATACACAGGTTTTATAATGGATATCATCATAAATAATTAAAACAATATAAAAATAGGTGCTGAAAAATCCTACACAACAGCAATCTCAATTGATTTGATAGGTACTTTTTACTGTCAATTCATTTACATGTGTGAAACTTACATATTTAGATGTTTGGCTCAGGAGTTAGCTCTTTGAGCAAGTTTCTTTTTTCTTCTTCATTAGCTTCATTAGCAATAAGTCAATACAGATATGCTTCATTCTTTGGAACTGAGAGATATATGAATACCTTATAAGTGATGTGATCATAATTTTAAGTGTTTGATGTGCATTGATGGTTCATCTACATTCATGTGAGGGCACTGCATGTGTGCCTCATAGCATGGAGGGCAAAAGGGGTGATGGATCACCTGAAAGTAGTATTAAAGACAGTTGCAAGCCACCACATGATGCCCAGGTTCTCTTTCTTTTCTAAAAAAGTTTCTCTTTTTAAAATTTTTAATTAAATATTTTTACATATACATTTATATAAACTACCTACAGTAAGAAGAACCACGACACAACCAGGAATTATATAAATGTTACATTCATAGTGTTTTGGCTATTTGTATTTGGCAGCCTTAAAGAAAACATCTTTCTTATCTTGGTGCATATGAAATTCTGAATGTAAATCAATATCTATCATACCTCATCATTATCAAGCTAAAACATCTATCTAGACCTAAAAACATCTTAACCCCTAAATAACTAAGCTTCATGGTAAAACTAAACTACCTGGTCTTCAACCCCATCAGAGACTTGAGAAGGAATAAACTTGATTACCTGAGTATAAAGGGAGTGCAGGTTAGTAGCTTTCCAAATGAGAGGATGACAGAGAAAGTGCTCTTAAATACTAAACCATCTCCCCAGCCTCCATTATTCTTGAAGCACATTCTTGCTATGTCACTCAAGCTGGCTTCAAAAACTCACAATCTTCCTTCCTTGCCTTCCTAAATTATTATCTTATTGATGGTCATTTGAATGATTTCTAGTTATAATTATTATAAAATTAATGATACTCATAAGCTTTTCTTGTAAGTCTTTTTGTGTATCATATAGTGTATCATTTCTCTAGGGTAAATATTGTTAGAGAATTAGTATGCTTTTCTTGTGAAAAATCACTCCATGCACTTAGAGATGAATAAAGAAGCTTTTTTTTGTATTTTTGAGGTTATAATTTAAATACAATATTTCTCCCTTCCTTTTCCTCCCTCAAAATGCTCCTATATACCCTTTTTTGTTTTTCTTCAAATTCATGGCCTCTTTTTTTTCACTAATTGTCATATCAGGCATATATGTATATGTACATACATATATATTTCTAAATATAACCTGTTCAGTTTGTGTAATGTTATCTGTATATGTTTTTCAGGACTCACCTTTCGGAACTGGTTAACCAGTTGATGTGCTCTTCTTTGGCAAAGGTTACTTCTCCTACTCCCAACTTTCCTCATTTCCCTATAGGGTTGAGGCTTCATGGATTTTTCACCATTCAGTTTGGCATGTACATTGGCATCATCCTTCACAAAAGCTCTTTAATAATAATGAATGACTGGTTCTTGCTAATGATAAAAGACAGCCAGCTTAGAATAGAAAATCTGACCAGATTATAGAGGTCTTACTCTATTTATTTATTTTTTATTAATTTTAACATATACATTTACATTATTACACATGAATAAAATAAACCACATACAGCAGGAAGAACCATGAGAAGACAATCATGAGTTATATAAATTCTACATTCATAGTGATTTGGCTATTTGTATTTGTCGAACTTGAAGAAAGCATCTTTCCTATCTAATCAGGTCTAAATTTCTGAATGAAAATCAATATCTATCACATCTCATCTCTATTAACTTAAAACATCTATCTTGATCTAAAAACATTTTAACCTCTAACCTACTAAGCTTAATTGTAAGACTAAACTATCTGTTCTTCAGCCCCATCAGAGACTTGAGAAGGAATAAAACTTAACTACCTGAGTGAACTGGAAGTGCAGGTTACTTTTACACATTCCGAATACACTGTCATCTTTAAATCTTCTTTGAGTCCCCCACGTTATATTTTGAACAATTTAATTAGAGACAAGAGATTTAAGTTCTGACTACTTGGATAGATGGGAGTTGCACAGCAAAGATACTGTCCAAATTGTTTCTTAAACAAACCAGCATTGCTCTTTTTAAATAGTTGTTACTCAGTCATCTCGCTACCCACAGAATTATGTTTTTCCTGTTAAGACCACGGAGGACTTATTAAGACCACCAGGACTCTATGGTGCTGTAAGCCAGTGTTGCCACCTTGAGCTGCTACAGTTTTGATATGGGGATGGACTTAATGCTGGTTGTAAGTTGGGGTTGTCGTCTTTTGTTATGGAATGAATCCTAATTAGAGGGCAATCTTGATGAACAAACATTACCACAAAATTTAATAGCAATCCTAACCTTTGATTATGGTACAAAATTATCTTTCCTGAAGTTGTTAATAGGCCTGGTTAAAACACTACTTATCTTCTAGTCATATTAGAAGCAAGACTACTTTAGCTACATTCTTTTTTGTGTACCTTAAATTTCCTAAGCAAGGTTATTCATAAGTCCTTTATAAAATCAAGTTTACTACTTCAAGTTTTTCCTGCATCAGTACCAGAAAGTATATAAGTGTGATTACATGCTATTAGTAGATGAGAAAATAACTCTTCAAAAATATTCTAACTCTTGACATTTTTGATTCTAGGGTCTTAATTTTGGGGAACATAACGGTATCTTGCCTGTTCTTTCATAGTATCTTTCAACAAGCATAATACTTCTTCCAAATTTTCTGTTTTTATATGAGAAAATCAGTCCCATTTTTCATTTTAAAATCTTTGTCTTAGCCAGGTACAATGGCACATGCCTTTAACCCAAGCATTCAGGGAGACAAAGACAGATGAATATCTGTGAGTTTGAGGCCAGTCTGGTCTACAAAATGAGTCCAGGACAGCCAAGGCTACATAGAGAAACCCTGTCTCAAAAACAAAACAAAACAAAAACAAACAAAATCCAATAAATAATTAAATGTAAATAAATAAATTAATAAGTCTATGTCTTTTCCTGAGAATTATAAAATTCTACTTTAAATTTTACATATTTTCTGAGGTTTAGCTTATTTTCAGTCAACCTTAAATTTTCACACACACACACACACATATGAAAGAGAGAGAGAGAGAGAGAGAGAGAGAGAGAGAGAGAGAGAGAGAGAGAGAGAGAGAATTAGTTGGTACAGTTAGCAAAATTATAGAATTGTGTTACACAGTTGTAAGAATTCAAGAATACAAATGTTCAATTCCCAAAAGATTAAAAACTTGTAAAAGGTAAAACCTTCAAATTTCTCTAAGTGACAGGGTTTCTACTCATTTATTAAGAAAATAAATATGCCATATTGCCTTGAGGATTTGCATGTTTATATAGTTCTCTAATCTTTATACTTTCCATTTCCAGAGTTTATTTTTAATTGATGTTTTAGCATATTTAAATTTTTAATTGTCCTCTCTGATTTTTCTTGAGTTGTCAACTTTTCTTTGTTCTTTATTTCATCAAAAACATACTCTTTATTTCAGTTGAAATTTTAATAACTGTAAATATGTATTCATTTATTATTACATATATGTTACTGTAGTTTTATTAATAAACAAAGACACAAAACAGTTTTCAATGACAACTATCTATAACAATGTGTTATCATGGTTCCAGCAGTCTTTGCTTTATATCTATGACTCACTACACAAAGAGATACAGAGAGACAAAGAGACAGAGACAGAGACAAAGAGAGAGTTGCTACTGTGCTTGGCAAAACGAAAAATAAATCTCAAGTAAAAAAGATATTGACCTTAAGAAATGGTAACGAATGATTATACTTACATGAAAGAGATTTTGGTATAAAATGCCCTAAGAGGTAGTCAGGCCATGCCATTTTGTATAGCTCCATCATGTACTATGGACTATTAATCAACTACATTGCATACCCTGTCCACATTCCTTGCAAATCCATAAGACTGTTAAAGTGAGAAATCCTGGCCTTCTTAGAACCTATGTGGAAAGGGTGGGATTTTTTTTTTTGGTACTAAATGCTAGGGAAATATTTCTTCATTAATGAATTGACCACTATGCTAGTGAAAAAACTTCAATGGTCACATATGATGAAACAGTACAGATATTACAAAATTATTTCATATAATAATTCAATAAATAAACAGCCATAAGGATAATCTTGAAGAGGGAGAAAAAGATTTACAGATTCTATATTCAGCAATTAATTAACATTTATATTTCTTAGATTTATTTACTTTATGAGTGTTTTGCCTAAATGAGTATATCTTGAACCACATTTATGCCTGGATGCAACAAATGTCATGGAAAAAGAGTTACAGATGGCTGTGGATGCTGTGAACGGAACCAGGGCCTTCTGAGGAGCAATAACTACTCTTAATGGCTTGTAATTTCTCAGCCCCTAAAATGTCAATTTTTCATCAATAAAAAAGACTGTGCAAATAAGAACAAGAAAATATAATACTCCAAGAATGTAGGAAGTACAAGCAAATATGAAGAAAGAAAAGCAGTAGGGAATATTGACTAATAAAATTAGTTCTTCAGAAAGATGGACAAAATTAATGATCCTTAGCTAGACTAAGAAAAAAGATAACTTTTGAAAATTTACAATAAAAGTGGGCACGTTATGACTGATAGCACAGAAATCAAAAGGCTTATAAAAGACTCCTGTGAATAATGTATATTAATCAATCAGATAACCTGGGTGAAATGAAAAGGAATTTAGAAATACACAAAATATTGTAAGGGACGAAAGATTTGTTATCAGTAAGTTCATAGTTGAGACCTTTGTAACATAAGACAGATTAATAAAAGAAAGGCATGAAATGTTACTTGATATAAATTGTAAGTGACATAAGGGGTCTTTAGAAATAAATTCTCACACAGGGCATGGTAAAAGAAGCTTGTAATCCAATAACTTATGGTTCCAAGGTGGTAAGAATAAAAGTTTGAGGCCAATTTTGGCTCTATAGCAAGACTACCTCAACAAAACCAAACCAAACAAAAATAATTTAGATGAGCACTAAAGACCCAAAGAAATAGTAGCATATCATAAGCATTATGTACAATTATGTGAAAACTTTCCTAGGAATGCCAAATTTGTTATAAAATGCATAAGCAATCTCAGTGATAAAAACAAAACAAACAAAAACCAGTTGACAAAATTCAACATATATAAATTTTTTTTTCTAAAATGTACCTAACAAGCACAGAATATATGGAAAATTATTTAATGGTATCTGTAAACTCTCATAATTAACATAATGCTTCAAAAGCCCAATGCAAACAAAAGCAATAAAAGTGTACTAGAGCGAATAAATAAATCCAGTAGTATTTTAGGATGCAAGACCAATACCTGAAAAACAGTTGTATTTCTATAAACAACCAGAAAGTGAAATTAAGACAGTTTATTTCCTAACAGCAGCATGAAGTTTAAGCTACTTAAAAAGATATTTGGTGTTGGAGAGATAGCTCAACAGTTAAGAACACTTGTTGTTCTCGCAGAGGACACGAGCTTACATTTAGTGCCTACATGGCAAACCACAGCCATCCAAAAATCCAGTTCTAGGGGTCCCAATGACTTCTTTTGGCATCTTTAGGTACCAGGTATGCACATAGTGCTCATACATTGATCCAAGCAAAACACTCACGCTCATCAAATAATAGCAATATAAAAATTCTTAAAGGAATTCTGTTGTCTAAGGACATGCAAGACTTGGGTGCTGACAACTGCGAGGCACTGTCAAAAGATACTGCAAGTGGCTTGAACTCATGAAAAGCCATCTTGTTGGTCATGGAATGAAAGACGATGTCATTCTGATGGCAGTAGTCTTTGAAATGATCTGAACATAACATCCCATCTCGCTCCAAATTCTAGTTGCTTATTTTGTGCAGAAAATAGACAAATTCATTATTTAGTTTATATTGAAATGTAAGATAGACAGCCAAAGTACTACTTCAAAAATATACACAAGAGGCTCACACTTCTCAATTTTAAAATTTACTACACAGCTCAGTAATTAAAACAATGGCACAGTGAAATAAGGACAGAAAAGTGGCACAATGACAGATGACAGAACCAGATTGAGAACAGAACTATATGAAATAAACCCATAAATTCTGGACAATTCATTTTTGTCAATGTGTCAATGTTATTTAATGAGGAAATAAAAACAGTTGCAACAAAGGAAATGGGGACAACTGGATATCCACATGCCAATGATGAGTTTAGATCCCGAGGCCAAATAATATGTAAATGTTAACTAAAAATGGAAGCTGAGCTGTTCATTCAGTGCTAAATCACTCCTATATGGAGGATGCAAGAGGGGCCCAGATTCAACCCCCAATACCTACCCTCCCAACATACATGACAGAAATATCAAGTGCCCAACCACAAGAGCTAAAAACCCCCACAGTTCCTAAAACAACTGCAAATCTTCTGAAGTTGGATTAGTCAATGGTTTCTTAAATATTACATCAAAAGGACAGAAATCAAAGGAAAATAGAAAATTGAATTTCATCAAAATAAAAAAAGGTTTTGCATCAAAAATGCTATGAAGAAAGTGAAAAATTACTCACAGAATGGGTAGAAGTATTTGCAAGCTGTACATCTGACATGGGTTAATATGCAAATGAAGAGCTCTTATAACTCAACAATAAAAAACAGCCCAACTCTGAAAGTCAACAAAGGACTAGAATAAATATTCTCCTAATAAGCTATAAAAATATCATATATATATATAGTTGTGCAATGTTACTTGTTATCTACAAGTTGCAAATTACAACTACTGGGTCTAAAGCCATGCCACCCTTAACATGCTTTGTCTCTAAATCTAAACAGGGTCAGGCCTGGTTAGTACTTGGAAGGGAGATATCCTGGAAATACCACATACTGTATGTTTAAAAAATTACAAGAGGCATAGATAATGCAAGTAGCCTCAGGATGTCTATAAGAACAATACAGGACTATAACAACAATGTCAGGACTTGGAGAACATGGTGGGATTGGTTGTGGGATATAAAAGTATGTATCCACTGAGAACAATTTGCAGTTCTGTAAAAATGTAAACATAGACTAACCATAGGACTCAACACTGATACTGTTGCACTGTGTTAGTCTGCTTGGGCTGCCATAACAAGTAATAATACCAACTGAGTGTCTTAAACAACAAATATACATTTTTTGCACAGTTCTGAAGGCTGGAGTTCTGACATCCATGCCCAACGTAATTGGTATTCTCTGGTTCTTTTCTCCTTGACTTGATGGTGGCTACTTTCATTTCCTTTCATGTGGTTTTCACTGTGTATATACTCATGTGTGTCTCTCTCTGTATGAGAAAAGCAATCAAGCTGAAATAAGGCCTATCCTTAAAACCTTAATTTCTTCTTTAAAATGCCTACCTTTACATATAGAAACAGTGGGTATGCTGAGGGTTAAGATCTTTTTTTGGGGGAGGAGGCTGGAGAGATGGCTCAGCCGTTAAAGGGTAGGCTCACAACCGTAAAGATCTTAAGTTTTGAATCTCTTGAGACACAGTTTCACTTCCTAACAAACACACACACACACACACTATGACAGTATGATATAATATCTCTTCCATTCTTTCTTATTTCAGAGAATAGTCATAGTGAAATCTTTTAAAAGTACTCCCTAGAGCAATGAACTTGAACTTTGAAGATCACATGACTGAAGGACTGAGTCTTATTTTATCTCTGTATGAATAATTGTGACACTTGTATCAAGAAAACATCCATCTGGAATATAAAACTCAGCTATTGATCAAGGCAACACATTTAATTACCATTAGTGGTGAAGAGGACAGATGCCACATGCCTGTCAAGGTCCAGTTTTTGTTTGTCCTTGGATTTGCTGCAAACATGAGTGGATGAAGGAAGCATGTCAGAACTGGACAGCAGTCTATACCTTACACAAGCAAAGTGCTAATGATGGGTTACTATCTTTATGGCATTAACATCTTTCTTAGCTTAAACTAGTCCATGTAACGATAACTAGTCCACCGACCAGTCCAGCTGGTCAGTTATTGGGGGGCCGAGGGGGGTCGCAACCTGTATTTAAAGAAATGGGCGAGAGAGATGTAGAGCTCAAGCGAACAGTTGCTTGTCAAGAGCCATTTATTGAAGGTAATGGCAGGCTTTTTAAAACCTGCTTTAGTGAGGGCGGGGGTACGCAAGGAGAGTAGTGGAAAAGTACAAAATCTTCTGGGTTGAGCCCCGGGAACATTAGCAAGGGGAGGGGTTCTTCCAGGTGAGACAAAGCAGGATATCTCTGTGGTTATCTTAGGATCAGATCGCTGTCTTCTCAGGACTAAGCCGGATGCCTTGCATACCTAATGAGTGGCCCAGCAGGATGTTTGCTGCAAATGCTGAATGGGTGGGGGTCGGCCTCAGGCCTTTTGGTCCCTGGCATCTTCACCCCTTTTGTTTATTTTGGCCTGAGGGAGACCTTACAGCCCAGCGAATGACTTTTAGGAGGTCACCAGTCATTGTTACAGGATGGCGGTATATTTGAGAATCACTATTGTCCAAGTGTTTCAGGACAACAGTTATTCTGGACCGGCCAAATTCCCAAGGAAAGGGGGCCTCGCGATGGCCTGAGCCTGCTAGAGGATCGATGCTCAATCTTACCACGCCTATGGTCTGTCCTCCCACCAAGGACCGACCGACGTCTGATAACCGAGACTTATTCGATCGCTCCGTCTCTGACTTACCAGGCACTATCGCGGGTCAGGTCAAGGTGGGCTCAGGCCAAAAGATATAGGGGAGGGCTTGCACAGGTTTACCAAAGGCACCGAGGGCACAACCAGGCTCACCATCCAGCATTCTGCATCCTCGGGAACTGCAAAGGCCGCCCATAGGAACTGCAAAGGCCGCCCGTAGTTAACCGACTGAGGCGTAGGTGAAATCTCCTGGATGGAAATAGAAGTCTCATTTGAGTCCTCAGTCTCCAGGCTGCGGTAGTGAACCTGGATATTCTTGGTGGCAGCTTCAACCTGACTTTTAACAAACCCTGTAAGACGGTTTAAAGTCCATGGGTCAAAGGATAATAGAAGGAGAACACCAACGAGGGGCCCGAGCAGGGTGGGGAGAAGAGTAGTAAGCCAGGGGGAGGCAAGGTTAGGGTTGGGGAAATTCCCCCTTTCAGAAAATTTAAAAATGAGTCGGGGTCATGAATAGTAAAACGGGGAAGAAGAATAACAAGGACACACCAGTCTTTGGAGGAAAGGAAGGTAGGGGCATAGACGATCGAGGTTAAACCAGAGGAACAAGCAAAATGGGTGTTATTTGGCGCGGGAATGTAGGGGAGGGAGAGGTAGGGAATGACAGTCTGGGCGCGAACGCCGCTGAGGGGAAGAGGAGGGAGCATATGGGGACCCAGGAGGCAAGTACCTAAGCCGGAAACAGACTGGAGGGTAATGCGATTGTCGGGAGCTAAGCCGGTGAGGGTGGGGTAACATTAGTAAAGAGCAAGGTGGAAAGAAGAGCAATATCCTCGTAAAAGGGCGGGGAGGGGGAGAAACACATCCAACATTCAGGAAACGACAAGGAGGAGTCATTTTTAAAGGCCCATATGGAGGCATTTGACAACTGGAGAATGACATCAGCTGAACTGGGGGGGGGGGCCCACGGGGAGGGTAGGTCGGAAGGGAGGGGGTGAAATGGACCGAAGGAGGATGTCCGAGGGGGTGGGCGGGGAGGGAGGCATGGGGGTGGCGGGTTTAGGTGGGGGGCCAGGAGCAGGAACGGGAACAGGATGATGGAAAATATGATTAGGCCCAACCACTGCAGTACCCTTATTGGGTACCTTTTTCAGGAGGTGCAACCTGAACGTAAGTCCAAAATCGTACTCTGATTTATAAACACGGAGGCCCCATTCAAATCCACGACCCGTCCAAATGGCTCGTTTACCGGGCTCAGTGAAGCGAATGGTCAGGGGGTTGCACCAGCCATTGGTGACTGAACGAGCTGCATTGCAAAGGTCTTTAACGGCCTCACCATAGGGCTGAGGATGAACCCAGGAATCAACAGTGATGTAGTCCCAAGAAGAGGATGGCTTCCAGTACGTGTCGCCAGTGGTCTCACACCCCCAAGAGGCACAGTAAAAATCTTGGGCCCCACCACAGCGGTGGTTATCAGGACGGGGGCCGATGAGAGGGTCCCGGGCAAACATAGAGTCCTCCGGCCCAAGCAATCCCATCCTGGTGTAAGGTTTTGTGGAGCATGATGCGCTCCAGGTCATTACAGCAGCAGGGGCTGGGACCACCAACCGAGCGAGAGAAAGGGGGCGTCTCCTCGGGAGCCTTAGGCCAAAAAATGTCTTCCACGCCCCAAGAAGAGGGGCCTCCCAGGGCCAGGGCACAGAGGTCAACCTGTAAATCGGGCCACTGGGGGTTAATGCCCTGAGAGGAGGAGGAATTAACAATATCTCCCGCTTGGTTAATAATGACCCAGGTAAAATTATAGATTGTATAAGGCTGAGGTTGGCGCAGGAATGCGGCGAGAATCACTTCAGGAAGGCAGAGGCAAAGGAGCGACGCGGTGAGTAGCAACATGATGAATCGGCGGTATCTTTTTTATCCTAAAAAAGAGCACAATTACATCTTTTCCTCAGGGGAGTTCCCTGGGAGAGGGGGGTTAAAAGGTTTGATTAGGCGCTCAGGTAACCAGCGCGCATTTTGTTCTTTCTGATCATAAATGCAGGCATGACCTTTGCCCCAAATAAGGACTGGGTCGGGTCCATGCCATTGGTGGGTCAGTGGATCCTTCCACAGAGCCTTGGCATAGGTGGAGGAGGTGGAAGAGTGCCAAAGGCGATCGGCCGCCGAATGGCCAAGATCATCCTTTTGTAGAAAATTTAGGACGAACAATGCATGATTGAGAAGCAGGCGAGGCCCTGCTGTAGAGGAATATAGGATTCCTTTGGAAAACTGTAATTTATTAAGCATTGTTTTAAGTGTCTGGTGGGCCCTCTCGACAATTCCTTGTCCTTGGGGATTGTAAGGTATCCCCGTAACATGTTTAATCTGCAGTTGGGCACAAAAGGACTTGAAGGCAGAGCTTGTATACCCAGGGCCGTTATCAGTCTTTAATGTAAAGGGTTTGGGGGCAACAGTAAGGCAATACAAAACATGATCAATAACATCTCTAGTAGCCTCTCCAGCGTGCGGAGAGGCGCAAATAAATCCACTAAAAGTATCTATAGACACATGAATATACTTAAGTTTCTTAAAAGAGGAGAAATGAGTAACATCCATTTGCCAGACCTGTCCAGGCATGAGGCCACGAGGGTTGACTCCCGTATGTGGCTCGGGAAGAAAGGTGACACATGCCTGGCATTCTTTAACAATAGCCCGGGCTTGTTCCCGAGTGATGGAGAACATGTGGCGGAGGCTTTGGGAATTAAGGTGGTGGAGGGCGTGAGCCTCCCTGGCCATAGCAACGGGGTCGCTGGCGGATGGAACGGCCAGCCCTGAAAGCAGGGGGCGTGTGGCTGAGTCCACCTGGGTATTAAGTGTAGTCAGAGGCCCTGGCAGGGTAGAGTGAGCGCGAATATGACCAACGAAAAAAGGCTGAGAGCGCAAAAGAATAAGCTGTTGGATACGGGAGAAGAGAGGGGAGGCATTAGTAGCAGGCTTAATACGAGGAACCGTCTCGAGGAGTGGAACAGAGGACGCGACATAGGCACTATCAGTATATAGATTAAAGGGAGTATGGGGAAGCAATGTAAAGGCGTGTGCGACAGCTTCCAGCTCAACAAGCTGAGCAGAGGTATGGGGGGTTTGTTTTTGCAGGATAGCTCCGTCCACAGAGAGGGCAGCAACCCCGGAAGAGGAGGCATCAGTAAAAACCAGGGAAGCTTGGGGGAGGGGTCTGGAGCGGGTGACTCTCGGGAAGATGACAGGTTGTCACTGCAGGAATTGAATTAGTTTATCTGGGGGATAATGATTATCTAATAGGCCGCAAAAAGAAATACAGGAGACCGCCCAATCATCTGAATTTTGAAAAAGCCACCTTATTTGTGTGGCCGAGTAAGGCGTGATAATAGAGTGAGGGTCCCTTCCGAAGAGCCTGGTGGCCGCTTCTCGCCCCTGCCGAATGAGAGACGCAACCAGAGTAGGATAAGTAGGAAGGACCTTAGTGGAGGAGGAGGGGAGATGAAGCCAAAAAAGAGGGGCCCGTTGCCAGAGCAGTCCTGTGGGGGCAAAGAGGGAAGGAAAAATTATGAGCGCGAAAGGCTGGGTAGGGTCATAATAGGAGATGGACTGGTAGAAGATGGCGTCTTCGACCTTTTGTAGGGCCACAGAAGCTTCAGCAGTGAGACTGCGTGGTGAAGAAGGGTCAGAGTTGCCTTTTAAAATATCAAAAAGGGGTTTAAGCTCTCCAGTAGTGAGCTTAAGGTAGGGGCGCAGCCAGTTAATGTCCCCCAAAAGCTTCTGAAAGTCATGAAGTGTTCTAAGGGTGTCTCGGCGGAGCTGGACCTTTTGGGTCCTAACCGAAGAGGTCCCAAGTTCATAGCCCAGAAAAAGAAAAGGGGGTGTTGTTGTATTTTGTCTGGGGCAATTTTAAGTCCCAGATGACCCAAACTCTTAACAAGTTCCTGGGTGACTAGAGAGAGCTCAGCCGTGTTAGGGCCAGCAAGTAAGATGTCATCCATGTAATGAATAATATATAAATGTGGGTACCTAAGGCGTAGCGGGTCGATGGCCTGGGCTACATATTTTTGACAAAGAGTGGGACTGTTGGCCATGCCCTGAGGAAGTACCCGCCATTGAAATCTGGGTGAGGGCCCCACATGATTAACGACAGGGAGGCTAAAGGCAAAACGTTTGGAATCGTCAGGGTGTAGGGGAATGCAAAAGAAGCAATCTTTAAGGTCGAGAACAAGTTTATGAAATCCTTTAGGGATAGCTACAGGAGAGGGGAGACCAGGCTGCAGAGCTCCCATGGGCATCATGGTCTTGTTAATTTCCCTGAGGTCCTGGAGGAGTCGCCAGGCACCATTCTTTTTTTGGATGACAAAAATGGGGGTGTTCCAGGGGGAGGTAGAGGGCTCAACATGGCCTGCATCAAGTTGCTCCTGCACCAGCCTTGAGGCTGCGGCCAGTTTACGGGAAGGAAGGGGCCACTGATCGATCCAGACAGGAGAATCAGTTCTCCAAGTAATTTTATCGGCCTGGAGTGCAGGGGGAGAAGTGGCCCTTATAAAAAATTTTGTTTATATCCCAGCCCTTGGTGACTAATCCTAGGCATAGGGACAATGGGCTCGAGACGCCCCTGTCCCAGCTTGCCGAGGCCCTGGCCTGGCAAATAGCCTTGATCTAAAAGCTGATGCGTGACAGGAGAGGAGGGGCTATAGATAAAGACCCCCATCTGAGAGAGTATGTCCCGGCCCCATAGATTAACGGGTAACCCGGGGACAATGAACGGTTGCACCGTCCCCGTCTGGCCATCAGGGTCAGTCCAGCGAAGGACCTTAGAACTTTGAAGGGTGTTGGTAGATATTCCGATGCCCTGAAGGTGAGTAAGGGAGGGCTGACAGGGCCAAGACGAGGGCCAAGAAGATTGGGACAGGACCGTCGAATCTGCCCCGGAATCAATGATGCCTTCAAAGGGGCGGCCATCAAGCCTTAGTGTAAGATGGGGTCTATCAGAAGTTAAGCGTTGGACCCAAAAAGCGGAGGGGGGCAGGGAGGGAGTCGGGGCGGCGGGAGGAGAGACAACAGAGTCAGCCAGGGTTAACGGAAGGGCCCAGGCCAAAATCTGACCAGGAGAGATGGAGAGAGGGCCCTGGGTAGCGGCGGCAAGGAGGAGCGTAGGAGAAGGGAGCGGGTGTTTTAGAACGAGGGGATAGATGAGTAGCCCGATAAGGGCAGAAGAGGCGCGGCCGAGGACCAGGAGGGGAAGAGGGGGAGGGTTTCCATAGAGGGAGACAGGCAAGGACAAGGTTCCATCCTCGGGCGTCAGTATTGTAGAGGTGGTGGCACGGAAGTCCAATCCTGTGGGGGAGGGCAAGGGGCCGCCGCTGGAATGGGAGGAGGTTGGGTTTGGGAGGTGGGGTAGGAGGTCTGTGGATGGAAGCGGGTCTGTAGATTGGAGGGAGCCTGTGACACCGGTCCCGACGCAGGCTGGAATTGGATAGGGTGAGGGGCCCGGGACTGGCCCCCAGAGGAGTTTCCCGAACGCGGGGGGAGAGGGTTACCCATGGCATCAACAGTGGAACGGCAGGTGTTGGCCCAATGACGACCTCTACGGCAACGAGGGCAGAGCGTAGTAGGGGGGGGCCGGGCCACAGGTCCCCGGAATCCAGTGGGTGGCGGAACGACCGGTGGCTGTCCAGCCTGTGAGGGTGGGCGATTACGCTCATTTGGGCAGGCGCGGGCAAAATGTCCCGATTGGCCGCACCGGAAACAGGAGGCCCCGCTAGGGAGGGCTCCGACGGCCATAATGGCCTTGGTAAACTTATCAGTTAGGGGATCAACCTCTCGGTAAAGCTGAATCATCTCATCAAGATCCCTGCCCTTATATTTGTGTCTAAGAACTGCCTTACAGGCTGAGTTGGCATTTTCAAAGGCCAATTGTGTAAGAAATTTACTGTCGGTCTGGCCAGGACCAAGGGATCTTTCTGAAGCCTCCAGGAGGCGCGCAGCGAAGTCGCTGAAGGGCTCCTGAGGTCCCTGAAGAATCTTGGTAATAGGGGACAGGGCGGAGCCCGTGGAAGCAATAGTTCTCCAAGCAGCGAGGGCGGCAGAACTAGAATGGGAAAGTAAGGAAAAGGGGAGTGCACGCTGTTTTTCGTCAGTGGCATATTTGTCCTGGCCAAGGAGTTTGTCAAGAGACCATTCACGGGTCTCGCGATGTCCCTGCTGTACGTTTTTTCGGATAAGGTCACGGCAACGATCAGCCCAGTCCGCCCTCCAAGAAAGGAACTGTCCTCGAGTGAGGACAGTCTGTGCAGTGGTGATCCATTCGTTGGGCGTTAGATGGCCTCCATCTGCCAAATCATCAAGGAGGGAGAGTGTGAACGGCGCATTAGGTCCGTAACTACGGACAGCCGTGTTAAGTTTTTCTAGCTTTTTAAATTTGAGTTTATGATAAGCAGTGGGGGTAGGGTCAGGAGCCGTTCCACCACCTTTCTGTTCTCCCTCCGAACCTGAGGAATCATGCTCACTATCAGAATCTACAAGGGCCGCGGACGACTGGGAGGGTGTAGGGGCAGGTGGCTCTCCCGAAGCAGCGCCTGAATCAGTGGCCTCAGTTTTTGCCCCGCTCAGGGCGGGCTGGCTCTGGGAACGGGTGACAGGGAAAATAAACGGGGCTGTGGAGGAAATGCGCGTTGTTAAAAGTGAAAGCCGTTGTTGAAGTTGAAGAATCTTCGTCGCATGGGAGATCTGGTGTTGGAGATGGGCCTCCGTCTGGCAAAAGCAGTTTGGGAGGGAACAAGGTGGCGGGAGCCGGGAGGCAGGGTAGGGCTTAGTAAGGGGAGGGGGAAGAGTGAGCAAGGTAGAGGAGGGAAAGGTTGGCGCCGCGCGGAGGAGGCCATCATCGGAATGATATCGAGCAGCCTCCTCCTCAAGGGTGGCAGCAGCATCCGGATCCAAGGGCTCATCTGGGGCCTGAGAAAGGAAAATGGCGGAATGGCGGGAGGCGCGTGAAGGGCCGACCGAAGGAGGGGGAACAGGAGAGGCTGGCGGACCGGACCGGACAGAGGGTGTCCTTTTTGGGGGAAAAACAGGGGCACAAAGTGGTGAACACCCACGTTCCATAGCGGAAATGGGGTCCTCATAGGTGGGAGGAAGCGACGGATAAAGACGGCGGGGGGAAGGGGAAGGATTGGACACAGGCGCAGGGGAAAGATTTTTTAAGGGCTCCGAGGATGTAGGAGGAACAGAATCGGGGGGCATGTCAATGAGCGTAAGAGAGGAACCCTGCAGAGAGGAACAGGAAGGAACACGAGAAGGAGGGAGAGATTCGCGCAGGCAGAGTTCAGCCACGGAGAGGAGCTGCCTCTGTCCGCTTTCGTTTTCGCTGGACTCAATTATGTCCCGTATAAGGCCCCAATAAGAAAAAATACTGTTCGACACCGCTGTATTACCATCTTTTTTAATAAGTGCATTAAGCTCACGCCCCACCTTTTGCCACTTTTCAGAATGAATAGTAGGTCCATCAATCATGAACCAGGGACAGGTCTGGTCAATAAAAACAAAAAACTCAATCAAATGTTTCTTTTTTACCCTAATACCCCTCTCTCTGAGTACGTCCTTTAAGCCTCTTATGAACTTTGCTTCCTTGGACAGCGAATGGCCCATTCTTGAGATATGCGAACGGATGACTCACCTAATGACGAAGCCGGCCGGGCGAACTCGGCTGGTCATGAAAACTCCTGTGGACCGGTCCCTTAATCCGTTCGGGAAGAAACCTGCACCTCGAGTCCCACGTCGGGCGCCAGATAAACTAGTCCATGTAACGATAACTAGTCCACCGACCAGTCCAGCTGGTCAGTTATTGGGGGGCCGAGGGGGGTCGCAACCTGTATTTAAAGAAATGGGCGAGAGAGATGTAGAGCTCAAGCGAACAGTTGCTTGTCAAGAGCCATTTATTGAAGGTAATGGCAGGCTTTTTAAAACCTGCTTTAGTGAGGGCGGGGGTACGCAAGGAGAGTAGTGGAAAAGTACAAAATCTTCTGGGTTGAGCCCCGGGAACATTAGCAAGGGGAGGGGTTCTTCCAGGTGAGACAAAGCAGGATGTCTCTGTGGTTATCTTAGGATCAGATCGCTGTCTTCTCAGGACTAAGCCGGATGCCTTGCATACCTAATGAGTGGCCCAGCAGGATGTTTGCTGCAAATGCTGAATGGGTGGGGGTCGGCCTCAGGCCTTTTGGTCCCTGGCATTAGCTGTTAGATTTTTGGGTCTTTTTGTTGTTGTTGTTTTCCCAACTGCATCTTCTAGCCTCACTGCCACCACCTAGAAGTCAGGGCTTTGACTTTAAATTCTTAGTCTTTTCCTTCTCAGCATCATGAACTAACTTCAGTGATTCTTTTTCCTACTAATCATAAATATCATGAAACCCTCTCAAGAGTTGTCATCAGTTTTAGAATCACTACATGTTAAAATTCTAGCCTCTTCTGGCAATTTATAAGAAGATAACTGCTTAGACATTTAAGTAGAGAATAACAGAAAAATCTAGAAGCAAGCTCCTTGCTATTTCATATACAAAAACTAAAGAAATTACTTAGAGAGTATATGAAGAGATTAAACAGGAATCTCCCAGGATAACATCATCTGGGTCGGATCTCCTAGGCTGATATCTTTCAGGAATTAGTGAATCTAGAAAATTCATCTGTCAGTCCATTTTGTCCTGATCAATGTTTCATGGACAGACTATATATAACCAAACTTGTAACAAAATAGTACAAATAATGTAAAGTTCTCCCCAAACTAGACTGGCTATGTGATTTACTATCTTATTAACTGACACCTCTGAGATTGAAAGGGGATGGACTAATAAGTAACCTAGGGTAAAGAATGAAAACCATGACTCTTCAGGACAAAACAGGATATGTGGTCACTTTACCTATAACCCAGATACTCATCTCCTTGGTCCAGTGCATCTCCTATGCCATGTCAAGTTCTCAGAGAAACCAAACTAGTAACTTACAGTCTTTATGGTGTGCATGAACTCCACAGCAATGGCTAGAGCTAGTTCTGGCCATCAATGAGTCTACTGTAGAGGAATAAGCAGGAGTAGTGCAGCATAATGGATTTGCTGATAACAATATTAGTTTATTTCTCAAGCCTAGCATATTACCCTCTTTGGATGGTATTTTTAGCTCTTCCTTTTAAAGGCCATTTTTTCTACCTACTCAGATTGGACACAGAGCAATTGATGAAACCTGGAATTTCATTCTTCTCTCCATGAAGTGATACCCTTACTTTGACCCCGGTGTTTTTTATTTCTTTTCAGCCACATCTGCCTCAGCCATACCTGGGTGTAGAGCTACAAATTTCAATTTCCATTTATTAAGTGCTAAAAATGAAATTACCTTTGACAGTGAAACAGATACAAATCTGTAAGCTTCCTGACTTTGTAACCAACTGATGACAATCTCACACTGTACTCATTTATACAGGATTACGTTAGATCAAGGTATAATTTATAGCTAAAATATATTATTAAATGACATCAAAGAGTGTGTGTGTGTGTGTGTGTGTGTGTGTGTGTGTGTGTGTGTGTGTGTGTGTGACAATTCAGGGCAGAGGAATGACTGCCAGATTTACTTCAAGCTTGGCTGCTGATCAGTGAAGCAGTTGCGTGGTAACTGGATAGAGCGCCAAGCCTGTGATTGGAGGAAATCAAGGGTCAGCCCCTGTGATAGGCAGGTGAGAATGACACTCTTCATCATAACTTAGTTCAGATGCAGTAAGCAACCTGTAAGCACACCTTTATAAGTACATTAACTAAGTAGTAAATGCTGAGGGAGATGCCATTTTGAAAACAGCACGTGTAAGCCTTTCTGAGAGTACATCATAAGAATAGAAGAGGGAGTCTTGCGCAAGTAACACCAATATTAAGAATGCAAAGGAATTTGCTGATACAGTAAGATATTCTGCAAATGTGCTCAGAGAAAACAAAAAAAAAAAAAAAGGAAATTGTCTGCTTGGTTAGAAACACTAAAGCTAGCAGCGAAAATACAGGGAGTCTGAACAAACATGACTGTTTTATCCAAGTAAATCATTTTATGAAGCCAGTTTTGAAGCTCGGTGCTTTTATTCACTTTGTGCCAGACTTTAAAATGAATATGAGGAATGCTCATAACCTTAAGGACTGAAAAGGAAATAAAACTAAATTATATAATGATGTCAATAAAAAGTTTACAAGGGTCAAATAAACTTAATTTATGGAATGATAAAAATTAAACAGAAACCACAAGAAATAAAACTGACAAAATCCCTTTAGAAGACTCTAAATGTCTATGTTCCTACTCTATCACTACCACCACCACTGAGAGATGCTAAAGCAAATGTCCTCACCTCTGCCATCTAGCCTATTTGACTTGCTATAGCAAATCTCCACGTAACTTATAACCAAGAGAAATGTCAGTCCTTGGCAAGAGAGTTGAAGGTTAAGGCATCGGTACTTGCTTTCTATTTCATACAGGATACTTTCTCAATGCGTTCTTACATGATGGAAGGTGGTGAGCAGGGTCCCTCAAGTCCTTTTTGTAGGGTGCAAATACCATTCAGAAGGAGCCTAATCACTTTCTGAAGGCTGCACCTCTTCTTAACCAGTGTCTTGGAAGTCAGATTTTAATGCATGTATTCTCAGGGGACACAGACCTTCAGACAAGAATACCATCTTTTCAGGATCTCCCTTTGTCCCTTTGTTTGTATCATGCCATCTCTATTCAGGAATGGGCTCAGGCTGCCTCTTATAAACTGCAGCAGTAAAACCCATGCCGTGATTCTCACACAACAGAAGACCTATTTTCTCAACCTCAGGGAAAATGCAATGATCTCAGCTGGTTTCAGTCAAAATATGACGGATTTATGTGCTAATAATAATCAGCTCCAAAATCTCGGATGAACACATGAAGTTTGTTTCTTTAACAAGTAAAGTGTTGGCAGGTCAAATGCAACCATCTTCCATGAGATGATGAGCCCTCAGGATTCCTCATTCTTACAGCTCTGTCATGAATGCACCACTCTGCACTCACCCCTGCAAGGAAGAATGGAATAGGAAAAATTCGCTGATGGTCAAGAAGAGATGCTCATTACTTCTCATGGACTGTTATCACGGGAAGAATCCGTGACCTCACTATTGTCAAGTAGCTCAGTAGGATACTAGCAAATATGAGAAGTTTCAACTACAAGTTTTCTGTGTTGAGAAAGCCATGAATAATAAGACAACGAGCAACATTTCCCAATAGGCTCTGCTTCAGTTTCTGCCTTGAGTTCCTGCCCTGGCTTTTCTTTATGATAGACTTCTACAGGAAGTAAGATGAAATAATCTTTTCCGCCCCAAGCAGCTTTTGGCCATGCTCTTCATCACAGCAACAGAAAACAAAGTAGGCCAGATTGTACTCTTGATATTTGATATGAAGTGAATTGATTATGAATTCTTTGTTTCTCTGAAGCCTGGTTTTCTAAATTGTTTGTTTGTTTGTTTTCCTAGTGATCCAAGTTTCAGAGGCTGTTGGCAACATGCCCAAGGTTTGTACAAGTTCCTTATAGATGGAGTCCCAG
Source organism: Acomys minous (assembly GCF_964271855.1). Lineage (NCBI taxonomy): Eukaryota > Metazoa > Chordata > Mammalia > Rodentia > Muridae > Acomys > Acomys minous. The sequence continues at coordinate 114,070,167 of NC_140488.1, read as the reverse complement.
CATTGAGAGTGGGAGACATGGACATGATCTCCCCATCCCTCACTAAGAAATGAATGTTCAATTTATACCTTTCTGTCAAAGGAAAAATTCCCAGGGGCTTGTATCTTTTCTTCCCCTCAAAGGCAGAAACCTAGAGCCTAACAGGAGAATTGGAAAACCATGGAAAGGTCTCAAATATCATCTCGCTTCATGGGGCATACTGTAATATCGTGTTAGCTCTGGGTATGGTGGCACTCACTCAACACTTGGATGGCTGAGGCAGGAGAGCTGTAAACTGGTAGCCACTGTAGCCTATATACTAAGCCTTTCTTTCCCAATTATTAGTCTTTTATAATACATAGGAAATGCTATTCATAGTATGAACATCAAACCCAGTACTTTGGGACTTGTTGTTGCTGTTTTGTTTTAATAAAGAAACTTCACTGCTCTTTAAAACTTAGCCGCTTTGCTTCTTAAAAGTATAAGAAACCTTGCCACATGTGGTGATGTGGCATCAAGACACATCACTCCATCATAGAACAGAAAGACTAAATCAAGTAGATATATTGCAACTGTGACATCAACTCGATTCATACTGCAAGATCCTATCTCAAATCAAAGCTAAAGTTTGGGAGAGGGAGGTACTTACTTAAAAAGGAATCTAGAAAATGAATTCCTTTGGGGTCTCAGGTTGTAAAACTCCATTCAATGTGTAACTATGGATTCGAAATTAAAGTGTATAGTTGGTATCTAAATACAGCTTTCTGGATACAAGGAATTTGGGGTTAGCTGTATCTCAATATGTGATACACTTTGAGAAACTCTCCTGCCAAATGTATTAAGTAGAAACAATCAGGCAGAGAAATTCTTTTTTTAAAAAAAGGATTGGAAGGCTTAATATAAGGAATAACAATTATTTGATGAAAGCTCAGGGAAGCACTTTGAATGCAGGTAACATGAAAAACAGTTTTTACACAATGAACTTAGTAAGAAGTGATGTTCACAGATTTGCCTGTGAGACCACACACCTTACCCTCTCAAATATTTATCCTGCCAAATTTAATTGGACTGAAGCAGTTAAAATCATTCAAGCATGGGAGCCAGTAATTGCTTGTAATTCATAAAGAGGATTATGCACATGCTACATTTCCAAAGAAACTACCTGTCTGTGAAGGGGCACATTTATAATGAAATGTTCCACAAATATGCACTTTTGAATAGTTTACCTCCCCACAGGGATAAAGCAAGCAGTAAAGCTCTGGGCAAAGTGACGATGAGAACTGTTGCCCATGCACATCCTAGAATACAGCTCATAATTCACACAGCAAGTACCAAATTTCACTTCTGCAAGAATCATCTCCATGTCAGACAGTTGAAACCAACAAGGACCACCTGCATCTTCCAGGGTGACAAGGTCTCCAAAGGTTTCCAGTTATTGACATCTTCATGTGAGATATTGTGATTTGGTAATAATTTCCTCTTTATTCCTGCATCCTGACACAGAGTTCTGAATCCTCCAGAAATTCCCAAGTGAAAGGAATGCCTTTTGCTTTAATACGATGACTTTTGAGAAAATGAGAAGAGTCATCGAAAGGCCAATCCCTACATAGAATAGGGAACTCTATTCTCTATGCCTCCACCTCTAGGAACGGGAGAACAGCTGGAGGGGAGTGAATAATCAATCACGTCTAGTGATATAGCCAACATAAAAATCTCACACCTGGAGCAGGGATGATACTCTATAGAAGTGTGAGGCTTGGAGTTACACACACACACACACACACACACACACACACACACACACTTCCTTGATCTCTAGAACTTGGAGAGCTTCCAGAATAAAGAGCACATCCATATTCCTTGAGGCTAGCCCCTCCCAATTCCTTTTGAAAACGAGTTCTGGTGTTCGAGAATTTTCTGACCTTCCCTTATGTACTTCTTTTTCTGGGTGTTCCCCTGTGCTCTCAGGATATCTTCCTTATTAATAGGCAAATGGAAGCATATTACTTCTCTGAGTTCTTTCCAAGCCTCTCTAGCAAAACAAGTCCAAGAAGGGGACCATGGAACAACTGGTTCACAAGGAAATTAGACAAATTGAGAGGAACCAGAGAATATAGTACATTTAACATTGGAAACAATGGGCTAGTTTAGTGAAACTGGATTTGTGAAGTCTGAACTGATTCTGATTAGTATGAGAATTATAGAGTACCAAGAGAACTGGTTTGTGAAAAACAAAACAAAACAAAAAGTCCTCTCACACATTTTGGTGACATGAAGTGTTTTGAGAGTCTTGAGCAAAAATTATGGCTTCCCCCCCTCTATAAATACTCTTTCACTTTCTATAGCCTAATATGCCCAAGATCTAAATAGTAAGGCAAACAGGGGTGTATATGAGGTAAATCCATTTCCAAGTACATCTACTAGGTATATTGTTTGTTTGTATGTGTGTATGTGTGTGTGTGTGTGTGTGTGTGTGTGTGTTATGGGTGCATGTTGCATGCGTGTGGGTATGCATGCAATGGTACATGTATCGAGAGCAGAAAACAACCCACAGTAACTGGTTCTTTTATTAGCCATGTGGATTCCAGGGATTGAAGTCAGATCATCAGGCCTGGTCGCCAGCATGCCTTTACCTACTGAACCACATCACTGGCCTTCATCTACTAAAGCTTAATTGGTCATCTACTATGCACTAGGTACTATTTATAGTTACCTGATGGACTCAAAACTAAAAGTCGAAGTAGTGCAAACCAAAAAAAAATAAATCTTTATATGGTAAACCAATGAGAGTGAATAAATTATTGTCCAGTGACAGTCCATTGTGTAGCTAATAGTTTTCTGTAATGATATAAATATAAATCCTATAAAAATAGAAATAAATGAATTCTGAATTCTATGGAGATGGATCGTGAAATATTTTTACATGTGGTTGACATAAAACCATCTGGGAGCATTCATGCATGCTGAGAAACTAATGGTGTAACTGAATCACCAGGCCAAGATATTTTTTCCACAAATGTACAATGAAGATTTAAGTAAATAAGCCATGGAAATGCCACACTTGAGAATAACAGAAAAAGCCACAGATTTGAAATGTTGTAAAAGACATTGGAAATTTAGGAAACGGCCTTAAGAAAATTCACAAGGTTGGTGAACATTGAAGCCTTCCCTACACATCTGTAGAGACTTCACTCTTCAGGAAAGAAAAATATGCTTCCCACAAGTTGTGACTCTATTACTTCATCATTAACTCTAGAATTTATGGGAAGTGAAGGATCATTGAGCAGGTTTCACACACAGTTGGCACCATTCCAAGCTAAAAGCAAGTCTCAGGCCACAGAGGGTACCTTCACTATGAGGGCCAGTAAATTAGTTTCCTATTGTTATCAGTGGACAATGGGTGATAAAAGGTAACAGTTATACCTGTCAAGGACAATGCACCTGGAGAACAGCCTTCCTTAGGAGTCCATACTAAAAACAACACAAAACAAACCAAACAAAAATCACACTTTTGTGGAATTGAAAGCTGTAATTCACCTGGAAGAAGTATATATTTGTTTTTCAATCAGTCTGTAAGCTTTGTGGATTCATGAATTAATTTTTTTCACAAATATATAGCTTCATTCCCCCTACCCATCTCCTAAAAGTTACCTTCACCAATTCTGGCTATGGAATGAGTTTCTCCTGATTTCTTTTCTATAATGTGCATTACTCTGAGGCTGTACTTGTATTTTCTGACAGAGGGAGTTGGGGCCTTCTAATAAAGACACCAGAAAGAAATGAGCCTGAGCTGCTGTTTGTTCTTTTGAATTTAACTATAAACACATATTCCATAAAGAACATGCCAAAAGACAGCATGGCTCTCTCTGATGGCCTAGTCAATTAAAGAACAAAAATGATTAAACAAATATCCAGTTCTTCCAGGATGGTTAAAAAACCACTCACCTTCAGTGTAAGCACCATGTGAGCTCTGTGATGACTTCTGTTTTCCATTCTCACCTTTTTTCATCCTCAGGAGAAAAAAACCCTCTGAACCCAATGAAACACATCTACTGAATTAAAGATGTGTTCTATGAGCCGTTCAAAACTTTCTTCTTTAAATTCAAGGCATCTGTAAGTCTAGCTGGGCTACAAGGACTTTTGTAAATGTGGTAGCCACTGGAACTTTAGATCACAACAGTGTCTGGATACCTTCAATGGAGGAGGCGGTAAAAGAAAGGAAAACGAAATGAAACAAAAACCAGGAGTTGGGTGTGATGAAATACACAGACCTTGAAATTGAGGGACGACGTCATGAGGATGTTTTCCTAGTTTGATTTTCCTAGGTGTGATAAACACCATGGCTAAAAGCAACTAGGGGTAGACAGGGTTTATTTGGCTTACATGTTGCCATCACAGAAGATCATGGAGGAAAGAAACTAGAGCAGGAACAGAAGCAGGAACTATGGAGGCATGCTATTTACTGGCTTCCTCTCCATTGCTTGCTCAGCCTGTTTTCTTTAGCAACTAAGGATCATGCACACTGGAGTGGCACCATCCACACTGAGCTGGAACCTCCCACATCAATCATTACAAAGTGCCCCCCACAGTGTGATGGACATTTTTCTCTACTGACATTCCCTCTTCCCAAATGACCTGAGCTTGTTTCAAGATAATTAAAAAAAAAATTAAGTAGCATAGAGTTCAAGTCAGTCTGGGGCACACAGTGTCAAAACAAAATATGTGTCTCAAAACAAGCAAACAAGTAAATAAACAAACAAACACAAAAGAGAGGCTAGGTCTCCCACTGTTTTCCTGTTGCCATCACAAAGAGTCACGATTTGTAAGTAGTTCGAGTTCAGAAGTCAAGAGATGGCACTGACCTGTAACAGATCAAAAGTGTTTGTTATAACTTGCAGAAGACAATGAATTTTATCAGTGTAGGGGTAAGAAAAAAAATCCAACTTTTCTGTTGTCTCAAAGATGTGTCAAAAGATGGCCATGCCTGCTTCTCTACTTTTATTTTGTCATGTGTGTGTCGGGGGGGGGGGGGGTTGTTTGTTTGTTTAGAATTTTATTTTCTTTGTTTTATTACAATTTACTCACATTACATCCCAATTGTAATCCCCTCATTCTACTCTTCCTGTTCCCACCCTCCCTCCCTCTCTTCCTTCCTAGTCTCCACCCCTAGACCACTGATGGGTAGGGTCCTCCTCCCCCACTATCTGATCACAACCTATCAGGTCTCATCTGGATAGCCTGCATCCATTTCCTCTGTGTTCCCACAGGGCCTCTATGACAAGGGGCAGTGATCAAATCACAGGCATCAGAGTTCCTGTCAGTGGCAGTCCCCCACTCTCCTGCTCTTCCGCACTTCCCCATATGGAGAATGATCTGTCCATCATCTACATCTGAATAGAGGCGTCTAGGTTCTCTGCTTGCAATGTCCTTGGTTGGTGCATCAGTTTGTACAGGTCCCCTGGGTCCAGATCTGACAGCCTTGATAGTCTCCTTGGGGAGCTTCTGACAACCTGCGCTACCTACCCACCCCATCTTTCTATCCATCAACTCTTCTGTACAGCTCACAGCACTTCACCGAGAGTCCAGTTCCAAGTCCCTATCCCTCACTGGGTGGGGTATCTCAGAGGACATCTATGTTGGGCTAATATCTATTTATAAGTGAATATAGACAATGAATTTCTTTCTGGGTCTGGGTTGTCTCAGGATATTTTCTAGTTCCATCCATTTGCATGCTGATTTCATAATTTTCTTGTTTTTGATAGCTGGATAGTATTCCATTGTGTAAATGTATCACAGTTTCTTTATGACTAAGATAAAAAACTCAAGTGATACCACATGCTGGCAAGGATGTGGAGAAAGGAGAACACACCTCCATTACTGGTGGGAATGCAAACTTGTACAACCACTTTGGAAATCAATCTGGCCCTTTCTCAAGCAGATAATTTATATTGCTAATCCCACTACATGGGAATAGCTCTGAGACTGGCTGAGACATGAATGTTTATGCATACACAATGCCTCTTGTTGGTTATAGAATCCTTGTGAATTATTATGAGATGCCATTCTTTGTATAGTATGAATGAAGATTTATAGATGTCTTTCTTCTGCTCACACAAAGAGCAGAGAACCAGCCTTAATTGTTCTGTGCATCCCACACACCTCATACATTTATAATTTTAAGATTGTTTAATGCTTGTGAGAAATTATATGTTTTCAGATCAAAAGAACTGGATAAGTTCTGACAAGATTCGTTCCTCTCAGCATGCTGGACACTGACATCTGCATCCTTCATGCTCCAGCATCAAGTGATGATGCTCCTCATCATCTGGGAGCTGATAGCTCTCAGGAAAGCTTGGAAGAAAGCTTCTATTCCCAATTGGTCCACTAATTCAGACAATCCCACATAGGATTTTAATTAAGCATAGAATTTCTCAACATTTAGAAACTGGACCACAAATGCTATTCCTAGCTTGTTTAACCATTTTACCCAATTTTATTTGGTCCCCTACAAAGGTATTATTCATCCCAAATCAGCCAGAAGAAACCTTAAGAGAATGATGCCACATTTACTTAAGGGGAACCGGGTAGGTTTTGTTTGCTCTCTTAGGCTACAGATGACGATTTTCATTGGGAGTTGTTTACAAGTTACTATTGATCTTCTTCAGAGAGAAAACAAGTTTAAACTCAGGGATGGCTCTCTTTTCCTTTGTCTCTCTTTCTTTGACTTGGAGATAGGAGTTGAAAAGAAAGAAGGGGGAATATAGAAATATATAGGGATGATAGGGCAAAAAGTAGATTATTAAATCTGCTCCTCAACTTAATGGCCTTAATTGTTACTCACAGCTTATTTTTAATTCACTGGTATAGATTTTTCTATACTGATGCAAAATAAATTTAATTTCGATACATTGGTATAGAATTCAATTTAAGATTATTCTTCACACATTATATATATATATATATATATATATATATATATATATATATATAAATGTGTTTGTGTGTGTATACATGTACACTTATTTCTACTCTAATAGGAAGTATTGTACTCATACAACTCAAGTATAATACAAGGTTTACTTCCAATACTTTGAGAGTGCTATTGTAGGCTGTTTAGGATAAATAAGTTATACAAGTTGACTATTAGCTCATCAGATCATGGTCATGTCAATTACTAGTCTACTTTTATCTCAAGGATATACATTGTAGGTGTGGCAGATAGATATGATTCTATAGAAAGAAAAGGTAAGATAGATAACGTCTTCAAAAACCTCAGAGACATGCAGTATATGGCATTTAAAATGTTTTTACCTAGACATAAAACCATCTTAACCCCTAAACATTAGGTCTAGATAGATGTTTTAAGTTGATAAAGACAAGATGTGATGGAATTGATTTCCATGCAGAATTTTAGATGCACCAAGATAGGAAAGATGTTTTCGTCAAGGCTGCCAAATACAAATAGCCAAAACCCTAAATATGTAACATTTATATAATTCCTGATTGTGTCATGGTTCTTCTTGCTATAGGTAATCTATTGTATATATGTGTGATAATATAAATGTATCTGTAAAAATAAAATGTTTAATTAATAAAAATGTTTTTATTATTTTAAAGAATCACTGTCAATGAGATGGGTTAACCTCAGCAACACCCAGTCTACCTCAGAGAGGATGATGAGCATCACAGGACCTCCTTATGGAGATGGCTTCAAATTTGGCAAATAAGCCACTGGGTAAAATGTCCTCATTTCTATCACAGACAGAATTCTGCCTACAAAAGGGCAAGCTTGGAAGCAGGCACAGTTGACAGCCAAAGTCGGCCAAGACAGGGTAAGCAAATCCTCAATAATTCCTGCCTCACAAATATGTCTGTCAGATAAAGTGGGCCAGAAGGCTGAAGAAGATCCTCTAATGTTATAAAGAGTTTGGGGTGACTGTTCAGGTAGCAAGCTGTCTCTGTCATCTTTTCATATGGAAAGCTACTAACATGCACTCCAGGCATACTCAGGTATTCAAGTTTATTCCTTCTCAAGTCTCTGATGGAGATGAAGTCAAGGTAGCTTTGTTTTACAGTAAAGCTTAACTGTTTTATGTTTAGATAGATGTTTTAAGTTGATAATGATGAGATATGATAGATATTGATTTACGTTCAGAATTTTAGATGAAGCAAGATAGGAAAGATGTTTCCTTAAGGGTGCCAAATACAAATAGCCAAACCACTATGAATGTAACATTTATATAATTCCTGATTATTTCATGGTTCTTTTTGCTGTAGGTAGTTTATTGTATATATGTGTAATAATATAAATGTATATGTAAAAAAAGAAAAATTAAAAAAAAAGAAAAAAGACCCAATTATACCAATCATAGGCATATACCCAAAAGATGCTCTACCACACAACAAGGACATTTGCTCAACTATGTTCATAGCAGCTTTATTTATAGTAAGTAGAATCTGGAAACAATCTAGATGTGCTTCTCTACATCTGGAATTCTCTCTTTAACCCTTCTCCCTTCTTTTTTCCCCCTGTCCACTTTCAAAAGTTAGTGACTGCATAATTATGAAAAGACTTTTTTTCAGTTTCTTTTTTCACTACATAAAGATTCTTACCCATATGAGATTTTGATATTATTTGGATTAACTTCTCTCTTAGGGAGGTCTTTTATAATCATTCAATGGCTGAGATAAATACTCGTATAGTTAACCAATTTTAAGTAAGAGCTAGCAATTTTAGCTAAGAATAAAGGTGAAATGTAACATGACATGGTGAATATTTACCTGTGAAAGGCATAGCAGATCTATCTCTAAATAATAGAAGATTTCACCTCTCTCTCTCTCTCTCTCTCTCTCTCTCTCTCTCTCTCTCTCTCTGTGTGTGTGTGTGTGTGTGTGTGTGTGTGTATGCATACGTATGTAATGCAATTTTCTTGAGGTTTATTTCCTTGCTTTCATACTTCCAATCAAGTTTGACATTTGGAACCCAAATGATGATTTCTGAGGAAATTATCTTGGGTAACGATAGAAGACATCAAAGATAATGTGGCTATGCATAGCCAATAATGCAAAGGCCAGCTAATTCTAGATTCATATGCATGTCCAGATTTCCACACATTGCTTTTTCAATTCTAATAATAGGAATAGTGCTGGGTTCGTGATTTGTATCCTGTGATTGTCGCTGCACATAACCTAATCATATATGGGCTTTGAGAAGGGACCATGGGAAGGTGGTTTGGGGTGGAAATGATTACTCTTCCTTCTCCATGATGCTCTCTTTGTTTTCTGTGGTTCTTGTTGGTATGTGTGATGGACAGTCAGCTCTTTAGCTTCATTTAACTGGAGCTATTCTTTTCACCCTTCTCTCATTCTCAGTGTTGTGGAACAACTGAGTTTTCTTACTGGGATGCTTTTCTCTCATACAATGGACAGAATTTGAAAGTCTTTGATGAGAAAAACTGAGAAAAAAAACATTAAATTCATTTTGCCTCATTTGTTTTCCAAGTCAAAGAATCCTGGCAAAAACTGCTCGGTAAAAATAACAACATCTCCATTGACTGCCTTGAAGCTAAACATTTCAGACAACTCAGTAAAAATAGCCGGGTTCTCCCTTTAGAACATACTCATTCACTACTTCCAGAACTATCTAAGGCAGGAGGCCCTCTGCCTACACGGCGATGGTCCATATTCACTCTTAGCTAATCCTTTTATTTTGAGTATTGACCACCCCTCATCTGTGCTGTTTAGGATTCTATCCACCAAAGAGAAGATTTCAAAGGTTTTTCATAAACTATTTTTTAAAATTTGTGAGATGGCTAAATAAGGGCTAAAGACGCATAGTAACACATCATTATCCTGGCTAATTCACTGCATCTTTTTGGGGTGGAGGTGGAAGATAGACACTGGATATGCTCATTGCTAGTCCTGCAACCTCTGATAAATAAGTTAGTTTGCCTATTTATTATAAAAAAATCAAAATAATAATAATCTGTAATTTATCACTCCCATAAAGATTGAATTATCGATAATTTGAAAGTATTTAAAATGCTTACTGGCTCACAGTAAGCTCCTAATATTTGCTTTCTATTAGGTTTTATTCTGCTATAAATGAATATTGGAGATTGAACAGTTTTGAAAGAGGAATACATTTATTTAGGTCCCTCTTCTAGAGAATGAGAAATCTAAGAATATAGTGTAAGTTCATTTTCTGGTAAGGCCCTTATGTTGCTGTAGCCCACTGCAGAAATAACATAGGAAACAGGCAAGTGCAGAAGACAAGCAAAAGAGACAGACAAGGAAGCAAATATGTTTTACAGTCATTTCTTGTGGTGTGTGTGTGAGGGGGGTAATACCCGCAGACTCATGAGAGTGAGAACTCAATTCACCAAAATGACTGTAATCCATGCATGATAGCTCCACTATACTACCAGCCACCAGTCTCCACCTCCCAGCACTGCTACACCAAGAACCACACCTCACCTGGAGTTTCACTAGAAGCAAGACATGTCAATGTGTAATTATTATCTCTATCTTTTAAGGTTAAAGTAGGCTTTTCATATACCAGGATTTTTGTATTGATATAAATATATACTGCTCTTACACCTAAGCCTCATGGATCATTGAAGATGATGTTTATGTGGGGGTGGAGCTCTTGAGGTCTCAATCTTATAACACACACACACACACACACACACACACACACACACACACACACACACACAGAAATGCTGAGATGCTGAGAGTGGGAGAAATAGTCTTCCCCATGTAAGAGCACAGCAATTGGCCATCCAATACCAAATAGTCATCCTTGAAAACATATGCATACAAGTAGCATTATATAAACTGAACAGGTTGTATTTAGAAACACATGCACACACATATGCACACATGTGTGTGTAACAACTATTAATGAAAAATTGGCATAGATATGAGAGAACACAAGGAAGAGTATATGTGTTTAGAGGTATGAAAGGGCAAGTGGAAATTATGTAATTATAATCTCAAATAATAGAAGAAATACTTGTTAAATATATAGAATATTAACTAATATTTTATTTGTGCTGAACATTTTTTTGTAAGATTAGAAAAATGTCACAGGAGTTTCTGAAGCCAGATTCTAAGACATAAGGCTTATGGCCCTTGTATTTTCAAAAAAAAGTTGATGAAGGTAGATTATTTTTTAAATTTGCATAGTGGTAGTCCTTCAAGCTACCTGTTAGTTTCCTACTTTATCCCCCCCATTAAATGTCAAAGAAAAAAATGAGATATATAATCTCTCTCTCTCTCTCTCTCTCTCTCTCTCTCTCTCTCTCTCTCTCACACACACACACACACACACACACATACACACACAAACATACACACACACCTAGACTTCAACATACCTTCAAGACCGAAGTATTAAATTTTTTAAATTTCCAAGTATCTACAAGTTTTAAAAATATTCACCACACAAAACAAAAACAAAAATGAACAAACAAACAAAAACATGGCTCCAGATCAAAGTAAAAATAAGCAATGTTTCTAGTATGTTAATAAGTTTTTACAAGTTAAAAAAAAAGCTCCACCAAATTCCAATATAATTGCTCCTAGTATTATTTTAACCCTCATCTTCCAGCTATAACTGTGTAAAAAACAAACAAACAAACAGAGAGGAGGCTAGGGAAGGACCCCACAATTCATCTAAAACCAGTCTCAGTAAAACCGACCCCAGAAGGGTAAGTTTGCTTGAAGTCTGGATAGTCTACTAAAGCACCTAAATAGAGCAGAGCATGAATCAGGGGGAAGGAATTTAAAAGTGTATTTTCTGAAGAAAAAAAAAAGTCAATAATGAAGAAAGAAACTCCACTTAGCAGTTAGACAGAGAAAGTGAAAAGAAAGTAAAAGGGAAAATGGAAGATCCTATCAGATAAGGACAACCATGAAAGCAGAGCACACAGCCTTTCCAAGCCCCTGAAACAAAGCTAATGAACATGTCTGGACTTTGCTAGTTCAAGAGGAAAGGTATAACTAAACTAAGAGCCTTACAAAACACCCCAATGCCATAAAAAAGATGAAAGCCTATATAAAATATAGAATTATTCTAATGAATTTAGAAAACAAAATTTCATACAGAAGAAGAAAATGCACACACACACAGAGACAGAGAGAGAGAGAGACAGACAGACAGACAGAGAGACAGAGAGAGACAGACAGAGACAGAGAGAGAGACAGAGAGAGACAGAGACACAGAGACAGAGACAGAGACAGAGACAGACAGAGAGACAGAGAGAGGTTTCCAGAAAAAAGAACCATGAAGCAAAAAAGCTATAAAATTAAATGTATGAATATGCAAATAGAATCCCCTCAAAAGAAAAAAACTTAAAACTAAGAAAGGAAATGGCCAAAATAAGGGAGATATTCAGGAAATATTTTATGTTAGTTATTTTTAGGACTCTGCCTTCATTTTATTAAATTCCAGATATATTATTAAATTCTAAATTCATGAGAATGGGTGAAATTCTCTAATCATTAAGCTTTAATTTGTACTTACCATGAAATTTCCAAAAGAGATGATGAACTATGCCAGCCTTCTAAATGGATATGGAAAATTTGCACATTCAAACTGTACACAATGTAACTTCACTGGTTCCTTTCTTTTTCTGTTGTCATTCATCAGCTCATCATGATAAAGTCCAGTATTTGCCAGTAGTAAGTGTGGAAGTACAATGAAGATAAGAAAAACAATTAACATGGAATCCCTCTGAGTCCTCAGTTGGCCCATATTCTAAGGAGAGCCAAGAAGTGTATGTGGCAAAATGAGGCAGAATATACTTTTCTTTCTGAACTACTGTTTCATGCTTTGAGATATACCTTGTGTGGAACAGTGATGTCTGTTTTTAAATGTCTTTTATTAGCAAATATATTAAATTGCCAAAATCGATTTCTTTATGGCATTTACATATATGTAAATAATATTTTTGATCGTATTCACTCCCTGTTACCCACTCTTGTCTCTCTTTTTTTTTCCTTCTCCTGATCCCTTTCCTTGTACCAAATACCCACTATATGAAGAACTTTTCAATTGTATAAAACACCATGACCAAGGTAGCTTATAAAAGAAAGTATTTGGGTCTGACAGCTCCAGAAGGTTAGAGACTTGAATGGCAGATTAAAGGTGGGGCTTCAGAAACAGCAGTGTTTAAATCTTGCAAGAGTCAGATTCACTGGAAATGGCAGGAGTCTCTGCAATCTGAAAATTCACCCCCCCCAGTGACAATTCCTCCTGCAATGGCACACTTCCTAACCTTCCCCCAAACAGCAAGCTTTTTGTTTCCCCACCTCAGAAACAAGCATTCAAATGTACAAGACTTATGGAAGAACCTCTCTTTCAAACAAACATATTCCACGTCTACTTTTGTATTATCCTAGTTTGCTTCTAAGTTGCTTTGAATAAAACATTGTCCAAAAGGCAGCTTGTGGAGGAAAGGCTTTATTTGGCTTACATATACACATCATTGTCCATCACTATGGGAAATCAGGGCAGGAACTCAAGGCAGGAACTTGGCGGCAGGAACAGAGACAGGAAATGGAAGAGTGCTGCTTTTCTGACTTGCTCAGTTTGCTTTCTTTTACAAACTTGGCCACCTGTTCAAAAGTGGCACTACCCACAGATAGCTAAGTCCTCCTACACTTATCATTAATCAAGAAAATGATTCACAGATTTTTCTACAGTTCTGGTGGGGATTTCTCAAATGATGCTTTCTATTCCTAGAGAACCCTAGCTTATATCAAGTTAACAAAAATCTGACCAGCACAGTCTTCTTATGTGTGATCCCATGACTTGATAGAGTCTTAATGTGACTTTCTCTGGGAAACCCTGATCAAATATCTATTCACCATAATAGGACACTGATGACAGACCACAAGAAAGGGTTTCATTCATACTTAGCATAGCGATTCAATGTGTTTATAGTATGTTACTTGCCAGAGTATGATGGGAGAGATTACTTACAGATGCATAGATGACGCAAAGGCAATGTGCATTGCTGAAAAGACCATCAGTACAGATAATGACTCACTCACCAAAGCTGTCTCCCTGGGTCTCCTTGATGAATTTGCAGGCAACTCAGCTGGTAGGAAATCCTCCCCATCAGCAGTTTTTTACTACTTATATAACCTTGGGGAGGGGCCTGGTGAATTTTGTTTCAGCCACACCTTAGGACTCATGAGTTTAATCCCCCAGTTTTGTAAGCTTGGCTTTCCCTCCTCTAACTCTTAACAAGATTCTTTCTAGAACAGAATGTTTCAAATCAGAGGAAATGGCTACACAAAGAGGAGGACTAAAGAAAATGTCTGTCTCTTACCCAGAAGCCATTAACTGTGTTTAATGGCTGTGTTTTAGGATGGCTCATCATAATCCATTCCCCTTCTATGACAAGGTTGACAGGTCCAGGTCCTTGTAGATCTTGTATATATAATCACAGCTGTCATGCTTAGGGGTCAGCATTCCACACTGCCCCTGGCTCTTTCACATCCTTTTTGTGTCTTCTTCCACACTTTGTCTCACTTATTCTCAGCACTTTGACCCGTTATAACTCTTTGCAGTTACTGATGACCACTGCAAAAAGAAGCTTCCCCGACTGAAGCACCCAGAAGTTTCAATCTAGATGGATAAAGGCATTTAGAAAGTTCTTTGGTAGACACATCACATTTGTTACAAACAAAATGAAAACGTTTCCTGCTGTTCACATCACATTGAGGTTACTGCTACTTTCTGTTTATTTTGTAAGACCTCCTTGCATGATCTAAAGCATTCTTCAATTTCCTCCTATCTCTTAATAAAACTAGTAATTTTCATGACAATGTGCATCACTGAAAAATAATATATTTTTAACATTTATTTGTTTACTCACCTACTCATTTACTTATATGTATAAGCATGGACACATAAGTACTCTAGCATGCATATGGAGGTCAGAAGACAACTTTAGGGAACTGAATTTCCTTCTACTATGTTGGTTCTGGAGATTCAACTCAGTTCGTTAGGCTTGACAGCAATTACTTTTACTTGTTGATTCATCTCACAGGCCCCAGAAATAACTCTGGTGTATGATACTTTGAAGAAGTTTATATAGTCTATTTTCCCAATCATCAGTGATAAAGATATTCTCCTACATGGCTTTAGTCAGCTTTCCATTACTGTAACTAATGCCTAGGGTAATCACCTTCGTAAACACAAAAACTTTGGTAATTTCAACTCATACTTGGTTGACTGTGTTGTTTTTGTTCTGTGATAAGGTAATACATCATGGCCCACTTCTCAGCACACTAGATACAAAGAAAAAGAAAAATTCAGAGAATACCATAGGCAATTTCCCTTCAATCACATACATCTCTACTGACCTGGCTTACTCTCACTTAGAACCCACATCTTAGAACCTCAGTCACTTCTCTATAATGCCCCAAGTTAAAAACTAAGCATTTAAACACATTTACCTTTCAGAGGGGGAACATTATAATACAAGCTACAGCATATATTGTTGTCAGTTCACTTGATAGTTTTTCTTCAATTTGAGGACTTTATTTTTCTGCATATTGAATAAAAAGTTAGCACAGTGAATAAATAGTGATTTAGCTGAAAAAATAAGTCAGGTCATGCCATGTTTTTTTTCTGTTTAAATTCTAGCACTGGAGAGACGAATGTGGTAGAAAATGCCTATAATCCTAACATTTAGGGTGAAATGGGAGGGTTGAAGTTCAACACAAATCTGGGCTACATACTAATATACTGCTTGAACATTAACCCCAATTTAACCATGATTCCTTGTTCTACGTGTCAAGGGGTGTTCAGGAGTTTAAAAGGCCATCTCCATGATTGGTATTCCTGCCTTAGTCTGCTTTTTCCTTCACTCGTTCTGCTTCAATCACACTGGCAGTCCCTATCACATTCAAATGACACAAGACTATGTGTAAACCTTGAGTTGTTCTCTTCTGGAATGTTCTTGCTACATGTCTCCTCCTAGGAAAATCCCTTTAACTGTTTTGGTATGAAGGAACTGTGTATGTTGTTTTGATTCAGCTGTAATCCTGATCATTTCGTGTGTAGTTCAGTTAAACACTTTGTGATCATTCACTAAGTCCTATAACTCTTTTGCAGTGAATAGTCAGAGAAACAATGTTTCCTGCTTCTGGTTTTTGTTAGTGACAGCTGAAATGGCAATTGTAATATTGGTTCTCAGTATCATGGTCATTATTGTGCCCTGTTGAGCATGATTTGGAACATTGTTCTGGACTATGAGGTTTCCAAGATCTCCATATTTACTCATTATCCTTTTTGTTAAATTTTTTAATTTAACCAAACTACACAGGATAGATAGTATATGTTATTGGCACTTATAATGGCTGCATAGTAGTCTCTCACTTAACCAGTACCTTATTATTGAACTTTAAATTGTATTCTGTTTATATATAGAATAGCTAATACCTTATTCATATCCATGAATGTTTTTTAAAGATCAATTTCTAGAAGGAATTTAAAATAAAAAATATTGTTTCCATATACTCAAGATGTGCTGTATTACACATTCATTTTATTTTTCTCCTAATACTGTTCTTTAAAAATATTTTTTAAAGTGTGAATATGTGGAGGGGACAATGTTAGGTGGGCCTATATACATGTGGGTACCAGTACATTGGGAGTCCAGAAGAGAACTTCAAATCCCCAGATTCTGGAGGCATCACCACTTATTAGCCACCCAAAATGCATGCTGAGAACCAAACTAAGGTTCTCTACAAGAACACTGTGCACTGTTAGCTACTGAACCATCTCTCCAGCCCTCGCAAATTATTCTAAAATTATTTTGAATTAAAATGTTCCTTTGAGTTTTATATTAGACTTCTTTCAAGAATTCAGAATTATTAATGTTTTAAATCACTGCCAGCCACGAATTCATCTATTATTCCAAATCTGTGTTATTTTCAGCAAAAGGTTCTTTCCTTCAAATTCTGGAAGGCAACCAAGAGCTATTTTATTACTTATATTTTAAAAACTTGGTATTTGAGTGTGCTCTACTCTCCATCTCCTGGGTACACTCCATTTTCCAGTCCCCATCTCCAACTGCAGTCCTGAAAAGGAACAAGAGGTGAGAACCCTCTTCCAACTCCTGGTCTACTAGAGCCCAGATTGCAGAGGCATAGACTTCCCCAGGCCCTCCAAGGTCCATACCCACAGCGAGCTCCATTCTCCAGCTCTGGATCCAGGGGTCTCATCATCATCCACAATACTGGAGACCAGCAGTCATCAAGGAACAGTATCAACCATCAGGGAGCATCAGAGAGACTGACAACCATCAGAATTCAACAGCTCCCTGTTGCCCCATTTCCTAGACTGCATCTACATTTGAATCCCAGAAACTGGAAAAAAAAAAAAAAAGATCCTCTTACTAGACGCAGAAAAAGCCTATAACAAAATCCAACACCCTTTCATGATAAAAGTCTTGGAGACACCAGGGATACAAGGCACATACCTAAACATAATAAAGGCTATTTATAGCAAGCTTATAGGCAATATCAAACTGAATGCAGAGAAACTCAAGAAATTCCACTAAAATCAAGGACAAGACAAGGCTTCCCACTCTCTCCATATCTCATTAGTATAGTGCTTGACATTCTAACTAGAGAAATGAAACAATAAAAAGAGATCAAGAGGTTACACATAGGAAAGCAAGATGTCACAGTATCACTATTTACAGATTATATGGTAGTATACATGAGTGACCCCAAAAATTCTACCAGAGAACTCTTACATCTGATAAACACCTTCAGCAAAGTAACTGAATACAAGATTAACTCAAGAAAAAAATCAGCAACCTTCTTATATACAAATGATAAGTGGGCTGAGAAAAAAATTAGTGAAACAACACCATTCACAATAGCCACAAATAATATAAAGTATCTTGGTATAACTCTAACCAAATAAGTGAAAGACCTGTATAACAAGTCTGTGAAGAAAGAAACTGAAAAAGATATCAGAAAATGAAAAGATCTCTCATACTCATGGATTGGAAGGATTAACAAGGTAAAAGTGATCATCAGCAATCTATAGATTCAATGCAATTCTCATCAAAATACCAACACAATAGTTTATGGACCTTAAAGGACCATTCTCAACTTCATATGGAAAAAAACCAGAATAGCTAAAACAATCCTATGTAATAAATGAACTTCTGGAAGTATGTCCATCCTTGACTTCAAGCTGTACTACAGAGAAATCATAATAAAAACTGCATGGTACCAGCATACTAATAGACTGATGGATCAATGGAATCAAATCAAAGACCCAGAAATAAACTCACACACCTATGGACCCTTGATTTTTCACAAAGAAGCCAAAACCGTGCAATAGGGAAAAAAAAAGTATCTTCAACAAATGATGCTTGTTTTACTGGATGTCTCCACATAGAAAAATGTAACTAGATCCATATTTATCACCCTGCACAAAACTCAAGTTCAGGTGGATCCAAGACCTCAACATAACACAAGGTACACTAAATGTATTAGAAGAGAAAGTGGAGAACAGCCTTGTACTCATTGGCACAGGAGACAATTTCCTGAACAGAACACCCACAGCTCAGGCTCTAAGATCAACAAATAATAAATGAGACCGCACAAAATTAAAAAGCTTCTATAAGTCAAAGGATAGTGTTGATAGAACTAAATGGCAGCCTACAGACTGGAAAAATATCTTCACTTAACCCTACATCTGACAAAGGGTTTATGTTTAAAATATATTTTTAAAATCCAAGAAATTAAGCACCAACAAACCAAATAATCCAATTTAAAAATGGGTTATGGAACTAAACAGAATTCGAAACAGAAGAACCTTGAATGGCCAAGAAACACTTAAGGAAATGCTCAATGTCCTTAGTCATCAGGTAAATACAAATGAAAATGACTCTGAGGTTCTATCTTACACCCATCAGAATGTAAAAGATCGAAAACCCAAGTGACAGCACATGCTGGCAAGGATGTAGAGAAAGGGGAACACTCCATCATTGCTGATGGAAGTGTAAACTGTTACAAGCACTCTGGAAATCAATTTGGCTCTTTCTCAAGAAATTAGGAATAGTTCTATCTCAAGATCCATCTATACTATACCACTCCTGGCCATATACTCAAAAGATATTCTGACATACAACACAAGCATTTACTCAACTATGTTCATACCTGCTTTATCCTTCTGACATCAGATGAGATAGTGTCCTTTCAGGATGATACAGCCATAGACAACGGCTTTATTGTTAACAGCCCCAAACTAGAAACAACCCAGATGCTCCTCAACTGAAGAATGGATAGGGAAACTGTGGTACATTTACTCATTTACTCGGCTATTAAAAACAACCACATCATGCAATTTCAAGGCAAAAGAATGAAACTAGAAAAGATCATCCCAAGTGAGGCAATCCAGACTCAAAATGGCACATGAGTATATGTGATTTGTACTCCCTTTTTTGTGGATTTTAGCCATATAGTACAAGATAACCATACTAAAATTCACAGACCCTAAGAAGTTAAGTAAGAAGGAGGACCAAAGGGTAGATACTTAAATCTCACTCAGAGGTAGTGGTTGAAGAGAGGGAATAAGGTAAGAGAGGGAGCGTGGAATGAAATAAGAGTTGATAGTAGAAATGTGGAGTGAGGAAGAGAGGACAGAATGCCTTCAGGGAGAAAAGGATCTTGGGCAGGGGCATCTCTGTGACAAGCTGGAGACCTACAACAGGGTAAGCTCCAGGGAGGATGTGAAGTTGACTCTAGCTGAGACTACTGTTAGCAGGGGTCTTGGAGACTGAAGTGGACACTGTCTAATTAGACAGGCCTCTTAATTAAAGGAGGGGAACACCAACCCATCCACAAAAACTTAGGGTGAAAACTTATCCTGCCTACAAGATGGGCGGGGACAAAAAAATTAAAGCAGAGATTGAGGAAATGCCCAACCAATTCCTGGCCCAATCTGAGACCTACCCCATGGGAGACAGCCAATTCCTGATACTACTAAGGATACTCTGCTCTGCTTACAGATGGGAGCCTAGCATAGCTGACCTCTGAGTGGCTTTACCAGCAGCTTATGAAAACACATGCAGAGACCCACAACCAAACATTGAGTGGAGTGCAGGGAGTCTTGAGTAAGAGTTAGGGGTGGGGAGGATAGAAGTCTCAAAGGGGACAGGAACTCCAAAAGAAAACCAACGGAGCCAACTAACCAGGGTCCATGGGGGCATGGAAACTGAAGCTACAAGGACCATGCACTGACTGTACCTAAGCCCCCTACACAGATGTAACCTATGAGCAGCTCAGTCATCATATGGGTACCGTAGTTAGGGAAATGAAAGCTGACTCTGACATTGACTCTGCTACCTGCTTTTTGATCACTTTCCCCCGGTGGGGCTACCTGTCCAGACCACAGGGGAGGAAGATGCCCTCAGTCCTGATTGGACTTGTTATGCTGGGATGGGTGGGTTCCCTTTCTCTGAGGAGTAGGAGAAGGGGGATAGGGAAATCAGGGAAGGAGCATGGTTCCAGGAGGAGAGGAGGGAGGGGCCTATGACTATGATGTCAAGTGAATAATTAATTAAGAAAATCAAGTGATATTTGAGAACTGAAAAACAAACAAACTTGGTGTTCTATATAGACATGCTTTGAAAAACTGCGACTCATATAATGGGTCCTCAGCACATGCATCATCATCTACAAACATTCCTTTGAGTGTGAGTTCATGGAAATTCAGAGTTTTACAAGCTCACTTTGGAAGTTTCCATCTTAATTGTCTATGTTATGACATACATATTCCTGTATAGAGTAAACAGATTCGAAAAAAGTAAACAGTGATAGCACAGTGGCTATCAAAATAAACAGGACTGGGCTTCAATTCCTTCATTTATGTCTTTCTATCTAACCACTTTTAAGTTTTTTTTTAAAGTTTTATCAATTTTTAATTTATTTTATGTTTTACATACTTGCATGCATGCACATGCACCACATGGGAGCCAGAAGAGGATCATAGAGCCACTGGAACTGGAGTTATAGACAACTATGGGCCAATGTGTGGGCACTAGGAATCTCATTCATGTGGCAGCCAGTGTTTTTAACTGCTGAGGCAACTCTCTAGCCACCCTCTTGCTTTGAGTTATTGTGCTGAAATGTTCAAGTCATGACCACTTTAAATAATAAAGTCTGGGATTCTAATTTGATAAGTGTGAATTATAGTTTAGTTTATAGATGAAAGAATTCTATTGAACTGAAATATCAAGAAACATGTCCTATACTTTTCTTCTCACTTTAAATTACATAAAAACTAAAGTCAACTCAAGAAAATGATCACTATTATTGATCATTGGATGGCTATTTCTAAAAACATTTTTATCACATAAAGGGATGCTTTAAAATGCTACTTCAGATGACAAAGGACGTGTTATGTGTGTTACTGCAATACTTTTGTGTGGGAAGGACTGTAAGTTTTGTCATAGGTGAAAACAGTCTTGGCAGGCTTTGCCCTTGGACACACCACGGATACTCCCTGAGATTAACCTTGAGATAGACTGGGTGGAGCCATCCTGGGCCTGGAATTCAGGAAGCAGACCTGGACTATTGTTTTTTTTTCTCCTTTATTAATTTATTCTTGTTACATCTCAATGGTTATCCCATCCCTTGTATCCTCCCATTCTTCCCTCCCTCCCATTTTCCCCTTATTTCCCTCCCCTATGACTGTTCCTGAGGGGCATGACCTCCCCCTGTATATGCTCACAGGGTATCAAGTCTCTTCTAATAGACCCCTCAATGGGAGAAGGAGATTGCCCTTCGCACTTGAGACAGGCAGGCATAGAGTAGAGAGGAGCATCAGGTTCAGACCGGACTTGAGCATGTGTGGATCAGAAAGAAAGAGGATCAGCGAACAGGCCGGACCAATGCACAGGCCAGAGACACCTAGGGACCTGTCCCCTGGAACGGATACCAGAAGGTTCACTCTTTTTTTTCCCTTTAACCATTTTTCCCTCTTGTGTAAGATAGGTGGGTTGTATAACAAAGTTTAATTGTTAAGAAACAGAGCCAACACTTTTGTCTTAAAATATATCTGCCATCTGTGTCATAATCTAACAGTCACATTAGTTATTATGCTATTATTTAACTACTCATAAATTCATCATTCATTTATTTAATCTTATTTTCTAGCTAGCATTCTTGTTCACACTGAAGATATAAGTTGGAAGAAGACAAATTTCATAGCCTTATGGAAATTAAATCACGACACAGAATTAATTATATGATATTAAGTAGTAATAAGTTTCACGGGATAAAAAGGAAAGTGGATGGTGAGGAGAGTAGTTTTGCTGAAATGGTCAACAAGGCTTATAAGGAAGGAAGATATCTGAGGAGATTTCAGGTGGAAAGCTACAAGGAGAATGACCATTTGTGGAATGAGAATTCCTTGAAGGAGAAACAAATACAAAATCTCTGAAGTAGAGCCATACTAACTACTTAAAGGAATATAAAGGAGGCTAAGACACGTAGAATGGAATTAGTAAGAACAGAGAGGGAAGGCCAAAGGAAAGGTCTTGCAAGGTCCTTAGGTTAGAATAACAGCTTCAAATCAGATTTTTTTAGTGAATTAGTTTATTCAGATGTTTTGAGTAGAAGAAAAACTATCTCAAAACTAGTGAGAATTCTAATTTCCTTGTGCAGACTAGATCAGAGTGCTGGGATAAAAACAGAACGATTAGCAGATGTGCTATTTCTTCAGGGGAGAGATGAAGTGGCTTTAGCAGGAAAACTCAGGGGTAGAGGGTGAGCAAAAGTTGGTTTCTTAACACATTTTGAGGGTATAGGGCAACACATTTCAGGGTAGAAAATATTCCAAGCAGCCAAGAGAGTTTCCACAATTTAGCAGGACTGTCAGAAGTAAAAGAAGAGAAAGTGGTGAAAGAAAAGAGCAGCTGTTTGATGTTGCTGAAGCTGAATGGTATAGGGAGTGTGACTGGGTGGCACAGTCCAAAGTTCTGACTTCCAAGGGGACCTAATGCACTGAGAGCTTGCAAACATAAACAGTTCATTTTTCCTTTCTTTTAAAGAAAGATTTATTTATTTATTTATTTATTTATTTATTTATTTATTTATTATCTATACAGTGTTTCGCCTACATGTACCCCTGCAGGCCAGAAGAGGGCATTAGATCACATTATAGATGGTTGTGAGCCACCATGTGGTTGCTGCAAATTGAACTCAGGGCCTCTGGAAGAGCAGCCAGTGCTCTTAACCTCTGAGCCATCTCTCTAGCCTCGAACAGTTCATTTTTCAAACACAAACATTCTCTGCTGTGTGCTTCAGCAACTCAGATTTTATTCAGATCAGCATTTATGTGACATGCATAACAAAAGAATAATTCCTAATTCAGTTACTCAACATTTAAAAAGAAAATACTGGGAACAAAATGTAGAAATTACAGATATATTTTCAGCCAAGAAATAATCACAGATAAGAACTAGAGCATGGCCAGCACTCCCCAAGTAAATCTGTGTCTTGTCCTGGGTACAAAACTCACTCCTCCTCCTAGAAAGAGCTGCTATTTTGATTCTTAACAAGTGCTTGCATTTTATATAAATGAAATCTTGTAACATATCCTTTTCTATGTCTGGACATTTTGCCCTGCATTATATTTATGTGAGCCACCCATCAGTATCAATGAACACAGCAGTAGTTCATTAATTTTTATCACCATGTTTTTCACAAATATACTCAATTCATTTATCCACTCATCTGATGGCTATCTAAGCTGTTTAATATGGCCAGATGTCATAAATAATGTAGAAATGAACATATTTGTCCTTGATTTTTGATGTATATAAATACCTACACTTAAATTTCTGGGTGATTATCTGGGAGTGCAACTTTGAACCATAGGAGCAATGGTTAAAATACCTAGGATTCAAAAGTAGTTTGTGCCAATTTCAAGTTGTGTTGGCAGTGTATGTGGGGTACAGTTGTTCCATGTCTTTACAGTATCCAGTGATTTCACTCTCACTGTATTCATTTTGGTAGGTATATAGAGATGTCTCAGCATGACTTTGAATTTTGATAATTATGCTGAGCATTCTTTTACATAACCACAGAAGTAATAAAAATATGTTCATTTCAGTGTCATAAAATCTTCAGATATGCACAATTATTATTCAATTTGAAATATCTTCTGATCTCTATTACAATTTATTCTCTGACCCAAACCCATAAGAGTTTTCTAGGTTTTGTTATTACTGCTAATGTCCGAATTATTTCTACCTATTCTAAAGGAACATACTATGAGTGATTTCATTCCTTGCATATTTCTTCAACATTTGTTTTGTTGCCAATATATGTTCCATATGTTTTATGCATCTTTGAAATGAATAATTAGTCTTTAATTTTGCGGGGTTGATATTCTATATATGTCAAGCTAGAAGAATCATGAAAAAGAAAGAACAGTAAGTAGCGAGAGGATTTATACAACATTATACTCAAGATTGACTTATACTGACATGTATGTAAAAGTAGAAAATATATTCTGGTCATAATAAACAAAAGTTAATTTTTAAATTATTATTTCTTTCTTATATACACATTTATATTATTACACATAAATAAAATAAACTACATACAGCAGGAAGAACCAAGAAACAATCAGGAGTTATATAACTGTTACATTCATAGTGATTTGGCTATTTGTATTTGGAAAACTTGAAGTAAACATCTTTCCTATATTGGTGAGTCTAAATTTCTCAATGAAAATCCATATCTATCGTATCTCATCTCCATCATCTTAAAACTATCTAGATCTAAAAACATCTTAACTCCTAGCCAACTAAGCTTAATTGTAAGACTAACTATCTGGTCTTCAACCCTATCAGAGACTTGAGAAGGAATAAAACTTAATTATCTGAGTGAACCAAAAGTGTACCTTAGCAGCTTCCAAAATGAAAAAATGACAGAGACAACTTACTGACTGAACAGTCATCTAAAATTCTCTATAACGTTGGAGCATCATCTTCAGCCTTCTGGTCCCTTATAACTGACAAACATATTTGCAAGGCAGGAACTATTCTTACCATGTCTTGGCAGAGTTTGGCTGTCAACTCTACCTGCATCCAAGATTGGCTATTTTTAGGCAGTAAATTCTCTCTATGGTAGAAATGAGGACATTTTGTCCAGTGGTTTGTTTGCCATATTTGAAGCCATCTCCAAAAGGAGGTTCTTTGAAGCTCATCCTCTTTTGGCTATGCTGGGTGTTGCCAAGAGTTAACCTGGTATATTGTCAAATAATCTTTAGAATAATGAAGACAGCTTTAAGTGCCATATTCTGTACATCTCTGAGGCTTTTGAAGACCTCATCTAGCTTTTTTACCTTATATATCTATAGAATCATATCTATCTGTTAGACCTAGGATACATATTCTTGTGATAAAAATAGACTAGGAATTGACATTACCATGATTTGCACAACTATTAGCTTGTATTACTTAATTATCCTAAACAGCCTGCAGTACCACTTTTCAAGTTATTGGAAGTAAAACTTGCATTATAATAGAGTTGGATTGGTAAAATACCTCCTATTAGGATAATATATATATATTCACAAATGTTAATTTTTAACTAGCTTAGTCATGCAGGGGAAAAGGAAGAAAAAATATTGCTGCTCCAAAGTTGAAAAACAAGAGAAAATAAAAGTTCAAAAGCAAATATACTCATTTAAATGTATATCAGATAAAAACTCAAGTGCTATTCAAAGTTAAAAATATTAGACTGGAATACTTACTTTAGCAATTAAAAGAAAATAAAAAGAAACTCAGTGTGTAGAGAAAGAAAATTAAACCTAAAAGAATCACAAAGGAAATGAGAAGCATCAGAAATTATTAATATATAAACCACTATTTTATGCTGAATAAGAGCTGGTTCCTTAGAAACGTCAGTAAAATGGATGACAGCATTGTTTTATTAGTCACAACAAACCAACTTCAATTTTTTAAACTAATAACACTTAAGTGCTAGTGATTTACAACATGCATTTTTATTTCTTTTTTAAAAAATGTTGTTCATTAAGAGAGCCTCCAAGGCAGAACTATTCCTTAGAGTAACTTACCAATTCAGGATTCTCTAACTTGGAGTTGTATCCTATTAATATATAACACATGTCCCTGACCCATGACTCAGAGTGCACATGTATGTGTTTGGTTTGTGTGTGTGGTTTTGTGTGTGTGTGTGTGTGTGTGTGTGTGTGTGTGTGTGTGTGTGTGTGTGTGTGTGTGCAGAAATGACGATAGAGACAAACAAAAGATCCTTACAGTATTAATCATTTCATCTCTATACATACATATAAAAAAGCAGGTTTTAAGATGTAAAAATGTATCTTTTGGAAGAAGAAAAGGACAGTATTTCTGGCTTTAGGCTTACAACCCTGGGATGTCTCTCTGGCTTTAGGATAGCTAGTCTTTAATAGCCTCTGATTGAGAACAGTCTTTAGAAATGTGAGGAGTCCATCACTGGGCTTGGAGGAAAGACATGTTCTCTAAGGTGTCAATTGTTTTTTTGGCCAGGAGGTTAAACAGAGGAAAAATGTGTTAATATACCCTGACAGTATCGCTTACTCAAAAACAATTAGAAGTAAAGTTATTGATTTATAAGAGATGCATGTTCAATTCTTCTAACCATTTTGGAATTACCTTCTGAATTAGTGCTGTCAGGTTAAACTCTCAGTGGAGTGTTCATCCTCATCAACAAATATTCTCATATTTTTCACTAAGCAGATTGGTCTAGCATGCTGTCTTACTGTTTTCCTTTTTTTTTTAAATTCTCCTTATTTCTAGCACAGTGGTAGATTTTTAAAAAATGTATTCTCCATTTGAAATTCCCTGTTAATTGCTTGCTCAAATTCTTTGTCTATTTAACTATTGAGTTATTTGCATTATTTATTGATTTGAAGGCTTCATTAAACATTCTGGAAGCTAGGTCTTTGCTATCTGTATGTACTGCAAATATTTTTCTCCTATTCCATATCGTGTGTCTAATCTTTTCACTCTTTCTAATGTGTTCTGCTACATAAAATTTTTTCATGTTTATTTATATTATACTGTTATTTTGCTTGATAAAGCCATTTTGTTTAGGGCTTAAAAGTCTTTTCAAGCACGTTAACTCTCTTACTGAAATTTTAGCCTCCTTTTTACATTTAAGTTTCCATTCTACTTAGAATTCACAGTAATATAATTTTTCATTGTATTTCATCGTTTTTATAAGGATAACTATGGGAAAATGTCTGAGATCATGGCCCTAAACAAAACAGAGTGCCAAAGCCTACTGGAGATAAAAGGATATTAATGAAGAGTTAGGAGGTGGCCTGTGAAGAGATATACTTTCAGTAAACTGGTGCGATATGGGTAAAAGTATTGACCTGGGTAATGATTTTTTTCTCTCTCACTGGACAAGGGATTGTGGCTTAATTCTTGTTGAATGAAGTTTTATGAAAGGAAGCCACTGGTGTGTGTGTGTGTGTGTGTGTGTGTGTGTGTGTGTGTGTATACTAGTACCTAAACAGAAGTAAGTTTATTAAATACAATCTCTATGGACTAGTGATGTCATCTCAAGAATAATGGAGCTTTGGTATAATAAAATTCCAGGCATCTTCTGCTCTCAGATTGTCTTCGGCAGGTATTAATGCTTTATGAATTTACAAATAGTGGAAAATGAAAGAGTCCTGTTAGCTTATGTAGCAGCTGTTCTGCCTCTATGTGGCTATCTCACTTCCTTTAAACTCTGTACTTGTGCCTAAGTTAATTGGCCCTTACAGTAAATTTGGAGAAAGAGAATTTCTTTCCACAAGTCTGCTTTTCACTAAAATGCTAAAACACCTAATGATCTTAACAAACATATATAGAGTACTTTACTTTTTGCCACTAACTTGTAAGGACAACTTTGTTGGACAGACATATAATTCTCTTTTCAGTATTCCTGTTTAGTATGGGTGAAAAATTATAAAAGTTAATGTTCTCACCCATTCTAAGAATAATTATTGTCTTATGTTCCCTCAGTAAATGACAGGTTGACAATAGAAAAGGTACAATAAAAATTTTTACATGACACAGGAGCCTTCACATTGAAGACCTAAATTATGAGGGAAAACTTATTCTGTATGTTTAAGTTCAATAACAAAGCATGGACAGATGTGCCAAGGTGATTGGGCAAATCATATAGAGACCATTCTTGGCAAATAATGTGTCTGCTTTTTGCCTTGTTCCTAAAAGTCTACCTGAGGCTAAATTGAAGAGTTATTGATTAATGTTGTTAGCAGAGTGTATTTCAAGATGGCCTAGTATTGACTGTGTGGTGTGGTTATTAGCAATCACTACTATGAAGATCTATAAAGAAAAGAAGCAAGCTGGGCAAAATAAATGAAAAATGTACAGTTTAAGGAGATACAGGGCACTAGGAAGTGTAATGAAGGTTAAGTCCTATGCTCAAGGAGATAAAAGTTTTTCAAGAAAATCCTGATTCGAAATAAAATAAAAGGAGTGGTGAGCTCAGGGCAGGATTTCATGCAGCTAAGAGTCCAACTTGTGCTATGGAATTACAGAAAAACTTAAGCAGCGATGAAACCATCAAAACCAGAAAGCTAACACAAGTGTAATTGAAAGAGTTTTCCAAGCTTTTGTCCTGTGAAGCATGAGAGCTTGATAGATTTGGCCTGTTGGTTCCGGCTTTAGAGTCAAGGATATAAAAGAGGGGTTATGGAATCTCTTTTCACTGCTAAAGAATGTCACTGAGACCAAGCATGTGTCAGGGATGTCCCTGCATGAAGGGCAAGAGAGGCCATTGTGTGAATCTTTGAAGGATAAGCCTGGATTTGCCTTGGGTACCCTAAGATTTTGGAGATGTCAGAGGCTTGGGATATGTCAGAGGCTTGGGGTACCTGCCAAGGAAAGCTGAAGACTGGGTGTGGAACCAGCCCAAGAGAGACAATTGTATCTCAGTCAACAAAGCTGAAAGGAGTTAGAGCTCTAAAGAGCACTTTGACATAAGACATGGAGATGTATACTTTGGAACTTACCTTGCTGGTTTTCAGTCTTGCCTTGATCCAGTATTTCCTCACTTTCTCCCCTTTTGGAATGGCAATTTATATTCTGTATCATTTCATGTTGGAAATATGTTATCTGCTTTTTTTTATTTTATAGACTACAAGTTAAGAGATTGCCTTGAGTCTCAGATGAGACTTTGGATTTTCAAGCAGTCTTGAGGCTGGGAAAGACTATGGGGGACTTTTTAAGTGGGACTGAATGCAGTTTTTTATTGTTATATAGGTAACAAACCTATGGAGGCTAGGGGTGGAGAGTGGTCATTTGAATAAGAATGGTCCCAATTGACTCATATATTTGAATGCTTGCTTACTAGGGAGAAAAACTGTTTGAAAAGATTAGAAGGATTAGGAGGTATGGCGTTTGAATACATGTGGTCAAGACTATAGTCAAGACATTACTTGGAAAAATCTTCAATGTAGGTTTCTAAGTGAATGTTTAAAATATAATAACTTCTCTGAATCCTTAAGAGCCTAAGAAGTAGCCTAGCCTCAATACTGAAAGGTAATAACTCCTCTGTGTGGAAATATCCTACAGAGCCCCCTAAACTTATAGGCTACTTGTACCAGAAGCTTCAATCACTGTCCTAGTTAGCTTTGCCTATCAAATTGATAGATCCTAGAATCACTTGAGGGGAAAGATGCTTATATAAGATTGGCTTGTAAGCGTATCTTTGGGGGCATGGTCTTGATTATTAATTGATGTAGAAGGGTTTAGCCCACTGTGGACATTGTCATTCCTTGAATAGGTGGTCCTGAACTATAAAAGAAAGCTGGGTATGGGCCAGCAAGAGAGCAAATATATGACCTTTCTCCTTGGTTTCTGCTTCAGTTTCCTGCCAAAATTTCTGACCTGATTTCCTTCAACTATGGACTCTGTCCTGGAATTCTAAGGTGAAATAAACCCATTTCTTTCCCTAAGTTCCTTCTGGTCATAGCTTTGTCATAAACTCAATAAAACTATATCACTTGCCTCTTTTGGCTACCAAACTGATACTAGAGATAAGTTTTAATGTACCTTGGAAGATATCCATCTCAGTCTAATACAATAAGAAAAAGATTGAAATAAAAATGGTTGCAGGAATTGGCTACCATTACTGGCCATAGCCAGGTATTGCATTTTGAGGGTGTTTTATTAAGTGAGGCAGAAAATAATGCACTCAAGAAAACCAGGAGTTTACTAACATGGGGGCGGGACACTCTGTTAGTACAAATAAAATAATACCCTGTCAAAGATGGCAGGAAATAGAGTTTCTGTTATTGTGACTCTTAGGAACCAAAACTCAACCATATGTTGAACAAAGTAACTGTGTCTGTGTTACCAAGGTGAAGAGTAGAGGAAGGAATGAAAGCAGTCAGAGAAACAGGCATGCTAAAACTGAAGCACTTCATGAAACCAGAAGATCCTCCAGGGGGAAATATTTCATGGAAAGGAGGAGAGGAAACAGTATTCACCAAGGTCACTGATGAAAAAAAAATCAAATCTGCTGAGGATTTTACAGTGTCTATCCTCTATGAGCCAGTGTGGCACTCAGAGTTGACTCCCAGTCTGGCCCTTTGACAGCAATAGAGAAGAGGACCACTGCCAACTCAATCAATGTAAGCCTACCCAAAAAATATTCTGTTGTTGCCTATTTCCTGTTGTTTCTCTCCTTTAATCCTCAATGAGAACTGTCTAATCTTTCCATTAGCAACTAGTTCAAACTTGGGAGCCAGCAGTGCTTGTCTCCTAGTAATTTTAGGCATATAGCTGACTCAGCTACATAGATGGCTAGTGATGTCCCAGGACTGTTGTTGGCCATATGCAAACACTGGAAGAAGCAGTATTTAGTCTCCTTTCAGGAGATGGGGTGATTTCAGAGATGGGGGTCTTGATCCTAGCTAACATTGAAATAGAAATATAAAATCTTTGCTTCATTAGCCACCAAAAACATGGTCATCTTGGTTTTCAGAATGAACATTTAGCCAGCTGTGGCTTTAGTGTTGTTCACTATCCTGCTGCCTCCTAAACATTATAATATATTTTTGAAATACTTATCTTCCCTATGTACTCGGTTATATCTCTTTACTTTCTTTTTAAAATATTTCATTTATCATTTTATGTGCTTAAAGCAGATTACATACTCAAATGCTCAAGATTACAATACCATTTGAACAATCCTTTTCTATGGAAAAAAAATCCTTTCTTTTTTCTCTCAATATTCTCATCTTTATCTTTGGTTTCTTTTATTTCAAAAAGATTTGTTTTGCAAATTTATTTTAAATGTCATTTTATATAAAGAGCCATGTCATTGTTCCACTTTGGAACTTTCAAGGGTCTCCACTTCAAATGTTGCATTACTACCATTCAGTTCTTGGGGCTCAGGAAGTGCCACTTCAAAGTATGATGAATGGCAAACTGAGTACTTTAAATAAATACTCTCCAGATTTTTGTGACTTTTCTCCTGATCTGTGTTTCTTTCATTTCTCTTTGCCCCCAGGAGAACAAACATGACTTCCTCCATTTTTCCCAAATGCTTGCTCCTTCCTCTCTCCCTCCTCCCACTCTCCCTCTCTGTCTCCTCCACCTCCTCTATCCTCCACCCCCTCTGTCAATTTTCTTTCTTTTGTTTTTCTTTTCTTTTCTTTTCTTTTTTTTTTTTTTTTTTTTTTTTTTTTTGCTATTTGGGAAAGGTCATTGCATTATAGCTCAGCTTGTCCCTAAAATTATAACCTTCCAACTTCTGCCTCCAAAAATCTTCCCTGAAGTATATCTGTGTACTGAAAGGGCACATGCCTCAGAGAAATAACAAAGTTGGCACTATACCAGATCCTAGGCAATCTTGATATCTGGTTAGTGTCTTTCCTTTGTGGAGAATTTTTCTCTCTTCAAGATTATTTGTTGTTCCTCTAAAGTTATCTAGAAAGCCCATTCAATTTTCTCCTTTCTTGGGGTTTTATACTCTTGTGTGTAAGCTCAATTTTCTTTTTTAAAATATATTTTATTAATTTATTCATATTACATCTCAGTCGTTATCACATCCCTTGTATCCTCCCATTCCTCTCTCCCTTCTGCTTTCCCCTTACTCCCCTCCCCTATGACTGTGACTGAGAGGGACCTCTTCCCCCTGTATATGCTCATAGGGTATCAAGTCTCTTCTTGGTCAATTTTCTTAAAAAATATATTTTATTACAATCTGATTAACCAAGAGTACCTCACTTATAACACGACTAACCTAAACAATAGGAAAAGAAGATTAAAGAATACAATAATGAAACCATAAGGATATCAGTTCTGATGAAGGATTCTCCTGGTGTAATCAGCAGGGTTTCTTCTGCTCGAACCTGGAGCAACCAGAACCTGGAACCTCAGCTGGAGCCCGGAGCCCCGAAGCCTTCCCTCAAGCGGTTCTCTCTAGGAGCATCTCAAAGTGGAGCAATGAACAGCCAAAACTATCCCAAGTCTCCAAAGGCCCTACCTCTTATTTTTGGCTCATTTTTATACCTCCTCTCAGATTTTGTTTAAGGATGTTTTTCAGCTGGTTAATAACCAATCTCCCCCACATGGTGGTTGGAATTCTAAGGGGATAAACATCATCTGCTCTCTCACAAGTCTTTTTCTCATCCCTGACTTGTGATCTAAACAAAAAAAATGTTTATCTCTCTTTTACTTATGTGATTCTTGGACATTTGCAAAGTTATTAAACTGATATAGGATTCTTTTGTCGATCTATTCTTCCACTATTTTATAGATTCAAATGATCAAAGTTTCAGAAAATAGAAAGTTCTTCTCACCTTAAAAATGCGCATTATTTTGAAAGGATGCTTGGATGCTTAAGAAAACATGCTCATATTCCTTACTCTCAACCTTATTTTTTACTTTCAGAGATTAAATTTAGATTGGTGGATTTTTACTGTGTGTGATTTTTTAATGACGGGAATTGAGAAAGAAAAGAACCAATGTTTGCAACAAAAAGGTCAAGATGTTGTCCTACGTTTAAATAGGTCTTGAAGTACATAAGCCAAATATTTTAGGAGAAATAAGTGAGGGCACAGAAGAAACTATCTCCTGTAAGTTTAATCTATGACTTTTTCCCTCAACATCAATCACAAACAAATTAATCATTGAAAGAATGTCTAATCTTATACTACAGACTCAGTTTCATATCAGTTTATCCTAAATAATGGTTCCTCTACAAGTCATTCTTGGAGAACTCTTCCCCTGTTGAATTGTCAGCACTGAGGGCATGCATATTTTCCAGTGTTGAGTGAAAGTTACATAAACTTGAATATTTCTCTACTCTCCTGGAGGCACTTCATCATTTTATATATTATTTTTGAATTCATAAAGCATTATTTAGATTTTAGCTTTACTGGTACTGAAGAAGATAAGAACATACCATTCCAAAATATACCTAACATATAAGGGTTATTGTGAAAACATGCAGACATATGAAAAGCCCTAAAAATAGACTAAAACTCATTCGTGAGGTTAATTTACAGCAATAAAAGAAAACTGAAACCTATACCTACCCAGACCCACACAATATCAAGAAAAGAAAGTAGCCTGTAAATTTTAAGACTCTTTATTAATTGACAACAGATAGAACAGACAAGATTTGCAGTTGTATAACACAATTTACCTTTATTTACTATAATTTTCCTGGACACCTCTCCATAACTAGCCTCCTGCATTTAAACTGAAGATAGTGTTTTGTGACACTATTCCTGAGCAAATGTCTATTCATCCCAGGGAGGAAACCAATGATAGACTAAAGTATGGATAAGACCACAAAATCCAACTTCATGAACAAATGAGTTTTATAGGAATATGAGGATCAAATGATCAGAAATAACTTAAAGACATCTGCATCGCTAAAGCCCACCCCATCCCAAAACTTGGAGCACATAGCACAATCCACAGACAGCTTAACAGGTTAGAGGGTTTTCTTCCCTGTGGTTCAGTTGGTCTGAGCCTCTTTAATGTAGCCTAGCTGGTCTCTGTTTCTTCTAGGTAAATAGTATTGTCATGTGTCAAAATACAAAAAGATTATATCTTTTATTTTTACACTAAAGTCAATAAACTTGGTATTTTTGTTGTTGCTATTATTGTTTATTGATACTATGGACTAGGAATATATTAAACTTGTCCCCTTTCTAAAAATAAAATTATATGACAAGCATGTTTACATATTTTACTTTACTCCATCTTGTATTTTTGAGACTTACTTGTATTGTATTGGTGGATATAAAAGTGATTTGTTAGTTCCCTTTGATGATATCATGTTTTCCTCCTCCTCCTCCTCCTCCTCCTCCTCCTCTTCCTCCTTCTCTTCTTCTTCTTCTTCTTTTCCTTGTCTTTCAACACAGTTTCTCTGTGTAGCCTTGGCTGTCCTGAACTCACTTTGTAGACCAGGATGCCCTCGAACTGACAGAGATCTGCCTGCCTCTGCGTCCCAAGTGCTGGGATCAAAGGAGTGTGCCAAGTCAGGCTTGTTATCAGGTTTTCTATGGTCTGAATGTTTCTGTCTCTTTAAAATAGACACATTGAATGTCTGTACCTTTAAGTGCCATAGCATATGAAGATTTCAGAAGATAATCTGGTTATGAGAGCTCTACCTTCATAAATGACATTTGTGTCTTTATAAAAGAAATATAGAAAGCTAGCTTGGCTCTTAACCACTTAAAGGCACAAGGAAAAGTCTCTGCCTATAACAAAGGAACCCTTGCTAAATAGAATCTTCCAACAACTTGATCTTACATTTCCCAGTCTGCAGAGCTGAAAGAAATAAATGTCAGTTGTTTATAAACTCAACGTCTGTGGTAATTTGTTCATTGCAAATAGATCAAACAATAATTTATTACATTAAAATACCATACATTATTATATAATTTTCTTTTTCTGTGGATAAGAATTTGGTATGTTTCCATTTGTGAGATAACTGCTTTCTATACAGATATATGCACTTAAACCCTGTATATGAAGAAGTAAAAGTGGTGGAATAGGATATGTGTATGTTTGGGAGTTGACTTAATATTGCAATTTCTCAAATACGTTGTGCATAGTATATAAAATTATAGGTTTTGTCAGTCAATAGTTTGCATTTTTTCTATCTTTATAGGTGTATAGTGGTATGTCATTATCATGTGTGTATAGTTCTATGAATTAGAACACATACATAGATTTATATAAGCTATCACCATAATTATCACAGAAAATGGTTTCATTACTTCTTTCATGCTGCTCCTTTATAATCACTACCTTCAAGCAACCATAATCATTGTTAACCACTGATGATTCCCTGTCCTTGTAGGTTGTCTTTTTCTAATTGCCACAAAATGGAATCATCATATACATTATCTTTTTAATGTTTT
The DNA here is from genome assembly GCF_964271855.1 of Acomys minous. Classification (NCBI taxonomy): domain Eukaryota; kingdom Metazoa; phylum Chordata; class Mammalia; order Rodentia; family Muridae; genus Acomys; species Acomys minous. The sequence continues at coordinate 114,034,715 of NC_140488.1, read as the reverse complement.
TTTTTTCAGTTTTCAAAATGGTTATACTATCAGATTATTCAAACATTGTTCATCATTTGTCATTGAAAATATTTACCCAAAGCTTGAAGATTTAAGAGTGGCTGGAGAGATGATTTAGCTGTTAAAAGCTAGGTTCACAACAAAAAAATGGTATTTTTATTATTTTTTTGAGAATTCCACACATGAATACTGTATTTACATCATCTCTACCTCTCTTTCTTCCAATTTCTCCTGCGTCTTCCTCTCCACCTTCTTTCAAATTAATGGTCTTTTTTTTTATAATTACACACACACACACACACACACACACACACACACACACACACACACACACACACACGGGTATATGTAATTAGAAAATGCAATTTTTTTGAAGTTGACTGTTTTTTTTTTTACAATGTAGAATGTCTTTGAGATATATTTATGTAATGGCATTATGAATTGTTCCTTCTTATAGTTAAGGATTATTGCATTGCATGACTGTGCCAGGCGTTTATTAAGCTAATGATAGATAGACATTAGGATTATATGCAGTTTTTTGCAGCTATGGCTCCAATTGTTACAAACATTCATGAACAGGTTTTTAATGGGTGTAAGTTTTTCTTTAATTTCATAATCAATAAAATAAATACCTAGTAGTGTAATTGCTGGAACATATGATAAGAGGCTTCCAAACCATTTTTCAGAAGGGCTATACTATTTTCTACGCCTACTAATAATGTATAAGAGCTCTTGTTCCTCTACAGTCTTGCCAGCAAGTGGCATCGTCAGATACTAATGGCCTCCCTCATTGTCCTGTGGTGGTATCTCATTGTTGTTTTAATTTGTATTTCCATAACACCAAGTAATGCTAAGCATCATTTCATATGCTTGTTTGCTACTTGTATGGATTTTTTTAATGAAGTATCTGTTCAGATCTTTTGCCTATTTGTAATTGGGTTGTTTGCTTTCTTCTTGCTAAATTGTTTTTATAACCTAGATACAAGTCCTTTATTTAATACATAATTCACCAATATTTTCTCCCACTCTGAGGCTTATTGTTTTGCATACTCTCAACAATGCCTTTTGTAGAGAAAATGTTTTTTAATTTTTACAAAGTTCAACTTGACATTTTTTTTTCTTTCTTTCTTTCATGAATCGTGCTTTTAACCCAAGGACACAGATCTTTTGCCTGTGTCTTCTTTGGAAAGCCTTAGAGGCTTGTTTTACATTTAGGCCCACGATCCATTTTGAATTGACTTTTGCATAAACTGTTAGTTACATACATATTCCATCCTCCTCTTCCATCTCTCTTCCCTTGCTGATAGAAACCTCTTATATTTTCAGATCTTCTTTTCTGGATTGCGAGATTCCCATGTTCTGGGAATGGGCGACTCTGTTGTCTTGGCTCCCTCTTTTTGGAGCCACATGGCGCCCCAGCCTCTGAAGCCTTGGGGCAAGTGATCCTCCTCCTTCCTTTGACCCTGCTCCTTCTGCAGGTGCTGATCTCAGGTGCTTTCACATGGCTGTAGAAAGCATGTTCCCTTGTTTCATGCAAGCTGGAGCTACCTTCATGGAAAAGATATGTCAAGATATTGGCTGGTCCTCCCTTCAAGAAAGCAGAAAACAAAACTTACTAGCACATAACCACATAGTGAAAATGCTGTGGATAAAAACAAAAGCCAGGGGGCTGGAGAGATGTCTCTGATACTCTTCCTAAGGACTCCAGCTCCAAGAAATCCATAACCATCTTCTGCTCTCATGTGAACATACAAAGAAGATACATAAGCATTTTTAAAGGCGGACTAAAGAGTTGTGTCAGCAATTAAGAGCAGTGGTTGCTTTTCCAGAGGACCCAGGTTCAATTCTCAGCTCCCACATGGCACTCATAACAGTCTGTAACTCTAGTCCCATGGTATCTAAAACCTTATTCTGACCTCTACACACATCAGAAACACTATTTTTTGTCCTTCTACTTTAAAAATAAATATTGGGGCTGGAGAGATGGCTCAGAGGTTAAGAGCACTGACTGATCTTCCAGAGGTCCTGAGTTCAATTCCCAGCAACCACGTGGTGGCTCACAACCATCTATAATGAGATCTAGTGTCCTCTTCTGGTGTGCAGGTGTACATGCAGAGCACTGTATATGTAATAAATAAATAAATCTTTAAAAAAATAAATAAAAATAAATATTTTCTTTGCATTATAGTTTGAATTTTTGTTTTCTTCATGCTCCCTGGTTTATTTCCTTATACTACTATTAGGGACTGAACCCACATCTTCCACTCTATTTTTTTAAAATGACTAGTATTTTTAATCTGACTTTGTGTATTTTTCTTGTTGTGTTTTTATAGATATTTTGTTTTCTGTAAGTTCATTTGGGGTATTTGACCTTTACGGTCTATCTGCTTTGTTAATGCACAGAATACAGTTCCAATAAGTGGTACACACTCTTGTCTACTAATTCTAGCATCTGAGGCAGTTTTATATTGTTTCACTTTCACAGATAATTCGTATGTGGGTCAATTCATGTAAGAATCTCTTGTTTCTTTGTAATCTTAGAAAGATATGACTGGATGCTGCTATAATTTGTTTACACTCTGTGGCCCCTCAAGGTTTACAGTGATTGAAGACTTTCTTTCCAGGATTGTGTTTGTTTGTTTGTTTGTTTGTTTTTGAGTTGGTGGACCTTGTTAGTCACTCACATGCAACCCCTTAGGCATTTCTTGATAGAGGATTATTGTTAAAGGGACAAGCCTGACTTTGTCCTCTTCCTGTTTGTTCTAACTTGAGATGTGACCATTGGGTCCTACTTGAGCTCCTCTGTGATATGCTGTCACCTTCTGTACTGATCAGAGGTCAGAAATATATTCACCCACCTCCATCTCAATCTTGAAATTTAAATCTCCCAAACTGAGCTAAGTAAGCCTCCTTTACTTTACAAGTGGCTTTTGCAAAATGCTTCATTATATCCATTAAAAGAAAGCTGACTGAATCCTATGTAAATATTATGAATTTACAATTTTGGTTCCTGGATATATTTCTTTGAGTGAAAGATTAAAAATAAAAACTTTTCCTACTGGTGTGATTATTTTAGGTGCTAAAACTTGAGATGGCTTGTATTCTGCTTTTATTATTTGTTACGTATAGTACAGTGAACAATAATGACCCAATCATGGTGTCAGGATGGAGGAGAGATCTTTCAAACTGGTCCATGTAATTTTTTTTCAGTCTTATTGCAGGGAAGGGGTAATATTCATACGCTTGAGTATCAGTTCACTATAATAGTTTAACCTCTCCAAATAATTACTCCCTGGCCTTAGGTAGTTTCTAAGAATATCCTGGAAAAGATTAAGGAGGGTCCTTCTATAGAACTCTGCCTATAGGCTTCTCTATGAACCTTTACCCTTCTCAGCTCCTTCCCCCCTTATCTGTCTCTTAAACTGACTTCTTCATGTTTTTCCCAGGGTTCCCATCCAAGCACCCTGGTTAGAACTCTCCAGGCAGTAAATTGGTACAATCACAAGGTTCGCCTCATTTGTTTTGGTCTCATAAAGATCATTGTCCTTCATTACCTGATGCCCAGTGTCTGGGAAAACCATTCCTCATTTATTTAATTTTTGTTTATTTAATTGTTTCAAGTATGAGAATAAATCTAGTCCCTGTTATTTCATCTTGGCCAGAAGCAAAAATCATAATTTGCATTCTTTATTATCACTAGTGAGTTTGAATATCTTATATGCCTGTGGGCCATAATATTTCTTTTAATGTGAAATGATAGCTTATGCATTTTGCCTATTATTCCATTGCATCAATTTGTCATTTCTCATTATTTTAGAATAATTTTTTTCATATTAAAGCTATCAAATTTACGTCTGTAGTATATTGTAAATATTTTATTCATTTGTTATTTGCTTTTCATTTTGATTTATATCACTTGACAATGCAGCTGATTTCAGTTTTTACTTGATCACATCTATTATTCTTTTGATTATGTTTCTTTTCTTTTTCCTTATTTATTTAGTGTGTGTGTGTGTGTGTGTGTGTGTGTGTGTGTGTGTATGTGTGTGTGTGTGTAAGGCATCAAACTCAATCCTCATTCATGTCACACATGTCAGGGAAGCGCTCTATCTCTGATCTCCCCACTTAGTTCCAGATACTTTTTTTAATTGATTCTATCATTGGACAATGCATGAATATCATACTCTTTTAGTTGTATGATTTCTCCTAAAAATCACAAATAATTTTTTTTTTCATTTTGGAGGCTGGTTACCTGCACTATCAGCTTACTCGGATATTTAAGTTTTACCTTCTCAAGTCTCTGATGGGATTGAAGACCAGATAGTTTAGTCTTATATTCAAGTTTAGTTGGTTAAGGGATAAGATCTTTTTAGATCAAGATAAACGATTTAAAAAATAGTGATGAGATAAGATAGATATTGCTTTTCGTTCAGAAATTTAGACCCTACAAGATAGGAAAGATGTTTATTTCAAGTTTGACAAATACAAATAGCCAAATCACTATGAGTGTAACATTTATATAACTCCTGATTGTCTCATGGTTCTTCCTGCTGTATGTAGTTTATTTTATTCATATGTAATAATATAAATGTATATATTTTAAAAAAACATAATAAAATAATAAAAAAGAAATCAAAATCCGGTTTTCTGGGAAAGCTATAGCCTGTAACAGTTTTTTAGTATTTTTAAAACAATGTTCTCTTGTTCTCTTCTTTATTCTATAAAAAAAAGTCCTGAGTAGATCTGAAATGTTTACTTTTCCCTTGCATCATCAGATTTTTTAGAAGATATAGAAGAAACACATACATATTCATTCATTAATTTTATCCATAACTTTAATTTCCGTATCTTCCATAGTTTTCAAATTATTCTGAAAGAACTGTGCATTTTGTACTTTTCAACCCATTTTCCCCACTTCCATTCCATATTTAATCTCAGCAAGTCTGGGTTTCATCTGGATGCAATATTTCCTAATCGTATCTGACATTCTCTTAATCTTATTAGTTGTGCAAATAAATATTTCTCTTTTGCTCTTACACTTCTAGTGTAATATTATTTAAATGGGCATAGTATCTCAAATTATCATGTCCCTCTTATTCTGTTCAAATAATCAAAATAGGTTTTCAAAGTCCAGTGGTTTATCAAAACTCCAGGAATTTTTATGTGTCAACTTTATTTACCAAGGGACCTCCATGGTCCTTGAATAAGGAAGTTTGAAATGGATTATACCAGAAATCATTCTGTCCCAAGTGAATAGGAATGCGAAAATTCCCTGTTTGCCTTAATAAACTTTACTAAAAACTGAGTTAAATTCTCTCTCCCTCCCTCCTCTTGCTCCTCCTCCTCCTCCTCCTCCTCCTCCTCCTCCTCCTCCTTCTTCTTCTTCTTCTTCTTCTTTCTCTCTCTCTCTCTCTCTCTCTCTCTCTCTCTCTCTCTCTCTCTCTCTCTCTCTCTCTCTCTGTTAAATTCTCTACTAGGAGTGAGTTATGGAGAGAAAAGCCTCCTAATAGGACAGTGAACTGATTTTCTGAATTATTTCTTTTAAGAGTCTGCATGTATAAGTCATGATAGGGGCAGTTCAAGTCCTTTGTAAGATTTCAATTCATTGCTTCCCTCATTCTCACAAGCAATAGGCTATTCATGGTTCAAGACAGGACTTCATTTTCCCAGGATGAATGTACTTATTGGGGAGGATCCTGGGAACTTGTGTGGCGATTAAGATCATGTCAAACAGTCTGTGCCAGGGTACTTAGACAATTTGGAAGGCATTATTATTAATTTTTATGTAAAAATGTTATTTGAATAAGATTATGACTTAACTTGGTAGCCTGTAATTAAGCCAATGACCTTTTCATAAAGTTGATGGGACCCAAAGTTTCAATCGAAGGCTTTGAGAGAACAGACAGACGTCCTGTAAACAGGAAAGAATTCTGCAGCCACATCCCCACTACCTTTGGACTCAAACTGCAACTTTTCTCCAGGTATCCATGCTGCTAGCCCATTCCATTCATGATAATGAACTTACCAAGTGTTGTGGTCCGAGTGGGTGTGTTCGCCTTAAAGTTCATATTTTGAAATCCTAACTGGCAAAGTGATGACATTAGAATGAGGGACCTTTGGGACATAACTAGGCCAAGAGTGTTCTGCTCTCATGAATAGTATTGGTGCCCTTATACAAGAGGCCAGAGAGAAATTTCTTATCCCTACCATGACATAAGGCCCTAGCTAGAAGGCCTAATCTATGAACCAGACTCTAAATGTTCTTTACTATGATTGTGTACTTCCCAACCTCTAGAGTTCTGAGCATCATATTTGTGTTGTTAATGAGTGATAGCATTGTTTGTAGTATTTTGTAAAAGCAACTTGGACAGACTGAAACACCAAGCTGCCACAGTCACATGAGCCATTTTTTTTCTTGTACTTGGGTTTGAACACTGGTACCTGTGTTAGAGTCCCCTTTTACTCTTAGTGAGACAGAGTCTCACTAAATTGCGTATCTTAGCATTGAGCTCATTGGCTATAAGCCTGTTATCTATCTGCTTTGCCCTCTCAAGTACCTGGGATTACTGACCTGTATCACTCTTCCTGGTTATATCACCCAATGTTTGAAAATAAGTCTCTCCCCTTCTCCCTTTCATATTCTCTCTCTTAGACACTTCTTACTTTCTCTATTTTTATGTTGCAGATTAGGTAGGATATAGTTAACAATCATTAACAAGTCTTTTTCTTAGATGATAGGGAGGTGACACCAAATAGAGAGTCAAAATCCTAAAACACTGCAAAGTCAAATAATTAAATAAAAATAGTAACATTATGAGTTAGTATTATAGTCCTCATTTTTGTATTAGCTGTGACAGTATAAACAGATATCTATAATTGCCATCTTTCACTAAATATCTCATATTATTTTTTCCTTTACTTCTTTTTGTCATTTACCTTGCAGGGGGGATACAAAATTTCATTCCTGAAAGATGCTGTTGATTGGCATTCCTACCTAAACTGGGATGTTGTAGTTTATTCACCATGAAAAACCTGGAGTAATTCGGAGCATGTCACTTGCGGGTAGGATGGTCTTCAGTTCCTTTCTCAACTCTAATCCAGACAGTGCCGCCACCCTACCCCCAGGCCCTATGACTTCAGAACACCTGAAGGCACCAGATAAGACCTAGGAAGAATGTGTTCTAAGGGAAAACAAGGTCACACCGGCAAGGAAGTAAGGCAGGAAGAATTCAGATAAGAAGGTCAAAGATACTGCTTGCTCTAGCTCTGCTTGTAATGTTATCATTAGTAGCTGGCTAAACAATATTTAATCAGGAGTGGTCACAATACAAATACTTCATTCTTGAAGGGAATTTAGAGTGTCTGTGTCTACCATTATCCTCCTTTCCAGATTCCCTTGATGCCCACAGCTATGCTGGCCATGGTATACATCAAGAGATTTCCTGGCTGGGGAGATGACTCGGCGGTTATGACTATCATTTGTTTCTAGCGGAGAGCCAGAGAACCCGACTTTGATTCCTAGTGTCCCCATGCCTCCTCACAAGTATCTGTAACCCCAGTTTCAGTGGATGCAATCTCTCAGAAGAAATCCAGGCCAAAAAAAACAAAAACAAAACAAAACAACCAAACACCAATGTGTAAAAAAGGAACAACAACAACAAACAAACAAACAAGCAAACAACTAAAACAGGAGTAGTGGTCCACACCTTTAATCCCAGCTTTAATCCCAGCACTCAGAAGGCAGAGGCAGACAGATCACTGGGAGTTCGAGGCCAGCCTGGTCTACAAAGTGAGTCCAGAACAACCAAGGCTGCATAGAGAGACCCTGTGTTGAAAAACAAAACAAACAAACAAAAAAACAAAACAAAACAAAAAAAGAAAGAAAAAGAAAAAAGAAAGAAGAGAAAAGAAAGGAGATTCCCTAGTTCTGATTATATTATTCTTGCATTGCATAGTGGAAACCAACCAATTTCTCCCTTTGCAATCAGAATTAACCAGACAGCAGCTTCCTTCTCTGCTAGTTTATCTCAGAGTGATTACACGATAGTCTCAACTGCCGGTTTAAAGGACTCATTTTTAAACCTTAAATATAAAATGTCCTCCTTTATCTCTAACTTTTTAACTCCTGAGGAACAATGAATGTTTAGGTCTCCAACCTAGTCACTGCCTGAATCCATCCAGAGATTCGTAATTTGATTGGTAGCATTATTAAGAGGTGATGGAAAGAAGGATTTCTATCAAAGATGGAAGCAGTAGGTCGCTAGAACAAAGGCCTTGAAGTAACAACTGATGGCCCAGTCCTATATTCCCCTTTTTACTTATCAGTGTTAACAGCAAGAGGTACCGCTCCTATTCCCATTCTTGGATTTGAGAATATCAGTGTGAGAAGAAATAGTACTATAATTTGGGTACTAATTGTCTTCATCCAGTTACTATAACGGTACAAAGTGCATCACAAGTTGGCAGAGAAGTCAAAGTATGCTCAGAAGAGATCACATGGAAAGTCAGGAAGTTCAGGTGGTCAAAGACCACCAAACTCAGCAACAGCGTGATATCATGTGCTAAAAAAAAATCTAATTCCCTCCCACAATACCAGCATTAGGCTGTCCCAACACTAATACTTCCATGATCCAAAACACTTCCTAAAGTTTACACCACTGTTAGACACTGTCACAGTAGGGACTAAGTTTCTGCCTGAGTCTGAGTGAGGACAAACCATATTGAAACCACAGTACTGTACATTAAATCTTGGAGACCTTGCCCCAGGCCCACAAGGCAAAGTAGCTGTATGTATTCCTCTCACTCCAAAGGGCTGTTTTTGCGTGTTTAGCACACCAGCATCCTCAGGGTGGTGGGAACATGGCGAGATTCATGAATGGCAAGAGCGCAGGCCAACTGCGTGCACTTTTGCTATGAGGTGTGATCATGGTTAAAAACAATGTTCTTCCTCCTCCTCCTTCTGTTCCCCCACCTGCTTCTCCTCCTGTTTCTTCTTAAGTAAAACTTGAGAGACCTGGACAAAGTCACCACAAGACCTGTGTGGGTAGGCACAATCACCAACTAGCTGTAATTTGCAGGTGATTATAGAACTCATCACTGCTTAAAAGTATTCATCACAAGAAGAGGGCTGCTTTGGGTGATTTCAGTGCCCTTTAAAATAACCCACTGAGAAGAAAATGTTTTCACAGAGGATGTTAGTCATTTTTACCCAAATATGCATCAATCATATTGAGTACTTGTTTCCTAATGTCTGAATAAAAAAGTCTCAGGCTGTGGGGGTTTTGTAGGGAATGGGTGAGTAAGCAGCACATGACCAAGAGTCAGCAAGTGGGGCGTAGAGGAATATGACAGGAAAAAAAGGGGAAGAATAGGTAAAGTTGGATTACATGGGTCATTTGATCAGATGGGGGTACAGATAATAAGGATTCATGCAACCTAGATGACAATGTTGGGGTGCTACCCCATAAATGTTGATGTTCTTGAATAAATGGAAGAGCACATGAAGCAAATCATATGGGAAGGTGCCTTTTAAACGTTTAATAATTGTGCAGCTTTGACTTCCTCTTTTTCTTTCACACCACATACTATCTACCAGCAAATCTAATGTCCATCCCAGAATATCACTAGAATTTAATGCTGTCATCTTATTTCTTTAAGGTGTGTGTGTGTGTGTGTGTGTGTGTGTGTGTGTGTGTGTGTGTGTGTGTCTGAATTTGGGTGTCCACACGCCACAGCCTATGTGTGGAGGTCATTTTAGGAGTCAGTTTTCTCGTTCTTTCTTGTTTTGGGAGCAGAGACACTGCATATACAAGTTCCACGTGATTCTCTTGTCCCCACCTCCCATTTTACCCTGGAGAGACCTGGGTATATCCCACGGGTTCCGGGAGAATGGAAATCAGGTAGACAGGTTTGTACCGCAAGTGCTTTTACAGCTGAACCATCTCCCTGTCCTGACTTCATTCCTTCTTCTATCCCATGCTTTCACCTTAGTCTCTTTCATTATTGCCCTCCCTGCTTTCTCATTTTCCACCAACATACTCATTATACCCCAACCTGCATAAACAGCTCATCCTATGTAGCTTCACTCATTCTACTTCTCTTTTTCCTATCAAAATCCTTTGCATACACTTGCTGACTCCTGGTCGTGTGCTGCTTACTCACCCATTCCCTACAAAACCCCCACAGCCTGAAACTTTTTTATTCCTGCATTAGGCAACAAGTACTCAATATGATTGAGGCACATTTGGGTAAAAATGACTAACATCCTCTGTGAAAACATTTTCTTCTCAGTGGGTTATTTTAAAGGGCACTGAAATCACCCAAAGCAGCCCTCTTCTTGTGATGAATACTTTTAAGCAGTGATGAGTTCTATAATCACCTGCAAATTACAGCTAGTTGGTGATTGTGCCTACCCACACAGGTCTTATGGTGACTTTGTCCACCACTGGCAAGTTTTGCATAGGAAGAAAGAAGAGGAGGGGTATTGCTTCCATCTGTGATCACCCTTCATAGAAAAGGCAGCAAAAACAGTTGGTCCATACATTTGTCACTAATCCTGCCGTGTTCCCACCACCCTGAGGCTGCTGGTGTTCTACAAATGCAAGCCAGCCTTATGAAGCAAAAACTGAACACTCTGAAGCCATGAAGTGAAATAAGCCTTTTCTCTTAAGTTGTTTATGACAGCTATTTGGATAGAGTGGTGATAAAAATAATCAACATACCTTATTAAGCATCTCTATCTTTAAAACTAAGGGCCCTTGTTGTCTACATTGCCTGAATCCTTACGATACATACCCCCATCTGATCAAATGACCCATCTAATCCAACTTTACCTATTCTGTTCCTTTTTCCTCACAAATTCCTCTAAGCCCAACTTCCTGACTCTTTGTTGTATGATGCTTACACATCCATTACATACAAAAACCTTTATAGCCTTTGTCTTTTTTCATTAAGGCATTATGCAAGAAATATTCTATGTGATTAGTGCATATTTGGGTATGCAAGTAAGCAAGACTTTTGCCAGTGTCATTCATTGGTGTTAACAGAAAGCAGTACCACTCCCATTTCCATTCTTGGATTTGAGAATATCAGTGTGGGAAGAAATAGTACCATAAGTTGGGTGCTGATTCTCTTCATCTGGTATTACTACAACAGTCAAATGACATCACAAATTGACAGCAAAGCAGAAGTGAAAGCACATATGCTCAGAAGAGATAATATGTGAATCTGAGAAACATAGGTGAGCAAAGAATACAAAACTCAGCAATAACTTGCTTTCATTGTAGGCACTGCCATTTAAAATGTATAAAACCTAACGCTTTCCCACTATATACAGGTATTACACCTTCCTAAGACTAATGACTCTATGATCAAAATGCTTATTAAAGTTTGCACCACCATTATGCACTGCCACAGTAGGGACTAGGTTTCTTCATGAGTTTTAGTGCTGATAAACCCTATTTAAACCACATAACTCTACAGAAGCTCTTGGAGTCCTTGTCCCATCCCAACAAGGCACAGTTGCTGGATCCATCATTATCATCTCACTAATAAGGAAAAACATGCTTTAAGAAGTTCTGGAGTTTCCTAGATATTTAATATGTGCTTGCCTTGTGTAAAGCCACCATTATTCTTGTGGTTACTCTTCGTAATTGCAAATTGTCCAAACCTGATCAATATTTTCATTTGACTCTTGGCTTATTTTGGATTTTGCTTGGAGAAAACTATCCTGTAATGGTTTTTAATCTGTCAACCTGTTAAAGATGTACTATAGCTCCCCATCTTCCTCCCCTTGTTCATTCTGGATGAGGGCCAGTGACACAGTAGCTTACTGGAGATGGGCAGAGTAGCAGGGAAGAGCCGGCTCTTCTGAAGCCCATGGGCATTGTTCTTCCGACTCATGCCATTGATGTGAAGCAGTGCCTGGCCCTGAAAATGGCTTAGGTTCCACTGATCTGTCTTCAGTGTTTCAGACTCCTGAACTAGATATGTATGTCTCACTTTGTGACAAAGAGTGTCACTTCTGCTGGACAGCGTTACCACCAAAGTCCAAAGACATGAGTACTGATGCAGGCTTAGTGGGTTCAACCCCTTATGAGCTTCATTTTTTTATTGCTATCCTAGGGGACCTGGGAACTCTCCTAATCTGATTTCTGTTACTGTGATAAAAATGTTAACAACCCCCCCAAAACCAACAAAAACAAAAACAAAAACAAAACATTAAGTAAAAACAACTTGTGGAAAAGAAATTGTTTATCTGACATACATTCTGGTTACATTCTGTCATCAAGGGAACAGAATGCAGAAACCTGGATGTAGAAAAAGAACTAGATACCATGGGGGATACTGCTTTCTGGATTGTTCTTTATGGTTCACTTAATATGCTTATAAATATAACCCAGCACCAAGTGTCCACAGGTGGCACTGCCCCCAGTGGGATGAGTCCTTTCACATCAGTCATTAACCAAGAAAATGCACCACAGACATGCTTATGTGAACATCAGACAGAAGCAAGTCCTCTGTTGAAGTTCCTTTTTCCCAAATGCCTCTAGTTTGTGTAAAGTTGACAAAATCGAACCAGCACTGAGCCTTAGCATCAAGTGTGAGAAAATAGTCATACAGAGATTACCTATCCAGATCCAATAAATCACATGAGGCCAGGCCTATATAACAAGCTTCTGTCTCAGAAAGAAAGAGAACTTGGAAGTAAATATAGGTGACAGGAATAGGCAGTACTGGTGGTTCTCACCAGGGGTCAATTTGGTCCCTTAAGGAACATTTGGCAATGTCTACACATATGATTCATTGTTCTGACTCAAATCTTCTCAAATTTACAAAATGATCTGCATCTCCAAACCATTAATAATGCTACTTTAAAGGATCTCTGATGTATATATAGAAAGCTAGAGATTGATATTTGTGATTTTCCTTTGATTCAACTCAAACAGATACAGATTTTTATATCAAGCGTGGTTCCTGAGCAATAGGAGCATATATGAGTTCTTTGAGGGTTAGGGAAATAAGATCATAGTTCAAAGCACTAATGAGCACATTCCCAGTGATTAGGCAGGCACTAGAGGTCAACAGTAGACTGTAGAAATAGAGATACATAAAATATCATTGTATGGAAGGCACAGTTTAGGGTGAACATGTATTTGGTACCTTTGAATATAATGTACCAGAAAGTACAAAAGGAATTATTGGTTTCTCTTAACTGTGCTGGAGAAGGTAGGAAAAGGATGAACTCAGGGACTTAAACTCTCATATCAATGTCCACAGAGAGGATAGGAAAGTGGTTTTGTCTGACCTGAAAAAAAATGTTTATCTTTTGTAGCTAAAGGGATGGGGTTTCTGATAAGCAAACACGGTTGTGTTTTTTTTTTCTTGCCAGTGCTGAGTTGCACAAACTCAATCCCCAGACTCACAGCACCTCTAAGAATCAACTTATAGCTTGTTTGGGCGGGGGGGGGGGGGGGGGGGGGGGGGGGAGGAATAATGAGATTTTAAGACTCAAATGCTATCCTATGAGAAGCTGCTAACAAGGCAGACAGAACATCTCTAACCATTGTTAAGTCCAGTTTTGCCACGAAGATGAGCTCTTCTAGGCCCTTCTGAGGCCAGCCACTCAGCAATCTCTAATGGCCTTCAGTGATGTGGTTAACCTCTAAGGCACTGATAACTCTTCTCTGGATTTAGCCCACTACTATTTTTGCTTCTCCACGTCTACCTAGACTTTAGTTTCAGTGAGCCACAAAGATGAAGTTCAAAGTGTATCCCATGAGGTGCTGCTGTGAAAGCCAAAGAACAGCACAGTTTTGCTAGGTAAGGCAATTCCTGCTTGTCAAAGGTGTCTCGTGAGACAGAAGCAGAAGAAATAGGAGTTTAAGATCATCTTCAGCTATACTGGGGATTAGAGCCTAGGCTATGTAAAACCCCATCTCAAACAAAACAAAACAACAAAGAAGAAGAACTGCAGTTGCATGATTCTCCCATTTATGTGCTCAAACACCTGAGAAATATGCATTTCATTCGATCCAAAAAATATGGGGTCAAAGGGAAAGGAACAGTAAGTGCAGAATTTATTGACAACAGCCTCTATTAGTCACTCTAGACTGTCACAACAAAACACTCCAAAAACAGAAAAGCTTAAATATCCACAAAAATAGGGTAACTTACATTTTAAAAAATCTATATCCTCACAATTTGCAGAGACTTGGAGTGTGTGATGAAGGCTCCATCAGGCTCTCTCCTGACTTGTACATTACCATCTTCTCACTCTACTTTTAATGATTTTTTTCCCACTGGATGTGTATGCAGGGACAGAGAGCAAATTCTCTGATGTCTCTTCCTTCTCTCAGAACACCTATTCTGTAGAATTATGGCCATGCCTTTATGACCTCACTTAGCTTTAATTACAAATCTAAAGGCCCTGTTTCCACCTGCAGTTACTTTGGAGGTTAGATGTCACTAGATCTGAAGGGGAAACTGGTCACAGAGCAGTCTTGAACAGGATAAATGAAACAAAGGTTCTGGATTCATCACTTCAACTTGAGCTTAAAATGGTTCTGACACATCACTTGGTTGGTTGTCTAAAACATAGACGCTAAAGTGATCTATAGTAAATGAAATTGGAATGCCCAATCTATGTACTTGATCATAAAGGCATGAATCCAAAGGATTCATGATGTTGGAATATCAGTGTCTTTATGCACTAAGCCTGCTCACTCTCTCTAACAGAGTTGTGATAGAAAACTTCTTACTTAGTGCTGACTGTCCATTTCAGGTCAGTAATTGCTATGGGAACGGCTACCACAAAGATGGAAGCCCTATATACAAGGAGAATGAGTGAATTCCAAGACGACAGCAGTCTGGCAGTTAATTGCTTTTCTGAGATGAATTGTGTCTTCCCAAAATATACGTAGGAGAAATACCTCCTAATACTTGTAAAGGGTAGAGTAGGGTCGCTTGAGGCACTATCAAGTTAAGATAAGGCCATAATGAATTAGGGTAGTCTGTATTCGTGTCGCTGGTTTCCTTATAATAAGAGGGGAATTGGGACATAGAGGTATATAGCAATGATGACAGAATCAGAGGTTAAAGTGACACAGCTGCAGGATATGGAATGCCAAGGAATGCCAACAACCACCAGAAGCTAGAGAAGATAAATAGACCATATGGGCTCTCATAACATCCTGTAGGAACCAAACTTTATAAAACTTTGATTTCACACTTCTGACCTCAGGGCTGGGAAAACAAATCCTTGATGTTTAGATCAATCTGTTTGTATAGCAGTCCTAAGAAACTAGTTTAAAATTGCCACAGACAAGATAGAAGTAGGTACCATAATTGTCTGTTCTGTACAGGTAAAGCAGTTATCAGTATAGTATGACTTTACAAGATTTTTTACTGTAGGACTGTTTACTAGGCTTAGTTTAGATCTTTTCTGTTTACAGATCAAGTGAAAATTTATGAAACTAGATTCTTGGTCCACAGGGTCCTAAGATAATAAGTGTGCACTGCCCCTAGTCATATAGGAAGTTAGCATTTACTTCTGTGCATATGAAAATCTAACACTGCCTTTGGCTAGACTCATAAGTGTGGCAGAATACACCTGAGAGAAGAAAAGATGCTGCAAATAGTGGTGGCTGAAAAGCTAAAAAACCTTAGGGCTTCTGGAAGTTTCACAGAATTCACCATGTCAGAGGGGGTTTTCAGATTGCAGCCTGTGAAGAATGAACTACCTCAAAGACATCTAATTTAGGAGTAATACTGAATAATAATTAGTTCAGCCTTAAGAGTGGCTGATAGTCAGCTTTGAACCATCTCTATACCTGATTGGTTGGGTATCCTAACATCACTGCCATACAGAAACAAAGGTATATCCTTACTGAAGGAAGAAATTATAACCCAATGTTTTAAACCACCAACTGTCACATAAAATGGAAAAATCAGTAGGATTGGGAGTATGGTTCAATGGTAGATATGTGATGCTCCAAGTTAAATTCCAAGCACCATTAAATAAAAAGCAAACCTTTAAAAGAGAAAATTATTGTTGTCATTATTTTTAGAGGCCAGTAAACTAGAAACTATAAATTTGAAAGTCCAATAGAAATTTCATAAAAGAAGTAGAATAACAAAGCTATATTTATTTAATATGGAGAAAATAAGACAAACTAAAATATACTCAGTATGTTGGAAGCAAGTATGTGACAGATCTATATATAAATATGTAAGCAATCACATTAAATGTAAATGCTTTGAATATTTGAGATATTGTGTGTTTTTGTTAGTGGTGGCTAGCTGGTTGGTTGATTGGTTTTGTTTTGAGACACCATCTCACTGTGTGGCTCTAGTTGTCTTAGAGTTTTCTATGTAGACCCTGCTGGACCAGAACATGTATGCCTGCTTCTGCCCCCTGAGTACTGGGATTGAAGGCATGCACCCCAGGTGGGCCTTTTGACATTTAAAAAATTAATATTTGCTAGTGTATTTTGGTCATATCTATCTCCATTCTATCTCTACCTCTTCCCAAAACTCCCTGAGTCCTACATCCCAAATTCATGTTTCTTTTTAAAATAATCTGTTCTGAGTTATTGGTGAGTAGGTTCTCCCCTTGGGCCCCATGACCTCACAGCCAGGAGTCTTTGGCCAAATTTAGAGTGCCAGGCTTCAGTTCCCTCTTGTGGAGTAATTCTTTAGTCCAATTAGAAAGCTGCTGAATAGTGAGATTTGAAAAGAAACAAAGTTAACCTATATTTTCTGTACAAAATAAACATTGTTAGTTTAATAATAAAACCCATTAAAATGGAATATTGAAAATATTCCTATAACTTTCCCCAAGAAATCTGATATGGCTGGAATAATATCAGACAAAGGAAAGCCTAAGGCATTAAGCATTCTGACTAAGAAAAATATCTTATGATGTAAGAATAATATAAGAAATATATGAAATTTTGAGATTTGTTTGTGTCTAATAATATAATTTCCAGACCCATAAATTAAAGATGACAGGACAAAATAAATCAATAAACATCTTTAAGATATTTACAGTCAATTTTAATTCACTTTTCTTGGATACCAAAATGTCTAGTCTATATACCACATTATTCTCCTTGGGAATTATTGTATACTTCACTTTCCTATCAATTAATATAAGGCTAAAATATTATAATTACTTCAAGCTATGTATTAGTCTATTTATTTATTTTCTTGCTGTTTATATCAACAGTCTGAATTGGTAGCTCAGTCTGGACTCAGACTCTGAAGCTTTCTCTTTCAGCTTCTAGAATTCTGGGATTGTAGGTCTGAACAACTGGGCCTAGCACAACAATAATTTCACCTTATTGAATTAGATCACTTTTACTGCCCATATTTGTATAAATCTGCATAGTTGATATAATATGAATGATAAAAATACAGCAAGGTATATTAATTAAAATGTAGTTCTCTATTTTTCCTATAGCTTGTTATATCAATGATAATACAATATTATGTGGCCATAATATATATGATAAAAATTTCCTTTATAATTGACATAATTAATTCAGAATTACATCTTGTATAACAGAGACCCTTACAAATGGTACCTTAGGAATGACAAAAGTTGTATTCTTCTACATTAAACTATCTGGTAGATAGAAATCCAGAGTTAGTTAAAAAAAAAAAAGCTTTTAAAATTACCATGGTATGTGGGAGGAGATCAGAATAGCTTAGTAGGTAAAGCTATTTGCTATGCAAGCCTAACAATTTGAGTTTGATGCAGGACCAGAACGTCTGGTGGAGGGAGAGAACTCTATAAGTTTGTTCTCCGACCTCTGCCTGTGCACCATGGCATAGGCATCATCATCATTATACAATTAAATTACACTGAACTTAGCCAGAACTTCTCTAAGTGAAAAAATAAAAAGAAAAGTATTTATTGGTATAAATAAAAAACAAAGCTAATAAACAGAAACATACTCAAAAAGCAAAATAAACAACATACATTACAGTAAGTATGACTTAAGGCTAAGGGTTAAAAAACAAATTTTTCTATTTCTAAAAAACCAACAGCAGCTTTATTTTTAAATATATTTTAAAAGTTTTGTTTCTTTTTATGTTATATGTATGGATGTTTTGCCTTTATGTATGACTGTGCAACATGTGCATGCAATGCCCTTGCCGGCCAAAAGGTGGTATCGGTTCCTTTGGAAGTAGGGTTAACAACCATGTGGGTGCTGGGAACTGAACCCAGGATTATTAACTACTGAACAATCTCTCCATCTCCTTGAAATCTCATAGTTAAAAAAAAAAGATCAAGAAGGTAATGAAAACAAAAGTATCAATAGATAATGTATGAAAAATAAATGCAAGTCAGCTCAGAGATAAATATGACTAGATGCAGCTGCAACCAAAACAAATAGAATTTGAAGTTCACAGGATCCACATGCTGAAAGGAGAATAGACTAGTTTGCGTTTTTCTCTAACCTCACATGAACATTGTATTGTGGCTTTTGTGTGTCTGTCTGTGTGTACACATGAGCACACAGTAAATGATAATTATGAAAGCATTAGTCTTCGAAAGTATTCTAGTTTCATTTATATTTGCTTATATATTCTGAAAACTGCTGTGTTTGCCATCAATACTCTATTTAATTGTTTGGGACTCATAGAAAACTACAAAGGTAAAACTAGTATGTGAATGGTCCATTCATATGGTGGAAAAAATCAAAAGATACCTTTAAAATCAAGTATCATAAAATTCTCTAAACAGAGCAAGTGGTAGGAAAATCAGTCCATGATATAAACAAACTATACTATTTGGACATGTGATATTAATATGCTTGTTTGTCTCTAGTGAAAAATTAACTTCTATACAAATTAATGTTATTTAAAGTTTATTAGTCACATGACACAATGAATTCAACTCTTAATTTATATTGCATAATTATAAAAAGGATAAGAACATAACACATTTACTTTGGGTTGTATTTATATGTAATTACAGGCCATTATAATTTTGAAGAGTTTCTATTACCACGATGAGGCAATAAAAATTGTCTGTTTTTTATAAGTTAAAAAAAAAAGTCTTAACACAGAATTTCTTGCTCAAACTGGCTTTGCTGTAGGCAAGCTGCAGATGTTATCTAGCTAGGTAACTCTGCCAATCTGTCCCAAAGCATAGGAGATTAAACATTAAGCTTCAGCAAAACAACAAACCACAGTATGCTCCAGTCAATCAAGACTATTCCCAAATACAAGCATCATTCATTTGCTGGACAAAACTCAAAACTAACAAGTCCTCCAACAATGTATTTACTTAGCAGAAAATAACAACAGCACAAGTTTCTCTTTTTCATGCTTTTGTGCTTTATCCTATCACACCCTCTCCAACAAAATTAGAGCCACACTATTACACAGACATGCTCTTTAGACATGATGTAATCACTGGGAATCAAAAATGAGGAAATAGAGATTTTAGTCAAGGAAGGGGAAAATCTGATATAAGGCAATGCTTTATCAAGACATTTATGGAGGCGGAAGAAACCTGGCTGATTGATTAAATACGTAGGATCTTCTTTCCTTTCTTTTTTTTCACAGTACGTGGAGTTACTGATTCCCTGAAGCATCTGACTGGATTGGAAGAGAGGGCCAGGAGTTTATATACAAATTCATTTATATCTCTTGTCTTATTGGTTCAAATTCACCCTGTAGGAATTAACACCACTTACCTCTCTGGTACTCAGTCACTGGAAAAGGCACAGCCTCTGTGAGTGTAGGCAATCAGACCTGGGTATTGGACTGAGACTATTTCTGGGTCAAATGTGATCAAGCTTGTTACCTCTTGATTTAAGAGGGAGGGCATACAATCTATGATATTAACACAGGACTCCTGTGCTGAAATAGAGTCCCAATATCTGGATACAGTAGAACTCAAGGTACAGAGGAAGAATGAAGCTACTTTCTGTATGTGAGGGAGAGAAGAGGAAGTTTGGACCAGGAAGAATTAAATGTAGCTGAGTGTCATTATGCTTATTTGCAATAAATAGTAATGACCCTAGAGTATATTGTTCAGGAAATTATCAGTGTACCACATCCAAAGCAAAAGTCAGAAGGTTACATTTTGAGCATGACATTATATCAAGAGTATAATCGCTTTTAATTGATTAACTAATCAATTAATTAATTAATACACTTTACATCCCTATTGTAGCCCCTCCCTCATCTTTTCCAAGTCCCAACCTTTCTCCCTCTTTCCCACCCACTCGCATATTCCTAAAAAATGAGAGTTGCAACACACTCACCCACCTACCCACCATAGCTCATCAAGTTGCATCAAGACTGAGTTAATCCTCTTCCCCTGTGGCCTGGCAAGACAGTTCCATCAGAGAGGCATGATCAATGGAGGCAACAGAGTCCATACCAGCGACAGCACCTGCTCTCCTTATTAGGGTACCCACATGAAGTCTGAGCATCTCATTGGCTACATCTGTATGGGGGGCCTATGTCTAGTCTATGCAAGGCCTTTAGTTGGTGGTTCAGTCTCCACAAGTCCCTCTGGGCCCTGGTTAGTTGGCTTTGTTGGTCTTCTTGTGGAGCTCTTGTCACCTCTAGGTCCTTCTATTATTTCGCAACTCAACTTTTCCAGAAGACTGTCTATGATTCAACCAATGTTTGGTTGTGAGTCTCAGCATCGGTTTCAGTATGCTGCTGTGTGGAGCCTCTTAGGGGACAGCTACACTAGGCTCCTGTCTGTGAGCATAGCAAAATATCACAAATAATGTCCGGGGTTGGCTTTCTCCCATGGGGTGGGTGTTAGTTACATTTGGCTAGGCGTTGGTTGGACATTCCCTCACTCTCTGCTTTATCTTTACCCCAGCCTATCTTGTAGGAAGGATAAATTTTGGGTTGAAGATTGTATGTGTTTCCCTCCCTCTGCTAGAACACCTATCTGGCTAGAAGGTGGCCTCTCAGTCTCCATGGCCCTTGCTGCTAGGAAATCCCCCTTATCCTCTCAAAAGCCTACCCAGTTGTAAGTCTCCAACTTGTCACGTAGATGCTCCCATCCACAGTTTGTCTTTTATCTACAGGCCTTCTGTCACCAGCAACATCGCCATGTCTAACATCTTTGACAGATACGTTTTTACATTGAAGCCCACATTGTCCCTAGGAAGAGCTTCATTCAGTGCTTCATGGTGCATTTCAACAGACTTGACTTCTGTTGTAACATTAAGTGGAGCAAAGGTAACCACCATGCCAGGTTTAAGAACATCAGTCTCCACTAGGCCAACAGGGACAGAGTCAATACCATCAATTTCATAGACATCCTGGAGGGGCAGTCGCAGGGGCTTGTCAGTTGGATGAGTTGGTGGCAGGATATAATCCAAAGCTTCCAGCAATGTAGTACCCCTGGTGCTGCCATCTTAGCGGGTAAATTTCCACTCCTTGAACCAAGGCATGTTGGCACTTGGCTCCAGCGTGTTGTCACCATTCCAACCAGAAATTGGCACAAATGTTACTGTGTCAGGGTTGTAGCCAATTTTCTTAATGTAAGTGCTGACTTCCTTAACAATTTCCTTGTATATATCCTGGCTGCAGGGTGGCTCAGTGGAATCCATTTTGTTGACAACAATAATCAGCTGTTTCACACCCAGGGAGTAAGCCAGAAGGGCATAATCACCCATCTGACCATTCTTGGAGATATCAGCTTCAAATTAACCAACACCAGCAGCAACAATCAGGACACCACAGTCAGCCTGAGTTACACCTGTAATCATGTTCTCTGTGTCCTGGGGCATCAATGATAGTCACATAATATTTGCTGGACTCAAATATCCACAGGGAGATGTCAATAGTGATAGCATGCTCATGCTCAGCCTTCAGTTTGTCCAAGACCCAGGCATATTTGAAGGAGCCTTTTCTCATCTTGGCTGCCTCCTTTTCAAACTTTTCTGTGGTTAGCTTGTTGCTTCCACCACATTTGTAGATCAGATGGCCGGTTGTGGTGGACTTGCCGGAATCTACGTGTCCAATGATGACAATGTTTATGTGAGTTTTTCCTTTTCCATTTTGGCTTTGAATTGGTTGTGATTTTCACAACACCTCCATTCTGACAGCAAATCCATTGGGGAAAAAAGCAGGATTTTGATTCTTATGTGGCAGGAACATATTCTTTTCTAGTACACTCAATTTGGTGTTCTGTAAGCCTTCGTACATTTATAGGTATCTCTTTCTTTATATTGGGAGCATCTTCTTCTGAGTTTGTTGAAAATATTTTCTGGGTCTTGGAGCTGGGAATCTTTTCTTTCTTCTACTCCTATTATTATTCTTAGGTTTTGTCTTTTCAAGATGTCCTTGATTTCTTTGATGTTTCGTGTCAAGAATTTTATCGATTTAATATTTTCTTTGACTTATGTATTGATTTCTTCAATCATATCTTCTATGCATGATAGTCTCTCCTCCATCTCTTCTATTCTTCTGTTTTCTTTAATGGTTCTACTTCCATTTTTCAGGACTTGAACCATCTTGTTCATTTCCTTTACCTGTTTGAGTGTGCTTTTATGTATTTCCTTAAGTAATTTATTCATTTCCTCTTTAAAGGACTCTATTTGCTTGATTTTATTTGTCTATATATATTTGAGGAATTTATTTGTTTCCTCTTTAAAGGTTTCCACCATCTTCATAAGCATAGATTTAAGATTGTTTTCCTGTTTGTCAGCTGTGTTAGGATATCCTGAGCTTTTTTCCATATTGCCCTGGTTTTTGTTGATTGTGGTTTTACACTGGCCTTAAGCTACCTGGTTGTTCCTGGCATTGGTTGTTCCTGAAAACAGCTAGGCTTCTCAGGCATGCACAGGGGCTGAGAGATAGATTGTGGGATGGGGGATGGATTTCCTCAAGTAATCTACATCTCTTATCTGCTGGTTGTGTCTTAGTTGGACCTATAAGCAGTGAATTCTTGTGTGGGTTTCTAACCTGTGCTGTCCTGAGGTCTTGTAGGTCTCCTCAAGAAGGCTATTAGAGCTGTGAATGGTGGGCTGGATTTGCATTTCTCTGGGATCAGGAATTGTCCTAAGGATGGCGGGAGTTGCCAGGAAGTCTCAGTGCCAGGTGCCCGGAGCCTAGGACTGTGTGTGTCTCTTAGACCTGGAAGCCTTCCATGGTGTGGCTGGAACTATGCATCCCTAGCTTCTGGGATGCCTCCTCTAGTCCAGGAAACACAGACATCGATGTCTGAAGTCAGGAGCCAGATAACTTACTTGTTCCTCAGTTGCTGATCTTCTGCTACCCAGATACCATATGTGCTGGATGCCAACATCTTTGTGCTCCTGGAATATAATTTCTATGCACTTAAGCTGGAATACCCTCAGACTTCATCATTAAAACAGATACTTGGGCCAGAGTATTTCTACCAATCTAACTATCTACTTTGACATCTCTAACTCTCTCTGATTTACCAGTCCTCAATCCTTTCTTTGAGGATTTGATTTGGCCAGTGGTATCCAGCACAGCAAAAATGATAGTATGCTTGAGGCTAGACTTCAAGAGGACTTGAATGTCTGTACATGCCCTTTTGAAGGACTGCTCAGCAACCTACTGAAGTATGAGACCACACAAAGTTTTGATTAATTATTGAAAAAGACGTGCTTAGAGAAAAGTCAATGCCTGGCCAACTCAAAAATTGACAAACAATTCCAGCAGACACCAAATTATTCAAAAGAACATAACCTAAATTACCAACCCTGAAATTATTTATTCATTAGATGGTTCACATTCGAAACCATGAAACTTGGGCTATTTCATTACATAGCAAAAGCCAATGGCTATTACATATCTGAAAATGGGCAATTATCTTATTTTCATCTGTTAATCACCTTTAAGGTTTATGATGGTAATTGAAATGTTGACTCCTAAGCTGAAGGATTTATGAATAAAAAGATAGCCAATGAGAATTTTAACTTGCATTTTCTTTATTTTAACTAACTTATTGATGTATTTTGAGACAGGGTCTTCATAGTGTAGCTAAGGCTGGCCTCTGACTCAATCAGTATTCTTGATTTTGCAAACAATACAATTAGAGGCATGCCCTAGCATATCCAACTCTCAATTGGCATTTTATTATGTTCTATCACAGCAAATAAAAATACTATCCTCTATCATCTTCCTTTATAGCAGAGAAGAAGTAACACAGAGAAAGTCTTTATGGTTTTTGTAAATTCCAAAGTACTATACTGTCTGAAAAACATATGATCTCTTTCTCTTCTTTTGACACCTACAAACAGCTTTGAGTCCCTTCATAAAAAAGAGTTACTGACATATTTTATCAATAAAAATATCAATTTTTAATCTTAAACTTCCAACTGCATCTGAAGCTAGAGTCCCCGTAAAATCATCATTCACACTGAAGGTGTATGTGATCAGGGAAGTCCAACTGAGTGTCTAGAAGATGAACTAGCTTGGCCAACTAAGCTTCACATACAATGAATAATGTTGATTGTGGTTAACACAGCATTGTTTTGTACTGGAATTTTAGTTCCGAAATGCCAATAGTTTGATCTACTTCAGAAATAAATAGGTCATATTCTCTAAAAGTAACTAATAGCTACTCTGTACTGATGATACAATAAGAAAGGACAGATGTTTTAAAGCCAGGAATTGCTGCAGTGTCCTTACAACATGTAAACAGCCTAACTGATCCTGTGAGATCAACTTATCTTAGTTCATAATGGCACTGAAAGAATTAATGTTTGTAAAGAGTCTGAGATGAGCAAGACATGATAGATAGGATAATTATGAATAGTTTCAAAGAAAATATTATTTACACTCATTAGAAATGAACATTTAAAAGAACTTTCATACTCTGTAATGAGAAGAACAAATGTTCTATATACAAAGACCCTAGAAGCATGTGTACCTTGATAGAAACACATCTATTTATTATCAGTTTTTACTTGCACTCTGAGTCAGCTTTTAGCCATGAGAATGTTGATAACATGTTCCATGGAACAAATTGGAAGAGTTCATTGCAAACCATATAACTTCCTTTATTAAGTTAGTAGCAAGTTTTCCATTTATAAAAGCACATGTTCTCGCAGCTGGAAGCAGATCAACTGTGTACCTTGAGATCACTCTACACTGACTACAGTGAAAAAAGAGGAGTGACTATCCTCTGGATAGGAAAAATAGTTAACTGAGCACCATGCAATTCTTGGCCGCTACTAATCTTTCCACATAGCTTCTGTAGGGTTCTCTCAAACATGAATGCTTTCACCAACCATTATCCCAGCCTCACCAGGCAAATGGCATATATATATTATTTTTCATGGAATACAAAAGGGTAAAGCTTTTAGAACAGATGTTTGTCTAATAAGTAACAGCTTGAAAGAAAGCTAAGTTCTGCTAGGTGGGTATAGTAAATTTTTCTTCTTTCATAATGTTTATTGACTAATTGTGCATTTCACATCATATACCTGATCACAGTCACATTCCAGGCCTCCCAGGTGTGCCCCCACCCTTGTACTCCCCCTCAAAAGAAGAAGAAGAAAAAGAAGGAGGAGGAGGAGCAGGAGGAAGGGGAGGAGGAGAAGAATATATAAAGAGAATCCAATTTGTGCTGCCCACGTACTCATTAAAACAAGGTCAAATGTGTAGTACAAATTCCATTAGGGAAAACTGAGTCTCCCCTCCCTACCCTGCCCTTCAATGCCCCACACACCACACCCCACCCTTCTGAGCCATGTGCATACTCCTATGCCAGAAGTTCTCAATTGTGGAGAGCTACACTTCAATATCTTTATCACAATTTTAAGATATCTATTTGATGTTTTTCTGTCTAGGCTGTTACTTGTGGGAGTGGAATGGGGTAGGGTGGGTGTAAGTATTCTCATAGAATCCATCTATGTACATCTTTCTCAACAGTGAGTCTGTAGTCATCTATGCCACTGAAAAAGTAGCTTCCTCATTTTTTAGAGTTAGCAGGAACATAGATCATGTACCACTACATGGTCCCTGGTATCAACATGTGAGATGTATCTCAGCATTGTATTGAAGACAGCACAGACCACAGACATCAACACTTCCCTCTTCTATAGCATGAACTACAGACACACTGGCTTCATCACAGACCAAGAACATCAACATGGCCTTGGAGGTAACAAAGGTCAATATGGTCCCCAAAAGCAGCTCAGCCCAGGAGCATAAATATGGCCCCAGTCACACAGGTCATGTCAGGGTCCATGGTCCTTTTGTAGCTGAGGACCATGTTGATGTTCATGGCACATGTTACCACCAAGGACCAAGTGGATATCTGTGATCAGTGCTGTTACCTGAAGCCATATTGATGTCCATGAGAAGTTACTGCTGTCAGGAGCAATGTTTATGTGACTGGTACAGTGACTTTTTAAAATGGCTAGTGGAATATGCATCTCTCTCTGTCTCTCTCTCTCTCTGTCTGTCTCTCTGTCTCTCTCTGTCTCTGTCTCTGTCTCTGTCTCTGTCTCTGTCTCTCTCTCTCTCTCTCTCTCTCTCTCTGTGTGTGTGTGTGTGTGTGTGTGTGTGTGTGTCTCTCTCTCTGTCTCTCTCTGTCTCTCTGTCTCTCTGTCTCTGTCTCTCTCTCTCTCTCTCTCTCTGTCTCTCTGTCTGTCTGTCTGTCTGTCTGTCTGTCTGTCTGTCTCTCTCTCTCTCTCTCTCTCTCTCTCTCTCTCTCTCTCTCTCTGTGTGTGTGTGTGTCTGTCTCTCTGTCTCTCTCTCCCTCTCTCTCTCTCTGTATGTGTGTATGACATAGAGAATGATAGACAGAGACACAGAGACACAGAGACACACAGAGAGAGACAGATAGAGAATCTTGTATTTTTTGTAGAGAGCTAAGTAAATAATTTTTAAAAATATTAGTGATAAATATAGTCATTGAAAACCTTGGACATAATTTTATCTAAATAATTTTAGATGCTTCAAGAATCTTGCTTTTTTTTTTTTAGAACAGACCTGGGAAATCATTATAACAGCAAAATATTTTTTCTAGGTTCCTCAACTCAGATTAGATTCATAGTATTAAGAGGACAAGAGAAGAAATTGAGTACAAAAATGAGTCTAAGAAGCAGATTAAATGGTGGTATTTTATATAATAGTACTTTGGTGACGGTGGCAGTATTGTGAGACGGAAGATACCCAATTTATTTAACAATAGAACCTCACTGACATTTGTGAGATAAGTATTAATGGATTCTGATTATGTATCAAACTTTCTAGGGCCTGAGAATATTTCAGAGACATGATAAAGGGAGGTACTGTCCTCATAGAAATTACATTCTAGAACAGAGAAGCCTGTGATAAGTAAGTCAGGAAGTAAATAAGCAAAATAAATTCCAAGAGGAACAAGGAAAATATGGGAAATATGATCATGACTGAGGCAAATTGCATTTCATGTCAAAGCTGTGTTGAGAAGGTGCCATTTAGGTTGAGGCTTAGACAATGAGAAATGGCCAGTCATTTGAAAAGCTATGACTGTAAATTCTTGTAGAAGAAATAACAAGTCGAAAGTTCCAAAGCTGAGAATAAACTTTACATTATCGAAGGTCAGGAGGACTGGTATAGCTGAAGTTTGGGGAGCTGGGACTGGACCATGCTGAGCCTTAGAAATCATGGCAATTAATTCAGGTTGTATTTTAAATAGGATGGAAATTCATGTAAGGGGCTCCACTGACCACATGCAAAATACAGACTAAGCTTTCAAAAAGCAGTATGGGAATGGAAGGTGCTAGTTCAGTTGGAATGTTACACTCACTCAGAGAAGATGGTTGATTTCTCTAGGTCCCAGAGGCTAATATATTTTCTGTGAACTGTGTTTGTGCTGACATAGAAAATAAATTTGAAGTATGCTATGGGAATAGATTTGATATGGTGATTAAGGACCAGGAGGGGTAAAAGATGACCATCAGAGTTCTCAGTTGTATCATTCAATAAGAAAAGAGACACTATGGGGTGTCAAATTTGGGGTTCAAGAGTTTCAAGGTCAAGAAGACTGTGTGGAACTTGTTGAACGTGAGACAGCTTAAAACTTTGGAAATTCATAAGTTCACTATACAGTTGGATATGGTGGCCTGGGACTCAGAGAGTAAGTCTGTCCAGGAGTGATTGACATAACCTTTATCCATTAGAGCTGGAGGCAGGATAAGCCTAGTTTTGTTGACCCATGAGGAAGAATGAAATCATGTCATTTGCAGGAAAAAGATAATTAAGCCAGTCTCAGAAAGATAAATATATTTCTCTCATTTGCTGTTTCTAAATTTTATATGGTTACTGAAAACCATGTATGTACATATGAAATAAAACTAGCAAAAGGGAAAAAAGTTTTTTTAAAAAGTAATATGGGTAAAGGTGACAAAAAGGAGGAAAGATACAGATGTGGGTTGTCTTTCTGTCACAAATTCCTCATTCTCTCTCTCTTTAGCCTGTTCTACACAAAGCCTCTCACTTTCTTCCATTTCTGGGAAACAGCCCATGTCATGGTGAGAAAAATTTCATGTAACTAAGTCAAAAGTTGCATTGTCGTATTTTGTGCAACTTTTCAAGAAGGTTTAACATTGGCAACCATTATTCTCTTTTGACTTTTTAAAAATTATTAAGTTTTAGGTAGCATATACAATTATGAGTTTCTTTATAACTTTATACATGCTCATATTCACCTTAGTTATCCTTTCTCCATTCCTGTTGGTTCCCCTTTCCCTAAGTAACCTCTGTAAACTTTCAAGTCTTATATTTCTATATACTATATATGAGAGCAAGCATGTAGTATTTGTTCATAAGTTATTCTATTGCTCTCCCTTGTCTTTCCCTCACCTTTTGACTAAGTAGTCCAATCTATACAGTCATTCATTTTTCTATGATGTATAGTACCGTCACCTTCCTCCCATATCACTAACTGCCTCTTCTTAACATCACTTGCTGGCTTCATCTTCTCTCCTCATTGTAAAAGGCACTTTTATTCTCCTGCTCAATTGTTGTCTAGGAGGCTTATTACCTCCATCTGCTAACCTAAACCTAGTCCACGAAGCTTCTAGCCTCCATACAATCTAATGTAGGCCTAGAATACTTTTTAGCCTCTGAGATTTACTGCTTAATATGCTCACCCTTTTTTGTTCTTACTGACCTTTGCGCTGGCTGGTTCAACTCAGCTGTTCCGGCTCAAACTTCTCTCCCAATTATCCAATCTGACTTATTCAATCTGGCTTCTGTCTCAGGCCCTGAATTGCCTTGCTTGGCTTCAAACTAACTCAAGCAATCTATTCTAATCTGGATCCTTCTCATTCTCTTGTTTATTTGTTCTTGACCTGAGTCTAGCTTGTTCTCTCTCTGCAACATGTCTCTCTGTTACTGTCCTAGTAAAACTGCCTCTCTCTCTCTCTCTCTCTCTCTCTCTCTCTCTCTCTCTCTCTGTCTCTCTCTCTGTCTCTCTCTCTCTCTCCTCTCTCTGTCTTTGTGTCTGTCCCTGTCCCTGTCTCTTTCTGTCTCTCTCTGTCTCTCTCTGTTTCTCTGTCTCTCTCTGTTTCTCTGTCTCTCTCTCTGTCTCTGTCTCTCTCTGTCTCTGTCTCTCTCTCTCTCTCTCTCTCTCTCTCTCTCTCTCTCTCTCTCTCTCTCTCTCTCTCTCTCTCTCTCCATTGCCCCTTGAGTAGCTTCCATTTCCTCTCTTCTTCTGAGAGTTGGGCATATCCTATTCTGTTAAAATTTTCTCTGATCATTCACTTTTTCTGGTACAGGTACTTCCTTCTGCAAAATAATTTCACCTTTATTGTTTGGAATTAAAGGCATGTACCATCATGCCTGGATCTAAGTTTTTTTTTTACCTGAAACTTTCTCTCTATGAGGCTGTCCTTGAAGCCAGATTGGCTTTCCTCTGTCTCCTGGATTAAACATGTGTTTGTATTCTAGCCAGATCACACAGACCTAGAAGGTCCTTGGATGTGATGTCTTGCCAGAGCAGCCATGTTCTGAATTAAAATTCCTCTACACCTCATCTCTCTGTATCAGTGTTTCTGAGATTCAGCGTTCTTAAGTTCTTCTTACCTTTAACTTTAGTGTTAATTTAAACAAAATTTCCAGTATCATAACTTTAAGTGTCACCCTGTTCCTTTGTCTTCATTTTTTAAACAGCAAACTCACATATCATGATTCAACTGCCATGTGGCATCTATACTTATATGAGTAAAGAAGACATCCTACTGGGACTCCAGGTAAGAGAAATATAGGAGATGGGGAAATAGAAGGACCCAGAGGGTCCTAGAAACCTACAAGAAGAACATCATGATGGATGGATCAGGTCCCAGGGGGGGTCTGCTCAACTATTGCACTAACCAAGGACAATACAATAGTAAACATAGAACCCCTACTCTGATCTACCCAATGGACAGGGCATTCTCCCCAGCTATATGGAGAGCGGGGTCTGACTCTGACATGAACTCTGGTGCTCCATATTTGACCACCTCCCCTTGGTGGGGAGGCCTGGTGGCACTCAGAGAAAGAATAAGCAGGCTACCAAGATGAGACTTGATAGCCTGTGACTATATAGTGGGGGAAGAGGTCCCCCTCAGTCATACACCTAGGGGAGGGGAATAGGGTGAAAGCAGGAGGGAGGGAGGAATGGGAGGATTTAAGTGATGGGATAACAATTGAGTTGTAATCTGAATAAACCAATTAAATAATAAAAAGGAGTGTTAGCCAAAAATTAAATGTTTCATATTTGTTCTCAACTCTTTTTTTTTTAGCTTCAATCTTTACATGTGCTATCAGAATTATCTTTGAAATCCATCCTAGAGCCAAATTCTACTCGTTAATACTCTAATCCAAGCTACAACCATTTGTTGGTTGCTTTCCTAAATTGACTTCGCTCTCATTTGGTTTTGTTCTCTACAGAGTCATCAAAGATTTTTGTAAACTATAAATCAGATCATCTCACTTTCCCATTAAAAATTCTCTAATGGTTTCCACTAGAACCAGAAAAGAATCTGAATTTCTATCTTTGACTGCAGAAGTATCTGCTTATCTTTGTGGTTTTATCTTCCTACGACTCTCCACTTTCCTCACACTACTCTCTTCTTATAATCTTTTGAACATGAACAATCCAAGTTCACTGTTGCCTTGAGCTCTTTCTGTTTGATGCATCTCTTTCTCACTCCGAGGCCTTCTTTTCAACTAGCTTTCTACTCAGGTATGACTTTGTCTGAGACTTTCTCTGGCCATATGGTACTATCTGCAATTGTCACCATTCAGTGCCCCCTCCCTCACACTGTGCTCTACTATTTTATTTTGCTTGAAAACTGTCATCTAACTGATCTCTTTGTTTATGTATCTTCCCTATAATTTGATCTTCACCAGAGCAGAGGATTTTGTTCACTTCTGCATTCTAATAGTCAGACAATATCTATACTGTAGATGCAAATATTTAACTTTGTTAATGAGTAGTACCTAGTAAAAGACTGAATGAATAAAATCATAAAAATCCATGGGAAGAATGGATTTTCTGGAGAGAGTATACTTCGAGACAGAGTTTCACTTTGAATTCCAAGTTGGCCTTGAGTTCAAGTTTCTCCTTCCTCAGCCCACTGAGCTCTAAGATTAAAATGTGTATGCACCAGGAAGGCAATGATTTTAATGTCACTTTTACGTAAAATAGTAGTGAAGCTTTTAAGTAGAAATGCCTACAGGGTATCAGCTCTGTAACTTGTGAAAATTTCAGACTGAGAAATAAAAAGTGAAAAAGACATTTGCCATAGTTTTCTTTTGGTGCTGTAACAAATCACCACACATACACACAAAGAAAATAATATCAACTCATCATTGTCATGTTGAGAAAGTCAGAAATATTTTTTGCTTGTTTGTTTTGGTTTTTTCTTTTTTCTTTTCTTTTCTTTCTTTTTTGTTTGTTTGTTTGTTCATTTTTCGAGACAGGGTTTCTCTGTGTAGTTTTGGCTGTCCTGGACTTGCTTTGTAAACCAGGCTGGCCTCAAACAGTGATCTGCTGGCCTCTGCCTCCCAAGAGCTAAGATTAAAGGTATGCACCACCACACCTGGCTTTGTTTTGTTTTTTTCAAGACATAGTTTCTCTGTGTAACCTCCATTGTCCTGGAACTTGCTCTATAGACTAGGTTGGCCTCAAACTCACAAAGATCTGCCTGCATCTGCCTCCCAAGTGCTGGGATTAAAGGTGTGCACTGCCACTGCCTGGCTCAAAGTCAGAATTTATAAAAGCAACAAATAGAGGTGTAATTCTCTGAACGTTCCAGAATACATTCCATTTCCTGGATTTTTCTACATTTTAGAGGCCATTTGCTTTTTTTTGGCCAGGCTATCTTCTCACCATCTCCAAAGCTAGTTTTATTTCACCTCCTTCTGACTAGGTTGAGCCCACCTGAATAATTTAGAAGTGATCTCCCCATCTTAAATTCTTCAATATAATGTCATCGGCCAATTGCCATTATCAACTCAAACAGGCAGGAGATTAGAGTAAGGACATCTTTAGTGGGCCAATATTCTATTCCAAGAATTTAATGCAATAAGCTCAAGAAACATGTACAGGAAAGGCTTGGTATTTCATAGTCTTCAGATGGGTAAGTAAATAATTAAAATATTGGCATATTATGAAAAGGAAGAAAGCCCAGATTTTCATGAAAATACAATCAGTTCAAATCTTATGCTGGAAATGCATTACCAATGATCAGAAGCAAAAACATGCAAGATTTGGTAAGTAGGGCATCACTGATAGTTTTCCAGAAAACAATGTCTATGAAGTTTGGTGGAGGTAACCAGATTTGTAAGTAATGGCTAAATGAGTGTACAGTTAAAAATGATATCAGACTTCTTCCTTTCAAAAGAAGCAATTTAATGGCAGCTGTTATGGTTAGTAGAAGTTGAAGAGATCATCCAGAATATAAAACAGTGTCATTTATTCTAATATTTATTTTCCTAAGAAGAATCTGTGTCAACATGTATGCCCTTTTTTCTTTAAGAACTAACATCTGAAATGTAACTGACTCAGTGGTATTGGAAGAAAGTAGAGCTGAGCAATAACATTGGTTTATGCCAGCTTAAAAGGTCACAGCCCTGTAAGAGCACCCTGTTGGCATATTAGCTGTTAACTCTAGTCCTGGTTCAACATAATGGATTTTTAAAGCCAATGCCTTGCCAAATTGATTTATGAGATGAATTGCTGCTGTAGCTGAGGTGACCATTTGAGTGCTGAGACTAAAGCTAAATGAACAAAGATTATGGGTACCATCTGCCAGCCTGGTTCTGCCTGCTGCTGTCTTGCCACCCTCACTCTTTTCTTTCATTCTACAACCTATAATTGTTGTGGAGAGAACGTGGGATGGGAGAATGGGAAACAAACACATGGTGCCAAAGAAGCCCTTTTTCAAATTCAATGTTAATGTATAAGTAAATACACCAAAAAGCCTGTTCTCAAGATAGTTAAAACAGTTGTCCCTCTGGTGCCCACATTTGACCATGTCCCCTTGATGGGGAGGCCTGGTGGCACTCAGAGGAAGGATAACAGGTCACCAAGAAGAGACTTGATACCCTATGAGCATATACAGGAGAGGAGGTCCCCCTCAGTCACAGTCATAGGGGAGGGGAGTAAGGGGAAAATGGGAGGGAGGGAGTAATGGGAGGATACAAGGGGTGGGCTAACAACTGAGATGTAATATGAATAAATTAATAAAATATTAAAAACAAAATAAAACAAAAAAACCAGTTGTCTCCTTGCCCCACACTAGTGACATTCAAAGGAGTTTATAGTTGGTAACACAGTTGTTCAGATAGGTGTTCCTAGGTATCTGCTGGATTACATGGAAAACTGGTGACCTTCTCTGTGATTCATTTCTTTCTCTTAGAAAATTGGGGTAATAATAGCTAAATTAAGCTCCATATATGAATTAATATGAGAGACACAATGAGAATAATTACAATGATTCAAGAAATGGCTGCCACCAGAACAAGAAGTGCTAAGTACACACATGAGCACTTTATATGTGTTCTGTCATTTACTCTTATAAATTCCCAGGGCATACATTAGTTTAATACTCCTTTCAAAAAGATCTGAGGCATACGGAAAGAAGTGCTAGGCTAGTGCACAGAAGAGCTGGATTCATGATAGGATGACAAGTGATGCATCATGATGAAGATGACGCTTATTTTTAAATAAAATGCCCATATCACTGAGCAAGCAAGTGCACATGAGTATAAAGATAATTACTTTGAGTCTTTTGATTAACTAGTTTTATTTTTAATAATATCCTTTTAATTGATGGGTACTTGACACTCTTTAGTCGCAGGGTCTATGGGTGGTTATTTTCTATATTCCTTTTGTAAAGTAAGATATTTCCTTTTGAAGTTTTTGACAAGTTGGTCAAAAACCTGTTTTTGTTCATCTATCAACAAAACAGTCTACAGCTTGAACATGGCATTTGTCATGGTAACAGACTTATAATCTGTAAAACACTATACTTCATGCATCTTTACCATGACTTCCTCTTGCATTTAGACTGAAGTATAATTATATACTCTAAAAATATAATTATATACTCTACTGTAGAAAATGAATAGTGGCTCAATGAGGATACTCATTTCTAGATAGGTAATACTAAAAGATGGTATAAACAGAGCCTCAGAAGACAGATAGAACACTAAACAAAAAATAAGTTCATAGTTTCACTTCTTACCAATTAGTTCTATTAAAAGGCAAAATTACAACAACTGAATTTACAGATCTCAATGATCTATAGTTTCAACTTTAGAACTGGGGAACACATCATTCCACAAAATACAATATGTTTCAATAGGTGGAGCAGATGGGAATGTTTTGATAGCCAAGAAAGGGCTGAATAAAGCAGAAATCAAAGTAAAAAGCAGATTAGTCATTTAAAACAACAGAAAGACATCACACACACACACACACACACACACACACACACACACACACTTACACTTGTTAGCATTAAGTGACTTCAAATTATCTCTTCTCTCTCCCTGTCTCTCCCTGTCTCTCTCTGTCTCTCTCTGTCTCTGTCTCTGTCTGTCTGTCTCTTCCCATCACTGTGTGGTGTGTGTCTGTATGGTGTGTCTGTGTGTTTGTGTATAGTGTGTGTGTGTGTGTGTGTGTGTGTGTGTGTGTGTGTGTGTGTGTCTGCATGTGTCTGACAGCCATCCCTAAAGAGGTTATGAGCAGCTTCTGGGCAAAGGTTGACAATGGTAGCCCATACAAGGGGCCATTTGGGTCTTCTTTCAATACCTATGTTCAGGACACCTATTCTCCTACCCAACTAGTTGCTCAACTGCCTGCTTTGCTCCCTCCCAATGATAGCCCCTGAGAAAGGTGAGAAGCAGGCCCCAGCATAAGATTGGTCCTCCCTTCTCAGCCAAGTGGGAGGGACAGCGAAGGCTCTTCTTTTAGCCTAAGAGACCCAGAGGAGTCAGATGCTTGAGGGCAAGTAAGGGTATCCAGCAGAGATTATGAGCCAATCTATCTGCATTAAAAGAACTCCCCAGCCTCAGTTTTGTGCAGGGACGAATCTCACAAGAATTTCAGAACCAAGCAGGCTTGGTTAGGGTCCTGCACCACCACTTCCCAAACACTGAAGTGTACAGTGTTCTCTTGGCTAAGGACTGCAAGGCACAGACTAGGAAGGCAGAGGCTATCTTGCAGGCTAGAAGTGGCTGTGAAGCTGTTCCACCTCTGTTTTCAGCCTCAGTGTAGTGTGTGTGTGTGTGTGTGTGTGTGTGTGTGTGTGTGTTGTGATGTGTACTGCGTGTGTGCATACATGTACACTCTTGCATAAGCATGCATGTTGGAATTAGGGAGAGGAAAGAACATGAGACTGAGAAGAGATGAGGAAGAGGGCTATGATCATGATATAAACAATACTAAAAGAATTTTATAAAGCAGATCTTATCGAAAAACAAAGCAAAACAAAACTACATACCTGTACTGTCCTTCAGCATACAGCGGTGTGTGGCCTGGGTCCCACCTCCAGCTGGCTGGTCTAGGAGCTGCTTGATTCTCCATGATAACAAAGGGACCTGGAGGTCAAAGGTGCTAAGGTCCTGGAGGTCAAAGGTCCTGTTTCTTACTCAGGGAAGGCTAGAGTGCTTTAAGATAAGCCTAGTGGCCTGGGGCACTAAGCCAGGTTCCAGGTCTCTCCAGAGGAGGTAAAAAATGAGTTTTCCTGGGAGTGTTAAAGTTTCGATCTTTTAGAATGAGATGGCAGTTTTGAGAAGGCAGTGGAGACTCGAGAGCTCCAAAAATCCAATGTTGATACCAAAAGCTCTTTGTTTCAGCTGCTGTGCTAGGCACAGCAGAGGAAGCAGTTAGATATCTGAGACCTGCTGGCAGGCAGGTCCAGTGAGGCACAGGCTGGGCAGTGCTTTACCCCGGTAAATTTACCCTGGGTCAGCACTGAGCTAGTGGCAGTGGTAGAACAGGTCCTAGTGGCTGCAAAGGTAGTTCTGCCATTGCTGCCTGGCCACCAGGTGTCCATCAGTGGTTCCCTCCCTCAGAATAAATGGAGGCTCAGATGGTCATAGTGGAGGAATGGCGAACAAGACAGTGAGTACAGAGCATGTCAGCCAGCCTTTATTTATAAACCTTGGTCAGTGGGGAGGGGTTTTGGGAGTGAATGTGTCTGATTCACTAGGGATAATGATGCCAGGATACTTAATCTACATACAGTAGTACAGTGCCTCATAGTCAGTAACAAGGGGCCCTATCACAAGAAGTAGAAAACAGTACTTAATTATCCTATGTGTGAAGGGATGACTTCTAGATAAAATTAAAGGTCATTTGCTGGAAGCTAAGATCTCCTCAGCATAGAGTAGGGTACTTCCAGGCATTCCTTGTGCTTGTTGAAGAAGTTCCTTATTAGGAAATGGTCTAGCCTGTAATTTTCCTTGAGAGCTATGTTGACACTCCTTACAAAATCTGGGATTACAAGATCAGATGGAGTGAGAACCCTGCTGAGAGAAGGGAGTCCACCAACGTAGACAAATGACTATCCAGAGAAGTCAGACTTCAACCTTATTCAGCAGAGTCCACTACTCCTATACATATATTTTAAAAAATTGTATTTACATTTGAATATATCTGCTGATACACAGGTCTGGCTGGCTGTACTAGACATTGTCCTAAGTCTGAGTGAGGCACATTAAATACTTTAATCTAACCCTGTCCTCCCTCCCAAATAAACTGGATCATTCAATCTGCTCAGATTTGACTGAGGAGATCGGCTGAGCCTGAGCCAAAATGTGTGGCCCATCAATATGTGTGTACTTCTAAGAGCCAAGGAAAACAAAAGCAGGTGAGAAGAAACAAGCTAACAATCATCATCTTGACTTGCAAGGCCAGAAGCACCAATGGTGCTTGAATCTCATCCTACATTAAGTTGGAATCAACAGGGGAGTTAATAGAAGCATCACTGTGTAGGATAATATCTAAGCTTATTTGGTTAGTATTTATATATTAACTGAATTTTTAGAAAAGTTGTTGATTTATAAAAGCTGTTATAGCTCCAGAATCCAATCTGCTTAGAGTACTCTGAATCTGGATATGGCCTTCTGCCTTGCTTTTATGATTTTTCCAGATATAATCTGTAATACATGCCAGGCAATTATTTTTAAATTGTGCTCTCTTAAAAACATTCTGGAGAATGGTGTCTCTGTTAATATTTACTATGTGCTTACTGGTGTTTATTTACATGTTTTTCTGATCATGTTTTCTTGTGAGGTGAACGTGATAACCACTACACGATGGAAACAATACTGATCATGTTTTCTTGATCAGGTTTTTCTGAACTCAAACAACCTTCCTTAGATCATTACTTTCTTCATTACATTCATGCATAAAAGTAAACTGAAACTGAAATAAAGTTGTCTACAACATTAGACTGAAATCTGCCTATTTTTTCAGGTCCTGGTGTCCTAGGTCTTAAAAACACAGATCTGCATAGGAAAGCAGAGGTCAACATATGTTTTAGTCCATTTTCTATTGCTATAATACAATAGTGAAAATTGAACAGTTGCCAAGAAAAGAGGCTATCTAGTTCATAGTTATGGTGACCATGATAAGCAGTAGAAATCAGCTACATTTGATGAGAGCCTCATATTGCTTCAACTAATGGACCAAAGAGGTAAGGGCATAGGCACACGCAAAAGAAAAGAATGCAGATTTTGCATTCGATTTAAACAATTATACTGTCACTAATTAGATCCCACTAGCAGGGATGTCCAATGTTCTGAAATTGCTGTATGACATTCTATCAGTAAATAGGTTTGTTGGCCTGCATTTGTAACTACCGTTAGATGTATGTGTCTTATGGGCCACAGGTTAGATATTCCAAAAATAAAATTATCCATTTAGGGGCTCTAAACCTATAATGAAACGTCTCTCAGTGTACCCTACCTCATAGCACAAACTGACAGGGATAAAGTTTTTGAGACATAACCTTTCAGGGTACATATTCAAACCTGCAGTAAATGAAGACAGAAAGATGCTTCGTATTCACATCTCATTGTACCACATATCCTCAAACATGTACATGGGTACAGACTTTACATTTTTTAGCCAAGGATAACATTTGATTTACAACACATTATCACCAGTAAATAACGTAGTCACCTGACACGCAGATCCAAGAATTATGACCTCTTTGCATGATTCTCATTTTTAAACCTAATATGACTCCTCTAAGGAAGAGGAGTCTAGTCACACAACCTTTCAAACGAGAAACAAGAAAGCGATTATTCCTTGTAAAACAATCAAACTACACGCCAGAGAATGTGGACACAGGAATGTATACTCAGAAGCATTTCTGACTCTGCTGTTAAGTACAGGTTTTGACAGGGCTCATTTCCTGTGCTAGTTAAAGAGAATTAAAAACAGGGAAACTATTGAGCTCATGGGCAGCATCAGGGCAATTCTAGGCACAGCAGACAGAATTAAGCAATGAAGAAAGACTTTTATTTGACATGAGTAAACAGATACACAGGGGACACACAGGAAAAAAAATCTGCTTCGCAGAGCAGAAGGACACAGGAAGCCAAATTCTGGCCTCTCCTGGAGTTGTAAGGATCTTTGAGAGTTTTTTTCTTCCTGATTTAGTTTGAACAAAGACAGGGAAGCTGATAGGCCTACAGCTTTGAATAAACATATCCTCCTGGTCCTGGCCTTGAACTTGTTGGACCAGACCTCTGTTTCAAGCTGCCTTTGTCTCCAATGCCTGAAAAAGAAGCCAGAAGTTTGTGGTCCGTCTCTCTATTGTGGTCCTAGATGCCTATTAGGAATGCAACTCCTAGGCCCTCAAATCTTTTCTCACAGCTGAAAAACACTTTTGAAACAGTGAAGACCCCACATTTATGGGACGTGCTGACCAGTGAGGATGGTGTCACAGAGCCTAGAGTAGAGTGAAATGCATTGCAGCAGCAGGTAGTGATTATCCACAAAAGATAAGGAAGAGAAGAAAGGGTCAAATATTACTCAAATACATCTGTGTTGGCTGGCGGAATTTTTCTCGTGATACTGTCTCCTACTGTGACAGAAGAGCTTAAGCACAGGGACATGGTGTCAGGAAGGAAAAAAAAATGAAGGCTTTAGTCCTTGCTGCTTTGAATGTCCAACTGTGAAGAACCACGGAATCAGAAATAACTACAATGGATGGCAATGTGGGAGGCTTTAGGGGACACACTTAAACCACAACACTGCAGTAAATAGGTGAAGATATAGGCTCTATTATCCCATCTTTCTGTTCCCCACAGCTACAGATTATAAGACTATAAGAACCTGGTAACTATAGTACGTGGAGTGGAGTAATGCTGAGTTGCCAGTAGGCAGGACTGTGTGTGCAAGAAGCAGGAGAAATCACATATCCAGGCTGTGCTGTGGGAGAGGATAGCAGGGTGATACAGATGAGCGCACAGATCCCAGTGACAGTGACAGACAGAGAGAACATCTGCTGAGGGGACGCAGCTTTACAGGGCTGCAAGAGCTGAGCCTGAGTTTGCAAAACAGGCAAAGAACTTGGGTAAACACAAATTCCAACAAGTAACTGCAGCTATTTATGGGATCTTTTGTTCAGGCAAATTCTAAAGACAGTAACAGTGATATGACATTATAGGAACATGGGAGCTACATTCAGGCTGGGAGACAAGCGTCGTGGAAATGGTGAGATCTCGAGGAGACACTAAACCTACAAAGCCATCATTTGGCTAAAAATAAGCTAAGGATAATTCACTTTGATTGGCCAGAAGACTAGGCTTCTGAAATAATTCAAATTAATGTGCCCAAGCCCCTGAAGGGGGATCCATGACAGACACATCCTTATCTTTCTGTGTGAACTCAAAAGTCTGCAGGCAGTATCTCTTCTGCCTAGAGCAGCTAGGGACTCCATTTCTTTTCATTTCTACTAATGAAAACAAATAGGGACAGACAGTCCTAGGAAAAAGAGATACTCTCTGGATCCTATAAAGGATCTAAACCTGCTCTTCTTGAGGGCTGTGATGGGCAAGCCCATTAGAATAGAACCTTTAAGTAATGGGGAGAAATGCCAAGAGCGTTCAGAGGAAGCACACCGTTTCAGAGCTGCTTCAGGGTATTTTTGTAGTAGCCATTCTTTTCTCCCCATTCCATGCCATGTGCAGAAAAAAAAGAGAGGAGACATCAATTTCTGTGTTCATTTGCACAATTTATCTAGTTATTGTTGAAATTCTTCTAAAAATGAAAAATCACTGAAAGGTGATAGAGTTTGAACAGAAATAAAAGACCGCTATAAGTGTTCTGTATTCATTCCATGGGAAATCTACTTTAAAGTCACTATTCAGCCATTCACATTTATTTGTTTTTTGAGTGGTAGAATGAGACAGACTCTCACTTGGTAATTCGTGCTGGTCTGAAACTCACTATGTAGCCCACTCTGTCCTTAAACTGAGCATGATCCTCCTGACTCAGCCTTCCAAGTTCTGGGATTCCACTGGGCCTGGCTTCAATTTTCAAATATAGTGAACCACCATCCATACTCATTTTGTTTTTTTTTTTAATTCTGTATTTATTCTCCCTGTTTCTTAGTAGTTTTAAAGTTAATGGTTGAATTCTTGCATTCTAAATAAACGGAATGGAGAATATCTTTAGGATTGCACAGGAGAGTTGCAAGCAATAGAATCTACTTTGGTTGTCCTGACTGGAAAGTAAAGTTATAGGTATTAGGCAAGTCAAAAAATCCTTTCCCATATGAACGTCAAGACCGTATTCTACTTCCTAAAGAAAAACTACTTACATTGTCCCTATGCCAAGCCAAACACTAAAAGCTAAGAATTTGATCCTACCACACATTAAGACTGCTACCAGCCAAATACGCTATTTTTGCATCAATAAACTAACCTTGGAAATATCACAAAGCCCCATTTCTAGGCAAAGAGATACAGAAAGTTATGGTTACCAACAGGGGAGAATCACTGACAGGTTATCAAATCCCAAATGGACAGTGCTAAACATCTAAACAGATGCACATATGAGTAACACTAAAATAATCCAGTAGTGTGTGTGTGTGTGTGTGTGTGTGTGTGTAGTGTAGTGTAGTGTATAATTCAGCTATTCTCAACAAGTGTGTCTTGATTCCCACCCCAAAAGAGCATCAGAAAACATTATGATTCATAACAGTAACACGGTTACAGTTATGAAATAGCAAGGAAAATAATTTTATGGTTGTCGGGGTCACCACATGAGGATTAAGGGTCACAGCATTAGAAAAGGTGAGAACCACTAAATAATTAAAGAATCACACATTTTAGAAAAAAAATATAGG
This sequence comes from Acomys minous, assembly GCF_964271855.1. Taxonomy (NCBI): domain Eukaryota; kingdom Metazoa; phylum Chordata; class Mammalia; order Rodentia; family Muridae; genus Acomys; species Acomys minous. The sequence goes on along the minus strand of NC_140488.1, from coordinate 113,992,902 downwards.
AGTGAGGAGAGGACATGGAGGCATTGGAGGGGGGAGAAAGAAGGGTGGAAATGATGTAAAAACAGTACTCACATATGAATTTAAAAACAATTAAAATATAATTTAACCTTCGGCCAATAAGATGTTTCAGCAAATAAAGAACTTTTCATGAAATACTGATAATCCAAGTTTGATTCCTGGATCATGTGTCATTTTGTTCTGTTGATAGTGTCTTAAATTTCTAAAAAAAATCTTTAATCTTTAATGTTCTGTATTGATTACCTTTTAAAAAACTGATTATTTTACAAAGTACCATGATAAAGTCTGGGGAGATGCCTCTGTTCATAAAGTGCATGCTACCTAAACACCAGGGTCTCCATTCAATCCCAGAAACCCATGGAAAAATCTATGCCAGGTGGTGCATGCGTGGAATTCCAACACAGGGGAAGCAAATGCAGGTGAATCTCTGAGGTTTACTGAAAAATCAACCTAGCACACTCAGTGAACCCGAGGCCAGTAAGAAAGAGTGTCTTAACCTAAGTCAAAATAGACCTCTGAGAGGATATGAGGAGGAAACATAGCTGAGACTCCTAATATCAGGGGCCATGAAAATTGAAGAGGACATCCTCTATCTAGTCAAGACTCCTAGTGGATGAAGGGGAACACCAACCAACCCACAAAAACATTGATCCAAAATGTACTCTGCCTACAAGATGTGCAGGGATAAAGATAGAGCAGAGATTGAGGCAATGTTCAACCGATGTCTGGCCCAACTCAAGACCCACCACACAGAAGAGAGCCAACCACTGAGACTATTAGTGATACTCTTCTATGCTTGCAGACGGGAGCCTAACAGAGTTGTCCTCTGAGATGCTCCACTGAGAAGTGGTTCGAAACAGATGCTGAGACTCACAGCCAAAGATTGGATGAAGCATAGGGTATCTAGTGGATAAGTGAAGGAAAGGATAAAAGGACCAAGAGGTGCTAAGAGATCCACAAGAAGACCAACAGAACCAAATAACCAGGGCCCACAGGGCCCTGTGGACAATGCATACATTAGACCTAGGTTCTCTATGTATATATAATAGATAGGCATCTCAGGTTTCATGTGGGTTCACTAGTAAGGGTAGCAGGGGCTGTCTTTGACATGGACTGTGTTGGCTGTTTTTTGATAACTTCCGCCGATGGGACTGTCTTCCCACGCCACAGGGGAAGGGGAATTAACTCAGTCCTGATGTGACTTGCAGATTTGGGCCAAGGGGTCCAGCTCAAACTAAGGCACCAGCCAAGGACAATACAGGCCGTAAAAATTTAAACCCCTACCCAGATCTAGCCAATGGTCAGAACATTCTCCACAGTAGAGTGGAGAGTTGGATATGACTTTCTCACGTACTCTGGTGCCTCATATTTGACCATTTTCCCTGGAGGGGGAGACCTGGTGGCACTCAGAGGAAGGACAGCAGGTTACCAAGAAGAGACTTGATACCCTATGAGCATATACAGGGGGAGGTAATCCCCCTCAGGAACAGTCATAGGGGAGGGGAATAAGGGGAAAATGGGAGGGAGGGAAGAATGGGAGGATACAAGGGAAGAGATAACCATTGAGATGTAACAAGAATAAATTAATAAAGGAAAAAATAAAAAAATTAAAAATAAATAAATAAATAAATAAAAAAGAGCTGAAATGGGTGGATAATGGGGCTCCCTTTTGTGTGGAATAGGGGAGGGTGGAGGTAGGGGCCTACTCCCAGGATGTAAAGTGAATAAATAAATTTTAGTAAAAAGAAATAGTGTCTCGAAAAACTAAGTGTTTACTGACGAACAACACCTTAGGTTGTACTCTGACCTCAACAAATATACACTCGAGCGCGCACACACACACACACACACACACACACATACACACACACACACACACGCACACACACACACACACTTACACATCATGATAAAAAGTATGTTTTTCAGTTAATACACACTAAAAATCTGATATTTACATCACAGTCTTGACAGTACTGGAGAGTCACCCTAGGGCAGTACATATTGTAAATAAGTGCTCTACCACTGATGAACAGTCTTAGACTTTTCTAAATTTTTTTTTGCAACAATTGCCAGCTTATCCTTGAAGTTGTGAGGTACCCTGGCAGTTCTTTAATTTGTAATCCTCCTGTCTCCGCTTCCCTAGTATCTGGGACATCAAACATTGCACCACCAGGCCCAGGGAATAAAAGCTGCCTTTAGAACACCAAATGCCTTTTCTGTCTTGAATAAGAACTGTTTCCTGCACCCACATATTTTCCAGCACCATCCTCACAGAACCTAGGCCTAAACATCTCAGCTACAACTTTATATCTCTCCCAGTCTGTATTTACTGGAAGAACTTATGCATCCAAAAGGAGCATCTGTTTCAGAAACAGACCCATACTAAAGCAATGACACAATAGCAAACTGAATCCCATAAAAGGGAAAATTTATTCCACACCCACTGAGCACATTTACAATATGCTGGGCACTGAATAGCAGGCAAGGGATGGAGAAATAAATAATAGACTGTTACTGCTCTCCAGAGTGCTAGGGATGTATCTAGTGAGGGAGACAGAAGCATGCAACCTTATGTAAGTATGTGATGCTCTTGTACGAGTTTGTGTGGATACAGGGACAATATGTGAGGTCCTATTTTGCATTTTGTGGAAGCATCCTATATGTCTGACTAGGTTTTCCTTTAAAATTATTTGCATACACAAAGAAAATATTCTGAATTGTTTTTTAAATGTTGCATTAGATAAAGAGTTCACGGGCGCTCATTGTGTTAGCCTAGGAGACTTTTCTAGAGGCCTATAAATATATTGATATATTGATATATAGACTTAGAATAGAATGAAAAGCATCTTGGGAAATTGCAATTTCATCAGTCACCTGTAACTTCCTAGTACGAGTTCTATAATCTGGTTTAGAGGCAAGGTATGTGTATGTATGAGAGTTTAACTCTATTAAATATTTCAAACATTCTTGCTGTGCGAGCTGCTATCATCTCACATGCAGAGGAAATACCCAGCTGCATGCTTACTCTGCATTTAATTCTACCAACAAGAACAATAGAATTCTTTTCTAAGATCATTTTCAGCTTTATTTACATGTGTTTATGTGGAGTCATGTGCCATGTATATATGAGTACTCATGGAGGACAGAGGAGGATGTTAAATATCACTAAGGTGGAGGTACAGGCAGTTGTGAGCCACCCATCCTGGATGCTAAGAACCAAACTCCAGTTCTCTAAAGAGCAGAGCTTTTAAAGAACAGTGTGAACTCTTAACCACCAAGCCATTTCTCCAGACTGAAAGATAACAGCGTTCTTAAAAATGGATGTGGCAGGAATTCGAGAAGTAAGTGATGTTCTAGAGTTTCTAAAATGCAATTTATCCAATAAAAATAATAGTACACTTGGGGCTGGAGTGATGAATCAGTGGGTAAGAACATCTGATGCTCTTGTAGGAGATCCAGGTTTGATTCCCACGTGACAGCTCATAACCATCTGTAACTCCAATTCCAAGAAATCTGGTGACCTCTTCTGCCCCTGAGGGCACAATACACACAGGAGGTGCATATACACACATGCATGTGAAACATCCATACACATATAATAAAATAAAAGCAAAATTATATATAGTTAAAAGTAAGGTACCCTAGAATCCTATTCCCTTGTGTGTGAGTGAGTGTGTGTTTATGTGTTGCCATGGACACAGCATTGTGTATGTGTGTGCATCTGCACGTGTATGTGCTCGAGTGTGTGTGTTTATGTGTTGTCATGCATATTGCATTGTGTATGTGTGTGCATCTGTATGTGTGTATGTGTATGTATCTGCATGTGTGCGTGCGTGTGCATGGGTGTGTGTGTGTGTGTGTGTGTAAATGAAAAGAGTGGGCTAGTTCTTTCCTTTTATCTTGATTTTTGAGGCAAGGTTTCTCATTATTTCTGCTGTTCTCGTACACACTGCAGGGCAGCCATTCTATGTCTTGTATCTCACTTTAAGAATGTTAGGATTACAGATGTGTATTCCACGACATCTAGATCTTTCTTAATATCAAAACCAGGCAGGCAAACTTGCTTTGGAATTACTTTAACCCACTGAGCCATCTCTGAAGCCCCCTAGTTATATTCTTTAAAAGGAAGCTAGAATGCAGTTCTTATCTCACAAATTTATAAAAGATGTTCAAAAATATGAGCACCTCTACAAATTCTAAGAATGTAGCATGAAATTAGAATGGGGTTTGAAAGTGGGGTGGGGGGGACTCTAAAGAAAGTGCTGTGACTACAAAGGGGTGCTCTGAAGCACCTAAAAGATAAAAAAGGCAAACGTGAGAGCCTGCTGCTAATTTGTTTCATTTTTACATCGCTTAATGCCTAATACACAACACTGAAAGATTTGGCTGAGGCGTACATAGAAAATTCAAAAGACACGTGCACAATCACCACAAGTCAGTGATATGATTGACAGAAAGACACCAACAGACATTGTTATTATATAAAGGTCAAAAGTCTCTACAATTAACAAACACACAGAGAGATGACAAGGACACCTGTAGAAAGCACAGTCAGTCCAGCATGCTCCCCACGGGAAGCAGAATAATTTCTATGTCTTACCAGTCTTCATGGATACACAGAACTGAGGAGACCTAGCATGAGAAGCCTGCTTGGCCTAAGTTTTCACTCTCCTGACCTCCTACTGATTCATTTTTAAGGCTGTGACTACTTTCAGATATGAAGGATTATGGAAAAGTACCAATATATATTTGAGTGTTCACAGCAAAAACCAAGAAGACAATAGTCAGTTTCCCAAGTCAATTCCATAGAAGACTCAGGTCTTAGGTTTGTTTGAGTGGTATTCTTTACTATATAAACTTACCTAACAGTTAATGGGTGTGTGTGAGTGTGTGTGTGTGTGTGTGTGTGTGTGTGTGTGTGTGTGTGTGTGTGCAGAAAAGGAATAGTTTATCTTTTTTAAGTCATATTTTAAATGTTTATTTAATGAATATATATTAGTGCTTACCTGAACATGTGCACATGTGCATGTGTACCATGTGTGTGCCTGGTGCCTGTAGAGGTCAGAAGAGGGCACTGGATTCCCTCACACAGGAGCTGCAGATGGCTAAAAGTCAATATGTGAGTGCCATCTGAACCATTCAGACATTTCTCCACCAGCCCCACCTTATTTCTTTGAGACAGTGTCTCTCACTGAATCTGAAGCTAGGCTTACATAAGGAAAACTTTGTGTATTTATCCCAAGGTGCTTGGGTTACAGGTACACTTGTGGCTGTGCCTGAATTTTTACATTGGTGATAAATTCTCATATTTGTGTAAGTGTTCTTATTTACTAGCCATCACCCTAGCCCAAAATTTAGTTTATTACCGCAAAATTGGGACATTTATAAGCATACATGATTATATGACACTTTAAGCAGACTGTAAGTATATCTTAAACCATCTGACCAGATGACAGACTTTCAAAACTCAGTAATGAGTTAATTGTAGGTTTTTTTTTTCAGTTGAACAGTAGTTTTCAAACTTTTTATTGGTTCTTTGTGAATTTCACATCATGCACCCCAATCTCACTCATTGCCCGCTCCTTTCATACCTACCCCTCTAGCCTTGCAACCTCCCTCATAACAGAGGAAAAAAATCTTGTAGAAGCTGTAGTGTGACACAGTATGTCCCACAGTATACCATACCCTTTTCCCACACTTCTTTGCTTGCAAATGTTCATTGCAATGACTTGGTCTAGTTTGAGGCATCTGGCTTCTGCTACACTACCAATACTGGAACCTCACTGGGACTCCTCTAGGATATCCTGTCTTGCCCTGTGTCATGGAGATCCTGTAGTTTTGGAGCTGCAGGACCAGCCCCTTTGTGGACTCCAGTGGCTTACTGATGGGCTAAAAGTTTGGCTGGGCCAATTCAAAGCCCTGGATCTGGCCTTGAAAAGTATCTGAGCTGGTCAGCCACAGGCTCTCACACCCTTGGTGCAGGCTCACCAACAACACACTAAGCCAGGGACAGTTCTACCTTGCTGCCCAGGAGAGGTGCCAGGCTTGCTCTTCCAAGTGTCCCAGCTGGTGAGGGGCATGACCAGTTCTCCTACTCTCATAGATGGTGAGGGACAAGGCAAGGGAGGAGGATGTCTCTCCCTTCCTTGTGCCCCTTCCCAGCAGACAAGAGGCAGGGCCAACTCTCCTGGGCTCATGCCCTGCTCCCTGCTGGCTCACCTGCAACCTCCACATCTAGGGCCAGCTCTAAGATGTTGCCCAGGCAACATGCAGGATCTGCTTTCCTGAGTGCTTTAGAAAGTGGGGGCAGGGATGGCTCTCCTGGTCTCATGACTCCAGCGCCAGCTCTCCCACCTGCCATAGGTGGCAAGGGGCCAGGGTGGAGGAGAGCATCTCTACCTTGTCACACACTGCTACACAACAGACATGAGGAAGAGCCAGTTCTGTGCGCATACCCTCTGGGCTAGCTTACTGCCACTATTTGCATCAGGGTCAGCTCTACTGTGCTGCTCAGGTGAGGTACAGGGCCTGCTCTCCCAAGAGCCACAGAATGTGGCAGGCAGGGACAACTCTCCTGCTCTCATGATCCCAGGGCCAGGTCTCCCACCTGATGAAGGTAGTGAGGGATAAAGGAGGAGGAGAGTATCTCTTTGTTGTCCAAATCACTACGGGGAAAGGAGGGGTAGGGCCAGCTCTCCCATGCTCCTATTCTCAAGGCCAGTCAACAGCAACTTGCACAATGTGCAGTGCGGGGGTTTCTCTTTCCCAAGTACTGATGCTGGCTAAGGGTGGGGTCAGCCCTTTTGCTCTCATGCCTGTAAGGCCTGCTGTCTTATGAAGGCCAGGTAAAGGGTTGGGCCAGTCTTGTATAGCCCAAAGGCATCAACATGTCTCAGGGTGGCAACCCAGACTAGGGACATCAACCTGGTCTTTGATCATAACAGATCCATATTGCTGTAGGGCTACAGACCCAGACGTGTACCCCAGTGGCAGCACATGCCAGAACCCTGTCATGGTCCCAGATGGCATCACTGACTACTCACATCAGTCAGTTCCTCAATACCCTCAGGTCTTCAGTTCTGCCTCTCTTCACTGTGCCTACATCCTTCTGTTTCTCACTCTTTTCCATTTCTCCATCACTTACTTGCTCCTTTTAGTGGTGCTCAGGGTCTCTGAGTGTCTGGGGTCGTCTTAGGAATGGTCTCAGGAGTGCTATGCCCCTGTCGCTCCTTTATTATGGTGCCTGGCAGGGATCATCTAGAGCATGGCCTGCTCTCGCTGGCCCCCAGCCGCCCGCACCCGCACTCCCACTGCCCCGTGGTACTCTACTCATGTTTATCTCAGGCTAGCACCTTGTTTGGACCACATGGCTCAGGTCTGGTGGTCCTCTCAGCCTCGCTTCTCACCCAGCCCACAGGAGTGGCCATCTGTCTTAGGCTCACTCCTGTCCTGGGCTCATGGTCCCAAGTGGGGTTCTACTAATCTCTGGCCTGCATTCCATCCTGCATGCCCATCAGGGCCTGCCTGGTGCCAGACTGGTGGTTTTCTCAGGCTAGCTCCCTGTCCAGGCCCCCTGAAGCTGGACTGAGTGATATCAGGCTAACTTTTGTCAGGGAATGTTAGGCTACTGATGAATCATTCAGATATTCACAAGTCAGAACCCAGAGACATAGTCTCTCTCCTCTCTGCCACCTACTGATGAGAAGTCACATCTGCAACACCTCTATGGGCAGGAAACAATATTTGTAATCCTCTTTTTTAGTGAGAAACTGACTCACCTTGGTTTGACTTTTTCCTGTGGCATATTATATTACATTTCTTTTTTAGCTCTAGCCTAGTATTGGAGCTTTATTTAATGCTCCAATTAACTATAGGAATTATTGCTATCTTATCTAGGCACAAACAGTCTCTATTAGGACTAGCAGCCATCAATCCTCAACAATACCAGTTATGTGTTGGTAGTCACAATTGGGTAGCAACAATATGGTCATCTAATGAATAGAAGCCAGCGACCTTGTCCCTTGTCCTCAGGTCATCCCCACAGGTGGAAAAATAAACACTCTCCAGGTCAAATATCTGTGGTTTATAAATTATCTTTTCTTTTGGATTAATTTTGTTCTTTGAAAGCTTCATAGAAGTATGTAGGGTAACTCTGTGCCCTAACCTCACTTTCTTCTCTCCTCTCATCTCTATCAATCTATCCACTCTTCCTTAACAGTCCCTTTACTAGATTCATGAATCATTCTAAATATTTTCGTCGGATATCCATGGACAAACGCCACTCTCAGCCTTAATAATAGAGTTTTCTCCTTCATGTGAACAGTGGAATACTGGTTAGATTTGCTGTTTTGTTTTCTTTTAAAGCAACTTGACACAGTTAGAGTCACCATCAAAGAAGAGAGAATCTCAGCTGAGAAAATTTCTCCATCAGATTCTCACATAGGCAAATCTGTAGGGCACTTCTTGATCAATGGTGGATGGGGAAAGGCCCAGCCCACTGTGGGCAATGCCACTCCTGGAAGGGTGGTCTAGGTTGCTATAAGTAAGCAAGCCATAGGAGAAAAACCAATAAGTAGCATTCCTCTATGATCTTTACTTCTATCTCTGTCTCCAGAATCCTGCCTTGAGTTCCTGCCTGAGATCCCTTCATTGTGAACTATAACTTGTAAGCTGAAATAAACCCCTTTCTCTTTCAGGTGCTTTTGGTCTTAGTTATCACAGCAAAGGAAAAAAAAATAGGACAAATGGTAAAAGAAGAGACTCGTGGCTAAACAGTGCTGAGAAGTAAGATTAAAAAAATTCAAATAAACAACAACTTCTACATTTATGATAAGCTCTTGTATCCTTGCGTGCTCTACCAGTAGGCAATACCTTAAAATGGCCTCTGTAACATTCCAGGCTTTTGCCACTCAAGTCCTTCCAGGAAACTGGAAATTGTACTGGTTTGCAGTTCTCTTGTCTTCTGGACTCATCCCTTAAAGAATGAGAAATGTCCTCTGTAAGCGTTATCTAAGGGATAGCCATGACATTTTTCTTGTCACTTTTTTAAGTGGCGCCAGTCTCCAAGTTGGTGATGCTTGACCCCATGGTCTCTGGCTCATTTATCTCTGGCAAGGGATAGGGGAGAGCTCAGCTACAGTTTGTCCTCACAGCATGTACTTATTTAAGTATGGGCTGCTTGTTCCCCCATACTCAAGCTTCCTTTGCCAGTGGGGGATAGGGAAGAAAAATTGTTTCCCTTGACCTGAAGAGCTCCAGTTGGACCCAAAAAGAGACTAGGACACCTCACCCCAGCCTGTCCCCAGTATCCCACAATGAAGTTGCTCCTCTGTCCACTCCTTTTTTGGACCATGTTGTGCACTGAATGTCCAGATCCTATCCAGATGCATATATTGAAGGGCTAACCCCTGTGTGACTGTATTGCAAAATAGGACCATTATAGAAGTAATTAAGTTTAAATGAGTCATAAGGGAAGAACCCAAATTGGCTAGTACTAGTCTTTATAAGAAGTTCAACCAAAGGGCTCACTTTCTCTCCCTAGGTTCACTCAAGGAAAGGCCGTTAGAGGACATGGGGAGAAGGCAGCAGTATACAAGCCAGGAAAAAAGGTACAATGTACATTATCCTGGTAAATTTCCAAAATGCTCTTTGATCACACCGGTAATTTGGATCTGGAATCAGGACTGCCTTCTCCTCATTACAGATCCAAAGACGTTTGCTTCAGAGTCTCCTCCAAGGCCCCTTGTCTGGAGAAGGGCTTGTCCTCCTGACTCTAGACAAGGAGGAAAGCAGTCTAAAAGGACCAACATTGTTTCTTTTTTTTATTAATTTATTCTTGTTACATCTCAATGGTTATCCCACCCCTTGTATCCTCCCATTCTTCCCTCCCTCCCATTTTCCCCTTATTCCCCTCCCCTATGACTATTCCTGAGGGGGATTACCTCCCCCTGTATATGCTCATAGGGTATCAAGTCTCTTCTTGGTAACCTGCTGTCCTTCCTCTGAGTGCCACCAGGTCTCCCCCTCCAGGGGACATGGTCAAATTTGAGGCACCAGAGTATGTGAGAAAGTCATATCCCACTCAAGAGAAGCATGGGAGAATAGCAAAGTAGAAGGATCCAGAGGTTCCTAGAAACCTACAGGAAGAGCATTATGATGGGCAGATTTAGGTCCAGGGGTCCTGCTCAAACTAAGGCACCAGCCAAGGACAATACAGGCGGTAAACTTTAAACCCCTACCCAGATCTAGCCAATGGGCAGAACATTCTCCCAACATTATTTCTTAGAAGGTGAACCAGGGGTTAGTGCTGTCTACCAGGGTATGATAAGGTCTATAATGTATTTGTGGTGAGAGTAGAGAGATGGCTCAGCAGTAAAGAGCACTGGCTTCTGTTGCAGAGAACTCAGTTCTAATTCCCAGGACCCACATATCAGCTCGCAGTCATCTGTCACTCTAGTTTCAGCAAAGCCAACATTCTCTTTCTGCTTCAATGGGCAACAGGCAAACAGGGTGTACAGGCATTCATTTAGGCAAAACATCCACACACGAAGTGGGAGAGACCAGGTGGAATCTCAAGCCCATGGAAACTCATCATGAAGAGAAGGTCAATTGGGACCTGTACTTGACTGCCTCAGTTTCCTCAGTTGGGTTCTGCTGGATGTTTCTAAGTCCTAATTTGATGATATTGCTTTCCAGCTGTCACTTGTTCTTTTCCTTGGAAGCGTCACCTGAAGGGACACTGTACTCTGCTTAGGTCTCTGTCAGAAAGTCTAGCCAAAGGCTGTGGCTGCAATGGGGCTCCTCTAGTTCTGATGGGTATCTTGAACACTCAATTTGATGCTATTTATTACTTACCTACCTACTGCTTGCAATTTATGCTTTCACATTGAGTTTCTATACATGTAATATACAGTCTCATTAAAAAACAACACTGTAACCATTATAGATCATTCCCAGGACTACCCAGAATAACCCTCCCCCCAGGAGAAACACAAATAGTGAGATCTTTGATCCTGCACTTTTAGCCTCCAGAACCATGAGGTGGTGAAGAACAAATCTGAGCCTTTAACCAGTACATGTATAGTATTTAGTCCCAGCATCCTGGCAGTCTGAAATAATCTCCCTACACGAGTACCTGATTGTCTAGATGTTACTTTGATAGTCATTTTTCTGACTAGTATTCTTTTAATCTTTTAAGCCTTTATTACCCTGTACCACTTAAAAACACATATTATAGTACTTTTATATCTCTTGCTAATAGTTCAAGGAGAGTATATTTTTCAAAATTCTTCCTGTTTCCTAGCTCTGAGACTGTGGAGAACATACATGTCTCAAGCTGACAGTCCAAATTTGGGAGGCTTATTTATCTTAGTTTAGGAAGTTGGGATTTTCTTTTATGCAAATCTGTATCCACAATTTTAAACTCAATTGCTCACCATTTGGATTACATTGTCATGCCATTTCAACTAGTATTCACTCAGTCTTCTGTATTGACAGATATTTAATCCATGAATTCAACTAAGTGGGGATCCCAAATATTCAGAAAAAGGGGAATTGCATTTATTATTTTTCTCTAAGTAATACAATATAAGAACAATTCTCTAAGTTGCATTGTATATTATATGTACTTGAGAGATGACATAAGGAACATTAGGATGAAGATGGGCTCTGTGAAAATATACCATGCTTTCTACATAAGGAATTTGAGCATTAACAGATTTCAGTATCTCTTTCTGCTTCTGGACGGTATATACTCACTTATATCAAAACAGTAGTCCAAGGGATACATACCATGAAAAACTTTACTTACCAAGAAAGTGGGTCAGAGGAGAGGACATCCTAGTGAGACTTTAGGAGAGAGTAGCATGGAAGAATGGGGAAATAGTAGGATCCATAGGGTCCTGGAAACCTACAAGAAGAACTTTATGACAGGCAGATCTGGGTCTTGGGGTCCTCCTCAAACTAAGGCACCAGCCAAGGAGAATATAGGCAGTAAACTTCGAACCTCTACCAAGACCTAGCCGACAAACATGATATTCTCCACCGTTGAGTGGAGAATGAGATCTGACTCTCACACGAACTCTGGTTCCCCTTTTCTGACCACGTCCCCTGGATGGGGAGGCCTGGCAGCACTCAGAGGAAGGATAGCAAGTTACCAAGAAGAGAGTCGATACTCTAAGAGCATATATAGGGGGAGGAGGTCTCCCACAATCACAGACATAGGGGAGGGGAGAAGGGGGGAAGTGGGAGGGAGGGAAGAATGGGAGGAAACAGGGGAAGGGCTAACAATCGAGATATAATATGAATAAATTAATAAAAAATGTAAAAGAAAAACAGATTTCAGTATCAGTGAGTCAATCCTGGAACCAATGTCTCTTGCAAGGATATTGAGCTGAGGAACAACCATACTGAGGAACTGTGAGTTACCTTGTAAATAATAGCAAATAGCTGTTTATTCTAAATCATATTTAAGCAATTAAAGATGTCATGTCAGGGCTATAAGAAACCAAGCATATACTTTTCAAGTAGACATTTAAGTTTTTTCTTGTGCCTTTTAATCAGTGCATGTCTTGTAAGTCACCAACACATGTTTGATTTCTACTTGAAAGGTACGTGATTCATTGAGAAAATTATTTTTAAGTGGTTGGCTATTTCTGAATTAATTTTTAAAAACCAAATTAACATTAATTAAATATCAGAGATCTAAGGTCAGAGATGATAGCAAAGGAAAGGGTTTAGTAAACAAAAGTTAAAACATAGTCACTATGAAATCTCTAATATGGATTCTGTTCGCCATTATCTACTTCTCAGGTAAAATCAGTGAAGACTGAGCTTCACTTAATTTTATCATTATCAACACCACTTTCTCCCACAGTTAAAGCTTTGTAGTTCTTCATTTCTTTTAGTTATAAAAAATCTACTGCTTCTGGAAATACCTAATATAGAGGCAAAAGATTTTTCATTTTAATTTTAACTTGCCCCTGCTCACATCTAAAATGCCTGACACACCCAATTTCTGCTAAGAAGCAGCTCTAGTCTCAATTTCTGGCACTGCTCAGCCTCAGCTATGTAATTTCATTTTTTTTCTATAAGTCCTCAGGTTTCTTTGACTCTCATGCTTGAAGCAGCAGGAGCAATCAGGATATTATAACTGTGACAGTTTCTAATATCCCATCCAGGACATCAAACTGTGTGGGCACAAGGCGCCGATTGGCATACTTCAGAGAAGCACTTCATCTCTCATTCTTACTGATACTTTTTTTAAAATGTTAAAATTTTTGTTATTTTATGTATGTATTTGCTTTGCTTTCACATATGTCTGTGAGCCACACACACACCTGATGCTCACAGAGGTCAGAATAGAACACTGGATACCCAGGAACTGGCGTTATGGATGGCTGTGACCTCCCATGTGCATGGTGGAAATTAAATTCAGGTGTTTTGTAAGAGTAGCCAGCATTCCTAATGACTGTAGCCCCTCTAGCCATTTTCAAACAATAAGGTTGGCCCTCTTGTTACCTTAGCATCCTACAACATGACATTTACAATGCCCATAGTTCTCTTTTTTTTTTTTTGCCAAATTGCTTAATTATTTTATTTTATTTTAAATACATTTTATTAATTTATTCATATTACATTTCAGTTGTTGTCCAATCCCTTGTATCCTCCCATTCCTCCCTCCCTCCCATTTTCCCCTTACTCCTCTCCCCTATGACTGTGACTGAGGGGGATTACCTCCCCCTGTATATGTTCATAGGGTATCAGGTCTCTTCTTCGTAGCCTGCTGTCCTTCCTAGGTGAGAGAAGCATGGGAGAATGGGAAATAGAAGGATCCAGAAGGTTCTAGGAACCTATAAGAAGAACATTAGGATGGGCAGATCTGGGCCCAGGTGTCCAGCGCAAACTAAGGCACTGGCCAAGGACAATAAGTGCAGTAAACTTCGAACCCCTACCCAGATCTAGCCAATGGACAGGACATTCTCCACAGTTGAGTGGAGAGTGGGGTCTGACTTTCACATGAACTCTGGTGCCTCATATTTGACCAGGTCCCCTGCATGGGGAGGCCTGGTGGCCCATAGTTCTCTTTGTCCACCAGGGCTACTTGGGTCCAAGGACTTTATAGCAGTACAATTTAAACAGTAAGCCAATGATATGGTCTGCAAAGGAAGTCAATGGGTAACAGTTAGAAATGTAAAATTGTCTATGAATATGGTGGAATGAAACAGAAGAGGAAAAAAAAATAAAAACAAGTAAGTCCTCATAAGTCTTCAGGGCTCCTCCAAGTTCCCCACAGTAACAGTTTGTTGGAGTTCACCTAGCCAATATGGAACAAGGATTTCATTAGGCATAAGTTTACTTGACATTCATATGGAGGTTCATAGACATCTGAAAGCTCTCTAAAACACTCATGATGATTTTTGAATGCTGCATACCTTACCACGGCTTTCAGAGCAGCTATACACCATTGCTGAGTACTTGGCTCAGGTTTAGATAAAGATGGAGACATCTTTAAAATCACAAACCTCATACAGACTGAGAACATCAGAATTCAGTTAAACAAAGGATTTCGGAGAAGGGACTTCCATCTGCCTTTGACTTCAACCTCCTCATCCCTGTAATCTAATTTCATACACACACACATACACACATACACACACACACACACGCATGAACACACACTTTTATTTATACTTATATGTGTGTCTATATGCTCACATATATGCAAGTGCTCCTGGAGGCTGGAATAAAGCATCAGATCCTCTTAGGGTAGAGCTAGAGGTAGTTGTAAGCACTGGACATATGTGCTGGGACAAAACCAAGGTTCTCAAGGACACATAGATAGATCTCTTAACTTCTTTGTCTTCTCTCTAGCCCCCACATTCTAATTTATGTGGTGGTTCCTCATAGATTTACCTTATTCGTCTTTTCTCCTTCCTAGTTTTCATTTATCTGTCCCAAACTGATCTCATCTAGTTGCTCCATATATACTATTCCTAAATGACCTCATGTAGTCCCTTAGATTAAAATACTGTCATTTTGGTGATAAGTAATAATTTTATCATCAGCCAGTGGAATTCTGTAAATATATACAACCTGTATATATGTAAAGTCTTTTTATGTTTTCATCACAAAATTAATATGCTTAAAGTGGAACACTTAATTTCCTAACCAAAATGTATCTTCTCCCTCCTGTCTTTCCTGTCTATAAGTGCTATCACTTCTCACCCAGAAAATCAGTTTAGAGATAGTCACCTTGATTCCCCCTTTCCCCAACCACTTATAGCCAATCTACAAAACCATTCCTATTGATGTACCTTAAGTGTCCCCATTTCTTTATCCCTAGCATGGTTTTAATATGAAATGTCCTCCACAGGCATATGTGTTTAAACACTCAGCAAGTGGTACTGTTTTTGGAGGTTATGGAGAAACGTTCAACCTAGGGCTTAGGTGACAAATGCATAACATAAGGACAAGCTTTAGACTTTTAGCTTATGGCCACTTCAGGCTGTGCTCTCTGCATCCTAGTCTTCCAAGATGTTACAAGCTCCTGGCACCACAGATCTAGCCAATCCATCCAACTTCTCTATGTTGACAGATTGTATCCCCTAAAAGGTCTGTCCCTCCTGTCCCCCTTAGGCCACAAGTGCCCAAGCATAGCTTTGACTAGGGTCCAACATAAAACTGTAAAGTTACTTAAACAATCATGAGGTTGGTTATGAAAGTAAAATTGTACTTTGATTGGGCAACTCTTGAGCATAAACTTTGTGGACAACATCTTGTTAATATGTCAAAAGTTGGATATGTTTACTAGAAGTGAATGAACCAAATACATCATTCCTACATTAATTATTTCTATGAGATATTCTGTCATTGAAACAAGGAAACTATTTAATAGTGCCCCAATAAATCCACCTTATCGTACGATACCATCTCTCTCCAAGACTACAGCACTGTGTCCAATCTGGTAGTGTATATCTAAAACACAATATTGAGTTAGGCATGGTGGTATGTACCTGTACTCCTAACACTCAGTAGGCCACACTGGGACAGCAGGCAGAGACAGGAAGATCATAAGTTCAAAGCTAGCTAAGGCTCCATGGCAAGATCTAGGCTCATGAATTTAAATTTAAAAAATGAAAATACGACCTAGGTTATATTGCTTGCTCAATAACTTCCTATATCATTTGCAACTCTATGCCACAGCCTTAGAAGGCCGGCCAAGTTCCAACAACATTTCACACCTTGGTCTTCCAGCTGGTGTAATATGCTACTTCACAGTTTGCTATTTAAAGTTCCTATAGGATGCTAAACACTTTTCTGCTTCAGAGACTTTACAAACACTGGCCCATCTGCTTAAAGTGCTATTATGGCATTTGCATAACCAATTTCATTTTATCTTTTAGACCTAAATTCAATTGTTTCTTCTCAAAGAAGCCTTCTTGCCATATCTAATGTTGGCCACCCTGATTACTCTTTCGTGAAACTACCTGTTGGTTTCATAAGGCATTATTCTATGTAAAATAGGCACACCTCAGAAATATTCTGAGTTCTATTCAAGATCATTATGATAAAGCAGTATCATAAAGTATGTCACACAAGGGTTTTTGCCTTACCTGTGCATATTTTTTATAGCCCACTGATTCCAATTTATGCTGCCTGTATACATATGGGTGTGTGGCCACCCTCTGGAATGTAATTGACCCACCAGGAGAATACCCTTAAAGATAATTGACTTTCCTTCCCCCAACAGCAACTAATTGCCAATAGCTCCTCAGGTAAGGATGGGAGCTGATGAACTCCTCTATGCTCAATTGTTAAATAGTTTGATCTTCTACAAGAAACCAAAGCTGCTATGGGAACCACAACCCTGTCATGTCCTGAAAATAATTTGGTGCTGGTTCTTTATGACCTATAAATGTTGACATCTTCTGTCGTCTTTTCTGAGATGTTCCCTGACCCTTTGCATGGAAGGGATGGGATACAGATATCCTATTTATGGCGGAGCATTCCACTGGCATTTGATCTCTGCATTTTGACCAATTGTGAGTTGCCACATAACTGCTGTTCATTGAACAAAGAAAACTCTCTAATAATGGTCTGAAAGCCACACTGACCTATTTAGGTATTTAGAGGGCAGTTTGAGAATCTGTCCATTGAGCAGAATAATACTAACTGGTTTGCTCTTGGGGCCTATGAGCGACCCAGTCATGGGTTCTTGGCCAGATTTACAGTACCAAGTGTATGTTTCCTCTTGTGAAGTGAGGCTTAAATCCAATGAGAAAGTAATTGGTTACTCCTATAATGTCCATATCATTATTGTAATCTGGACATTTACTGCTAAAGCATTGGTTAATATGGCTTATAGGGTTCACAGTTAAGTAAGACTGTTGATGACTTTTCTCCTTTACAAGCCTGCAAAGCATGTTCTGGTACTAGGAAAGCTAGCCAGTATAAAGGATACCTCCAGCTCAATACCCGCTTTATTGTTCCAGGTCCTACAACTAATTTGTATGTTGTCTTCAGCAACAGAGCCATGTCAAGTTATGATGGACAAGGAAGAAAAATGGCAATAGAATACACTGCATTGTCTGTGGATCTCTGGGACATTCCTGCCAACTCGAGAGGAAGTATCCCACATGAATTTTATGTGTGTGCTTTTCATAAACTTTGTACATACAATTATATAAATAATGTACAATGTTTATTAAAAAGTTGGTTTCCTTATGACTTTTTAAAACATCCATAATTCTAGGGGACATGAAGTTGGGAGTGAAGAGGGTGGTGAATCTGGGAGGCACCTGAGAGAGTTAGTAGGGGAGTTAATATCATCAAAATGCATTGCATACATTATGAAGTGTTCAAAGAATTAATAAAAATATTTAAATGAAATCATTAGTTTACAGATAACCACATAAAAATCATGCAAGGTCAAATTACATATTAATTACTGAAATAACCATTCTAAAAATTCTTACATCATTAAGCATTTACTCTTTTCTGGATGTTAGTCATGTAAGCCTTTAGTCCCAACACTCAGGGAGGCAGAGGCAGGCAGACCTCTGAGTTCGAGGACAGCCTGGTCTACAGAGTGAGTTCCAGGACATCCAAGGCTACACAGAGAAACCCTGCCTCAAAAAAACAAAAACAAAAACAAATAAAAAATTAAACTTACACTTCGACTGAAAAAAATCTTCTTGAAAAAAGTTTGTGTGTATACTATGCTATAATTTAAATGTGTCATATCATTACCTCTAAATAGTTCAGAAGCCTTCACCCAAAATTATTTTTGTTGGAAGTAAAAAAATTGCAACACAGATATAATGAGAGGGTCCTGGGGGAAGTTGGAAGAGGAAATATGGGAGAGTATACTCATGATATATTGTATACATATATGTCATTTTCAAAGAATAAGTATAAAATATTATTTTAAAATTACATTGTTACTGAACAATGCTAATGGTCATTTATACTTGAAAATGATGTAGGTAGACTTGTTCCCTGAAAGTTTACCACAAAGCTTCAACTTGTAACACAACATATGTAAACACATACTTTAGCTAGAATTTCTACTACTGTAATAAAAATCATTATGAGCATTATGATCAATAACAACATATGAGCAAACTTGAAGAGAAAAAAGTTTATTTCACTTATACTTTCATATCACAATTCATCATCAAATGACATTAGGGTAGGAGATGAAGTCAGGAAATTGGAGGCAAGAACTGAGACAGAATACATGGAGGAAAAACTTAGATACATACATAGAAAACACATATATATACAATGTTACTTCCATACCTTCTATTTTCTAAGAAAGGTATTAATTATTGAATAGTAAAACACGTTAAAAATTTTTATTAATTAAACATTTTTTGTTTTTACATATATATTAACATTATTACACATGTACACAATAAACTACCTATCGCAAAAAGAACCATGACACAATCAGGAATTATATAAATGCTACATTCTTAGTGCTTTGGCTATTTGTATTTGACAGCCTTGAAGAAAACATCTTTCCTATCTTGGTGTATCTAAATTTCTGAATATAAATCAAACTTGTCACTATCAACTTAAAACATCTATCTAGACCTTAAAACATTTTAACCCCTAAACAACTGAGTTTCATTGTAAAACTAAGCTATGTGTCTTCAACCCCATCAGGGATTGAGAAGGAATAAACTTGATTACCTGAGTATACCAGGAGTGCATGTTAGTAGCTTTCCAAATGAGAAGATGACAGAGACAGCTTGGTATCTGAACAGTCACCCAAAACTCTCTATAATGTTGGAGCATCTTCTTCAGCCTTCTAACCCAATATATCTGACAAACAAAATTGTAAGGCAGGAAATATTGAGGACTTGCTTATCCTATCTTGGCAGAGTTTGGCTGTAAACTCTGCCTGCATCCAAGCTTTCCCTTTTTTAGACAGAATTCTTTATGTGGTAGAAATGAGGTCATTTTTCCCACAGGCTTGTTTGGCATATTTGAAGCCATCTCCATAAGGAGGTTTTTGATGCTCATCATCCTCTTTGAGGTAGGCTGGGTGTTGCCGGGAGTTAACTTGTTTTATTGTCAATGAATGTTTAAAATAATAAAAACAATTTTAATTGTCATATTCTGCATGTCTCTGAGGATTTGAAGACCTTATCTAACTATCCTACCTTATCTTTCTATAGAATCATATCTATCTGCCACACCTAAGATGTATATTCTTGTGATAAAAGTAGACCAGTAATTGACATGACCATGATTTGATCAACTAAAAATTAACTCATATAACTTATTTATCCTAAACAGCCTGCAATAGCACTTTAAAAGTATTGGAAGTAAATCTTGTATTATAATTGAACTACATGAGTAGAATAGAGTAGAAATATATTATATATATGTATATATATAGTGTGTGTGAAGAATAAACTTTTGAATTCTATACCACTGTATCTAGAATTAAACTTATTTATCATTTATATATAAAATTCTATACCAGTGAATTAAAATTAACCCTGTGAGTGGTGATTGAGGCAGTAAATTGAGAAGTAGATTCACTAGTCTACTTTTTGTTCTATCTTCCTTATATATTTCTATATTCCCCCTTCTTTCTTTTTAACCCCTATCTCCAAACCTAAGAATGTAAGATAAAGGAAAAGAGAAACATTGCTGAGTCTAATCTTGATTTGTCTCTAAATAAGACCAATAATAACTTGTAACCAACTTCCATTGATAATAACCCTCTATAGCCCAAGAGAGCAACCAAAAACCTACCCAACCCCCCCTTAAAGGAACTATGAATGATTGTTTTGTGGTTCTTGTTGCTGTAATATGAAGTTTATTGTATATATGTATAATAATATAAATGTATATGTAAAAAAGAAAACTAATAATAATGTTTTATATTTGCATATACATACAGCTAGACACAAAATGCACCTGTGCTAACAAGTCAGTGATCAAAAAGTTTCACATTTGAGAGCAGATTTCAGGTTTCAGACTTTTGTATTAGGGATTATTCAACTTGCACTCTGTTTGGCCTCTTAAAAATATGGATCTAATCTATTTTATTCAATGTATTCTTTATTACTTCAAAAGTCATTGTGTATCAGTTGATCATTCATACAGTGGAAAATGTATGCACAAGGGTTTAAGCCAGTAAAAGGACTACCATTTTTTTTTATATAACTAAAGTCTGGAAAAGTGTAATTTGGGCTGGTATGGTAGTTCAGTAAAGCCAAGGGGAACATAGGCTTTTTGGTCATGTTGTTTGTATCATGTCCCCTACCTCACCTGCAGTAGTACTGACAATATGTTGATGTCATGTTCATGGCTGCAAATAGGTTGATAAATCTCCAAGTGTTACAGATATGTTTCAAATAAAAAAAGAGCCTTCTTTCTTATAGTTGTTTCTATTTACTTGTAGATTCTTCCTATAAGCATCTTCCTAGAGCTCATTGTTTCAAACTGTTCATCTGTCACTATAAAGAAAATTGAAGGATGGGATGATTTTAGTTGGATATATATTCTTGCTTATACAAAATCATATCTCTTTGGATAAAGAAGGATAATTGACAGTAGCAATCTACTTTATTCTACACAAGTTTTATTTCTTTACTCCCAGCTCTTGAAACTTAGAATGTCCTTTGCTTGCTTGAAAGAAAGAAAGGAAGGAAGGAAGAAAGAAAGAAAGAAAGAAAGAAAGAAAAAAAGAAAGAAAGGAAGAAGAAAGACTCACTTATCCTCAAGGTCAACCCAGTATACCTTTTTTATTCTTTATTCTTTGAGGTGAAACTAAGGGTCCTTGAATCCCTGGGTGGTAGTAAATTAAATAAGGTTTTTGTCTATGACTATAATATCATTATTTAATAATGTGCTTAAAATGAGTAATCAGTGTCATAGATAATTTTTGTCAGTTTGACACAAACTTAGACACCTGAGAGGAAGCGTTTTCAGTAAAGGAATTAAGAAACTGGATTTTTAAACAGACCTTATTTTTTAAAGCATTGAAAGTTGTAAAGGCATTGGGACATTGTAAGGTATGCTATGCTCTATTTGTTTATACATGGGATATTAACATGTATATAACATTTCTTGAGGACAAGAAATTCAAAGGGTATGAGTTAAAGTGTTATGGATTGTAGGAGCCAGGGGGAGGTTCAAGGACACCACAAGAACATGCTTCACAGAATCAACTAAAGCAGGCTTATAAGGGCTCACAGAGACTGAGGTGACAATCACATACCCTGTGTAGGTCTGACCATTTTGTTTCTACAAATAAAGTTTAACTAGAGCATAAACACACTCATTCATGTATGTATTGTCTATGTGGCTTTTGTATATTAACATTGTAACAGAAGATTTGAGTCATTGAGAGCAGGTCCATATAGACTGTAATCCCTTAAATAATGACTATATGGTTTTTACAGAAAAAAAAATGCTGAGTTCTACCTATGGTATACAGACTTCTGAATTAAATTGAAATCTAATATCATGAAATAGTGGTTTAATAGTCATATTAAAGAAACAATATCAAGAATAAACTGGAGTATTCTTGCCTAAAAGTTACATAGAATTAAGAGTGATAGATGGAAAAGGAAAACCATAATTTAGGCTTTTTTCTTTCCTTCTATGTTTGACAGGAAAGAGAACCAGCCTTGAAAAGAACTTGGGTTCAAGAAAAATAATTGATGAGCCATTCCAAGAATATTTCTCACTTCAAAGGGCTGTTGGAGAAATGAAATGAACCAAAAGATGACACGAAGCACAATATAGAGACATGTAGTCAAGACCCAGTAAACCCACCAGTATTCAATAAAATCGAATGTGGCCCAATCTATGGCAATTATAGTTTCTTCTGAACATGACTGTGTTCTCAGAGGTGCTCCCAAAAGTCAGGAGAAAATAAGGTTGATTTGTCCCACTTCAAGAAGAGAATCCATAACGCTGGAAGGTGTGTGGCTAGAGCCCCATCTATCTTGGTTTCATTTTCTCCAGAGGGCCAGTCCTATATCTTGAAGGAAGTTGCACTTTCAAGTATGAAAATTAAATCTGAGCCTATTAGCTTTCCTCCTATCTGTCCAACCCTAAGAGTTCAATGTGTAATTGTCACTGCTCTCATACACAAGGGGCCATGTGTGGGGGATACAGGATGGGAATAAGAGGGTCCCATGACAACTGCAGGGAAGTTAGGGGAAGCTTATCACAGTCCTCTCAAATTTCCTCAGACTAATGCCTTCCAGATTTAAGCTGGGAGGGGGAAAGCCTGCCTTGGTACAGGCTTCCATACACACAGTGAAGATTCTAGCTGGATCCTCGCAACTGCAATGGAACCATCTCACTTGAGTCCTATCCACTTACCAGAGGCTACATTATTAATGAGCTGAGAAAGAGGGCAACACTGCAATTTGGAGAAAATGAGCAAGGAGAAAGCAACAGCCATGTGGAGCAAAGGAACAAAACATTTCAAACACTTGGCCTATGACTTTCCTACCTGACATGACTTATTTAGAACGGTCAATTTGAACTCATAGAGAAGTGAGCCTGAGTGTATGGCTTTTGTGGTGACTTATTTTATAGCCCAGGTTGAGCTCTGGAGAGACATTTTGGAGGCAAGTCTTCTTATATATTCTTAATGATTGTAAAGTGTCAGGATTTACTGCATGAAAAATGTAGGCTATAAAAGCCAAGTGGTGCATGCTCTATCCAAACTGCTGTTTGTTCCTCTCTAATAGAATAAAGTCAAATTGTGGCAATATTCAATTCAAAGTTGCAGTCAGAGAGCAATAATCGATAAAATACCCCTTAATGATGCAGTTATACAGGAGCTGTCCCATCAGTAACTCTTTCCTTAAGTATGCAAGCTTATTCCCCAGAGCAAACTAAGCACACCAAGGCCCATTTGAGAGAGAATTCTCAGCTAGGTAGGGGGTTTTCCCTGTTCATGTAGCTAACTTTGACAAGCTCTGGAATACTAATGAATAACACATTAAAGCAAAACACAGCAATGAAGACACAGAAGGGTCCTCTCACAACAGATCCACTTCTTTCTTCTGCTGAGACATACAAGGATCCAAGAAATAGCCTATATTTATTTTCTTGATGTCTCTTGCCTGAATATCCTTAATTTCACACTCTCTTAAAACTCAGAAAAAATAACTGGGAAATATTTCTATTACTGGCTACCAAAGCTATCTGCAGCAGACTATGGGCTAGATAGTGTAAACTTTTGCCACTTAATGGCAGTTAATAAATACCATTTCTACATGCAGCTCCATTTTTTGAAGCGTGCGTTCTGTTTCTATAACATTTTCATTTTTGATAACCTGTGGCTCACATTAAAATCCATTAATTTGAGCATATCAGTTACAAAAAGTCTTTGACAAGGAAAAATGTAAGAAAACTACATCCTGAAAATAGATGTCATATCTAATATGAATTCTAGGTATAGCATATTTGGTCAGAATCTAATCTATGGTGAGATTCCAGGTACGTATTACTAATGTGTATGTTTATGGCCTTCTCAAGAGAAATGCCACATCTCATGTATTTTTTGAAACAAAAAATAAATAAACAATACACAAGTGTTTTATTTTCCAATATATTTTGATTAAAACAAGTCCAAGGAGAGAAATATCCCTAAGGCTTTTGCTTGTGTTACATTATTTTTGCTGTTGCTTATGATTTCCTTGTTTGTTTTTATGTGGTTGAGCATTGGATGTAAGGCATCCTGTCTCCCATGTACTCTACCACTGAACAGTGTCTCCAGGTCTAGACTGTACTTTTCTAAATATTGCCTGTAAGATTAGAATGTGTGAAGCTAATGGCCTAAGTGGTAGCTATGAAAAAGTTATACAATAAACTGAATTCTAAGGTCAAAGCAGTTCTATTGCTACTTGTGAATTGGGATATAGCCTTTCATTTCTCTTTTTCCAAAATATTTCCTTCCTCCAAAATGTTTTCTCTCTCTCCCCTGTCAACAGGGAAGCTTAGTGTATTTTGATATAAGATGTCTGGGAATTAATGACTTTATGAACATTTTGCCTGACTTCTCCCTCTGGATTTGAGCACACAGAACATTGCACTTTGTTATTGGAAGTGATCTTGCAAATTAAGCTTGACTTAAATCCTAGATGGAAACAATTATTTTCCAATGTTCTCCCTAATATTCTCTAATGGTTACAAAGGCAGTGGGGTGGAGTGGACAGGAACCTGGCATCTGGAACCAAACTGCCTAGATTTGAATCTAAGTCTCACTTTATTGTGTAATTTTTTAGGAATTTGTTGTCTTTGTCATACCTGTTTTCTCTTTTGTACAAAAGGGATGGTAGTAGCACCTACTATAGGGCTCCTGTAAATTTTAAATAATCTTTATAAAAGGTAAGGTGTTCAGACAAGTGCATTTTATGCACCAGTATCATCATTTTAATCCCTGCTTGTGGGAAAGGGTCTTTCCATGTAGCCCCAAGAGACCTAGCACTCACCATGTAGTGTAAATTGGCCTCATACTTGCAATAATCCTCTAGTTTGGGCCACCTGCATGATAGAATTACATATATGTGTGTGTATTTCAGATATTTTAATTACAAACAGTACATTTTCTTCAATGTCCTGATATGATACACATACACCATTGCTTCCCCTTTTACTGGTAACTGGGTGAAAATTAAGAAATACGATAAGAAGTACATATTGTCTCTAAGTTTGAAACCAATGTAAATGTACAAGTCTCAGTTTTTTCACACAGAGATTCATGGTGAGGAGTCTTAAAGAACACTAGCCATTTACTGAAAAAACTTAAGCCTTACTGTGCTTAATTAGAGTATAATTTATACAGAATAATTCATTTTATTATATAGCTCTCTATATTTTAATGAGTATATCCCGTAACCACTACCCCAAAGATTTCTATGGATCCCCAACTTTCCTTATATCTTTTTAAAGTATATACTCCTTTTATTTTATTGTATGTCCATTGGTTGCCCACATATATTTGCATTCCCATAATACACTATAAGATATATATATCTTTTTAAGTTCTTTAAGCTTCCTTCACTTACAATGGAACTTTGTCATGTAATATGTATCATTAACTACCTGTTTCTATTGATGAGTAGTATTTCATTGTATCCACTTGTCACAGTCTTAGAAATCAGTTTTAAGTTCTTCTGAAAGATAGGAGGAGCTTTTGATTTCATGTTGCTAAGAATATTTAACTATAAGACAGATAGTGATTATAGAAAATCATTCAAAACTAGAGAGGATACTTATATTACTTGGCGTGAAGGAGAACCTTAGTAACTTGACTCACTGAAGCCTATGACACGGTTGTCTTGCTATTCTTCTGTTTACTTGTGAGATAATAATATAATTACAATATTTCTTCTTTTTCTTTCCTCTCTCAAACCCTTCCATCCACGCCTACCTGCTCTTCTTCAAAATTCATGGTTTCTATTTTCACTAATTGTTATTGCCTGCATATATGTGTGTATATGCATGTGTTTATAAATATAACTTGTTCAGTTTGTATAATATTACTTGTATGTATGTTTTCAGAGCTGACTATTTGGCACTGGACAGCTGTTCTTTATACAGTCATCTGTCTATGGTTCTGGCAGAGAGAAAAATATTGAGAAATGAAGAAATCTTAGATGTGAGTCCTATTTCTGGAGAGATTGTTAATTTATAAGAAAGATGAATGTAATATAGAACTAAAAGCTGATAACTTTTTATGTAATAGTTAAGGTCATGCAAGATATAGCTTTCTCCTTACCAATAATGTTGCAAAGGAGAAATAAGAAGTACAAAGGATGTGTCAAGTAACTTACTGGATTATCTCAAACTTGAGGCCTCTTCTAAGTGAAGCTTCTTTCATTCACTTTTGTCCTTATGCCTTTTGGTTCATAATGCATAGTAATTGGAATTTGCCTATGCCATAACTATTTAGTAAATGAGAAACATATTTCTTGGCAGGAAAGCAGATATGTAAAAGTGCTGTAATTCAGCCTTTAGTCATTTCTCACACATGTTTTCATGACTCATCTGGGCTTAAATACAGAAATTATGGGTAGTTCGTCTGTACCCTTCTGCCTACCTATGTCTTCCAGACTACATCATAATGCTCAAGAGAGTGATCATAAACTATTTGATTGCTTTTGTTTCCAAGGAAAGGTAGGTGAAAAAAAATTTTTGTGCTCTGTTTTCTAGTGTGTTTTCCCAAGCATTTGATGATATCTATTTGCTTATTTCCTAAAGAATACCTTTTACATTGCAGATTATCAGTTATTGATAATTTTTGAGAACAACAATAACCACTATATGTCATTTGACCCTAAAGAAATAATCTCATAAAAAGTTGGTCTTTCTCCCTGTAGGACACTAATTCTTCAAAATATTCTTGCCTAAATGATAAGAATGACTATAATGAGAAAACTTCTGTGATACTATCTGAATTAAACTAATTATAGTTAGATGAGAACGCCTGGAATTTTAAGTGTAAGATTTTGGTACTTGGATTTCCACTTATGATGATGAACTAGAAGCTGCCTCTGCTGGTAGAGGTGAAGAATGGGAGTAAGGAAAACAGACTCGATTCCAAAGTGAGAAAGAGAGGAAGAGAGGAAGAGCTTTGGAAAGTCACAAGTCATGATAAGTAATGCACAAAAATGGAGTGTGCTGGGGCAAACATAGTTCCAGACACATGGCTCCTAGCGAGTGAGATGGAAACAAAAGCAGCTTCTCAAAGGTAATCTAAAAAGTCCTGGCAAAAAGAGATTTAACAATTCTATCCTCAGGAAAACCCCACAGCCCTTGCAAATCTCAAAACCAACTTCAGGTTTTGGTGAGACAAGAATTCCTCCACAGACATGTCAGCAGGAGAGAGTAATCCCACTCTGACCCTCTAACTAACTTGGAGGGGAAGGTATCATCTTAAGGGAAAATGCATTTTCCAAACCGAGCCACTCTACAGGCCTGAGAAGATGGGGGGAATTACAAGTCAGGGTGCCTGAACTTAGTTTGCCGTACCCAAGGGTGAGAAGCAGCCTTGGGAAGCAGTTGTGGGGAATAGGAAGGTCACACAAAAGTAAGTCAAGAAGTACCAGTTTTTTCACTTTTGCATAATGAAAACTAACTCCACCATTTACATAATGGAGGAAATGTGACCAACTAAGAATAGCCTTGCTCTTTGATAGCCTTGAACCTGAAGCCAAAGGCAGAATGATCTCTGGAGCCAGCTATCTGAATTTCACTGCTGTCGAACTAGCCAGAGAAGAAACTGTAAATTTAATTTTTTTTCTAAAAGCTCCACCCACTGACTCCGTTGGCTCTAGTTACGACTCAAACCTTAAGACTAACTCGAAATATTCATTCAGCAAGGGCTTTCTTGCAGTTAGACATCTCTGAGGGAAGTCATAAGTTATTGTGCTATGAGTCTTTGATTATGTAAACATTTTTCCGTTTAGCAGGCCCAGCCATCCTTGTAATAGATGGGTTCTGGTTATTGTTCCACCCTCCATAACAGAAAGCTGAGAGGTCCAATCTTGTGCAGGTTTCCTGAAGAGAATCATGGTTACTGCCATCTCATGCCCAGAGATCAGCATTCTATACTGCTAGTCATCAGAGAAATGCAAATTAAAGGTCAGCTTTCTATGCTACTAGCTGTAAATGCAAATTAAAGTTACAATGAGATTCCATCCCTAGTCAGGATGACAGTACTATGAAAATACAAATGCTGATGAGGATGCAAAATGTAAACTAGTGTAGTCAGTGTGGAAGTTCTTCAACACTTAAAATACAGTTAAAATAAAACTAGTCCTGGGGAGATGGCTCAGCAGTTAAGGGTACTTTTTGTTCTTGGAGAAGAGCCAGGTTCAATTCCCCCCAAATACCTCTACCATTTGATTCAGTCAATACAGCTCTTAGATATTTACCCCAAGGACCCTAAGTCAACATATCACGGAGACACTGGCACATCAATACTTACGCAGTACTATATACTACTGCTAAGTTACAGAACCAACTGAGGTGTCCATCAACAAGAGATTTTAAGGAAAAAATGTTGAAAATATACACAACAGAATTATTTTCAGCTGTAAAGAAGAAACCTATGTAAATTGCAGGAAATGGATGTAGCTGAAAATATTAAGCA
Source organism: Acomys minous (assembly GCF_964271855.1). Classification (NCBI taxonomy): domain Eukaryota; kingdom Metazoa; phylum Chordata; class Mammalia; order Rodentia; family Muridae; genus Acomys; species Acomys minous. The sequence continues at coordinate 113,964,236 of NC_140488.1, read as the reverse complement.
AATCAAGCCAGTCTCAGAAAGACAAATATTGTTTTTTCCTTATAAATTGTTCCTAGAGTTTATAAGCTACATAAAATCATACACACACACACACACACACACACACACACACACACACACACACATATACATATATACATATATATGATACACATATATGGGGGAGCATTGTTCTACAAATAGTAAACACGTACATGAAATTGTCTTCATATAACACAATATCATGCATGAATATGTACAATGGAAGTTTAAAATTAATTGCAGGAATCATTCAACAAATTTTGGGTTGTGATTAGGGCAGAATTAGCAGCAACTTCTGAAGAGGACTGAAATATACTACTATGACCCTTTTATACTACATATTTGTGAGGAACAGAGTACTCAGCATCAATGTTTATGAAACTGAAAAATCAAGTCTTAAAAACATTGATTTTTTTCACCTTGTAGTATCAAATATTTAGCCAAGATTTAATTCTTCAGATAAAATGTAAATAAGCACATCACTAGTATGCTAATTTGTTTTAATCTTTAACAGAGGGTAAAATTGTATGTATACCAAAGATTTGTTTTAAAAGAAATTCCTTTATGGTTCAAATCAGGATGATGATTTTTCAATAAAGCTATGGCAAACTGAAATCAAGAATTCATTAAAGATATCATACATCATGGTCAAATTGGTTCCATTGCAGGGACACAATTTTGTATTAGCATATATAAAAGTATAAGAAGGAAGACATATAAATAGATGTAATAAAAAGCAAAAATAACATGGTCAACTCAATCTATGCAGAAAAGACCTTCAACAAATTTCAACATCTCCTCATGATAAAAGCACTGGAGAAACTAGGACTAGAAAGAGTGTACCTAACTATAGTGAAGAATGACAGAATCCATGATCAATATCATAAACATCCTGACAGGAAAAAAGATATTTTAATGAAATGCAGCTATGCCCCCTCCCTTTGGCTCACAGAATATAGAAATAATCTCATGCTGAGAGAAGGAAAAGGTTGAGACCGTGTTGTCAGTTAGAGGAAGAGATTTCACACAGTTCCACCAATTGTCAGACAACATTTCTGGAGAGACTGGACAGTGCTGGAACAATGATTGGCAGAAACATACCTTAATGAGTACTGCTTACTTATGCATACGCTTGTCTTTCTACTAAACTTCTGTGTAATCCATATGTTTTTGGACCTTCTTATTGTCTTCCTTCAAATTTAGCCATAACAAATAAGCCTGCTTTTTTTTTAACTACTTGTTTATTTAGTTGGCCTCCTGAAGACATATGGACAAGGCTGTTAAGGTGCATGCTTTGATCTTAATAAGTTCGGTAACAACATTGTCCTAAGTATAGAAAAGCTGAAAACGTTTGCTCTAAGATTTGGAATGAGGCAAAGGTACACATGTTGCTCTCATTAATAAAGTGCTTGAAGTTTTAGTCAGAGCACTAAACTGAAATAAATAAATAATCTACTAGGAAACCCTTAGGCTGATAAAACCTCTCAGCAAAGTAGCAGAACAGAAAAATCAAATTATGAAAGTAGGAGCGTTTCAGTAAATCAATAACAAACCTGTTAAGAAAGAAACCAAGAAAAAAATTTCTATTCCTAATAGCTTCAAAAATGCATAGGAATTAATAAAGGAGGTGAAAGAGTTAAAACTTTAAGATACTGAAGAAAAAAAATTAAGGAAAGTTCTAGAAGATAGAAATGCCTCACATGCTCATGAAATTCCACAATTAATACTGTAAAAGTAATTACATTTATTAAAATGACACACAGATCAGACATACTCTCCAATAAAATTTCCATTGCATTCTTCACAAATCTAGAAAAATCCTAATTCACATAAAGCATAATATTTATATGCAAGATCCTGAATATATAAAACAATCTTTAACACACATATATATATAATGCTGTAAACATCACAGAATGTGATCTCAGAGTGTAGTACAGAACCATAATATCAAACCCTTCATAGTAGTGGCACAAAAAGAGACTTGTAGAATAATGAACTAAAATCAAAGACCACGAAATAAATCTACACCACTGCAGACAATTTTTAAATTTAAATTTATGATTATGTGTTTTGCATAGACAGACAGACACACAGACAGACAGATAGATGACAGACAGACAAATGTATGTGTACACTCTGATGTAAGTCAATAAAGGATAAGCGAACCATGGGGACTGGAGTTAGACAGCTAAAAGCCACACAATGTGCTTACTGGGAACTGAATTTAGCTCCTGAATAAGAGCAGCAAGTACTTTTGACCACTAAAACATTTTTCCAGCCTCTTACCTAATTTTTTTTATAAAAGTGTCATAAAAACGTACAATGGAAAAAAAAGATAGCCTCTTCAACAAATGGTGTTGGGAAAACTAGATTTACACATGTAAAACATGAAGCTAGATTCATGTCTCTTAGCTTGAGTGAAAGTCAGTTTGAAATGATGGCCCTAACGTAAAACCTGACTTTTGAAACTGTTAAGGAAAATATTGGTAAGACATGTGAAGATTTTGGCATCTTCTGACTAGGACATCAGTAGCACAGGAACTAATTCCAAGAATCAATCAATAAAATTTCATAAAATTAAGAAATTTCTGATCAGCAAAAGAAATCATTAGCATGAAGTGGCTGCTTACAGAGGAGAGGGAAATCTTCAACTATTCAACACTAGTTGAATGCAAGTTCGATATTAGGAAAATGAAAGTAAAACTGTTTTGAAACTCCATCTCACCCCAGTTAGAACAGATATCATCACAAAAGCAAATAGCAATAGCTGGTGGTCAACACAAGAGAAAAAGTGATCCCTTTGACACAGCTAGGAGGAATGTAAAGTGCTGCACCTACTATGGAAGTCAGTTGTAAATTTCTTTAAATCTGAAAATAAACTTAACATATGGCCCAATTATACCATACTGAGTATATGCCCAAAGGAATATAAGTCAGCATCCCATAGAAACTCTTATATATTCATGTGTGGTGCTGCAGTATTTACAACAGCTAGAAAATGGACCTGCCTAGATGTCCATCCACAGACTGATTAAAAATGTGCTTCATATACACAATGGCATTTTATTTTGCTGAAAAGAAAAAAATGTGCATGACACAGCTGAAACTAGAGCTCATTGTGTAAAACAAAATAAGCTAGACTCAAATCTAGACGTGTGTGTGTGTGTGTGTGTGTGTGTGTGTGTGTGTGTGTGTGTTGACAGTTATCAAAGGAGACATGAGAGAGAAGTATTACTGAAAGATCAGGAGGTGAAAGAGTAATGGAATACATGTTACATGAAAGCAACAGGGGGTACAAGAGAAGCAATAACAGGGAACAGGTAGAACAGTGAATTGAAACAAGGTACAAAAAAGTGTGTGTGTGTGTGTGTGTGTGTGTGTGTGTGTGTGTGTGAAAATGTCATATTAAGAGCCATTATTTTGTATAATAAAATAAATATAGATATTCAATATCCTTGATACTTATTTTCATAAGTACTAAGTAGCTATATACTAAGGTATAAAATTGTGCATATTTTGATTCAATTTACTTGTAAATTGCTTATTCTGTTCATTTGAGCTGCTGTTATCATCAAATCTAAAGATTTTTTTATATGGAAAGACCTCGATATTGAGATATAATGAATGAATTCCACTAGGAGAGAAATTTAGTATACTTAACTTTAGCATAATCATATATAGCAACCTATAACTGGAAATATAGTCATGGTTTTTTAAGATTTTTTTCTTCACTATATTTCTAACTAGATTTGTCAGAGTAGCCATAGAGAATGGAGAGCTGTTGGTTAAAATTCTGAGTATCCAAACTCCCTGTCAAATGATAATGTCACAGGAGGCAAATTTGAAGAAAGGACATGGTCAGTCCCTGGATCCATTGCTCCCAGCCACAATAGCTTATCGTCAGTGTCAGCATTATTTCAGGTGATAGTATATAAAGAGTTAAAAAAAATCCAAGGAAATAGCAAGACAAATACCTATTATCTTCAGAGATGAGTGTGCCTATCCTTTTATGTCAGCCCACATACTTGAAGACAAATTGCTTTTACAAGGTCTCACCATTGTAGCTCAGGCTGTCCTTGAAATCATAATGTTCCTCCCTGCATTTCCTGAGTGCTGTGATTATAGGTGTGGGCCATCACTCTCAACCGGAAGGAACAATTCAAAGAGAGTCAGTCAGTTATAAACCAAAGAAAAGTTGATATGGAACTTCCATCAAAGATGGAGCGGCAAGAACTGCATTTACCAGCATATAGACACCTCACGGGTGTCCAGCCTCCCCTGAGAGCGTGGGAGATCCGTGAAGTGTCCAAGCTGTGTTCTAACTGATCGGATCTGCAGGCTCAGTACCTTAATTCCAGCTCCAATTTGGGCCTGTTCCACCCGACTGGCTGTGCGTGCTCTCACTGAGCTAGGTGGACCTCTTCGCATGGGAGATCCTGCAGGGACTGTGTGAGGTCCATTATGATGGGCGGATCTGGGCCCAGGGGTCCTGCTCAAACTACGGCACCAGCCAAGGACAATATAGGCAGTAAACTTCAAACTCTGACCCATATCTAGCCAATGGAAAGGACATTCTCCACAATTGAGTGGAGAGTGGGGTCTGACTTTCACACGAACTCTGGTGCCCCATATTTGACCATGTCCCCTGGATGGGGAGGCCTGGTGGCACTCAGAGGAAGGATGGCAGTCTACTAAGAAGAGATTTGATACCCTAGGATCATATTCAGGGAGAGGAGGTTCCCCTCAGTCACAGTCATAGGGGACAGAAGTAGGAGAAAGCAGGAGGGAGGGAGGAATGGGAGGATACAAGGATGGGATAACCATTGAGATGTAATATGAATGAATTAAATTTAAAAAAAGGAAAAGGAAGAAAAAAAGAAAATCCACAGGAGGGTAGAGTCTCACCAAGAACCTTAAGTTTATAATGGAGACTTCAGCATGGGGCAAAGATCCATAGTATTCTCACCTGCATGGAAGGCTGCATTTAGTTGGTCTGGTCTTGATGTACAGGCTATTAAAATGTAGGATAGTTTCTTTTTTGGCTGGCAATCAATAAAGTAGTAAATTCACAAATAAAAAGAACTGCATTTACCTTCTCATCTGAAACAAAAGAAACCACTAGATAAAAATCTGTGAAACACAGCTTATTAAATAGCTGGACAGAAGTTTATGATTTCCCCAGTTTGCTAATTTGAAAGTGTTTCCAGGACACTATAATATTGTAGAACCCAAATAGAATACACCAGACCTTGAGATAATGAATTTCTCAATAGCTTTAGGAAGTTTGGATGAACAAAGTTTGGATGAACAGTAAGGGCAATAAGAGAGCTGCACAAGGAAAACATTCTGGAAATGTAAACTGAGTCTATGTCAATTTTTGAAAGAAACTGCCCATCACATTACACATAAGAAAATTACTTGAGGCCCGGCCCAGGAAGTAACATCAAAAAGGAGTGAAAAAGAAAACCTCAATGTAAGAACTAGTCTCACTGGCAAAAATGTAATCTTCAACCTTCATGGACTGTAAATAGAATAATCAAAAAGTTCTTGCCTCAGTGGTGCAGAATAATTAGCCCTAGACTGAATACTACTATGTTTCTGACAAACAGGTCTTAAAATCAAGACCCAAAACCATCAAACTGTTTTTTGAGTAATTTAAATTCATTCTAGAATAAGCTAAGAATACATTCAAGAATATGTAAATAGGAACACAAAAGTTTCCAGGATCCAGCAAATAAAATTTTATAATCTCATCCATACTGTTAAAGATTCTCAGGAAGGCTTGGAGAGATGGCTCAGAAGTTAACAGCACTGGTTGCTCTTCCAGAGGACCTGGGGATCAGTTCTCAGCACCTACATGGCAGCTCACAGCTGTTTGCACCTCCGGTTCCAGAGGATTTGACACTCTCATACCAATACACATAAAAGTAAATTTAAAAAATAAAATTATTTTTTTAAAAGATTCTCAGGAAAGCAAAAGGAGAAAGCATGACTCATAATGAGAAACACAAACCAACCCAAACAGATCTGGAACTGATATATATCTGTGAATTGGCAGACAATGATGTTAAAACAGATAATAAAATTGCATTCTATATGTGCAAAAAACTAAAGATTGGATATGTTAAATAGAGACACTGTATATATTAAAGAGACTCAAAGTGACACTGGAGAGATAAAAACAGTAATTGAGTTGATGAAAACTACACCAGTTTAAATGAATGACAGCGTAGAGATTGTGGAAGAAATGATTGATGCACCTCAAGACACAGTGATAATAAATATTTGTGATGAATAAAAAGACTAAAAAAGTAATGAACACATTACAAGTTATCTATAGGTCAATATCACATGCCTAATTAACATGCAATTGGGATTCCTAAACAATAGGAAGGATAGATAGGGCCAAGAAAATTGTTGGAAGAAATGATAGCCAAAACTTTTTCTAATTTCACAAAATAAAAACTTACCTTTATCTTATTTTTTACATGTGTTACATAGAAGTAGTAAAATACTGTTTAAGGTTCTTATATTTTATTTGAAGTGATGTAATAGTAAATAAATATAGACTATGATAAATTAAAAGTATATACAATAAACTCTAACCACTCAAAGAATGAAACAGTTACAGATAATAATCTAAAAAAGGAACTAAAATGCAACTAATAAAATTAACTAATATAAAAGAAGACTAAAATGTAGAAGTGAAAACACATGTGACAAATAGAAAGCAAATAGCAAGGTAGTAGATAAAAACCTGCCTACATTAATAATCATATTACATGTAAATTATCTAAGCATCCCAATCAAAAGGCAGAGATTGCCAGATTATATAAAAATAATTTTCACTATATGGTACTGTCTTAGTTACTGTTCCTTTTTCTGTGATAAAACACTATAACAAAATTCAACATGAGGAGGGAAGGGTTTATTTTGTCTTAAAGCTTTTAAATTGAGGGAAATCAGGTTCATGAACTCAGGTTAGAAACTTGGAGGCAGGAATTGATGCAGAGGCATCCTCATCCTGTTTGTTGTTGTTGTCGTTGTTTTGAGACAGGTTTTCTCTGTGTAACAGCCCTGGCTGTCCTGGACTTACTTTTTGTACACCAGGCTGGCCTCAAACTCACAGAGATCCGCGTGCTTCTGCCTCCTGAGTGCTGGAATTAAAGGTGTACGCCACCACGCCTGGCACCTGCTTTCATATACTACCCAGAAGAATCAACCCAGGAGTTGCACAAACTACAATAGTCTGGGTCCTCTCTTTAAAATTGCCTACAGAGCAATGTTATGGAAGCATTTGTCAATTTAGAGTCCTATTTCCAAAGTGACTCTACTTTGTCTGAGGTTGACATAAAACTAGCCAACATAATACCTGTAAGAAATAAACTTAAGTGTAAAATCATACCCAGGTTGGAAGTTAAATAAGTAAAAAGATATGCCATTCTAAAACTACCAAAAAAAACACAGCTGGAGTGGCTGTATTAATAATTACCCAAGGGTCATTTGGAAAGCTACTAACTCACACTCCCAGCATACTCAGGTAATCAAATTTATTCCTTCTCAAGTCTCTGATGGGGATGAAGACCAGGTAGCTTTGTTTTACAATGAAACTTAGTTGTTTCGGGGTTAATATGCTTTTAGGTCTAGATAGATGTTTCAAGTTGATAATTACAAGATGTGATGGAGATTGATTTACATTCAGAATTTTAGACACAGCAAGAAAGGAAAGATGTTTTCTTCAAGGCTGTCAAATACAAATAGCCAAAACACTAAGAATGTAACATTTATATAATTCTTGATTGTGTCATTGTTCTTATTGCCATATGTAGTTTATTGTATATATGTGTAACAATATAAATATATATGTAAAAAAGCAAAAACATTTCATTGATAAAAATGTATAATTAATAATTACTCAAGGGAAATAAAAGTATATATCTGTGCAAAAGAGCGCATGCAAATTTTATGTGTAACAGCTTAAGACTGTAAACCACTCAAATGTACACTAACATTGGGATATATTCTTATAGTGGAATATCACTCAGCTTTACAAAGAAAGGCATTATTGACATAACAGCATGAATGAATCTCGACCTAATTATGTTAAGTCAAAAAAGCTAGACTAAAACAAGAGCATACAATTCCATTTATACAAAAATCTGGATAGATACAAATAGGGAAAGGAATTTTGCACAGCCATGGAATGGTGTCTGAGAGAAATGTGACAAAAGTTGAACAAGCAACATGAAAAGTGACAGGCATGCTGACACCTGTCTTTTGTCATAGCACATAGGAGGTAAGGGAAGATAGTAATGACTCTGCAGCCAGCCCGAGCTGTATTCCCAGGCCAGCTTGAAGACCATATGAGGTGCTGTCTCAAGCCAAACCAAAACCAAACCAAACAAACAACAAACAATAACAAAAAAAATGTGTGAAGGGATGTGAAGGAACTTTTGGTGGTAGAGATTATGGGTATGCTAGTTATCTTGGTTGTAGTTATGGCATGGATGTATGTATGAGTCAAAATATAGCCACTGTAGGGTGTAAACATGTTCAGTTTATTGTGTACCAAGTTTGCATCAATGAGATTGCTCAAATAAGAAAAAGGAATGCTCTGAATATGTTTCATGAAGTCTATGTCCAACACCACAGATGAGAATCAGGTGGGGACTCCCACCAAGATCAGTCTTTAAGCTCAATTTATGGGAAAACTGGGAGGCAGAAAAAGGTTTTGAATCCACACTTAGAAACAAATATCTGTGGGTTTAAACACACACATGCACACACACACACACACACACACACAGAGAGAGAGAGAGAGAGAGAGAGAGAGAGAGAGAGAGAGAGAGAGAGGGAGAATATATGAGAGAAAAAGCAAATTGAAGCCAGAGGTGAATTTAGAAAAGAAAATATGTAGTGTAAAGCTCTCACAGGACAGGAACATGGTTTTGACTCGCAGCTTTTAGAAATCAACACAAAGAGGGAAGAACTGTATTTTGTTCATGACAGCGGCAAATGCAATGTTTGAAAGTAATGGATCTTGTGTTAGTACACTGAAAGCTAGACAGAAACTTTTTCTACAAGGTCACACACAGAGGAGATATTTCAATAAATAAATACAACTAATAGTTGTTTTAAACATTACATTAATGTCCCTCATTATTGGTCAATGACATAAAATTGAAATGTAATCAAAAATATTTGGGAGAGGGTAAATAAAAAAAAAAACTGGATATGTAGCCCTTTGATTATCTGGGTTAATCTTCAAGTGTTTAGAGAAATAGTTAGCTGTCTGTTGGAATCTTCTACTTATGTAATGAGACTTTTGGTAAAAATAGTTAAGAGCAAATTCAAAGTTATAATCTCTGGGTGTATCTGAAATACATATACACTATATCAGCAGTGAAAAGAATATTTTTGAAAATGTGGGTAACAACAACAACAACAAATAAAGACAGAAAAGTATGAAAGAACCTCGTTGGGAAGAGAAAGAAATCAGCAGATGTGGGAAGAGATATTAGAAGGTATTAGGGACAAGCAGTGTGATGGGTGAGTGGATATAAGAACTTGATACCAAGCCTATTGCCCTGAGTTCAATGCCTGGGATTCATATGATTGAAAGAGAGAACCAGTTCTCACAATTTTCCTCTGAATTTCATACACACACATGCACACACACACGCACACACACACACACACACACACACACACACACATTGCTGCATGCATGCAAACACCTGTGCATACACTCATACATAAAAATTAATAAATAAATGTAAAAATTAAAAAGAGGCTAATGCAGTAAATACTATCATAACGTGTTGTATATATACTTGAACTTGTCATGAAAGATGTTAAAATTTAATATAAAATAAGAAAAATGTGTAAGTTGTAGTCTAAAAAATGCAAGTGCTCACTTAATAATAGAACTCAAAACATTGTATGTAGAGAAGGCCAGGGATTTTTCTAAACAATAATTTCAAGTCTGTCTCTCTCTCTCTGTTCTCTCTCTCTCTCTCTCTCTCTCTCTCTCTCTCTCTCTCTCTCTCTCTCTCTCTCTCTCTCTCTCTCTCTCTCTCTAAGCAGAATATGCATCTAGGTATTAGTAGTATCAAGGACAAAGTAAGAACATAAAATACGTACAGGATTGCGAATGGACAGAGGAGCAGAAAAAGAAGTATCAGCCAGCTTCTTGTTTCCATAACAAATATCTAAGATAATCAACTTATAAAGAGACAAAAGTTTCTTATATCAGATCTTTATGTTCAACTAAATTGAAGCTTCAAACTTTGTTTATAATCAGTATTATTGCCACAACAAAAGCTTCAATGATAAATGAGCAGTTGATAGAAATACGGACTCTGAGGTCTTGCCTTAGCCTTATTAAATAAAAAACACTACTGGGAGGCCCAGTAATCTTTGTTTTAACAAGTTCTGCAAGTAATTCTGATGCACTATAAGCCTTGGCTGCCTGGCTTCTAATACTTCTATTGGTCTGCATTGCTTTAGTTTACTGTAATGTGTTTAGGTAGTTCAGATGTTCCGTGTTTAGATATTCTATGAGATTAGAAATCTCTTGAGAGCAGTTTTAAGTATCTGCCCAAACACCCTATAAAATCTCATTGAAGTTTTACTTCAGGGTAAATTATAATAATATGAATCTGTATTGCAGCCTAAGAATAAAATTTAGTGTTTTCTTTTCTGAACATATCATTTATATTTATAATATTCCAGTGAACTGATCCATTTATTTCTCACAACATGTTCAAAAGGTGTCAAGTAAGACAGTGGCAATGGAAAGTTCAGACAGTGCCTCATGTAAGCCTCAATCCTTGGACAATTTCCCTAAGATTTTAAGTATCAGACACTGAAGTGAACAGAAAATGGAGAATGAACACTACAGGCAACCAAATGAAATAAATGTTGAACATCATCAAGGGTATTAACATTGCATATCACCCTATGCAGTGATGTACCAGGCTTATGTAATTGACTGTGAAAACATTAGGAACACTAGTGCTCTCTCTCTCTCTCTCTCTCTCTCTCTCTCTCTCTCTCTCTCTCTATATATATATATATATATATATATATATATATATATATATATATATATTCTTACTACAGACAAAAATCCTAGAGGTTGCTTTTCAAGCCATCTTCTGAGAATTTACCATTTAGAAAAATATAAGTCCACAAAGGATGCTCTATATTAGTTTTTATTGACATCTCTGTATTTCTAGTTTAATTTTGGAAAAAGGAAGACAATGGAAAACTAAGAAGCAATATCTTCCTGCCCTGTGTGATTGCAAAAAAGGTCTTGCATTGCACTCATGAGGCAAGTAAAAGCAATCTTTTTCTATTATTCTGTCAATATTGACTTCTAGGAAATTGTTCCTTTCAATGTCGGCTGGTGTCCTGTGAAACAGACTTAGTAATAAAATTCCAGAACCTTGTTGACTACACACTTTTATTTCACTTTTTATTTTATATTAATTTCCTGTCCCCAGTACCATGTTGTTGCTTCAGTTTTCATATGCACTTATACTGCAAATGAATTTTCTCATTTTTCAGGCTTTCCATCACAGTGAATTGAGAATTTAATATTGAAAAACATCAGGGAATTATATTTTCACTGAATTAAAAAATATATTATATTATATTTTTTATTCTGACCCTTTTGAAAGGTTTTCCTGAATTGTTGTCTTTCATATAACACCTCAGATTTGCTAATTTAATTGAATACATTTTCCAGATGGTTAAAAAAAGAAGAAAGTGAAGATAACTGTTAAGATAAAGTTAGATTGGATTTGCTATTTTGTTTTCAATATCAAGATTATTTTATAAAATAATTTTGTAAGAACATTGTCAAATATTTCTAACTTTTATAACTCTAGCACCTATGTTTATTTACCCAGAGAATATTAAATAAGAAAACTAAAGCTTATATTCATGAGAATATTAAAAAATGATAGTTTAAATCTTGCCTTTGTCCTTGGCTCTTTCAATATATTTTACAGAAATTAACTTCCTATATAAAATTGGTTTCAGTTCCTTTTCTCTTGCTACCATAGAATACCAGAAATTAGACAGTTTGTAACAGGAAACAAGATCAGTTCATAATTGTAGCACTTAGAAGCCTGAGATTGGATGTCCCCTCAGCAAGGACCTTGTAATAAATTAAAATGTGGAGGAAGGGTAGAGAACCAAGCACCCACATGTGAAGGAGAGAAAACAGAAGGAGTTATGCTGAATTGTAACAAGCAGCTTTTATGATGATTAATTCGACTTTGCAAGAGTGAGAACCCAGTCACACAAGAAAAACATTAATGACATAATTGCTTAACGTTACCTCTCCCAACGTTGTTACCTATAATAGGAACTAAAATTAACAGGTTTTTGAACAGACAACCTACATCCAAACTATAGTATCTTATAAGTCACAGACCTCAGTCTCAGCTTTTTACGCTCAGTGGCTACTAAAATCCTTTTTGTATGCAGCCATATGACTTTTGGCTTTTAATTACACTTGCTTCATATCACTATTGCAATGTCTTTATACAATATAATGGTCCCCAACAATAGCCATTCAATCCCACAAAACATAATAAATATTATTTTTCTGTATAAGCCAAATGCTTATGATATTTACCCCTTAGTAATTCTGCACCTCCAGTGTTCCCTGGGAGTTTCCTATTGGTGAAAACTTGTATAATTATACTACCTTAACATGCCAGATTAGTCTATACTCCACCTGTCACAGCACTGAGATCTTTATTCTCAGCCAACACATACATTATTCTTTTAAATTCTTTCTTAGACTGTGATACATAGGACTACTAACTGTGTGAAGTATCATAGGTAAAGTTTCTTGAAAAACAGACTCTGAGATGCTGACATTTGCATGCAAAGGGATTGGTGAAGAATGTTCCTCAATATGTACGTCTGTAGGCTACAAGGGCTTAGATGTCTCTCTCTATTAGGGGAACCTGAAATGTTAACCACACAAGGTTGTTCTTTCAAGGGAAGAAATGCCAAACCTCTTTTCTACACAGAAGACTGGAGTGGATGTGTTTTTTAGCCTGGTGACCTTTGTGAAATCCATGTGGTCAAAGGCTTTCTGGCACTAGACCATCCTCCAGAGTCCAGATTCATTCTTATAAATTTGCTCTTCTCAGTCAATCTATAGAACCTAACTTTATGGAAGGTGTTAAATGTACTTTACAAATAGTTTTTGATATAGTCATATCTCATATGCATATAGCTTACTTTGTTCCTCTCAAGAAGAATTAGGTATGATTTGTTGTGCACATGGGATTGAGTTTAACAGCGTAAGAATAGTTTTCACCAGATTATGTTATGCTCAAATAAGCCTAAAGTAAAACACTTGGGGTCAGACTCCCAAAGTCTGAACCAACACTGGCTACTGAGTTCTGTTGTTCTGAACTGCTTTGTTGCCTTGCTTGATAGCTTGTCACATTGTTGACTGTGAAGTTTGCAGAGAGCCCCACTAGTAGGAGAAAAAGGGAAGCAGAACTGGCTATAATGAGAGGCTGAAATAGGATACAGATACGCTAGCAGCTTTATCCAGTCAAATGGGAAAGTATTGAAGGCCTTTAAAATGAATTCCATTTAGAAGCTGGAGAGATGGCTCAGTGGTTAAGAGTGTAAAATGCTCTTTCAGAGAACCTGAGTTCATTCCCTAGACCCATGTTGGCAGCTCACAACTTCCTGTAACTTCAATTCTAGGGAATCGAACATCTCTGGCCTCTAAAGACATCTGCACTCATGTTGCACACACACACAGACAAACATAATCAAAAAATAAAATAAATCCTAAAAAAGAAATACTTCCACTATTCCATCTTAAGGCAAGGATGTCATGCCCTTGTATACCAAAAATCAATCATAAAATGCAACCTCAGAAGCTGTAACATTTCTCTCCCTAGGAGTAATTCACAGAAAGGGTACTCTTATGGCCTTTGTATAGCAAACACTCTCAGACAATAATGGAATGATTCTTTCATGACGTGCATAATATAAAGTTTATATACACAGCTATATATTTACTAGCTGCAGATATATAAAGCATTAATTAAATTAGAATCAATTTAATATAATGGCTTATAAAAGGGGTCATTCAAAAGACTTTAACAAGAACCAGCCCTTAAAGGAACTTTGACTTTAGTAGTGCACTTTCCTGAGCAAACAAATATCTACAACACAAATGGCAGAAAATGCAAAATATTTTTTTACAAAACATAAAATCTTGTCTCAAGGCAAAATAATCTCTTTTAGAGTGTGTTGCTTTAGACACAGGAAATAAGTTATAGTTTTATGTTGATATCCTTATATAGAACACTAACAATTTTGAAATAGATGAATCTTATTTGGATGACTTGCCAAGTTTTATTTTATAATTTCTTTAGATTTGGTCTAAATTGGTATTAAAGAAAAAAAGATTTTTTCTCAAAATAGATGCAAAAAGAATCAATCAACTAAATGATTTACATTTTAAATTTTAAAGGAGGAGACTCAGCCATTTATGGGAGACACACACACACATGTGGTTTATGTGTGGTTTCTGGTTTGTTGTTTTGTTTGGTTTTTGATCTCCAACAGGCAGGCACAGAACACGCAACTTATTTTCTTAAACTCCCTTACATTTTAAGAGCTAAGCAACTACAATTAAGAAGGGCTATATTTTTAATAAGAATAATCAAATGAAGGTTTTAATTGAGTAACAAACTTTACATAGTTTCCCAAAAGGAAAACTTGTAAATTTGGTTGATTATTTATTCTGTATATCTGAAAACACACACACACACACACACACACACACACACACACACACACACACACACACACACGCACACATACACACACTGAGATGAGAACTCAAGACATAAGCACTGCCACATTTTAAAACCAATTAAATAGTCAAAATACTGAGATGTTAGCCTGTCTTAAAGGAAAACAATCAAAATTAGATGCTATGGGCCACAGAGAAAGCATTTACAAACATTGGATTATATTAGCAAAACTTTTGTTAGATTTGACTAGTGACTATACAGGTCATGCTCACATATGGGGCTTACTATTCTCTCTCTGTCTCTCTCTGTCTCTCTCTGTCTCTCTCTGTCTCTCTGTCTCTCTCTCTCTGTCTCTGTCTCTCTCTTTCTCTCTGTCTCTCTCTCTCTCTCTCTCTCTCTCTCTCTCTCTCTCTCTCTCTCTCTCTCTCTCTCTCTCTCTGTCTCTCTCTCTCTCTCTCCCCATTCCCTTTCCTCTCTCCCTCCCAGCTGCTCTACAATCAAAGGGCTTGTACCCATTGAGAGTTTGGTGTTTGTTTTTAAAGAAAAACTTCCTGAGTCCTTATAAAGTCAGGAGCAGTTGTCATGTAGACAAACATTTACTAAACCTTTCCTCCTTTTTCTTTTACTAAGACCTTACATGTAGTTCATCTAACATCTTAAGCGCAAAGCCATTACAGAAGAGAGAAGACATAGCTTTACAGTTTTCAATACACAAACCACCTTGTATAGATTATTGTAACACCGAGCTTTTCAAAAGACAAGTCTCCTACTCCAATGAAATGTAACTATTCAAACAAAAAAGAAAAATTGTGCAAATTCTCCTGTAAAGATGGAGAAGAAAGGCCCATTACCATTTATCAAAAAAGTTAGAAAAGAGAGCTAGAAAGATGGATCAGCAGTTAAGAACTCTGCTCTTCCAGAGTTCCCGAGTTCGATTCCCAACAATCACATGGTGCCTCACAACAATATATGCTGGGATCTGATACTCTTTTCTGGCATGAAGGTATACATGCAGATAGAGTACCCATATACATAAAATAAATAAACAAATCTCTTTAAAATTCAGAAAAGAAAAAGCAGGCTCTCAAATGGAATTGATGCTGAAATTCTCAGTTATGTAAGAATTATATGTAAATATATATCAGACGAACATTTTATCTTTATATGTAAATATCAAGCTTAATAATTCAATAAATATAGACTAAATACAATACTACTCTTTTGTGAATGGTACTATTTTTATCTTAACTATTTTCCGGTATACATGTGTACATCTACACCAAACTGTTTCCTTCTCTCCCTCGGTGCAGTTATTTACCAGGTCTTTTGTGTTAAGCTTGTCTCTTTAATAGATATATGTTTTAAACAGACCAAAGTAAATGTATGTCTACATATAGGTGATAGATAATAGATAATAGATAGATAGATAGATCCCAAATCCCAATGTTGGTCCTGACACTTGGCAAAGTTATTGTTTTTATGGTAGCAAAACGATCTAAAAAGTATAGAAGAACAATAAATACATTAAAAGGGGGGATATGCCCTTTTAGGCAACAAGTAGCTATCTTTAGATAAGCACTTATATACAAATAAAAAAAACCTGGCCAGACTTACCTGTTGGCTTAATGATCACTATTATTTATTTGCATATAATCCTTCCTCACTTGGTGTTCTTTCTGGAGACATCATACCACTACCTATTATTAGTATGTTAAGATGAATGAAAGATTTTGCCAGGCCTGAATGGCTCCAGAAGTGTCAGAGTAAAGCTATACCCTCGGGAAAAAAGATTTTCTACAAGACAACAAAAGGCTTATATAATCATAAAACTTTTCATCTATTACCCATGCAAAGTCCCTGAGTCCACCTCTCAGCTTTGAAAAATGAGGACTGGATTTCTGTGAAGCATGTGGTTTCTATTCCATTTTTCCAAGTCCAGACTTGAACAAAGCCATCTGTTCTAGCAATTATGATCTCCTGATTTATTTTTTGAATAGAGGCAGTAAGTAGTAGGTCTTCCAGGACCCAGTATCAAGCCTGCTTAGTCCCTCTTTCAAACTAAATGGTCCTCAAACTTCTTTCTTTCCCATTTCCAAATTTCCACAACAAATCCAATAAAAACCAGGGAAACAGAGTTCTAGTAACATATTTAGAAATAAAAATATATTCTCTAGAACACAATGTTTTAATTCTTAGAAACTACTCTGTTATTGGATTTTAGGGTCACACTCTGTTCTTCAAGTGAGGTCTGGCAAAACTCATCCTCTGGATGCCAATTAAAAAGAGCCAAGTAGGTCTTTAATCCACTTGGACTTTAGTTTTGTGCAGGGTGATAAATATAAATCTATTTGCATTTTTCTACATGTAGCCATACAGTTAGGCCAGCACCATTTGTTGAAGATGTTACCTTTTTCCCATTGTATGGATTTGGCTTCTTTGTCAAGAATCAAGTGTCCACAAGTATGTGGGTTTATTTCTGCATCTTCAATTCAATTTCACTGATCAACCAGCCTATACCTATGCAAGTACCATGCTATTTTTATTACTGTTGCTCTATAGTACAGCTTGAGATCCGGGATGGAGATTCCTCCAAGATATCTTTTATTGTACAGAATTATTTTAGGTATTCTGGGTTTTTGTTCATATGAAGTTAAGAATTGATCTTTCAAGGTCAGTAAAAATTTGTATAGGAATTTTGATTGGAATCGCATTGACTCTGTAGATTCCTTTTGGTAAGATGACCATTTTTACTATGTTGATCCTCCAATCCATGAGCATAGGAGATCTTTCCATCTTCTGATATTTTCTTCAATTTCTTTCTTTTGAGACTTGAAGTTTTTTTCATACAAGTCTTTTACTTGCTTGGTTATAGTCACACCAAGATACTTTATATTATTTATGACTATTAAGAAGGGTGTAGTTTCCCTAATTTCTTCCTGAGCCCATTTGTTATTTGTACACAGCAGGGCACTTCTGTTTACTCAGGTAATTAATTATATTACATCTCAAGTCTCTGATGAGTTTGAATATCAGATAGTTTAGTTTTACAGTTAAGCTTAATTATGTAAGGGTTAAGACATTTTAGGTCTGATAGATGTTTTAGGTTGATAGAGACTAGATAGGATAGGTATTTATTTACATTCAGAATTTTAGACTCACCTTTCTTCAAGGTTGCCAAGTACAAAGAGCCAAAACACTATGAGTGTAACATTTATATAATTCCTGATTGTTTCATCCTTCTTCTTGTTGTATGTTGTTTATTGTATATGTGTGTAATTATGTAAATGTATATGTAAAAATAAATAAATTAATTAAAAAACAATTTAAAAAAGAACCAAGTATAAAGTGAAAGAAGACCCCCTCCATTACACCCATCCCAAAGAGACCTCACAGTCTCTACAGACATATAGTTCCAGCCTCTGGCCCAGGCATTACCCAGCATCCAGAAGATGGCTCCCAAGTTCTAGGAACACATGGTACCAGCCTCCAGATCCTCCCTGTCCCGGCACTACCCAATGTCCCTAGAAGGTCTCCTGTACTATATAGACACACAGGACTCCACTGATATGTGGTTCTAGCCTTCAGCCCACAGATATACCAGCCTTCCAATGGAGAATAGCCAGACCTCAAGATCACACATGTTAGACACCCCACCCTAACCGACCTGCCTATAGATCCAACTGAGTTATAACCAGTAGGGGAGAGCTGTGAGCTATTCCATGAGATCCAGCTTATGGCCCAAGGCACTACCCACAATCCCAAGGAGAGCTACCAGTCCCCAAGAACATCCAGCCTCCAGCCTCTAGCCTACTATTCTCCCCATTTTACCAAGAAGTCCAGTAGGCACCAGAAGCAACCAGCCAATACCAGTGACAAACAGATGGCTAAAGGCCTATGTAAGAACATAATCAACAAGAGGCAGGATAATATGGCACCACGAGAACCCAGCTACCCTACTACAGAAAGCCCTGAATATCCTAATAAAACTGAAACACAAGAAGATGACCTTAAGTCTATTCTTATGAAGATGATAGAGACCTTTAAAGAAGAAACTAATAAATCTCTTACAGAAATACATGAAAATACAAACAAACAGATAGGGGAAAATGAATAAGAATGTTCAAGACCTGAAAAGAGAAACAGAATTAATAAAAAAAAAATGAGGAATCTTGGAGGGGGAACACTTAGGGAAGAAAACAGGGAATACAGACTCAAAGAAGCTAAGAAACAAGGTGAGCCTAAAGGAGGTTGTTTGAATCTCTTTCAGAAGAGAAAATAGAATAGACATCAAAAGTGGATGAAGAGAGGGAACTGGGTAGAAGATGGCGTAAGGAGGGAAATGAAGGTGGGTATCAGATGTTGATAAAGCTGGGGCAAGAGGTGAGAAGGCTGGGAGAGAGAAGGGAAACCAAGAGGGTATGCATCTCTTACTCAAGATGGAGACCTGTTACATGGTAGGCTTCTAGGAGGATATTGTGGTGACTCTAGCTGAAACTCCTAGAATTGGCAACATGGAGAATGAAATGCCCACCTTCTAGCAAGTTAGAACTTCTAGTGGAGGCAAGGGAACACCAATCTACTTGTGAAACTTTTGACCCCAAATTTACTTTGCCTACAAGAATTTCAGGCTTAAAGATAGAGAAGAGTTTGAGGGTTTGTTCACCCAATGCCTGGCCCTACCTGAGACCTACAACATGAAAGATAGACAACCTCTGACACCATTAATGATACTCTGCTATGGTTGTAGAGACAGGAGACTAGCATAACTGTCCTCTGAGAGGTTTCAAAAATCAATTGATTGAAACATGAGAAGCCAAACATTAGGCAGAGCTCATGAGTCTTGTGGAAGTATCAGGGGAAGGATAGAAGGACCAAGATGGGGCTAAAAGATGAACAGAGCCAAGGTCCATGGTGGTTTTCAAAGACTGATGCTCCAAACAAAAAGCATGCATAGTCTCAACCTAGGCCCCCTACAAATAGGGAGTCTACAATTTGTCTTGCCTACAAAATGTGCAGAGGTAAAGACAGCACAGAAATTGTGGGAGTGGTTTACCAATGACTTGTCCAGTTTGAGACCCATGTTATGAGAGGGAGCCCATCCCTGACACTGCTTAGATGGCCAGGAACCAGAGGAACAATAGCCCAGAGACCTATGGTAAAACCAAACAGGACTGGCAAAAAAAGTCAATGGATTGTTTCCTAACGATATTCTATGATAGTCATAGATTGATGACTAGCCCAATTGTCATTAGAGAGGCTTCATCCAGTAATAGATGAAATTAGATTCAGAGACCCACAGCCAAACATTAGCTGAAGCTCAGGCAACTATGTAGAAAAGGGGAACAATGGATTTTTGGAGCCAGAGGGGTCAAGGACACCACAATAAAACATATAAAATTGCCAGGTGTGGTGGCACACGCTTTTAAGCTCAGCACTCGGGAGGCAGAGGCAGGCAGATCTCCATGAGTTCGAGGCCAGTCTGGCCTACAAATCAAGTCCAGGATAACTAAGGCTGACACAGAGAAACCATGTCTCAAACAAACAAACAAACAAACAAACAAACAAATAAATAAATGGATCTGATCTAGGCCCTTTGCATATATGTTACAGTTGTATAGCTAAGTATTCTTGTGGAATTCCCTAATAGTGTGAGCGGGGCTTGTATTTGGCTCTTTTGCCTGTTTTTGGGACCCCTTTCCTCCCACTAGGTTGTCTTTTCCAACTTTAATATAAGGGGAGGAGCCTAGTCTTACTGCAACCCGATATGTCATATTTGGTTGATAGTCTTTGGAGGCCTGCTCTTTTCTGAAGGGATATAGAGAAGTGGATTAGGAGGAGACAGGAGTTGGGGGAACTGGGAGATTATGAGTCTGCAATCTGGATGTAATATATGAGTGAATAAATAAAATAAAACAAGAAGTAAAAGAAGAAAAATAATATTTACCCACTGTGTCCAAATTAGGAAGAGAGACAAAGAAATCCACTGAACCTGCCAAGTCCATGTAAAGAGTCCTGAAATGAGGTAAAATTCAACAACTGGTGAAGGATATGCACATCTAAACCGTCTCCTCAAGGTGTGATTCTGCCCACCATTGACCTGCAATCATCTAGATTTCACATGCTATAAAGTGGTCTGATTAGTTATTAGAACCGCGTCAAATCATTTTTTTGGAGGAGTAAAATTCCCTCTCTGGCTAAAGGCCTTACCTTCTTCCAGCATGAGAAATTCCCATTTCTCCATTGTCCGATAGTCAGATGAAAAGACACAGATGTCTCTTTAGAATATCTTCATTTCTGCCAGGCCTGTTACAATACCAAAGCAAAAGTTAGCCCACCTAAATATTGTGAACATTTGGACATTTTGAAATGGATGAAAGCAAAAATCTCTGCATACAGGTCAGGCCCAAAACTAATCTTTTATTTTACATTTTATGTTTGTATAGAAAACATTTTTTCAGAATGTAATAAAAATATATTTTTTACTGATCTTTAAGTAATTTCTTTTAAATTTTTCTACCTTGGTTATTTTTTATTAATTTAATTATTTATTCACTTTACATCCCAGTAATAGTCCCCTCCCTCCTCTCCTCCATGTCCCACCCTCCCTTCTACCTTCCCTCTCCCCTAGTCCTCAGAAAAAGGCTTGACCCTCTACTCACTCACCCCAGTTCATCAAGTTACATCAGGATTTAATTTGTCCTTTTTCTCTGTGGCTTGGCAATGAAGTGCCATCAGAGGGAAATGATAGAAAAGTAGGCAACAGAGTCCATGTCAGAGACAGCCCCTGCTACCCTTACTAGTGGACCCACATGAAGCCTGGGCAGTCTGTTGATTACATCTATGTTGAGGACCTAGGTACATTCCATACATGGTTCTTGGTTGGTGCTTCAGACTATACAGGCCCCTCTGGGCCATGGTTAGTTGGCTCTGTTGATCTCATTGTGGAGTTCTTCTTGTTTCTGGGTCTTTTTATCCTTCCTCCTACTTTTCCACTAGACTACCTATGCTTCACACAATGTTTGGCTGTGAGTCTCAGCATCAGTTTCAAGTGCTGTTGGGTGGGGCATCACAAAGGACAACTCTGATAGGCTCCTGTCTGCAAGAATATCAGAATATCTTTAATAGTGTCAGTGAAAGACCCCCAAAGGGAGACCCTCACTCAAGCCTCGGGATGGCGCGCACCCAAAGACACACAAACGACCATCTTGCTGTAAACACATGAGGCAGTTTATTGGCGGAGCTCCGGGTCGACACATATCTCACGCAGGAGACAGAGGGGTCGACCCAGAAGCCCAGGGGTTTGGGGTTTATATGGGCAAGGGTCGGGGGGAGTGGGAGTTTTGGCACGGCCACACATGATTGGTTGTTTTAAACATTTGAACATCAGCAAATTGCATAGGCAGATCTGGGGTAAGCTCAGACTTAATCACATGGGTACAGTCCTTGGTTCCTGTCTTTCTTGGAACCCGAGGGTAGATGTTTATCTGAGCTAACGACACATCTGGTTAAACTCAAACCTGGAACATTGTGTGCGGGCCTCAAGGGGAGGATTAAGCAGACACCATAAGATCGGATGAGGGGTCTTGGCTCATTACTCACTCGACCATGTCCGGTACCTGTTTCTCTCAGGAATTTGTCTTTGTGTATCCTCCCTATCTTTTATGGCCAGCTGGTCCCTGGAACATTCAATAGGCCTTTGTCTCCTATCTCCGCATTCTTTGTGACTTATCATCTGGGAACTTGGGCTAGCATACCTGTCGACCTGCACTTATGAGTTAGAGAGCTCTGCTGTTCTGGATGCTTTAATGCTAATTAAAATTTTTCCCTTTCATCAGGGGTAGATTTCCTCCATGGTGTGGGTCTTGGGTTGGGTCAGGCATTGGTTGGATATTGTCTCAATCTCAGCTCTATCTGCTCTATCTTTATCCCTGCACACCTTGTAGGCAGGGTAAATTTTGCATCAAAGTTTTTGTGAATGTATAGATTGCTTTTGGTAAGACAGCCATTTTTATTATGTTAATTCTAAACATCCATGAGCGTTCCATTTCTGATATCTTCTTCAATTTCTTTCTTCAGATGCTTGAAGTTTTTTTCCATACAGATCTTTTACTTGCTTGGTAAGAACTACAGCAAGATACTTATGGTTTTTGTGGCTGTTGTGAACGGTGCTGTTTCCCTAATTCCTTTCTCAACCTGTTTGTATTTTGTATAAATGAAGGCTACTGATTTTTTAAATTGATTTTGTATCCAGCCACTTAGCTGAAGGTATTTATCAGGTGTAGGAGTTCCTTGGTAGAATTTTAAGTACTATACTGAAAAGATACAGAGAGAGTGCCCAACCTTTTCATATCCCTGATTTCAGTAGAATTGATTTATACTTATATTTCTCTCCATTTAGTTTGATGTTGGTTGTGGGCCTGCTGTATATTGCCTTTATTGTGTTTATACATGTGCCTTGTATCCCTCATCTCTCCAAGACTTTCATCATGAATTGTTATTGGATTTTGTCAAATGCTTTCTCAGCCTCTACGGAGATGATCATGATTGTTTATATGATGGATTGCACTGATGTATTTCTGTATATTTAACCACCCCTGCATGCCTGGGACGAAGCCTACTTGGTCATGGTGAATGATATTTTCAATGTGTTCTTGGATTCTGTTCACAAGTATTTTATAGAGTATTTTTGCATCATTGTTCTTAATGTATATTGGTCTGAAATTCTCTTTTTTCATATCTCTTTGTGTGGTTTAGGTATCAAGGTGATTGTGGCTTTATAGAATGATCTTGGTAGTGATCCTTCTGTTTGGGAATATAAGGACCTGGAGAGGTCAGGAGGTCTACAAGGAGACCAATGGAGCTAATGAATCTTGGCAGAGGAGGAAGGTACTGAATAGAGTGATGCATTAACAAAGGACCATGCACAATGAGAAGCTAGATCCTCTGCTCAGAAGTAGTAGATAGGCAGCACAGTCTCCTGTGGGTCCCATAATAAGTGATGCAGGGACTACTTAGGACATAGACTCTGGCTCCCACAGGTTTGATCACTTCCTCTTGGCAGGGTGGCCTTGCTAGGCCACAGAAGAAGGATATAGGCAGTCCAGATGAGACTTGATAGGCTGAGGTTAGATGTTAAAGGAGGAGGGCTCCTCTTTCTGAGGACTAGAAGAGGGAGGGAGGGAGGGAGGATAGGACAAGGATGTGACTAGCAAGGGTACTACAATTGGAATGTAACGAGAACAAATTAAAAATAAAAATATAAAAAGATTAAGACCTCCCTTTCTTATAAATAATTAACTCATACAAGGCCACTGTAGTGTTGTATGATCAAGGACCAAAAATTACCAAGATTAGACATATAAATGAATTCTACAATTATATAAAATATAAGCACTGTATTGTGACATAAGTTAAATAATAACTGAAGCAACATTGGCCTGATGATTTTTCTTAGGCCTAATAACAACTCTGACTATTAGAAGGTAATAATACATTGCTTAGGATATGACAAATCTGCCCAGGCTGGCTTGGAGATTTTTTTCTGTCTAGTGACCTTGAAACAACAAGAACTACCAGCCTGAGAATGGGCTGTCATCCTTTGGTAAACTATGCCCTTGAAACTACAAGAGTGTTAAACGTTGTGTTGTGAGGTTGATGAGGTAAAATGATTGTAAAAGATAATTCTGTTTTGTCATGGTTTATCAATGATGACTAAAATTATGACCAGGTTGAAATTAAAACATGAATCTGGGGAAAATAATATGATCTATGCTTTGGAACAATGTGCATCTATCCCTGCCTACTGAGTTCTATATAAATAAAGAAGCACTCTGACTTCCAATCAATCAAGCTGCAAAATTGATCACCATTCCTGGCTCATTCCTCCCCCATTGCTCTTGCATTCACCCTTCTTAAGGCTCTGACATCACTAGTGGCTAGACCCCAGTACTACATGAAGGTCTACTTGTAGCAGTCAAACAACTGAAGGAGATCAGAGGGATACAAATTGAAAAAGAAGTCAAAATAGCATTATTTGATGATGACATGACAGTATACATGAGTGATCCAAAAAATTCTATAGATAACATCTACAGTTAAGAAACAGCTTCAGCAAAGTGACTGGATATAGGTTTAACTCAAAAAACAAATCAGTAGCTCTCTCATATACAAACAATAAGCAGGCTGAAAAGGAATTCAAGAAACAAGATCCTTCATAATAGTCACATATAATATAAAATACCTTTGGTAACTCTAACCAACCAAGTCTTTAATGGAAAAAAATTGAAAAAGATATCAGAAGATGGAAAGAGCCTCCATGCTCATTAATAGGTAAGAATAACATAGTGAAAATGGACATCATACCAAAAGCAATTTACAGATTCAACAGAATCCCCAACAAAATTCCAACACAATTCTTACAGACCTTGACCACACAATATTCAACTTCAAATGGAAGAACGAAAATCCTGGGATAGCTAAAACACTCTCAAACTATAAAAGGACTTTAGGATACATCAAAAGTCCTGATTTCAACCTGTACCACAGAACTACAGCAATAAAACCCCACATGGTACTGGCATAAAAACAGACAGGATGATCAATAGAATTAAATTGAAGACCCAGGGGTAAATCCAAACACCTATGGAAACTTTTTTAAAATAAAGAATCCAGAACTATACAATGGAATAAGGAAAGCATCTTCTGCAAATGGTGCCAGTGTAACTGGATGTCTTTATGTAAAAGATTCAAAAATAGATCCATATTTATCACCTTGCACAAAACTCAAATCCAAGTAGATCAAAAACCTCAACATAAAACCATATACTCTGAACTTGATAGAAAAGAAAGCAGGGAATAGTTTTGAACATATTAGCACAGAAGGCAAATTCCTGTACAGAACACCTGTGGTGCAGCCACTAAGAACAACAGCTAACAAATGGGACCTCATGAAACTGAAAAGCTTCTATAAGGCAAGGAACGCTGTCAAAAGGACAAAATTGTAGCCTACAGAATGGGAAAAGATTTTTCCAAGCTCCACATCTGAGAAAGGACTAATATTGAAAATATATAAAGAACTCAATAAACTAGACACAAACAAGCCAAATAATCCAAATCTTAAAACGAGGTACAGTACTAAACAGAATTCTCAACAGGAATCTCAAATAGCTGAGGCACATGTAAAAATGTTCAACAACCTTAGCCATCAGAGAACTGTGGATCATAGAATCCATCTTACACCTGTCAGAATGGCTAAGATTAAAAACACAAATGAGAGCTCATACTGGTGAAGATGTGGAGCAATGGGAACATTCATCCTCTTGCTGGTGGGAGTGAAAACTTGTACAGCCACTTTGGAAATGCATATGGTGTTTCCCTAGAAAATTGAAAATCAATGTACCTCAGGACAAGCTATACCATTCCTGGTCATATATCCAAAAGACATTTCATCCTATCACAAGGATACTTGCTCAGTTAAGTTCATAGCAGATTTATTCATAACATCCATAAATCAGGGAAATAACTTAGTTGACCCTCAACCAAAGAATAAAAAAAAAGGTACATTTACTCAATAGAATATTATTCATCTGATTGTTAAAATGACATCATGAACCTTGCATGCCAATGAATGGAACTAGAAATGATCATCCAAATGAGGAAATCCAGACCCAGAAAGATGACATGGCATGTATTTGCTTATAAGTGGATGTTAGCTATAAAGTAAAATATAATTATGCTACCATCTACAATCCTACAGAGGCTAAGTAAAAAGGACAAAGGGCAGATGCAATGATCTCCCTGAGAAGGTGAAATAGAGTAAATTTTTGTAGGTGGACTTGGGGCAGGTGCAGATGGGAATTAAAGGGCTCAGGTGCGGGGGATGGATTGAGCAAGTATGTGGAGAAATGACTGGAACTGTGAGGCATTTGGGGGGTGATGTGAAAACCTAGTGCAATGAGCACTCCTTGGAATCTATAAGGGTGCCCTGACCCTATGAAGGACTCATTGTATTTTGGGATATGGAGCCTGGGCTGGCCATCTTCTGTAACCAGGCAAGGTTTCCAGTGGTGAGACTGGGACATCAACCCAACCACAAAACCTTCAGCCTACAATTCATCCTGCCTTCAAGATATACCAGAGGTACAGGGGGCACAGAACTTGTGGGAGTGGCCAACAAATTACTCATCCAATTTGAGACCCATGCCCAAAAAAGGAACCCATGCTTGACACTGCCTAGGTAGCCAGAAACCACAGTCTGAATAGCCCAGACTCTAGGATAGAACCAAACACAACTGGCAAAAAAGGAGTCAATGTAACAATTTTTAATGATATTCTGCTATACTCATAGGCCACAGCCTAGCATAATCTTCGTCCAGCTACTGATGGGAAAAGACACAGAGATCCACAGCCAAACATTTGTCACAGCTTGTGGAATCCCAAGGAATAGAGAGAGGAAGGGTTGTAGAAGCCAGAGTGGTTGAGGACACCAGGAGAACATGGCCCACAGAATCAACTAATTAGGGCTCATAGGGACACTACTGAAGCAATAATTATGGAGCATGTATGGGTCTGAGCTAGGTTCTATGCATATATTTTATGGCTGTGTAGCTTGATGTTCTTGTGGGATTCCCAGTAATGGGAGGAGGGCTGTCTCAGACTCTTTTGCCTGTGCCGGAGACGCTTTTCCTCCTACTAAGTTGCCTTGTCCAGCCTTGATATGAGAGTTTGTTCTTTGTCTTATTATAACTTGTTGTGTTGTGTTCACTTGCTATCCCTGGGAGGCCTGCTCTTTTCTGAAGGGAAATGCAGGAGGAGGGACTGAGAGGAATAGAGGAAGTGAAAACTGTTCTCAGGATGAGATAAGTTTTAAAAATAGAATACACACAAAACCAATTGCTCTTATATATAAAAATGATGTAAGCATATTCATATACATAAACACTTAAGAATGTTTTAATGGTGGGACAGTCATGATTATTAGCACACAGTAGATTAAAAACAGAAATGAATACTGAACGGGACTGGAGTTTCTTCTTCAGGAACTCCAGGGGCAGAGATTAGGGTTTTTGTTGTTGTTCCTTTGTGTTCTTAGAAATCACCCTAAAACATTACAAGACTACAGAACTCTAATTCTCTCTAAAGGGTATCAAAGACATAAAGAGTACATATTTTTATGAATATATAAATCACAAAAGAGATATCAACCCCCATGTCTATTTCAAACCTTTCAAGCAATCCCAGTGACTCGAAAGAGCCTGCATTCTTTCCTGTCATGTGGCTGTTGACCTAAATAGTTCAATAGAACCCAAAATTTGCTTAAAATAGCTGTTAAACTAAAAAGTCTTATCCTATAAAATAGCATTTGTTAGATTTGGAGTCTGTCCCTTTAAAAGACTCATGACTCTAGAATATCAGACTTTTATCTTGAAAAATAATCATTCACTGTTCCCACCTAGAAAGGACAGGCCCCTTCTATAAGGATTAAAATATGTTGGTCACCTGTAGGGCAGTGCAGCGAGGCACAATCCAAGACAAAGGAGACATAATTGTGTCTCCTTGAAGGCCCTGACTTGTAGGACTGGCAGAGGGGTGTCTTCCCATTTCTAAAGTACTTGGCTTTAAGTTGTGGTCAGATTCCCAATGCTTTTGAAATCTCTCTATGCCAGCACCACGATGGCCATGTTTCTCCATGTTAGACTTTTGAGGCAGTGTAAAGAGACAGAAGAGCAAAAGGAGATCAGAGTCAGACTTTCAACAGATACGACTGTGTTTATTAGCACACACAGTAAGGCACAGGAAATTGAGGGGTGTGCCAAGAGGAAAAGCTGGCTGTGACTCTTCATAGGGGCAGGGTGTCTTGGGAAAGAATCATGAGGAGCTCTCCTACAATCTCTCATTCCCGAAACTGTTTGCCCAAAGTGAGACAGGATGTGCCAAAGGACATTTTCCTTTTCGAATGACCAATAAGGACAACAGAGGGGAAAAGGTCATCTGTCATCTCACAAGAATCCCGTTTTACAACTGAAAAACTATCTAACAATAATACCCCCGCATTGTTCAACTGAAGACCTCCAGAAGACAAAGGCCCTAAATGATTACAAATAAACATTCAAAAAATTGACTTGGGGTCTGAATAGAGACTTCTCAAAATAAAAATTAAATTGGCTAAGAAATTCTCACGTACTCTGGTGCCTCACATTTGACCATGTCCCCTGGAGGGGGAAGGCCTGGTGGCACTCAGAGGAAGGACATCAGGTTACCAAGAAGAGACTTGATACCCTATGAGCATATACAGGGGGAGCTAATCCCCCTCAGTCACAGTCATAGGGGAGGGGAATAAGGGGAAAATGGGAGGGAGAGAAGAATGGGAGGATACAAGGGATGGGATAACCATTGAGATGTAACAAGAATAAATTAATTTAAAAAATTTAAAAAAAGAAATAGATCAAAAAGTGCTCAACATTCTCAGCAATGAGAAAAAAAAGAAATGTTAAAACTGCTTTGAGACTTCATTTTATCCCAGTCAGAATGGCTGAAAGCAAGAACACAACTAGTGGGTCTGGAGAGAGGAATCAGTGACTAAAACCACTCGTTCTTGCAGAGGTCATGGGATCCATTTTCCCACCACCTTCATGATGGCTTCATTACAATATGTGATTCTAGTTCCAGATGATCCAACTAGACATGCACATGGGGCAATCGAAAGGTGTAGGCAAAGCACTAATACACATAAAATAAATAATTCTTAACAGCAACAACAAAGAAAACAACTGAAAAGTGCTGGAGAGGATGTTGGGGAAGGGGAACCCTCATTCACTGCTGCCAGGATTGTAAACTGGTGTAGCCACGGTGGCTATTAGTGTAGAGAATTCTCAAAAGTCTAAAGCTAAAGCTCTCATATGACCCAGCTACACTACTTAGTATGTACCCAAAGGATTCATCATCCTATCCCACAGATACTTGCTCATCTGTGTTCATTGCCTTTATATGCACAATAACTAGGAAATGGAAACAACCTACATGTCCTTCAAATAATAAATGAATAATTAAAATGTGGTATTTATGCACACTATGCCATTTCATTCAGCTGTAAAAGAAAACAAAATCATGAAATTTAAAAGTGGATAGATCTAGAAATATTATACTTAGTGAGGCTTCCAAGACTGAAACACTCATGCTACGTCTTTTCTCTAAAGTGTGTATACTAGCTCAGAAGCGTCAGATATAATTATATATAACCGGAAGTAATTACAGAAACTCAGAAAGTGAAAATGAAACATGAAGAGTAGTAGAAGGATCTGTAGATAGAAGGGGAGTAAGACAAAGGTGCTCTGAATGGGGAGTAGGACAAATGGAAGTAGGGACTTTATTTATGGGGTGTATACAGGACTGTATAAAGCATGAGGAAGAGAGGAGGGGTAATGAAATGGATACTAAGGATGATTGAAAAAGCTGTAAGACACATTTTATATTTACTTTAAAATCCATATATTATATATAAATGTATATGTACACATACATAAATAATTTAAATGAAGTTACACTATTGTGATGGCAATGTTACACCCAAGAATCATAGACTAACAAAAATCCTACCCCAGTCATAAGAAACTTCCTTCTGAATTGTTGGTGAGTGAAGTAGTCTAAGAAACTTCCAAAACAATGTAGGCTAGTGTCATTGCTCTTAATTGCCTTCCAAAACTTGAAAGGAAGGCAGTATTGCTGAAGACACCACACATTATAGACACAGTACTTTGAAGAATCAAATTCGGAGCTACCCTGGAAGCAACCGCCTTAAGGATTGGCTCCTTTAGTATCCAAATGTGCTATGCAATCTTCCAAGGGGGAAAATAATTAATATTCCTACCCAGCTATAAACCCACAAAAATGACCACAAAAATGACTAACATGGCAAAATATCCCTAAGGACTCAATAGTGAAACTTACACCTTGATTATATGTAACAGCCATGTAATTGGACTTAAGACACAAACAAAAGGAGGGAATTTATGACTGGTACTGTGAACTTAGCCTAATACTCTTGGCCGGTGAGGCTGTGAACTATCGAGGTGAGCTTACTATTACTATTTTGCTAAAGCAGTAAAAATTCCAACTGCTTTCTAAATGCCTACCCTATCTCCACTCATCAAGGAAGCTTCTTTTAGTAACAGACAAAGGCCATACATGAGAGATAACCACAACTGATCAAAATGCAGAGAAATGACTCTGGAGTTGCAATCCCTGGTTGATGATACATCTACAACACAAAATCTACACCTAACACTCAGGGAACATTAAGAAAAAGGAGATGGAAAGATTGTAGGAGCCAGATGTGCTAGGAGATAATATCTTCTCTCTACATCAGGAAACTGCACCCATGAACTCTTAATAAGATGCTTGCCTGAACAAGTACTGCACAGTGACACTGCTAGTTGATAGCTCAATGGAATTAGGAAAAAAAATCACAGAAGGCCTTACCCCTAAATGGTAAGATCTATACATTTTAAAATGGTCTACAATGCATTTAAAAACTCCAATATAGCTGAGAGATGGCTCAGTAGTTGGTTAAGAGAACTTGCAGTTCTTTCAGAGGATGTGAGTTCCATTCCCAGCACCCATATGCTAGCTCACAATGGTCTGTAATTCTAGTCCAGGATATCAGATGACCTCTTCTGGCCACCATGGGCACTGTATGCATGTGTCACAAGACATATATGCAGGCAAACATGGATACACATAGAAAGAATGAAAGAAAAAAGAAAAGAAAAAGAAGAAAAAAATCCTCTTCTAAATCAGTAAGAAATAGATAAATGATTTTTTGGCCAAAATATTTAATAGATATTTTATAAGAAAATCTATAAAAATATCTAGTAAGGGAATACTCATATTCACTAGTTATCAAAGAAATAGAAACAATCAGATTCATATCAACCAGAATAGCTAAATTAAAAGAGCAGTAAAGAGTAAAGTTCTCAAAACACATGTATTGACTAAAATATAGAAAAAATTTTGACCCATCATATGCTACTGATGATGCTATAACGTTGATTTATAAGGTAACGAAATTGACCTTTGGAGATTAGAACAGGTGTGTGTGTGTGTGTGTGTGTGTGTGTGTGTGTGTGTGTGTGTGTGTGTGTGTGTACATAAATGAGTACATAAACATGCTCTTCCAATTCATCAGGTTTTGATGTTTTCATGAATATTTTATCCGTCCTGTTAAACATTGATTACTCGGAGGTCATGGGTATATTTTATGTATCTTTCTAGAAACTTACAGCACAGTAGTATAATTTAGCATTTAAGTCTAGGATCTATAACATATATTTGATTGATTGATTGATTGATTGATTGATTGATTGGACAATTGGTTTTCTCAAGACAGGGTTTCTTTGGGTAGCCCTGGGTGTCCTAAAACTTGCTCTTCAGAACAGATTGGCCTCAAATTCACAAAGATCCTCATGCCTCTGCCTCCTGAGTGCTGGGATTAAAGGCCCGTACCACCACTGTCCAGCCTATTGATTTTTGTAATTTAATTTCGTATCCTCAAATTAATGAGACAAGGGTCTTATCGTTTATTTATTTATTATTTATTATATTCTGTGTCTTGATTCCTTATTGAAAAGACTCTTCCTAGATGTGTCAGAGTGGAGTGGTAAAGGGGGGGTCTCCACTTTTCTGAGGAGAAGGGATGGGAGGAAGGGAGAAGAGGGTAGAGAGTAAAACCTAGTAGAGAGGAGGAGTGGCTGTGTTTGGGATATAAAGTAAAGAAAGAAAGAAAGAAAGAAAGAAAGAAAGAAAGAAAGAAAGAAAGAAAGAAAGAAAGAAAGAAAGGAAAAGAAAAAGAAAACTTCCCATCACTGAATTTTGTTGGCATCTAAGTCCTTATATCTTAAAGTACAGTTTTGCTTTGTTTTTAAAAATGAAATTATATGCAAGGTTGCATGGAATGGTCCTCAGCTTTGGTAAGAGAATTTTGAAACTTTGTCACCTTGTATGGGAATGTAGAAAAATGCTGAGATTACAAAGCAAATGGTTCCTCTTGTTTACCTTGAACAATAACAGAGATGGACAGGATGGAGGGAACAGATTATGAATGACTTTTTGTGCTTTCTCTGTTATTTGATGCATCATCTTGCAATAAAATCTTGTTCTGGTGACTCACAGAAATTTCAGAGCAAAGCTCTAGAAACAAAACAGAGGGTGTGATCTTTCTCAGTTACTTCTACTCTGGGCCCGGATAGCCCTTGTATTACCTGTATTACAGTATTTATGTATTTGTCCTGGCTGTTGCTGTTAATACACTTGTTGTCAGGCATACAACCATGGTATACTTATTTTTTCAAACCCAGATTAGCCCTTTCCAGCACAATAGTAAGTTATAATTGTATGAAGTGATGAGCAAAGAACCTGCTTGGCTCCTTAAGTGATATCTCTGAATTAATTCTTTTATAGTAAATAATTACTTCCTGTGCACAACTCCTACATCATTATATGGTTCCTCTTTCATTTCCAAATTTCATTATTAATAGGATACAAGCCTTTTAAACTAGATGCATAATAAGATGAGTTCAAAAGGTTAGCTTTGAACACAAGTGCTGCCATTAACATAGGCTCCACTTCTTATATTCCAAAAGCCATGCTGAGGATTCATCTGTCCTTGCTTTTAACTTTTGCATCTAATTAATTTTTGTCTGAAGGGCCTGCTTTTGGTATTCACCAACATGCCTCAATGGTGTTAATGTGTAGCACAGTGACCTTGCATGAGAAACAATTTTCACTCAATTCTTTCCCAACCAATTATTTTTGGAATGTACAAATAAGGAGTATTTCTTTTGCCCTCCCATCTCACAAGGGAAGAACATCAAAAAAATTACTTTGGTTTCCTTAAGAGATTATTAACATAGCTATGGCATAATACATTATGGCTGATGTGATTTCAATGTATTTCTCTATTTTCAGGCAGCCCTAAGTGCGTCTCTAAATAGTGTCTAGTTATCTATAATGTCTGCTCAGTAAAGAGGAAATGGTAAAAACAAGGACCTAAGTATGGAGGTCGAAGTTTTCTAAAACAGAATCGGGAGATTTTACATGAGCAGTATAAAGGTCATAAGAATGCTAACTAAGTGACATCTTGGGTCTCAAAATAGCAGTGTGAGTGGGCCAAATGTTTTTCTAATAAGTTAAAAGGCTTAGAGCAATAAAGTCCAGTTTATATAGTGCTATGCTTTTGTCCATAATCTACACTCACACTAGAGACACAAGAAAGCTGCAAACAATGGAAAGCTCCTAACTCTGTGAAAATGGTTCTGGATTAAAAGAACGAGTTCAGATTAATTTACAGGACCATAGTGAATTCCCCCAAATGATGAGTAAATTTATGGAAGGTCTTGAGTGTCTCACTTTAAAGGTAGTAATTGTGCTGGAAAGGGCTACTCTGGGTTTGAAAAAAATAAGTATTAGCATGGTTGCATGCCTGACAACAAGTGTATTAACAGCAACAGCCAGGACAAATACATAAATACCGTAATACAGGTAATACAAGGGCCATCTGGGCCCAGAGTAGAAGTAACTGAGGAAGATCACACCCTCTGTTGTGTTTCTAGAGCTTTGCTCTGAAACTTCTGTGAGTCACCGGAGCAAGGTTTTATTGCAAGATGATGCATCAACTAACAGGTATAGATGAGTGTTGCATGGCCATGGTCATGTTTAGAATGATAAGTCAGCTGGGGATGTAGCTCAGTCTAAGGCTATTACTTAATATGTCTGTAGTTCTGAGGTTGAACTCCCACTATTGTAACAAAAAGTAAGTAATTAAATATACCAAAATAAAGCTTCTAGGTAGACACTTGCACAAATATTCCAAAGAAACTTCACAAAATCCATTATCTACGGATGAATAAACTGTTAGTTGAATAAAAAAATAAAATTATTGCAGAAACACTGCATTTGTAGGACTCCAGGCATTATTGCTCTAAATTCTTCACAGAAGTTCTAAATTCATGAATTACTCAGTTCTCACAATGAGCACAGTGAAGCTTCCATTGTGCAGTTTTGTATTTTGATGGGGCACATACCTCAATATTCCCAGAGAAGAGAACTGAAAGCAAGGGTAACTTCAAGTGGGAAACAAATGCTGGCATTGTATAATGGAAGTTCTTAACTGTCCTAGTATGGGATTATGTTTTATGTAGAGAGAGTAAGTAAAGTGAGAGTGGAGCATGGCAGGATCTTTACAAAAGATGAATTTGTAAAATGAAAAATGTCAAGTAGATGTTGCTAAAGATACCACACATTAACCTAATTTTATTCATTTGTGGTTTTGCTTGTCTGTTTCATTTTTCCGTTGTGCTGGTGATAGAACAGGGAGCACCACAAATAGTAGTCAAGTGCTCTGCCAATGAACTACACTCCCAGAACTGACAAAGATAAGCTATAAAGTTTAATCTCTAGTGCTTTTATAAAATTCTGGATGAAATAAAAAGATATGGCTCATAATATGTTACTCATATAATAGACAAAGTATTACTTTAAATATCAGTAATAAGGATATTCACAATTTGAAAAATAATAAAAATGTTTCATCACAGAAATGAAAATAACAAAACATCTAATATGACAGTGTTCTTTGGCCACCAGAAACACATCTATAATTGAACAAATTGAGATTATTGTTCATGGTAAAGAGAGAGAGTCAGGAGGGTCATTAAAGAAAGTGTTCATGGAATTTGGATCATGTTCAAGTAGGGCTTTGCATGTTCTCAGGAAGTGTAGTAAGAATTTCTTACATGTATACAATGCCATTTGATTATATCCACCACCACCCCTATTTCCCTCTTTCCAGTTTCTTCTAGAGCCCCTAAGTACCCTTCCAAATTTCATATCTTCTTTTTTATTTTAATTTTAGGTTTTTGTTTATTTATAACCCACTGAGTCTAACTAGTACTGCTCATATGGCCATGGGTATATAGGGCCATCTACTAAAACATGGGCAACCTAAGAAAAAGCATATATCTGAAAAAATGGACTCTCCTTCCCCAAAAAACTATCAATTACCAATAGTTTTTAAGTGTAGGTCGTCTTGTGTATGCAACCACATGTACTGTGATTGCGTAAGTATAATGACCCTCTCATGTTCAATAGATACTACTTTTTCAATACTCTCCCTATTCTCCAGCTTTTAAAATCTTATCCCTCAAGGACTATGAGTATCTTAACGTGGCTCTAGAAAAAATAAAAGTTAAAGTGAGGTCAAAGCTGTAATTGATAAACAATAGCAATAACAAAAACCAAAATACCAAAACCAAAGAGCTGCCACTCATGGGGTGCCTCCTCTTTCTTTTCCTTTTTTTCTTAAGATTTGGCAGTCTATGGCTTTGTATTTAGGACTACATAGTGTTCTTGCATCATTAGTGCTGCAGAGAGACTTATTGCTTGTCCTATGTGATAAGGGAGTAAAAACTTCACTGCTCCTTCTTAGACTTTCTCAGCTGAGCCTGAGACAAAATTAATTAGCAAGAGAAAGTTATGTATATGTTTGATAGAAGTACTACTTAACAGGGCCACCTAAAGGCAATGAAGACCCAAAGAAGTGGCAAAGCTTGTATGCTTGCATTTATGTTAGATTGAACAAAATAAGGTGACTAGAGAAGAGTAACTAAACTGGAAGGTGTTTTTTTTTAAACAAAACAAAACAAACAAAGAAACAAAAACCCAAGGTCTGTTTGTGTGTATTCTATTGACCTCAATTTCTCATCAATGATTATGTGAATGTTACTTCTGTTTTGATATAATAATGTCACGCTCTACGTGTAGGTTTTGTCAGTTCCAAAGGAAATACCATTTCCCCAAATTCTGATGGTTAGACAAAAGCCAGCCATTCCTCAGGACCTTGTGAAGTCAGTTCCCTTCTACCAAAGGAGCCATTTTCATTTTCACTGGCAGAAGGGATAAATGGCTATCTGCTACGCCTACCAGCATACAAAAGCGCATGCTGCTCCAGATTCCCTCAGTATCACAAGTACTTGTTACACATTTCAAAGTCCAAGCTAGCATCCAAGCTCTTTTTCTCTCCACCGCCACTTTAAATGTCCCTACATCACAGGCTTCCCCACTTCTTATAGCCTTCCTATTTTACCCACGTTCCCTCTTTTGCCCACACTCTCTTTGTTTTCCTTGCTTGGTCTCCCCATCTCTCTCTAATCTCCCTCCCACACTCTGCTTTCCTCCTGCTTCAGTTCCAGTCTGCTGGCCATGCTCAGTGTACTACTTTCTCTCTCTGTTTTGGACTCTTCCAGATGCTTAGAGCTGTCCTCTGCCTTATAGCTACAATAAAACCCTTCCCTTATCCAGCTATGATGCTGTCATGTCATCAGTTTATCCAGGTTTTCTCTTTTATTTTGAGGAAGAAAAAGGAGAAAGCATGCTCTTCTTTGTACATTTTTGTTCATATGTAACTTTACATATCTTTATTCCCAAGTGGCATATTTTTGCTACCTCTTGTGTACCTCTTGTGTACGTTTGTTTTATTTATTTATTTATTTTGTGTGTGCTTAATGGAAAAGGCTAGACTACTTCTCAAATGTCAGAATTGGTTTTTGTCTCACAAAAAAAGAAGAGATCCTATGTACAATAGCATCATACATATAAATTAATGCACTTGAGAGTATCCAAACATGGTGGCACATGCCTGTAATTCTAGTACTCAGAAGACTATTGCAGGAAGAGCATGATTTTGAGGCCAGCCTGAGCTACATAGTGAGAATCTGTCTTGAACAAACCAACAAAAATACATAGGACTAAAGTTAGCAAGTGCAAATGAAAAGAGAGTCCACAGAGGTTCTGTTCTATGCAAGCAAAGCTGTGTTTTTTGTTCTCTTTCTCAATACGTGTTTATGTTATAAATTTTTTCTAAGATAATTTTTAGGGTTTTATACTTTTCATTGTGTGCTATATTTTAGAAAATTTTATCTTATTTGCTTATCATCAATTGACTTTAAATTCAGTAGGTTTAAATTTATTTATTTAGGTACAGACTTTCTCAAAATAACTATGATTGATTCATAAGCAGAAAATAACCAAGCTTAACACACTCCATGAAGAGAAGAAAACCACGGCTTAAATCTTTGAAAAGTTCAACAATTAACTTTGTGTAGGTCAATATAAGTCTGCAAAGAAGAAAAAACCACAGGAGGCCAGACTGATATAAGGAAATAGGGAATGTTTTGTTGGGTAGCCTGTGAACGCTACTTTATATGGAGAAGGAACTTTGTAATGAAGTGAAAGATCTTGAGATAGGAAGATTAACCTGATTTATGTGACTGTGTGGTAACTATAATCACAAATGCCCTAATAAGAAGTAGGCAACAGGGACTTCAATTATAGGACAAAAGCTAATGAAATAACTCAAAACAAAATGCTACATGGCTATCATTACTAATATCCTATAATTTACAGATAAAACAAAATTTTAGAATGTATTAACTTAGCAGACCACTAGATTCTACTAAAACAAATACTAGAGTATCTTAAGCCTACGTGAAAGATTCCCCCATCATGGTGTAACCTGTCTCTCTGCGGTTTCTACCAACATAATTTTAAAATGCCTTAATTTTTAACTATATTTTTTCTGTTACTAAAAATCTCCACAAATTTGCTTATGCATGGGAACACAGAACCTTAGGTAATTAGCTCAAAGTCTCCCAAGCCATCATCACTCCAGAATAAACTCTGATATTGTTTTAAAGGTTATACCTGTAGTTGTTTGTATGTATGTATGTTTGTTTGTTTGTTTGGTGTGAGTGTGTGTGTGTGTGTGTGTGTGTGTGTGTGTGAGAGAGAGAGAGAGAGAGAGAGAGAGAGAGAGAGAGAGAGAGAGTACAATAATAAGATGCAGAAGATAATTCCAACATTCATATGAAAATTAAGTAATTCCTGAGTGCATAGATAGTCACCAATTTGTACCACACTGTGTCCTTGTATTTTCTAGGAGCAGAACATATAAGGATAGAGAAGGTTATCTCTCCTCATCAAGTAATAATATACTAATTTGATCATATTTTCCATGAGGATATGACACAAAATTAATAATATAAATAGCAATATGTTACAGAAGCAAAGATACAACTACAAGCATTGTAAGAACTTAAATGGGTAAAATTATGAGCCAGTGTCTATATTGTGGACACAAATAGACCATATACATTATTATCCTAAAGGGACTACATTATACTATAAAGATTACATAGAGTATATAAAAAGGACAAACCCTTTGAATCATAATCTTTACCTAAACTGTTATTCTAAATATAATAAAATCTAATTAAACATTTGCTTTGTGATTGTGTCATGTGTCTTTTTTAAAAATTAAAGGCTTCTTGTGGGATAATTCAGCTGACTCATCTATTCTCAAAGCAAATTAAGAACACTTAAATAGATACCCTTCTTTCTTTATTAGTAATTTTATAGTAGTATAATAAGTTGTTGAAGATTACCTCTGAACTTGTGGTTATCTTAATAAGAATAGTGTGACAGAATTTAATGCAACATGTATTTATTTGCATTCCTATAAAAATTTGGTTCTATGCTAAGTATTAGAAACAGTGAAAATAAGAATAAAACATACCTATGTTCAACAGTGCCTCATAGTCAGTCTCTTCTGGATAAATCCTTTCTCCAAGTGCTTGGTGTTACCCTTTTCTCATTTTTATCTCTCTATATATCAACAAGCCATGAATTACTTGAAAACAATGACTTCCTCTTACTAATCTACATATTCTCAGCTTCTAACAATGTGCTTTTCCATTGCACCACTGAATATATATTTCCTGTTCAGTTAAAATATTGTGAAAGTCAAAATTGACTTAATATGACTGATTTTGCTACGTAACCTTAATTTCAGGGACTATTTGGGTGATAAAATGCGAACTGTTCAATCTGTAACTCAAATAACTAGACATGGGACCAAAGTAGTGATGAAGAGAGAAAGATGGTGGTGGTTTTATGGGGAGACTACTAAAGTCCTTTCCTAGTTTTTACAGTTACAGAGAATAGAAAGCTATTGGCAGCTATTAAAAGGACTTCATACTTCATTGGAAAAGCATAAAAAACAATGACCAGATCTTTGGCACAGACATTTCAAGTGGAGCTTCAGTATAGTTCTCAGAGAATTGCTACAGAAGGCTTAAAGAGGAAAACCATTCTTGTCTCTTTTTTGGTTTTGTTTTTAACTTTATTTAGACAGTAAGATTTAAAAATCTAGATATATGGAGAAAATTTGAGTTAATGGTGGCTACTTAGGGATAAAGCTTTACTGGGACTTATCAAAAGACTGAGATTGCCTTAAAAAGCAGTGCCTACAACCTGAACAGGAAGTAATAGAGCTAATAATACCTGATCACAGTGGGAAGGAGAGAGTGAACTTTCATCACGCCAAAGAGTTAAGCATGAGTTTCTTTCTTTCTTTCTTTCTTTCTTCCTTCCTTCCTTCCTTCCTTCCTTTCTTCCTTTCTTTCTTGATATTATTTCACTATGTAGATCAAGCTGGCTGTAAGTTGATAAACACCCTGTTTCAACCTGGGAATGCTATGATTACAAGAGAGAGAGAGAGAGAGAGAGAGAGTGTGTGTGTGTGTGTGTGTGCATTCTCTTGACAGGAAGTAAACCAATCTACATGTAAAATATTTAATTTGCTATTTGCTGGTAGATTAGTAGGGGAAAATAAGAAAAACATGAATTAGGTTCCTCAAAAAAGTTCATGTTTTCTTCAGGTTAAAATGAAACTCCAGCAGTAACTGGTTAACAGTAACTAGAAAGAACTAGAAGAGCTTGAGGACTCCAAATAAAAAGAAACAAAAATAACATAGACATTCCAATAACAGATTCACTCAGATCATTTTGAATGCATGTTTTGAATCACACCATACCCCACAAAGACACACAGTTGTCAGATAAGTAAAAAATAAAAGCCAGGAAAAAAAGCCAGTTCTATTCCAAGAGTGGGTTCCCAGTTCATAACTCAGAACACACCTGTTAGTAAATACATTTTTTGGTAATGACTATTTGAATTCAAACATCATCTATTCTTTTTGTACATGTCAACTAGATGTTAGTTCTTGATCATGGTCAATGAGAGCTCATATGTGAGTGTACGTGGTGAAAGATAAGCACTGTCTAAGGTCTGAGGAGGTTAATCTCAGATTAACTAAATGTAAGAACACTTTTCCAGCAGCAAACATGGCAATATCATGGAAGCAAAAAACTAACAGTAAAATACAGATAGTAAGTTACTCTTATGTAACACTGAACACTGAAATTTTACTTTGGCTATCATTAAAATGAGGATAGAAATGCTTTCCCAGGCCCTGTAGATGAAATGTGGCTTCTATGTCTAGAACAAGGTAATTAATCTCATTATAAACCCATCAGAAATGTTCACCAAATGAAATTTACAGTGACTTCCAGCTCTTCATAGTGTTTGAAATTCAGGGAAATTGGGTAGTTAAAATACTCACTTTGAGCAGAAAGAAGATTTACCTGACCTTCTTTCTTGAAGCTGAAGAAACGCAATAGAGCTACACACAATATTCACCATGTTTTGGTCTTGATTAAGGCACTAGCTCAGCAGGCTAACTAAGTTAGCCATAAGAAAGACCAGTGGGAGACAATAGGGCAATAAAATCTGCCATGAGGACAGCTGCCATCCAACAACCCCAGGCTAGAAAAGCAATGTATTGTGTGTCTCAAGGCTCTCAAATTTTGTTTTATGATTTTTATTCAGAAATTTTATTTTTCTTCTTTGTATTTTGAGAACAGATGTTTAGAATGTGAATTTTCCATTGATATACAGGCACTGAACTTGACCGTCTATAAATCACCTAAGTACATGTCAATACAGAAGGCTGTATAACATCATTCTTCCACATGAGCCAAGAACCTTATATACAAACAGTACTTTGTGGTGTCTCCTTTTATTCTGTGAAGTACAGATCAAAGCTGGCCTCCATTCTGCCTTTAATTGCTAAGTGCATTATAACAGTATTACAACCTGCAAGACTAATAGAAATGTGAATGCTGGATGAATGTTATATAATTTATTATTCATGGTTTTGTAATCCTATTTTAATATAGATTCTAAATAAAATCATATATCCCTGGTCTAAGAAATGAAATATGATCAGACTCTCTTTTCTTAAAGTTTTATTATTTTATCTTTTGCAGTGATTTATTTACTATTTTATGTATATATGTATGTGTACTTGTATATTTCAGTATTAAGCATTAACCTAGGGCCTTGTGCATGATGGGGAAGAACTCTATACTGAGCTACATTTACAGTCATCTCTTAACCTTTTATTTTTATACAGAATCCAAGAGATGGAAGAGGGAATCTCAGGTGTAGAAGATACAATAGAAGAAATTGATATATTAATCAACCAAAATGCTAAATCTAAAAAATTCCTCACACAGAACATCTAGGAAATCTGGGATACTATGAACAGAATAGACCTAAGAATAATAGGAATAGAAGAAAGTGAAGAGTATTAGCTTAAAGACAAGACAATATTTTCAAGAGAGCCATAAAAGAAATTTACCCACCCTAAAGGAAGAAATGCCTATAAATATAAAAGAAGCTTATGCAATACCAATTATATTGGACCAAAAAAATCCTCCTGCCACATAATAATCAAAGCACTAAATGTACAGAAAAGAAAGAATAGTAAAAGCTGCAAGGGAAGAAGTCCAAGTAACATATGAAGGCAGACCTCTCAGAATTATGCCTGACTTCTCAATAGAGACTCTAAAAGCCAGAAGGGTCTGGACAGATGTCTTGCAATCCCTAATAGACCACAAATGCCTACCTAGACTACTATACCCAGCAAAACTCTCAATCACCATAGATGGAGAATAACAAGATATTTCTAAACAAAACTAAATTTAACCTATGTGTATCCACAAAGCCAATCCTACAGAAAGTATTAAATGGAAAAATCCAACCAAAGGAGGTTGTTAACTACACCCAAGAAAACATAGGAAATAAGTAATTCTGCATGAGAAAAAGCAAAAAAAAAAAAAAAAAAGAGAGAGAGAGAAGCACACACAAACACACATGCTAATACCAACAACAGCAAATTGACAATCATTGGTCCTTATTATCTCTCAATGTCAATGAACTCAATTTCCTAATAAAAAGACCCAGGCTAACAGAATGGATGAGGAACTAGGACCCATCATTCTGCTGCTTACAAGAAACACACAACAGCAACAAAGATAGACATTGCCTCAGATAAACGAATGGAAAAAGGTGGTTTTTTAAAAACAAACTGACACAATATGCAAGATGCAGGAGCCATTCCAGTATCTAACAAAATAGACTTTCAACAGAAATTTATTAATTTTTTATTAAAGAAGATTTTATTAAATAAAATATTTTTATTAAAAGAAGTGGAGAAGGAAACTTCATGCTCATCAAAGGAAAACTCAACCAAGATGGCATCTCAATTCTGAACATTTATGCCTCAAACACAGGGGCACCCACATTCATAAAAGAAACATTACTAAAGCTTAACTTGCACATCAAACCCAACTTTAGTAGTGGGGGACTTCAACAACCCACTCTCAGCAATAGATAGGTCATCCAGACAGAAACTAAACAGTGAAATAATGAAACTACCTGACATTATGTATCAAATGGTCTTAACTGATATTTACAGAACAGTTCACCTGAGCACAAAAGAATATACCTTCTTCTATGCACCTCGTGTAATCTTTTCCACAACTGACTAAAAGCAAATCTCAACAGAAACAAGAAAGTTGTAATAGCTCCTTACATTTTATCAGACCACCAAGCATTAAAGCTGAACTTCAACAACAACAAAAACCAACAGAAAGCCTAGAAACTCATGGAAACTGAACAACTATTTACTAAATGATCACTGGGTCATGAGAAAAAGAAAGAAGTTAAATACTTTAGACTTTCTAGAATTCAATTAAAATGAGGGCACATCATACTCAAACCTATGGAATACAATGAAAACAGTGCTAAAAGGAAAGATCATAGCACTAACTGCCTTCATCTAAAAATTGGAAAGACCTTAAATTAATGACCTGAAAGCTCTAGAACCATAAAAACAAACACAACCAAGAGTGGATGGGGGAAATAATCAAACTCAAGATTAAAATAATAAAGTAGAAACAAAGAGAATAAGACAAAAAATCAACAAAACCAAAAACTTTGAGAAAATCAGCAAGATAGACAAACCCTTAGCCAAACTAATTAAAA
Organism: Acomys minous; assembly: GCF_964271855.1. Classification (NCBI taxonomy): domain Eukaryota; kingdom Metazoa; phylum Chordata; class Mammalia; order Rodentia; family Muridae; genus Acomys; species Acomys minous. Next base: position 113,920,124 of record NC_140488.1, on the reverse strand, counting down.
GACAGAGAGTCAATATCCAAATTAACAAAATCAGAAATGAAAACATGGACATAGCAAACACTGAGCAAATTCAAAGAATCATCAGATCTTATTTCAAAAATCTGTACTCCACAAAATTGGAAAATCTAAATAAAAAGGACAAATTTTGACATAGATTCAACTTACTAAACTTAAATCAAGATCAGGTAAACAGTTTAAACAGTCCTATAACCCCTAAGGAAATAGAAGCAGTCATTAAAAGTCTCCCAACCAAGAAAAGCCTAGGACCACATGATTTCAGCCCAGAATTCTACCAGACTTTCAAAGAAGTGCTAACACAAATAGTCCTCAAACTATTTCAAAAAACAGAAACAGAAGGAACAAATTCATTTCTAAGGCCAGAGTCACCCTGATACCTAAACTATACAAAGACCCCAAAAAAGAGAGAATTTCAGACCAATTTCACTTATGAATATTGATGCAAGAATATGCAATAAAGTACTAGCTAAGTGAACCAAAGAACACACCATGATAAAGTAGGCTTCATCCCAGGGATGCAGGAATAGTTCATTATATGAAAATCCATCAATATAATCCACCATATAAGCAAAATGAAATTTAAAAAACTAAATGATTATCTTATTAAATGCTGAAAATGCCTTTGATAAAATTCAACACTCTTTCATGTTAAAAGCATTGAAGTATTCAGAGAAACAAAGTGCATACCTAAACACAATATAGGCAACATACAACAAGCCAATAGCCAACATCAAATTGAATCGAGAGAAATTCAAAGCAATTCCACTAAATTCAGGGACAAAACAAGACTGCCCATTCTATCAGTATCTGCTCAACATAGTACTTGAAGTTCTAGATAGAGCAACAAGGCAACTAAAGGAGATCAAAGGGATACAAAATAGAAATGAAGAAGTCAAAGTATCACTATTCACAGATGATACAATAGTATAAATAAGTGACCCCCAAAATTCTACCAAGGAATTCCTACAGCTGATAAACATTATTATTAACAAAGTAGCTGGATACAAGATTTATTTTTAAAAACTCAATAGCTCCTTTATACAAAGGAAAATAGGCTGAGAAAGAAATTAGGGACACAAACCCTTCTCAGTAGCCACAGACAATATAAAATATCTTGGTGCAAATATAGCTAAACACATGAAAGATCTGTATGATAAAAAATTCAAGTCTCTGAAGAAATAAATTTAAGAAGATTATCAGAGATGAAAAGCCATCTCATGCTCATAGATTAGGAGGATTAACATAGTAAAATTGGCCATCTTACAAAAACAATGCAATCTTCCATGAAAATACCAACATAATTTTTTTACAGACCTGGAAAGAGCAATTCTGGACTTCATATGGGGGAAAAAACAGGATAACAAAAATAATCCTTCACAATAAAGAACTTCAAGCCATACTACAAAGCAATAGTAATAAAACCCACATGGTATTGGCATAAAAACAAATAAGTAAATAAATTAAATTTAATTGAAGACCCAGAAATAAACCAAAACTCCTAAGCACACTTAATTTTTGACAAAGAAGTGAAAACCATATAGTGGAGAAAAAGAAACAAATCTTCAACAAAACGTGCTTGTCTAACTGGATGCCAGCATGTAGAATAATGCAAATAGATCCATATTTATCACCCTGCACAAAACTCAAGTCCACATGGATCAAAGATTTCAACATAAAACCAGATACATTAAATCTAATAGAATAGAAAGTAGGTAATAGCTTTGAGCTCAGTGGTACAGGAGACAACATTCTGAGCAGAACACCAACAGCTCATGCACTACAATTGACAACTAAAAAACAGAACCTCATGAAACTGAGAAGCTTCTGCAAGGCAAAGGGCATCATCAGTAGGTCAAAATGGCAGTCAAGTGAATGGAAAATAATCTTCTTCAAACTTACATCTGACAGAGGTGAAAATATATATGAACTCAAGAAACTAAATATCAGCAAACAAAATAGCCCAATTAAACCCCTATCCAGATCTAGCCAATGGACAGAACAGTCTCCACAGTAGAGTGGAGAGTGGGATATTACTTTCTCACATACTCTGGTGCCTCACCTTTGACCATGTCCCCTGGAGGGGGAGACCTGGTGGCACTCAGAGGAAGGACAGCAGGTTACCAAGAAGAGACTTGATACCCTATGAACATATACAGGGGGAGGTAATCCCCCTCAGGAGCAGTCATAGGGGAGGGGAATAAGGGGAAAATGGGAGGGAGGGAAGAATGGGAGGATACAAGGGATGGGATAACCATTGAGATGTAACAAGAATAAATTAATAAAGGAGAAAAAATAAAAAAAATAAAAATGAGGTACAGACTTGATAGCCTATGACCATATAGTGGGGGAGGAGGTCCCCTCAGTCATAGACCTAGGGGAGGGGAATAGGGTGAAAGTGGGAGGGAAGGAGGAATGGGAGGATACAAGTGATGGGATAACAATTGAGTTGTAATCTGAATAAATTAATAAAATTAAAATTTAAAATTTAAAAAGAAACGGAATACAGAGCTAAACAGAGGATTCTCAAAGGGCTGAAAAGCACTTAGAAATGCTCAACATTCTTAGTCATCAGGGAAATGAAAATCAAAATGACTATGAGATTTCATCTTACACCATCAGAATAGCTAAGATAAAAAACTCAAGTGACAGCACATGCTGGCAAGGATGTGGAGAAAGAGGAACACTCCTTCATTTCTGTTGAGAGTGCAAACTTGTACATCCACTGTAGAAATCAATCTGGAGGTTTCTCAGAAAATTGGGAATTAGTCTACCTAGCTCTACCACTCCTGGGCATATAGCCAAAAGATGCTCTACCATACCTCAAGGACACCAGCTCAACTATGTTCATATATCCAGAAATTGGAAATAGCCTATATGTCCCTCAATCAAAGAATGGATAGAGAAACTGTGGTACATTTACACAATGGAATGCTACTAAAAATAGCTATTAAAAACAAGGAAATCTTGAAATTTGCAGGCAAATGGATGCAACTAGAAATGATCATCCTGAGTGATGTAACCCAGACCCAGAAAGCCCTGTATGCCATGAATTTACTTATAAGTATATATTAGCTATAAACTACAGGATAAACATGCTTCAATCCACAGACCCAAAGAAACCAAGGAGGGCTCAAGGGAAGATGCTTGAATCTCACTTAGAAAAAGAAATAAAATAGACATCTTCAGTAGGTGGCTGCAGTGAACTGGATGGGAGGTGGCGTGGGAGGGAAAGAGATGGGGATCTGATGGGAGAAGAGCAGGGAAGAATGTGAGGGTTAGGATCAGGAGAGGGAACAGATTGGATTGGGAGCATCCATGGAATAGGGTATGTTCTGGGAATCTATGGGGGTGACCCTAGCTGAGATTCCTAGCATGGAGGTTAAAGAGGCTCAAGCAGCCACCTTCTGTAGTCAGGTGGGACTCCCTGTGGAGAAAAGGGGACACCAAACTACCAATAAATCCTTCAACCCAAAATTTGTCTTGCCTGCAAAAGTGTAGGGATAAAGCTGGAGCAAAAGTTGAGGGAATGGCAAACCAATGACTGGCCCAACTTGAGACCCACCCCAAGTGAGATGCCCCTGTCACTATTAATGATGCTCTGCTATGCTTTCAGATAAGAGCCTGGCATAATTGTCTTCTTAGAGGTTTTCATCCAGCAGCTCATGGCAACAGAGACAGAGATTCACAGCAAACAATAGGCTGAGCTCGAGACATTCTATGAAAGAGTGAGAGGAAGGCTAGAGGGAGCTGGAGGTGTCAAGGACAACACAAGAAGATCTATAAAGTCAACCAACTCTGGCCCGTAGGGGCTCACTGAGACTAAACCACCAACCAAAAAGCATGCATGGTCTGGATCTAGACTCCCTAAACATATGCAGCAGATGTGCAGCATAGTCAACATGTGGGTCCTCTAATAATGGAAGTAGGGACTGTCTCTTGACACTGTGAACTGCCTTTGGATCCCTTTCTCCTAGCTTGGCTGCCTTGTCAATCCCCAGTGTGAGAAGATGCATTTAGTCCTGCTGTGGCTTGAGGTGTAAGGGTGGGTTGTATCCCTTGGGAGCCTCCCCTTCTCTGAGAAGAAAACGGAGAATGGGAGGAGGGGTGTGAGGGTAAGACTGGGAGTAGTTGAGAGAGGCAGTTTGCATCAGGCTGTACATTGATTAAATTTAAAAAATAAAAATGAGTCTCAAGGTTATACAGAGTGAGCTTCCTAAATTGGGTGTCTTCTTTTCTCTATAAAGCTACCATTTGAATTAAAGGGTTGCAATACCTTATGACCTTACATAATCTCACAGGCTTCTTAAAGGCTTCACCTTCAAAATCACCACCAAAATATAATGGGGACTAATTTTCCAACACACGTATTTGTGGGTAACATCCCAATGATAGTTATGAACATTTAGCCTTTTTCCTTTAACATTGTGAAACTGTTTCTAACTACCATCATTCTTGCCCATGTTTTTTGATCACTATTGTTTTATGTATCACATATGGACCTTCTAAACTATTGCTGTAGGATATCCATTCACTTTTCTATAAGGTTAAGTGAACAATAAATTTTCCTTGTTATAGCAGAACTTGAATGTTTTACTTTGACATAGAATTCTAATGCATTATTTTTTTTCTCTCCCTCAACTCTTTGGAGATAATGTTTTTATCACAGAACTGGAAAGAAATTTACTGTCTTTGGTTTGTTCATTCTTATTTGTTGTTTGGTTGTTGGTTGGTTGTTTTGTTTGTCTGAGACAGACTATCCCTGTGTAGCCCAGACCTTCCTCAAACTTAAGGAACTCCCTGTGCTTTCCCTCCTGAATCACAGGCATGCACAACCACACAGCTAAAAAATTTTTCTATTCTCGGTAAGTTCTGTTTTACCTTTGATTCTTGTAATATTTTTCTCTTCGTTGCTTTATACACTTAATATAAGATACCTGGGTATGGACCAACTTATTAGTTCTGTTTGATAGTCAGCAAATCAGCATTATTTTATTTAATGGCCATGAAATATTTTTCTAGCTATTTTCATTTACTTTATTATATTTATTTCTTTAGTGTGTGTGAGGTTCTATGTGTATGTGTGTAGGCAGTACATGTTGCAGTGTGTGTCTGTGGAGAGCAGAATACAATTTGCTTCCCACTACATTGGCCTTGGGGATCAGATTCAAATCACTAGATTTGTCAGAAAGCACCTTTGCTCTCAGAGCTATCTCTCCAGTATAAACCTTGATGATAGTGGTACAAGAAAATGATTTGTTTGTTTACCAAGAGGTGTGTGTGTGTGTGTGTGTGTGTGTGTGTGTGTGTGTGTGTGTGCGTGTGTTTGTGTTCAATTTCTTCATAGACCAGTATGAGGGAAATTATTTTTTCATAACTCTTTAATGACTTCTTAAATATGAGGTTCATTTATTGTGCATTTTTTAATTTAAGTAATTTGTTCAGATTGCATCTCATTTGATGTCCCCTCACTTGTATCTTCCCATTCCTCCTCCCTCCTTCTTTCATCCTATTCCCCTCCCCTAGGTCTGTGGCTAAAGGGGACCTTGTCCCCCACTATAAGATCACAGCCTATCAGGTCTCTTCCTGGTAGCCTGCTTACTCTTCCTCTGAGTGTCACCAGGTCTCCCCACCATGGGGAACTGGTCAAATAGGGGGCACCAAGAGTTCATGTCTGAGTCAGTCCCTGCTCTCCACACAATTGTGGAGAATGTGGTGCCCATTGGCTAGATCTGGATAGGGGTTGTAGGTTTAATTTTCTTAGCAATTATATTTTATTACAAACTTATTAACCAAGAGTACCTCACTTATGACCCAGCTAACCTAAACAATAGGAAAAGGATATTAAAGAATACAATAATGAAACTCTAAGGATATCATTTTTGAGAAACAATTCTCCTGGCGTAACCAGCAGGATTTCTTCTGCTGGAACCTGGAGCAACCAGAACCCGGAGCCTCAGCCGGAGCCCAGAGCCATAAAACTTTCCTTCAAGTGGTTCTCTCTAGGAGCTTTTTGAAATGGAGTGATGAACAGCCAAAGCTATCCAACTCTCTAAAGGCCCTGCCTCCTGTTTTTGGCTCATTTTTATATCTCCTCTCAGAATTTGTTCAAGGATGTTTTTCAGCTGGTTAACAACCAATCTCCCTCACATGGTGGTTCAACTTCTAAGGGGATAAACATCATCTGCTCTTTCTCATCCCCCACTTGTGATCTAAACAAAAAAATATATGTTTATTTCTCCTTCAAGGGGTTCTAGGTTTACTGCATGCATTGTCCTTGCTTGGTATAGTAGTTTGAGCTAACTCACCTGGGTCCAGATGTGCCAGGCTTAATGGTCTTCTTCTAAGTTTCTAGGACCCATTGGATCCTACTATTTCCCCATTCTTCTTTACCTCTCTCTCCTAGAGTCCCAAAAGGAAGTCCCAGTATTTATCCCAATCTCCAGCTAAGTGAAGACTTTCAGGGGATATCTCTGTTGGGCTAGTGTCCAATTATAACTGAGTATATATCATGTGTATCTTTCTGGGTCTCAGTTAACACACTCAGGATGAATAGGCTTTGAGATATGAGTTAAGTCTTACTTCTTATGTTTTGCTTTTGTATAATCCAAACCATAGGGTCATAATGAAATTGGGCAGCAGGAAGAGTGACTAGTGAAGAGATAATTGACAATGAAACTGGCAGAATAGAGGAAAAGTATAAAGGCATAGAGCATAAATTCAAATACTTGTATAGGAGATTGGAACCACTACCACATGTGTGACTGTATCTGCACATGTGTGCATGCATGTGGTGATATGAAAGTCTGAGGTTGACTTTAGTACTCTTCCTCAATAATTCTCCACCTTATTCTGTGAGGCAAGTTCTCTCAGTGAAACTGAGAGTTTCCTAATACTGCTAGCCTTGCTAGCCAGCTTACTCTGGGTATTTCCCATCTCCATCTTCCAAGGCTGAAACCACAAGTGGGCTGTCATGCTCTCCTGGTATTTGCATGGATTCTGAATGCCAATTTTCCTGCTTGCACAGCGAGCTCTTTAATCTCTGATTTATCTCCCCAGTCCAACAATCATGTTTTAATATAAGCATGTCTTGAATGATACTCTACAGAATAAATATAGCAGTTTATTCATTTAAATTTAATGTACCTAACATCTATTAAAAATGAAGCTTTTACCTTTGTTGAACTAAGGCCCAGAAAAAGTCTCTTAAACTTATTTCATGGATAGAAAAAGTGAGTTTCCAGAGTACTCAACAGACCCAGACTCACAGGAGTATGAAGGACTCATGACCTAATCTGGTTAGAGGCTCTATCCTGAGCTAATAAGATGCATTTTTCTGTCCCACTTTTCCTTTCAGCACTCATCACAAAGGAAAGGATGCATTCAGTGTTCTCCTCTCTGGTACAAAATCTTCAAAGAGGTAAGGTTTCCTCACCTCATCAGCATGAGACTCCATTAAAATGCACTGAAAACATGATGCTGTTACAAAAAGAAAACAAAAGAAAAAACAAAAACGCTGATGGCTAGATTGTCACTCTTCTCTGTACATTCTCACATGGGTTTAAGTTACTATCTATTGTATTTTTATTTTAGTCTTAAGGACTGCCTTTATATGTCATATGATAGCTTATGCTTCATATGCCATACACTTTCTATTGATAGTAAATGACTGATATTTACAGGTATGTTCAAACATCATCACAGTCAAATTTAGAACATTTATGTCATCTCACTGCTCAGCCTCCATGTAACTATTGATATATTTTTGTCCCCTATGAATTTCTCTATTTTAGAGTTTCAAAGCAATGTATCCTAAATGTATAGTATTTCATTTAACAAAATAGTTTCAATGGTATCCATGTTATTAAGCAAAGGCATACAAATGCTTTCCTGGCTATCATATCAATATCACTGACCTTTTTGTTTATCCATTCATCAATCACTTGAATGATTTCAACCTGTTATCTGCTATGAAGAGTGCTAGGGATGCTGTTCTATAATAGGGCTGCTTGGCTTAACATGTTTGAAGATCTTGGTTTGATCTACAACCCTACCACATAATATTTACAACCATAAAAACACTCAGAAGTACTGCTTTGCATGATTTGTAAGCAGTTTCTAAACCAGTCTATTTGATATCTAAAATTACCCACGACATTCACATTTATGTCATGTGACACCACCACCAAGGTCTCACTTATTTACAGAAACAGATTTTTTTGTGAAGGTGGGGAACCATTAAGTCTGTGCTAGTCTTTGCTGAGAAGTTCTACATGTGTGTTGGAATACACAGTATCTTAGCTAAACAAATTAGTGTGGTTCCAGAAAGCTTCAGGTCAGTCAGAGATGAGCAGGTAGGGTGATCCTAGGTGTTTCCTGAGCTTGTATATAGCCCTAGGTATGTACACCCCTTCAGGCATGTAGCTAATCTCCTTTTTTTCCACAGTATGGAATTATACAGCATGAGACTTGTTACCTCTGAGATTGTAAACAGGCATCACCATACTCAGTTTATGAAGGCCTAGGGATTGAATCTAGGGCTTTGTGTATGCTTGTCAACATCACCAGCATGTAGCTTGCCTTCTAAATCTCCAGAAATATATTATGCTTTTTGAAGAATCTCATTCTTCAAAACTAGCTTTCAAGCTTTTCTGATGGGTCTGTTATTTAATTCAAGTTATGTCCACTGTCCCAAACTGCCATGAGCTTAAGCAATTGTTTGTAATTCATTTTGATACATGTCCTCAGGGAAAAGGCTTCTTACACTGGGTAATCTTTGCATCATGTAAATATAGACTGAGTGTAAATATGGTTTTTTAAGAAAACAGTAGGCCAGACACAAATTACAATTTTTGACTGAGGTTGAAGGGTTTACTTTGTTCTGGTTTTATTTGTTCAAAATGATCTAACTATGCAACCCAGGCTGACATCAAATTTGAGACATGGTGACAGACACCTGTAAACGAAGCTCCTGGGAAGCCAAGGAAAGAGGACTGGGCTTTGTGGCCATCTCGGACTATATAACAAGATCCTGTCTCAACAGTAACAAATAAGCTCCTTCAAAACTAATTGAATGATGAGTTAGGGATGACCTTTATTGGCAGAATGTGAGGCCTTGGGTTCCATCTCCACAGTTACCAAGGAAATAAGCATCCTCTCTTGAGGTTCTAAGTCTCAATAATAAGAAAATTTAAGAATAGATGCAAAGCTAGGCATGGTACCACATACCTTTAATTCAAGCATTTGGTAAGTAGAAGGAGGTGGATCTCTTTGAGTCTGAGCTTAGCCTGATCTCATAGCAAGTTCCAGGCCAGTCAGGGATACAGTGAGACAGTCTCATTTAAAAAGAAATGGACTCAAAAGGAAGCTCAAGGACAAATTTTTCAGACATTAAAAAAAATACATCCCAAGACAAGAAATCTGGAAATCACAGCTATTCCTGAGGGAAGAAGATGGTAAAGAAGAAAGAAAGCCATATTGCTCCAGTTAATCTGCTATAAAGGTCGGGCATATGGTGGACAAACAGCCACAAGGCAGTGACAGGAGTTTTAAAGAAAGGAATCCTAAAGTAGTGTCTGTGTGTGTGTGTGTGTGTGTGTGTATGTGTGTGTGTGTGTGTTTGTATGTGTTTGTGTATGTGTGTGTGTTTGTATGTGTTTGTGTATGTGTGTGTGTGTTTGTATGTGTTTGTGTGTGTGTGTGTGTGTGTGTGTGTGTGTGTGTGTGTGTGTGTGCATTTCAGCCAGCATCCTTAAGAAAAATACAGAATAGAAGAAAAAGTAAAAGTAATGTCTTTCAAGGTCTGGAATCAGAAAGGATTCCTCATAGTGGCTCATAGTAACTGACAGGGGGCAGGAATTCTAGGGAGGAAAAGCACATTATCCATTAAAGGACTAATTATTCCTCCTATTTCTTTAGTGTGGCTTAAGTGAATCTGTTCTGAGAGATTATATAGTCCAGCTGGATTAACTCTTAAGAGAGAGATGGCGTTTCTCCACCCAAAGAAAGATTCTATTGTTTGGGCTAGAAGAGAGTAACTATATATTAATTGACCTTTAATGCTTCTGCATTGCAAACACCAAAAAAGGAAAAGAAAATTATTTTGTGGGTTGCCATAGTTTCCAGAGTTCTGCTAAGACTGGTCATTTTCACCAGCTTTTGCATTACCATTATGGAGGGAAAGGTTTGCTAAAAGCTCTACTTTGCAACTTTACTTCTTTATAAATTCATATAATACCCTTAAATGCCATCTCTTAAGCAGCTGAGCAATGTTAAAGTGAGCATAGTCCTTCTTCTGCTTCCTTTTCTTGCTTCACTTCCATGACTCAGTTTTAATTAATTATATTACAGTTTTGTTTACCATTTCTATTTAATGATGCTTATGCTTCTATGACTCCATTTGCAAGTTGAAATTATTTCTATGGACTCCCAGCAATTACAGATGAAGCAATTAGATACATATAATACTTCCTACTCACTTTCTTCTCCTCCCAATCAATTCTGGCTAGTTATATTGTCTTAATTTGAGTTCCCTCTGAGGCAGACTAGGAGACAATGATTTAAGCAAACTGCTTTCTTTGTGAAGGGCAAAAAAACCACAGGAAGTACAGAGAAAGACAAAGCAAACCATAAAAGAAGTATTAAGCTAGCTATGTCTGTGGGTGACTGAAGCTTAATACAGTGAAGAAATTTCGGGAAAGATTTAATACACATGCCTTATAATTATCTCGCCAAGGATAAAGTGATCTGAAGTATTTACTCACCAATTCCCACCAGTCATTTGCTGAGGGCTGTTCCTGCAGGAATTTAATTCTTTGGCACTTCTTGAATGCCACTGTCAGGCAAGGGGGCTGGGGAGCATATAATGGTAGAATTCTTCTAGAAGAAAAAGAAAGTAGAAAAGTCTGTCAGCAAGACTTGCTGACAGACTCTTCTGTAGATCTCTCTATTGTTGGTATATGAATTTTATACTCTATTTTATTACCCATAGCTGTTTTTGTTTTCATCCTGTTAAATATACTTAAAATTCAATTTTTTCCACTTACCTCTCCCTCCCTCTCTATCCATCTCCCTCTCATTCTCCCCTTTCTCTGACCTACTCTTCCTCTTTCCCCTACTCTATCTCTCTCTCTCTGTCTCTCTCTCTGTCTCTCTCTGTCTCTGTCTCTGTCTGTCTCTCTGTCTCTCTCTCTCTCTCTCTCTCTCTCTCTCTCTCTCTCTCTCTCTCTCTCTCTCTCCCTATGTTGTTTACACAATAATTATTCATGGAAATGAGCCTCTGAATTCTTGCATAATCAGAACTATTTGGCTTTATCCATTTGTGTTTCAAACACATATTTTGGGCCAAATAGTGCAGGCTCACATTTTTGCCAAGGTGCTGTTGGTTGCTTTGTGCATCAGTGATGGGTCTATATGACTTGCCTAACTACTGTGCTAGGTAGAGTAACATCTCTTAAAACTTGATGTTTACTCAGAACCTCATGATGTGACCTTATTTGTATATAAATTCTTTACAGATGTAATCCAATTATGTTGAAGTTATTCTGGAAGAAGGTCTTTTAAGAAAAGAGAAAGTTAGATGCATGTACAGAGAGAAGACAGTGTGAAGATACACAGGGGAGAGAGACCACCATGTGAAAATGTGGAGGCAAAGACTGAAGTTGCATTTTTAACAAAGGATGTTATGCATTATAGGGAACTGCCAAAGTAGGAGAGGTACAGGAGACAGGTTCTCCTATAGAACCTCCAATCAGAATCAATCCTATTATCTTGATTTCAAACTCCTATCCTTCTAATTGGTGAGAACATATATATTAAGTTGATTTAAGTTACTCAGCTTATTTTACTTTTCTGTAGCTGATGAGGAAAATAACACGCTGTTGTTTTCTTGTTGAGACAGCACCTTATCGATCTTGTTTGGACCTCAGTCTCTGTGATGGCAAGAATGGCTTTGATGTGCTTAATCTTCTTGTCTCCACCACTCAAGTGCTAGGATTACAGATATGTGCCACCATGTCAAGCCAACACAATTATCATATGGATTTTCTTGATTCCATACACCCTGCATTCTTTCTGAAACTAGTTGCAAATAATGTTTTAAAGTTAATTCCTTAAGTCATACCTATTTTCTCTTGTATAGAGTGTGTATTCAGAGTTAACACCACAGACTCCGTAGGCCTGAAACCTTTGTTTCTCTGAGATAACTGTTTAGCCACAGCTCTGAAGAAATAGATAGTTGGCTTCTTTGCAGCTTTACAAGGCAGAGAGGTAGAAAGCACAGAATATACCTTCTGATTCTTTTTTTTCCTTTTACTATTTCTTTTCCTTTTCCTTTTCTTTATTATTTCATTTTTACATATACATTTATATTGTTACATATATACACTATAAACTACCTACAGCAAAAAGAACCATGAAGCAATCGGGAATTATATAAATGTTACATTCATAGTGTTTTGGCTATTTGTATTTGGCAGCCTTGAAGAAAACATCTTTCCTAACACCTTCTGTTTTTAAGACCAGCTTTTGATGATGTTACTATTGTAACTACCCTGACAGAAGAGCAAAAGAGTGAGAGCACAAGAGAAGGAGAGAGAGATAGAGAGAGGGAAAAAAGCTGTACTCTTTCCTTGGGAACTTCATAGTGGCAGAGAGGAAACACAGAAACCTTGTACAGAACAGAAGAAGAATTTGTCTCACAAAAAAAATTTTACATGGTTGTGACAACTTAGACTTGGAGCCAGAAGCAGAGACTATAACCTATCACTGATAAGAGGAACAGCACCTTGAGCAGGACAGGTCAGCCGTGCATACTTTTTTCCTTCTGTTTCCACTTAAACCTCAGTTTAGGACCCTGAAAATAGACTTAATGGTTCACTCAATCTCTTCTTACCTAACTGGAAAGACTAAGTAAATATTTCTTTGACTTTCACTAGTGTCCATTTAATTAGTGCATTGTAGACAGGTTGGCCAGCATAAATTGTTAGGCCTTCTGGGATCCAGAATTTGACCTAAGACTTCTGTAGTGAAGTTTTCACCACCTTTTAAGAGCATAATAATAAAATTAATAAATGTATAAAAGAAGAAGTAAATTTAGATAATTCCAGAAAATAGATTATTAAAAAGAAGAAAGGGGGCAGGTTAAAAAAGAAATTTAAAAAATCCTACAAACAACTAATCAGGCAAAATGTTCAACAGAGAGACACAATTCTAAAGACAGAAAATATAAAAGGTACAGGCATATAATTAGAAGGAGAAGAATGAGGATTTTTTTCAAGTCTATTCCTCCACAAATGTAATAAAAATACTGGCAAACATATTAAAACAATTTTTCATAACTCTAGAAGTTAACTGAATCCTTGCATTACCAGGAAAAACATTAATTCATTGAAAATTACTAAACGTTAATAAGAATGACAATCTTTGTGCCACTTTAACTTTCCTCACTCACATCCCCATCTCTTCAGTTCCCCAGTAGGTATAAAAATATGAGTTTCCTCACAACCATGGGAGCTAAGAAAAAAGGATCCTTGTAGGCATCGGCTGAAGTAGATCAGCTTTGAAACACTTCAAAAATTCTATTCTCCAAATATTCTTACCATTTGATCTTCTTTGTAGGTCTCTATAAAAGTAGAACAGGAAAAAAAACACTATAAAACACATTATTCTAACACAATAAATTGTTTTCTCCCAAACACCAGAAAATACATTTTTCTGAGGGATTACATGGCATGTTCTTTAGGATCAATCATATGTTCGATAATAAATTATATAATAATTTTAATTCAGCAACATGGCTACCCTGGCAAGGGATCACAACCAAAGACCTTCTAGGTCTATGTGATCCTACAGGAAGGCAGACAAGCTCTGTATTACACTATGATCTGTCTGGAATAAAAAACAATCCCATAGTACACATCTTTAATCACAAACAATGAAAGTTAGGTTAGTTTATAGAAGGAAGCAGTCAGGTTTGAAAATGATGTCTAATTGAGTGGCAGAAAAAGCAATGAATGAGAGAAAGATTTGACAGAATGAGTCAGAGCTACGATATGCCCAACTCTCCCAAGAACAGGACAGGAAAGAGAGGCTACTCAAGACCACAGAAGGGAGAGAAAGAGTTGTTTTTATTTTCTTAAATTTTTTCTACTGGAACAGTTTTACAGAGACAACTTATTTTTAGAGAGAACAAGCTAGACACAGGTAAAGACAGAACTGGGCAAAGAATGCGAAGAAGTCAGAAGATTAACAAAAATACTTGCAGAATTAGTTTGAGGCCTGGCAGAGTAATTCAGTAAGAAACGAAGAGAGGCTATTTTGAATAGGTCAACTTGGAGAGGAATTTAGGTGAGAAAAGATGAGTTGAACCAGCCAGGAAATGTTCAGAATGAGCTAAAATGGCTTCGGAACAGCTTTCATCTCATCGCCTCATCTGAAGAAATAAAAACAACATTTGCAATAAATAAAGCCATAATTGAGTATAAAGGATTAAAAATATGTGAAGCATACTATTCAACTACAAAAAGTGAAACATTATAAATCAGTAACAAGAAATATTTTAAAATTAACAAGTATGTGGAAATTAAACAACATACCCCTAAATAACCAATAATGCAAATAATAAATCAAAAGAATACATAATTAATTTGAGCTAAATAATTGAAAAAATAGGAAAACATTAAAGCAGAGCTGCAAAGAAAGTTTAATCTGTGAATGCCTCCATTAAAGAGAATGACTCTGTCAACAACCTAACTCTCACTCTTAAAACATTCTAGAGTTACCTCTCTGTAGATTTGACTCAGGGACATATCTCCTTTCCTTTATCTTTCTTTTGTAGGTAAGGGGATAGGAGCTGAAAAGAAAGAAAGGGGGATATAGAAATATAGAGGGAGGATAGAATAAAAGGTAGATTACTGAATCTACTCTTCATCTCAAGGCCCTAATTGTTACTCACAAATAAGGTTATTTTTAATTCAATGGTATTGAATTTTGTATATCAAAGCAAATTATGCTTGTGTCAAAAGCTAGTCTAAATTTATCACAAGAATATATATTCTAGGTCTGATAGATATGATTCTATAGACACATGAGGTAAAATAGTTAAATAAGGACTACAAAAATGTCAGAAACTTAAAGATGCTTTTATTATTCTAAAGATTCTTTGACAACAAGACAAGTTAACTCCTGGCAACACCCAGCCTGCCTCAGAGAAGACCAACGGCAAAGAACCTCCTTATGGAGTTGGCTTCAAATGTGGCAAACTAACCACTGGGCAAACGGTCCTTGTTTCTTCCACAGACAGAATTCTGCCTAAAATGGGCAAGTTTAGATGCAGTCAGAGTTGATGGCCAAACTCTACCAAGACATGGTAAGCAAGTCTTCAACAGTTCTTGCCTTGCAAATATGTCTGTCAGAGATATCGGGCCAGAAGGCTGAAGATGATGCTCCAACGTTATAGAGAGTGCTGGATGACTTCTCAGGCAGCAAACTAATTCCGTCATTTTTTTAAATTTTGGAAGCTGCTAACCTGAACTCTGGGTTCGCTCAAGTATTAAGTTTTATCCCTTCTCGAGTCTCTGATGGGTTTGAAGACCATATAGTTTAGTGTGTCAATTAAGCTTAGTAGGTTAGGGCATGAGATGTTTTTAGATCAAGATAAATGTTTTAAGTTAATAGAGATGAGATATGATAGATAGTAATCTCCATTCAAAGATTTAGACCCAACAAGATATGAAAGATGTTTATTCCAAGTTTGCCAAATACAAATAGCCAAATCAGTATGAATTTAACATTTATATAATTTCTGCTTGTCTTGTGGTTCTTCCTGTTGTATGTAGTTTATTTTACTCGTGTGTAATAATCTAAATGTATATGTTAAAAAAGAAACATAATAAATGTTTTTAAAAAGACATTCTAGAGTGTGGAGTAGGCCGATTGGTTCTTTGAAAATAACCAACCTTCTCAAAACTTTAGTGACACTCACCATGAACATATGAATCAAATGATTAAACTTGTCACATTGGCAGATTACTAATATCACAGTTAATGTGGAGGCCACGGTTTTGGAGTTTGAAAGTTCAAGCTCATCCTGGCTTACTGGCTTACATAGTAAGTTTTTGTCTCAAAAAATAAAACAAACACAAACAGCCTTAATATTACTGAAATTATGCATGAAATCACCATTGAACTAAGACAAAAATGTTTATAAGGAAATATTGTGACTAGCTATATGTCAAAAATTCAATAAATTTTATATAATGGGAATAAACTACTGAAACTGACTCAAATATAAAATATGCAAAACAAATCAATAAAAGTCTCAGACTTTGACAAATATTTTTCAGATTTATTTTATGTGTATGCGTGTTTGGCTTTATCTGAACATATGTATATGTACCACACTTGTGCAGGGGCTGCAGAGGACAGAAAAGAGTGCTGGATCCTGTGTCCTTGGAGTTACAGATAGTTATGACTACCCAAATGGATGCAAGGAACCAGACTCTGGCCACTGCAAGAACAGTGTTTACTCTTAGCCACAGAGCCATTTCTCTAATACCCGCCCCACACACATACACACAATATAAATATCTCAGGTATAGTGTCATATACCTATACTCACAGCATTTGGGAGGCAGAGGTGGGAGGATTGCTATGACCTGACTAGGAGATCGGTATATATTATGAAAATATGACTTTAAAATACTTATGAATTATGAATAAGTAATAAAAACAAATGAAAGACTTTTAAACTGATAATTTTAACACATTTCTTACAAAAGTGAAGTGAAACTGGAAGAACAGAGCTATTTTCCAAATTGATTGATTTATTTGAGCACTTACTGTTAAGTTTGAGGCTAAGGTGGCAATACAACCAAAAGCAATGTTCAGATTCGGTACAATCTCCATTAGAATTATGAGAGCTGTTTTGTTTGTTTTGACATGGGGTTCCATTCTACACTAACCCAGGCTGATTATGTAGCTCAGATTGGCTTCAAACTTGTGCCAATCTTCCTGCCTCAGCATCCCAGCACTGAGATTACAAGTGTGACCTACTTTACTTTGTTCTTTTTGGTCTAAATGGAAAACTAAACCCTGAAATTCAAATGAAACTGCAAGATATTCCAAATAGCCTAAAATAATTTTGAAAGAAAAAATTCTAAATCAGAAAACTTACTAAAATTACATTCATCAAAAATACCAGCAAAATATTGATCAATGCATAATAACTGAGCATTAAAAACAAACCCATACATATAAGGTTAATTAATTCTCAACAAGAGCTCTGAAACCATTTAGAGGAATGGAGGACAGAGTCTCTTCAATGAAAAGTTTGGGCAAAATGACATTCACAGTCATATATGGAAAGAGCAGGGATACAAAGTACATATCTGAACATACAGATTCAATGCAATTCCCACAAAATACCAGCAGAACTCTTTATAGACCTTGAAAGAACCATTCTCAACACCATATGGAAAAACAAAAAAACAAGAATAGCTAAAAGAATCCTTTACAACAATGGAACTTCTAGAGTTATCTCCATCCCTGACTTTAAGTTGTACTACAGAGTAATAATAATAAAAACTGCATGGTACTGGCATAGAAACAGACTGGTGTGTCAATGGAATAAAATTGAATATGCAGAAATAAACCCACACATCTACAGATACTTAATTTTTGACAAAGAAGCCAAAAGCATAAAATGGAAAAAAATAGCATCTTCAAAAAATGCTGTTGGTCTAACTGGAAGTGTACATGTAGAAAATGCAAATAGATCCATAGTTATCACCCTGCACAAAACTCAATTTCAGGTGGATCCAAGATGTAAGCATAACACCAGGTACATTTAATCTATTAGAAGAGAAAATGGGGAAGATCTTTGAATTCATTAGGCAAAGAAACAACTTTCTGAACAGAACATGAACAGCTCAGACTCTAAGAACAACAGTTAATACATGGGACCTCATGAAACTGAAAATCTTCTGTAAAGCAAAAAACACTGTAATTAAAACAAAACTACAGCCTATAGACTGGGAAGAGAGCTTTATCAACCCTACATCTGACATAGGGTTAATATCCAAAATACATAAGGAATTGAATTAATTAAACTACAAGAAATCAAATAATCTTTTTTAAAAATGGGATACAGAGCTAAACAGAGAATTCATAGCAGAAGAATACTGAATGGCCAAGAGGCACTTAAAGAAATGTTCAACATCATTAGTTGTGGGAGAAATGCAAATCAAAATGACTCTGAGATTCTATCTTACGCCTATCAGAATGGCTAGGATCAAACACTCAAGTGGTAGCACATGTTGAGGAGGATGTGGAGAAAGGGGAACACTCCTCCATTGCTGGTAGGAGTGTAAACTTGTACAATTACCTTGAAAATCAATCTGGTACCTTTTCAGAAAATTGGGAACAACACTATCTCAAGACCCAGCTATACAACTCCTGGACATCCCAAAAGATGCTCCACTGTACAACAAGGATTTTTGCTCAACTATGTTCACAGACATATTATTTGTAATAACCAGAAACTTGAAACAACCCAGATGTCCCTCATTTGAAGAATGGATAAAGAAACTGAGTACATTTACATAATAGAATACTGCTCAGCTATTAAAAACAAAGATATCATTCAATCTGCAGGCAAATGGATGGAACTAGAAAAGATCATCCTCAGTGAAGTAACCCAGACCTAGAAAGACACACATGGTATGTATTCACTTATAAGTGGATTTTAGCCATATAGTACATGATAAACATACTACAATGCACATACCCGAAGAAGATAAGTGACAAGGAGGACCCAAGGGAGGATGCTTAAATCTCACCCAGTAGGAAAAAATTGAATAGACAGCTGAAGTGGTTAAAGAGAGCGTGAAGATCAGACTTGGGGAGATCAAGGGCTTGCATAGAAAAGAGGAAACTTTGGGCGGGGGTTTCCCTGTGACAACCTGGAGATCTACCTCAGGTTGGTTCCTGGGAAGATATGAGGGTGACTCTAGTTGAGACTCCTAGTAGCAGGGGTCATTGAGAATGAAAAGGACACCCTCTAACTAGACGTGACTCCTAGTGGAAAGGGGAAAACCAGCCCACCCATCAAAACTTCAGCCCAAAACTTACCATACCTACAAGATGTTCAGGGGCCAAAATAAAGCAGAGATTGAGGAAATATACAACCAATGTTCGGCCCAACCTGAGACCTACCCCATAGGACACAGCCAGCCCCTGATACTATTAATGGTACTCTGCTATGCTTGCAAGCAGAGGACGTAGCTGTCCTCTGAGTGGCTCCACCCAGAAGCTGATGGAGACAGATACAGAAACCCACAGCCAAATATTGGTTGGAGAGTAGGGAGCTTTGTGGAAGAATGGGAGGGGGAAGTATAAAAAGACTCAGAGGGAACAGAAGCTCCACAAGAAGGCCAACAAAGCCAACTAACCAGGACCCAAGGGAGACTGAAGCTCCAACCAAGGACCGTGCATGGACTGGACCTAGGCCCCCTACACAGATGTAACCAATGGGCAGCTCAGGCTTCTTGAGGGTCTCCTAGTAAAGGAAGCAGGGACTGACTCTGACATGGACCCTGTTGCCTGCTTTTCAATCACTATTCACCTAGCCACGCTACCTAGTCATGGCACAGGGGAACAGAACGTGCTCAGTCCTGATACAACATGATGTGCTGGTGTGGGTTGGGGGGGCTGCCCAATCTGAGGAGTAGGGGAAGGAGGATAGGGGAAAGAGGAAGGGAGGGTGGGACTTGGAAGAGATCAGGGAGGCAGCTATGACCAGGGTGCAAAATAAATAATTAATAAGGCGTGCTCTCTCTCTCTCTCTCTCTCTCTCTCTCTCTCTCTCTCTCTCTCTCTCTCTCTCTCTCTCTCTCACACACACACACACACACACACACACACACACATTGACAAATATCTATGTTTTCAGTACCTGGAAAGGTGAATTAGAGAAATTTTGGGTCAGTCTGGAAAAAATAATCAATTCCAGGCCAGTCTAATTCACATAGAGAGACCTTGTTACAAATATTATGTTAAAGTTAAGTAAACTAGTACCCAATATTTGGTAATAGGTCTAGATGCATAGAGTTCTTTATAGAAAATACAGGGCAAATCCTCATGACCTTGAGCTAAGCTGTATTTTCTTAGACATGACACAAAAAGTACCAAGAAAATGATGAATCTGGCTTTATCGAAATGAAAAACTTTCTGCTGTAAATACCACCTTCAAGAAGTGGAAGAAAAAAAAATATAAGAAGTATTTATAAAACTGGCAAGGGACAAAATATATAAGGAAGACAAGTTTTATAATGAAAATATAAAATTTCCACTTAATATATACCAATTTTAAATAGACATTGTCTAATGAGTAGCCACAAATTGACAGTGTGTACATCAAAGGATGTTCAGTATGCATAGTCATTAAGGAAGTGAAAATTAAAATTGCAATAGAATGTCATTTTATGCTAAGACAAAAATGAAGCTAAGATAAAAATGTCCAATAAGCATAGTACATTGGCAGTGAGGAGAAACTGGAAGTTTCACACACTGCTGGAAGGACAGTAAAATGGTGTTGCTGCTGGGAAAACATCCAGTCAACATTCCAAAATGGATAGGAAGATGGGGGAGGTGCTCACAAGCTCTCACCTGTATCACAGGAGCAATTGGCCGGGCGACCGAGTCTTTTTGTTTTGTTTTTGTTTGTTTGTTTGTTCTTTCAATGATGTGATCTCTGGTAGTATGGATGGCCTATAATCAAGTACATATAGACAGGAAAAATCATACTCAACAGATTTTTAAGAAAAGAGGACATGAAATTGGGAGGGAGATATTATGGGGGTGATCTGGGAGAAGTTGAAGCAAGAAGTGGCAGTAGATATTATTAATGTAGATTATACATATATATGATATCTCGAAGAATAAAAACATTTTTAAAAAATGTTAAAATGTGAAACAAAGTGGCTATATGAACCAGAGATTCCACTGCTAAGTCCCCAAGAACATTGAAAACATGACCACAACAAACCTGTACTAGTATGAATAGCAGTGTTGTTCAAAATAACCAAACAGTGGAAACAATTCAAATGTACATTTGCTGATGAATAGATAAACAAACATCATCGATCTACACAGAAAAAAAACATTGTTTGGTAATAAAAAGAAATAAAATCTTTGCACATGATCTATCATGGATAAGCCTTGAAAATACTGTAGTAATTTAAGTAGCCACAAATGACTGGATGTTATTGTCACTTGCTCTAGTTATTCTATTTATATGAAGTATGTACACTAGAGAAATCTATAGAAGGGCAAACAAGAGTGTACCTTATATGGTATTTGTTGGGGTAGGGAAATGTAATTGAGTCTTAATGAGTAGGCAGGTTTTTTTTATTAGTGAACAAAATGTTCTGAAATTGGATCCTTCTAATAGCTTCATAGCTTTACAAGCACACTTAAAATGCTGAATTATACACTAGAAAGTGAATGAAATTTGTAACTAGTGATTTATACCTTAGCAAAGCCAATGTAACTAGATGACTTGATATAATAAAAGACTCAAAATTAAAAAACTAAAAATTGCAAATGAAATAAGCAACCTATATAGAGTATAACTAGAGAAATACTTTTATGGTAAAATGAAAGCAAAACAAATTACAGAGAAAGGGCAGAAACAAAGCAATGGCTGTGTCAAAGTAAAGAATACATCTTACAAAGCCTCCAGATTATACCTTACAGAACACCCATTTGCTGGTGTCTGTTTGTGCCTCTGTTACAGTGTAAATTTATCTCTTAGTAAGCCAAATGCCTGCCTTCCCTACACTCCCCTCAACTGAAACCTAAGGTCCTCCTATTGATCATAACAGGAGGGAACTGGCCTCTTCAATCACATCATTGGATTCTCTGAAGAGACTCAAAAGTCAGCTAGTAGCAGTGTTTCTGCAGTCTTAATACCTCATTCAATAACACTGTTGATAAAACTCATCTGTTGATTTTACTTCATTCTTTCATTTATTTGGTGGTTCTACTTGATAAAAGCAATTGTTACGTGCCAATTTTGTCAAAGCATAGTATATGTGACACGGAGTACTGAGCACACTGGTGTAGCCAAATGTTTACTAGTTATTTACCTTACACTCAATTTCCCTCTAAATAACATTTTCTGGATACTTTTCCTTCTTGAAGCAGAATCTCCTACAGGCATGTTAGCAACACACTGGGAACTAAAGAGTTTTCCTTCCTGATTTATTTGTTAGAGTCTTTTTGTTTGTTTGTTTGATTATCTTAGAGTCAGATATAAACTATATGAGTTACTTTTTAGCCATTTTAATTATTTTATTTGTTTGATGCCAGCATTTGTATATATTTGATTTATACCCCTCTATTTGGTATACAGCCTTACTGTGTAGCCCTGAAGTCACTATATGGCCAGGAACTCATATAAAGAAGCATTCCATCTCTACCACAAAGCTAATAGAGGGGCAATGCATCTCTCCACCTTCATCTGAGGTAGTGATTAACACAGAGAATCACAATGGGTCACAGTATAGAGTGAGAGACTATACAATGCTTGGCCGTACGTGGAAAAACTGCACCTTTCTTTCCCAAGGCTTAGGAATCATTGCTGAAAAAGAAACAGAAAGAATACAAAAGCCAGAGATAATAGATGACAACAAGGAAGCACTATTCTTCTGAAAAAAGCAAGCCAGCTACACATATGAACTTACAGTGGTTGAAATAGCATGCAGAAACACTGTGGAGGCCCAAGCCAGAACTTGTTATAGATTAAAATATCTTTTCTTTTCCATTTTGGTAAAATCTAGATATATTATCTTTTATCGCTTAGTGATTTTATCTAAAGTATTTTTGAAACATCTTAAACCAAAGATATGACCTTATTCTTATGTGCTTCTTAGTCTTCCTTATTTCACCTTTTTCTTTTAAACAAAAAATTGAATCTGATATAAACTCATGACATAATGCAACAAATTGAGATTGTCTCTCCATATATATTATCAAACTACCAACCTTTTGTTTTTTAGGTTGTTTTGGTTTGGTTTTGTTATTGTTGTTGTTGTTGCAAATCTTGGAGAAACATCCCCACTGCTTGGATTTTTACACTTTTTCCTACTGTGGTTTCACAAAAACAGAGAGTTAGTGAAAGTTTTTCCTGCCAGCAAGAGCCTGCCAAGACATCAAGACATTGAACATTAAATACTCTTCTTAAACAAGAAAAGGCAGAGGAGAAAATACAAAGGGAGCCAAAACTCTTCACATGCTAGTTCTGTAATTGCAATATTGCAAAGCATGCAAGGCCAGGTTTTCTATAGTGTGGCTTTCTATCATCATTCCATTTATCACCAGTCTTGTTATCATCTGATACTTTTCCAAGATTATCTGTAATAGTCACTCTTTCAAAACCGAAACATCGTCTTGTAGATCTCCTGTTGACTGCACCAATTATGTTTTGTTAGGTCCAGAGAATAATCTATGAAAGCTGTTATTTCATATGAACTTTCAATAAAGTTTTCAGTGAGTTTGTTAAGTATATAGCAAGCAGAAGTAAAAAAAAATAATAATAAATATAAACCAGTAGAGAGAAGCTGCAGAAATGTAGAACACCAGGGGGTCCTGCACAAACTGCTGTACCAACCAAGGACAATATCAACCTAGAACACTTTTTTAGATATAGCCAATGGACAGTACATCTCCACAGTTGTGGGGAGTGTGGGGACTGCCTCTGACACGAACTCTGATGTCCCATACTTGACCACGTCTCCTTAGTGGGGAGGCCTGGTAGCAGTCAGAGAAAAGGTAAGCAGGCTACCAGGAAGAGACCTGATAGGCTGTTGTCATATGGTGGGGGAGGAGGTTGCCTTTTGTCATGGGTCTAAGGGAAAGGGGAATAGGGTGAAAGAGGCAGGGAACAGGAAGATACAAGTGAGGGGATAACAATCAGGATGTAATCTGAATAAAGTATTTTAAAAATAAAGAAAAAGAACATCATCAAACTGGGCACTCACAAGATCCGGTAGAAGCAACTGGAATAGCCCAATTGAGAGCAAACAAAAGACAACATGATCAAATCAGGGCTGAAACATCCAGCAGAAGCTGAGTAGGGAAGCCTTATGGAGGCATCCAGCTGTAACTCTCAATCCAGAGCTCCAGGTGGAGTAGAAGTTCCCCTTGGGTGAGGCTTACAAGAAAAAAAAAATAGCAGTGGATACATAAAAATAGATGAAATGGCTAGAGAAGCCCTGATGAAACAGTAATAGTAGAGGTTTTGATGGAGAATTGGGACCAAAGCAGAGTACTTTCTCAGTAGATCAGCTTCTGCCTTCTATTTCCACCATAAATATTTTTGTATTGTGGGATGAACAATAGTAACCTTGTTATAAATAGTTTATCTTGTTGCTAATCTTGGGGACCCAACATTTTCAGTACTCTTAGCTGCTTGTTGTTCCACCCTTGTCATCCCCGAGCCAGGACAAGAATTATGAGGTAACTCTTTCAGAGACCACATGGACTCCTAAGGCCAATAGCAATTCATTATTTGCTAGCTGGTATGCTACATGAGGAACTTATTCAAGTTGTGTAGCCACAAGCCTTACTGGTCTTGGCTTTTTATATACTAAAACAATATCCTGATTGGCACACTTCGATTAGTAAAAACAGTTAGCAAATAAGCAGAGCTACAGAAGGCAAAAAGCAAGGTTAGTTCACTTAAGGACTTTGTCAGAATTATGGACTATGAGGGATTTAGGTCTTTGTTCTTTTCTTGGCATGTGTTGTAGAGGAGGGGTGTCTATGTGCTGGGCTCTTAGGTCAGAATGGAGCCTTGGTGCCTCTAAAATGGTGTCAATTGTGCTAAGGTCTTTCTGTTACACAAGGGCTTTCAAGGGAGACAAAGGAGAGCAAGCATCTTGCATCCCAGTGTCAACTTTTAACAACCTTTAACATCAAGTGATATTTTACCAAAATTTACCAATGTAATGTATATCATACTTCCTCATTCTCTTCATCTATAATTGTGTGCTACCAAATGCTACTTTTTGACCTATTCATTGGTAATAAAGTACAAAATGCATGTTATTCTGTCTCTATTACTTCATTTTGAGTGATCTTACCAAGACAGACATATAAGGAAGTGATGAGCAATAGAAATGACACAGAATCTATGTATAGCTGATAGCCACCTACAGAAAGAAAAATGTCTTTCCTCATTCTCTAACCCTCAACATTTATGAAATGTACATTCAGATGAAGTCAGTTGTACCAGACTCTTTCACAATGACCTATGGAACATACTGAATTTCTAAGTTTGTTTTAAATATAGTTTATAATAAGAAATATAGCAGAAATAGAATAATAACCAGGTATTGATCATATTCATTCCATTTTCTTGGTGACTGAGATTTTCTTAAATAAAGAGAATGAGCCATTTTCTCTTGTATCCATATGTATCACTCCAGTGTTACTACCTTGCTTTTGGCTTTCACAGGTCTTAATGATACATGGCAAAACATTAGGCCTCAGTGGATTATTACTCTCTATATTCATTAACTATATACTGCCTTTTCCATTGACAATGAATGAGACCTGACCTAGTAATTTTCTTGGTCCAATGAAATACACAGAAGTATCCTAAGAGGTCTTATTGCTTATGCTCTTCCTCTCTTGAACAATTTAGACATTCACAGTGCCAAACAGATTGGAAGATAATATATGGAGATCATGAACTATTCTGTGAAAATATTCAAGCAGAACTCAGATTCCACCTACCTTTTCTGCAGAGTACAGCTACATGGATAATTCCCAGAAACATGTACAATGTAACCAACCAATCCAGAGAACTGCTATAAAGTATTAACTGCTGGGTCTACTTTGCTATGGAAACACGTATACTTAATCTATCTGTTGTTTATAAAAGTTTCAAGTATTGAAAACCAACTCCCCTTCCATGGAGGCATGGTATAGTTTGACAGTCACAGAATTCTTCATGTGCCACGGGAAGGAGAAAAGAGAGAAGAGGAGGAGGGAGGGAGGGAGAGAGGGAGGGAAGGAGGGAAGGGGGGAGGGAGGAAGGAAGGGAATAAAAATTTGGATCCTGGATTTTTATCTGAGCCTGCAAGGCAAGTTTGACTTTTCAGTTCTAATATATATTAGTACATGCAGACTCTGAAGACACAGAAGACATGATCTGCTTTCTTAAGCACTACTGGCAAAATGCCTAGTGAGGAAAGGCAAATAAAAAAGCTTCTGCAACTCTAAGTAATTCTGTCCATGTTTTATTATTTCATTTTGCAATGTCAGTGCCCCAGCCATGCACCAGTGACTCTCCCTCTATGTCAGGGCTAAAATGCAAAGTCTTCCTAATTTTTCCCCTCCATCATTTTCTTATCCAAGTGTATAGATTTCCCTGTATAATTTATCACTGACAAGGCCTCAGGTAAAGTACTTTTGTTGTTAGGGTGTTATTTATACCATTTATCATTTTAGAAAATGATGAGAAATTACTGTTTTATCTTATTTTACTGTTTTGATAGTTCTGACGGTGGAACCCAGTACCTTGCACATATTAGGGAGTTGGCCAGACTGAGTATCATTACACAAACAAAGCAGTGAAGAATGGTGTGCAGTAGGAAAGCCTGGAAATTCTACAATAGCATTGCTTGGTTTTCAGTCCTAAGTCTGCAAATTACTGTGTAACCTTATAGAGGTTACTTAGCCTCTTCTTGGGTCATTTTTCTTATTTGACAAATAGACTTAGTAATAATTATGCCTCCTTTCGGGCTATTATAAGTATATGTGACCTTGACACTTAGCAGCTACAGAAGTTCAGCTGCTATCATTTTTTTTATGGAAGAAAATGAAATAATTAGGCAAACTAACTGCTTTGGCCAATTACCATGTATCAAGGCTCCAGTTTTCTTATTTGTGAAATGAATAATGTAAGGACCATCTTAGGTCTAAAACTCAGCCAATGTGTTAGATGTTCAAAAGGGTTAACTTTCACTACAGGGAGAGAAAGTCTCTCTCCTCTTGGAGAGTGGGCCAGAAGTCATAAAGAACAGGAGCTTTTGGAAATTATTTACTTATTATTCTTTTAGAATCATTTTATGTGAATGAGTATTTTGCCTGCAAGCATGTATATAGCACATTTGTACCTGGAGGTCAAAGAAGGTACTGGATACCCTGGAACTGCACTTACAGATGGTTGTGAGTGACCATGTGGATGCTGAGAATGGTACTCAGGTCCTCTGCAAGAGCAAAAAGTGCTCTTAACCATTAAACCATCTTTCTAGACCTAGAGGATTATATTTTTGTTGTTTTGAAGTTGTTTTCAATTAGAAACAGAAAGAATTTTCATGTGGGATCTAATGAACTGGAAACGGTAAGAATTAAGGAATAATTATTGTGCAGTCAGGAAGAAACCATGTAGTTTTATGATTTAGACAGATTTTCAGAAAGACATTCAGAAATCAAGGTGGTAATGGAAGTGGGTACTCTGTATTTTTGTTTCATATTGTCTAAATACTATAAATATTTGAAAGAAACATATTGTCTAAATACTATAAATATTTGAAAGAAAATGTTATGTCATTTCTAATATATACTGTGTAGGTAGTCGTCAAGTGGATGCATCTGTACTGAACATGTGCAGACTATTAATTTTCTTGCCACTATTCCCTGAATAACAGCAATATAACTATTTACTACACAAATAAAGTATAATACCTTTGTAGATATAAATACACACACCTGTGAAAAATCTTTAAAAGCCTATATTTGCTCTACTACATGGCTATTAGAAGTCACATTGAATGTTGCTGGTTTCTGCCAACGACAAAACAAAAGAATCATGACTACAGAACAGAAATAATATAAAGGATTCTCTTCTTTCCCAATTTTTCTTCTATTCCCCCAAGCTTTTACTTTGCTAAAAACAGCAAATGACTACATATGTCTCATCTCCTCAAGGATGCTATTAAAATAATAGCGAAAACTACAGAAAGAAGGATGAAGCCATAAGGGCGGAACTCAGAGCTGGCAAAGAGTCAGAAAAGACATTCCCACAACTTCTGGAATGTAGAGAAATGGAAAACGGATAATAGATGAAGCAAAGAAAATAAAATGAAAGTGATGATTGGAATCAAATTTGTATCTTCTTCAGTCCTCCTCCAGTATAGGCATGCAAAACAGCATCTAATATATCCAATAAAAATATACAAATTCAATATACAAAGAAAAAAGCAGTCCATATAAAATAAAACAAATTTCCCAGGGATAAATTAGGGCATCTGGTTGACTTAAGTACTAAGAAGATAGCCTCCTTATTTTGAAATTGGAGAGATCTACCATGACAGCCATTGTCCAACATGATCTTTTTATTTCAAAACAAAAAAAAAACTAAACAAACAAACACCAAACATTTTCAAATAGTTCTCAAATTATTAGTTGAAATTGTTAAAAATATAATATATACACTTGGCAGGTGGCAGGTGGGGAAAGGGGAAAGACAATAATGGGGGAAAAACAGAGATTGGCTTATTATATTTATTATGAGTCTCACATAATTGTGGGTTAGGAGGTTGACAAGTCACAAGATCTTTAAGGAAACATGGCATGCTGGGGATTTGAGATATCTGGTGCTTTAGCTCCAGCATGGCTCTTAAAGCCTAAGACTTGAGACTCTGACAGTCAATAGCCAAAAAGTGGACAAGATCAATATTTGAAAGAGGGACAATCCTTCTCTTTGAGCCCGAGGGCCAGAAAAAAAAATAAGTGTCAGATGAAGCATCCAGGTATATTGGAGTTCTCTCCTATTCTGCATTTTGGTTTTATTCAGCTCTTCAACTGATTGAGTGGAGCCCACTCACACAGCCAAAAAAAAAAGTTTTACTTCTCTACTTATTCAAATACTATTCATATAAAGGTGCTCTCTCATAATCACATTCACAATAATGTTTGCCCACATATGTGGGTTTCTCATGTTCTTATCAAGTTATACATAAAAGAAGCTATTATATTCAGCCTTTCTATGTTTCTTGAATTTTTATGATACACCAAGGATCTTCAGACATTTGAATGAAAACTTATACAGGAATGGAAAAGATGAATCAGCAGAAGATTAGCTTTTTGAAAAAGAGAAAAGTTTAGGACCAGATAAAAACACAAAATCAGATATGCAAAGAAATGTGTGTATTATTGTATTATTGTATGCAGAGTAACAAAGAAAAGATGCCATGTTAAAGGACAGTCATAATCAATTCATATCTCACTGAAGTGACAAGCGTAAGTAGAATTTCAAATGTCACAAGAGGTCAGTAGAAATGTTAAGAAACTTTCCCAGAATGTTATCTCTGAGGAGCAAAGTGAATAGCTAAAAAAGAATACACTCTAGATTCAGAGAAACAATCCACACATTTCAGAAGGATAAATTAGAGGAATAGAGAGGAACAGAGACAAGAAAATCACTAAATAAATAACATATTTCCAAAATCAGTAAAGTACTTCTTTAATTGGACAGTCTAAGCCAAAATACACCCTGTGCAATTTAATAACATCATTGAACTTCAAACCTCTGAGAATAGAGAACAAAATTCCAAAGCCATGCAGAAGGGTGGAAAGCATGTAAGTTCAATACGAATGACAATCACTTTGTCCTTAGTATAATGATCCAATATTGGATGGATGTCAGGAAACCATACCAACATTTTTTTTCTCTCTCCCTTTTTAAGTTTCTTCCCCTCTCTCCTATTATTGACAATAGCTTTTTTCCCTTAAATAATATATCCTGATTATGGTTTTCCTTCCCTCTACTCCTCCCAATTCTTCCCCACTTCCCCTCCCATCTGGATCTACCCCTTTTCTGTCTCTCATTAGAAAACAAGTAGACTTCTAAGGGATAACAATAACAGAAAATAAGATAAAACAAAAACTGGCACATTAGAATAGAACAAAACAAACATACAGAATGAAAAAGGCCCAAGAAAAGGCTAAAGAAACAGATACTGACACAGAGACCCATGTATTCACTCAGGACTCTCACCAAAACACCGAACTGGAACTATATATATATACACACACAAAGGACTGCAGAATGTGTGTGTGTGTGTGTGTGTGTGTGTGAGAGAGAGAGAGAGAGAGAGAGAGAGAGAGAGAGAGAGAGAGAGAGAGAGAGAGAGAGAGTCTCTGTGCGTTCATGTGTGTATCAGTCTTTTTGATGTAGAAAGCCTTGTTTTCTTACTGTTCTCCATCTCCTCTGGCTCTTTCTGCCTCTAGATTTAATGAAGACATTCCATTTAGGAACTCTATGTTCCATGGTCTCTATAAAATCTCTGGCTTTGGGTTTCTGTATCTATTCCCATCTGCTGGAGGAGGAAAGTTCTTTGATAATGGCTAGGCCAGTCACTATCATTAGGCGTCATTTTTGCTACTTTTTAAAAAACAGTAGTATATAGGTTTATACTAGGTCCCTGGGCTATTGTGTTTCAGATTATTGTTGTTGTGATGATGGTGAGGGAGGGTGGTGTTTCCCTCCTTTTGATTTGCTTGTCTGGGATTATTTATTAACTGTGATTTGTGGATATTGCTAACCTTTTGGGGTTGGAATTTTCCTTCCTTCTAGTACCTTATATAGGGCTGAATTCATAAATGGATATTGCTTAAATTTGGTTTTATTATGGAATGTTTTCTTTACCTATTGTGATTGAAAATTTTACTGGGTACAGTAGTCTGGGCTAGCATCTGTGGTTTCTTAGCGTCTGCAGCACATCTGTCCAGGCTCTTCTGGCTTTTAGAGGCTCAGTTGCAGGATGTTTAATCTGATTGTGAACCCCAAAGTTGTGAACTGTAAAAATCTATTTCTAATTATGATATGGTTCAATCTTTGACCATAAAGCTTTCTGTTTATTGTAAACAAGAGGTTGTAGTGTGGCTCAGCCCTAGCACACACCTTTAACCCAAGAGCTTTCTGTAAACTGGATTAAATAAAGTTGACCCTAGGTCAAGAGGCAGAGCAAACAATTGCATCGACAGGAAGTAAATAAGGAGAAAAAAATCATAGAGAGTGAGAGGAAGTCTGAAGGAGAGATAGAGAGATGCACAGGAAGTAGAAAAGAGACACATTGAGTTGAAGGATATTTAAGACAGTGTGGAAAAGGAGGAAGAGCTTTTTCCTTCTGAGATGTGAGCTGACTAGGAGGGGCTTTTCCCTTCTCGGGTGTCAGCTGAGTAGGAAGGTCAGTTGGGTGCTTTCTCTGCCTCTCTGAGCTATTAGGCTTTCACCCCTGTATCTGGCTCCTGAGCTTTATTGGTAAAATTGAATGATTGGGAATTTGTTCTTAAAAATAGCAAGTTTCCATTGAGAAGTTAGGGATTATCCAAATAGGTCTGTCTTTATATGTTATTTTGTCTTTCTCCTTGCAGCTTGCAATATTGTTGCTTTGATTTGGGCATTTAGTATTTGGATTAGTAGGTGCTGATGGGCCTTTCTTTTCTAGTCCAGTATATTTTGTAATCTGTATTCTTCTTATGCTTTGATAGGCATTTCTTTTTTAGGTTAGGGAAATTTTCTTTTGTGATTTTGTTGAATGTCATTCTTCCTCTGGCAGTGGCCTGGGTTTTGTGTCCAGTGGATTGGTTTGGGTGCTGGTCCCATTCCTCTCTCAGGAGTGGCTTAGAGCACTCAGGGCAAGGCCAGTGCACTAGGTGAGGCTCAAGGTCTCACTGGGGGAGGTAGAAATGAGTTTTCCACTGGGTGTTATAATTAGCTCTTTTAAAATGAGATTGCTGGTATCAAGCAGCAGTGGAAACTCAGGAGTTCTGAAAGCCTATGATATCAAAGTGTTAACAGCCCTTTGTTAAGCTGCCATGCTATGCAAGGCAGAGGATGTGCATGGATTTCCAAAACTGTCTCGAAGGGAGGTCCAGTAAGGCAAGTCAATGGCTGACAATGCAGTTCCACATGCTGGTGAACAGCTGAAGTTCATGGTGGTCAGGGCCATATATATGGTGGACAGCCATCAGTCAAGCCTCAAGTGGTCTGGGAGCTCGAGGCAGCCTGGCAAGTGGCTGTCTGATTGGCAGCCAAGCTTGCTTCAGTCTGTGGAGATTCTTCAAGAGTCTTTCCTTCCTCAGAATAAATGATGTATTCCAGACAGGCATGGTGGAGTGAGAGAGAAAGCCAGCCCACCTTTATTTGTGAATCAGGGACTTGGGCAGTGGGGAGGGGCTTGAGGGTGAATATGTTTGATTCACTGGGGCTAAAGATGCCAGGGATATTTAATCTATATGTAACAGAACAACCCTATCATAAGAGAGAAAAGCAGTACTTAAATATCCTATGAGTGGGAGAAAATCTTCAGGTACAGCTTAAAGGTTGAAAGCCAATCATTAGCATAGGGTGGGAATCTCCAGGAATGACTAGAGGCTTGCTGAACAGGTTTCTTATCAGAAAAGTGTTGAGCCTGTAATTTTCCCTGAGGGCTATGTGACGCTCCTTAGAGGATCTAGCACTTTCCAGATCAGGTGAAGAGGGAAACACATTGTGAACGGAAGTCCATTGTTTTTGTCCTGAGCTCAAGGCTATCCGGAAATGCCAGACTTCAACCTTTGAGCAGGGTCCCACAGTTGAAAATGTTTTCTCCGCCTTTGGTTTCTTCTC
The DNA here is from genome assembly GCF_964271855.1 of Acomys minous. Lineage (NCBI taxonomy): Eukaryota > Metazoa > Chordata > Mammalia > Rodentia > Muridae > Acomys > Acomys minous. The sequence goes on along the minus strand of NC_140488.1, from coordinate 113,887,426 downwards.
CTATTTCTATTCCTGTTATTCTTAGATTTCATCTTTTCGTGGTGTCCAAGGTTTCATGGATGTGTTGTGTAAGGAGTATTTTAGATTTATTATTCTCTGTGACCAAGGAATCTATTTCTTCTATCATACCTTAAGTGCCCGAAAGCTTATCTTCCATCTGTTGTATTCTGTTGGTGAGGCTTGGTCCTGAGGTTTCTGTTTGAGTTCCTCAATTTTTCGTTTCCATATTTCCTTTGTTTTTCCTTTCAAAATTTCGATTGTTTTATTTATTTTCTTCCTCTATATTTTCATAGATTTATTTAAGGGATTTCTTTCTTTCTTCTTTATGAACCTCTATCTGATTCATAAAGGCTATTTTACTGTCTTTGTCTTGTGCTTCAGGTATTTTTTTAAGCCTACTATGGGTAGAGTTTCTGGGATTTAGTGGACCCATATTTTCCAGGGTGTTATTGTGTTTTTACATTGGCATCTAGGCATCTGGTATTAGGAAGAGTGTAATTCTAGGTGCTGATATCTGGTCTTGTCCTTGTTGGGTGGAGGTTTTACTCCTTGGTTTTTGTTGCCCTCTCTAATTCTTAGGAGATTGTGGTAGCTGAGTGTTCCCTAGTAGGAAATTGTGGGATCCTGTTAGGTGTGGCCACTGATGGTCCTGGTAAACTGTGTTTGTAAGTATTGGAAGCTGACACTTAGGAATATGGATGGGTTAAGAGAAAGTGGCTAAGACAGGCTACAGATAGGAGGAAAGTAGACTAGGATTGCTTCATCTCTGGAAATGGGAACCAAGAGTGCAGAGCAGATAGTCTACAGAGCTAGGAAAAGGAAAGGTTATTGGCTTTGGAGGAGAGGAGGGAGAGTGAAGATCTGAACCTCATCTACCTGATTAGCTGGTCTACTTGCTTCTCTGTTAGGCTTGTCTCACAGGCTTCTAGGGAATGTCTGCTGGAGCTGGAGGCTGGGATAATAGGAAGAGGAAGGAGGAAGATGGGAGGAGAACCTGTCCTGGAGATGGGGACAGAGAGGTAGGGGAGGCCACAGCAGGTGGTGTGTTACAGAGCTTGGGTGAGACTAAGGGATTGGATTGGGAAAAGGGAAGGGAAAGGTGAAGATCTGCAGTTAGCCTACCTGCTTCCCTGGCAGGCCTGATTAGTGGGTTGCTAATGAGCACCTGCTGGGTTTGGGAGCTGGGATAAAGAAGGTTGGAGAGGAAGATCTGTGTGACCCACTGGGGTTGGGGGTAGGAGGGGATGGAGGCTGCAGCACGTGGTCTGCTAAAGAGCTGAGTCTGAGCTAGAAGATTGCTTTTGGAGCAAAGGAGGAAGGGTGAACATCCGCAGTTGGGTTCCCTGTTTCACTGGCTGGTGTGGTTAGCAAGGTCCCAAGTGGAGTATTCTTTTAAACACACCAATCAAGAGAATTTTTTCACCTAAAATTTTATCCCAACCAAGTCATCATAAACAATAATTTTAGTTCATGACTAAAAAAACAGTGTTATAGTAAAATTCTATATAATAAATATGAAATTATAATATCCATTATCCTCTATATAAAACCATATAACTGTCTCTCATAAAACAAAAATATAGGTTATCAATCACTTCTGTCATAATGTATATATTTATTATTTTTGATAGTATTTATTTTATCTTTGACTATCTCATATAGATATACAGTGTATTTTTATTATATTCACACTTTGCTCTCCCTAAAGCTCTCCCTAGTCCTCTGCCAACACATTTCTCTTCCACCTCCATGTCCTGTTTACTTTTATTTTCAACCGATATATGCATAGGTCTGAGGCTCATCCATTGGGGAATAGCCAACCTACTAGTGGCCATATTTCTAAAGAAAAGTGATTCTCCATCCCTCAGCAACCCTCCAATGCCAATAGCTACTTAGGAGCTTTGGTTGCCCCTCTTCCACCCGTACTGGAAATAACTGACATGACTGAGCTGGCACATATTTTGTGCTAGCAACCACAGCTTAGGTGAGATTTCTTCATGACACAAATAATACAACTTTGTTTTGATGAAATAGTGTTTGGCTTTTCAACAAAACATCCCTATATTCTTTCTACATATGTATCCAGGGACACGGGAATGTATATCATGTTTTTTTTCTCTGTTCTCTCATGTTTCAGGATGGAATTTACCTATGACTTATTTAATGACTCATCTGTTGGTAGGTAGATGGACCTCTTCGAGCTTTTCTTTCATAAATATGCTACAATGTACTCCATTATAAAATATGTCCTAACGCTCAAGGTTTAAATTTTTCTGCAAAATATAGTTTGCTTTCTTGTCTTCTTTTACCACAATGAATGTTTCTTTTTATTAATTTATTCTTGTTACATCTCAATGGTTATCCTATCCCTTGTATCCTCCCATTCTTCCCTCCCTCCCATTTTCCCCTTATTCCCCTCCCCTATGACTGTTCCTGAGGGGGATCTCCTCCCCCTGTATATGCTCATAGGGTATCAAGTCTCTTCTTGGTAGCCTGCTATCCTTCCTCTGAGTGCCACCAGGTCTCCCCCTCCAGGGGACATGGTCAAATATGAGGCACCAGAGTTCGTGTGAAAGTCAGACCCCACTCGCCACTCAACTATGGAGAATGTTCTGTCCACTGGCTAAATCTGGGTAGGGGTTTAAAGTTTACTGCCTGTATTGTCCTTGGCTGGTGCCTTAGTTTGAGCGGGACCCCTGGGGCCAAATCTGCCTATCATAATGTTCTACTTGTAGGTTTCTAGGTTTTTTTTTTTTGACCACAATAAATGTTTCTAAGCCCAAGTTTTATCCCTGTTTTAGTGAAGAATGTGGCAATTTTGTTGTGTCACCCAGAGTTTACAGTCTTTTATTCCTTTCTGTCTTGGGTCTAGTAAGATTAAGAGGCCTGATGACAGGACTCTTCAAATTGTCTTTTTTTATGATTCATTTCTGTACTGCAGCATTTACTCCATATTATAGAATTATGGCTTTCTATCTCAAGGGACACAGATAGAACTAAGTTTCTTATGACTCTTTTCTTGACAAATAGTTACAAGGAAAGATGAAACTGATAAATCATTATAGCGTGTCTGTTAGATTTGAGTTATTTAGCAATGTGGTTAGTGGGTCAAATTAGCTGTGCTAGTTTTTACAAGGAAGGAGTGGACAGTGTTTAGTCCATAAAAAAATCTATTCTTTAAGATGGGCACAGCATCTCTTGCATGTAACCCTAGCACGTAAGAAGTAGAATCCAGAGGATAAGGAGTTCAAGGCCTGCTGGGCTATCTGAGACTATCTCAAGGAAAAAAAAGGCTCAAATAACTATAATACTTCTTGTGCTTCATCAGTCTTTTGTAGTCTCTTGTGCAGACTTTTCTGTTTGATGATTACTCTTGAATGTCACAAAAAGTACATTCAGATGCTTAACTATTCTACCACTATTTAAAGAATTGTCAAGTCACTGACATTTATTGGTTTCTTAGCTATGTTGTGTGACTATATTTACCATGTAATTCAATCCTTAAGAACAAATAATAAATGGGAAGAGTCTCTCCATTTAAAATAAGATTGTGACTAAAGACTGGAAGTAAAAATAATTGTATGAAAAATCTAAAATCCATAATGAGAGAAAACAATTGTCTTTTAAAATCTGACTTGATTTTCTTAACACACAGATCTTTATTTTATTGTTTGAAAATGGCATGTTTTGCTTTTATTAAATAACATAATCCTTCCTTATAGTTGAATAAAACTCACATGTATGTGATAATCATATATATCACATAGGCCAATTCCAGAGCTTGGCTTCTGTAAATAGTGCTGCAGTAACATTGGCATGAAGGTGTCTCTGTGAATGTTAGTTTATAGCCCTTCAGGTGAATATCAGGTGGTGTCAGACCTGTATGTGTGATGTGAATGAAGTGAACCTGTCTAGAGGAATAAAGGAAGTAACAGGAGGAGTGAGAGGTAAAAAGAAAAACAAATTCCTCTAGGTGAGAAAAATATAGAAGATAGGGAAATAGATGGATCCAGAGGGTGCTAGAAACCTACAAGAAGAACACTATGATCTAAGGCACCAACCAAGGACAATACGTGCAGTCATCATCAAACCCCCTCCCTACCCAGATCTAGCCAAGGGACAGAACATTCTCCACAGTTAAGTAAAGACTGGGGCTGACTTTCACATGAACTCTGGTGCCCCATATTTGGCCATGTCCCCTTGTTGGGGAGACCCAATGGCACTCGGAGGAAGGATAGCAGACTACCAAGAAGAAACTTAATACCCTAGTATCATATTCAGGGAGAGGAGGTCCCCCTCAGTCACAGTCATAGGGAAGGGGAATGGGGTAAAAGTGGGAGGGAGGGAGGAATGGGAGGATGCATGGGATGGGATAGCAAATGAGATATAATATGAATGATTTTATTTTTCAATAAAAATGTGTTAAAAATAAAATGAATTGAAACTCAAAGAAAAAGAAAAACAAGTTCATTACATACTTTTATGAAAATGTCACATGAAGCAACACTATGTAAAAATAAATACATGAAAATAACAGTAAGAAAAATAACTTCAGTATCACAAGTCACAAGTGACAGGCATGACACGAAATGTACTGTGTGATCTTATTGGGCTTGTTGAGGTTGGCTATACTGCACTATGTTCTTTCAAATGTCATCAGTTACTCTTCTAATTCCCCAATTTGTCTGTTTGGAAATATGACATTTTAAGAGGAAAAGTTAAATGAAGCCATGAGGTGGGAGCCTAGTCTAGTAGGACTGATATACTTATCAGAAGAAGATATACCCCAGAGCTGGGCTCGGCAGCACACACCTGTAATCCCAGCACTTGGGGAAGCAGAGGCATGTGGATCACTGTAAGTTTGAGGTCAGCTTAGTCTACAGAGTGAGTCCAGGACAGCCAAGGCTACATTTGTCTTGAAAAAGAAAACAAAAATAGCAAAGATATACCATTTGTTTTTACAAACAAATAAGATGCTGGGGGAAACATAGACATTTGCAAACCAAGAAGAAAGACTTTACTAGAAATCAAACCTGCTTCCAGACATCTGCCCTCTGACCTGTGAGAAAACAAATCTATTTTGTTGTTGTGTTTTTGAGACATAGGCTAGGCAAGCCATTACAATTCTTCCTCAGTTCCCTAAATGTTGGAACTTCATGTGTGCATCTCACTACAGCTGGCAGAAAATACATTTATTTTAGGTCCATGGTATTTTGATATGGAATTCACCAGAGTTATTAGGGTCAGAGTCTGTGCTCTGACAGTTCTGAAAACATAGGCTTTCTTACACATTTTCAATAAGCCAAGTAAACAATGTAATAATAAAAAGAAGAGAAGCCAACTAATTTCGTGTGATCAGGTCACCTTGGGAAGAGGAGCAAAGAGGTCCAGTGATGCTACCCCATCAAGACCATCCTCAGGTTCAACATGAGGTTTAGGTTTAAATAGATGACAAGAGATATGCATAACTAAGCAGTCCTGGTCCATCATCATTGTCTCGGTTCCAGTTTCTCTGAAAGATGGCCTGAAAATTGTCAAGACTGTGTGAAATCTTCATAGAATTCCATGTTCCCACTCTGACTACACCATGACACCAGCTTTTTTCTTTCCTCTACTTGATATTCCTGGCAAAATTCTAATTTGGGGGCTAGTGGTGCTGGTGGTGATGGTATTTTTTCAGTAGCCTGATACTCAAAAGTGGATTGAGGCAAAGTTGGCTCTTTATAATATCTTCATTCCCACCAGAAAGGCTGGCAATGATAGTCTCTGAGCTGACCAGTACAATGCTCCTCAGTTGAACTCCTAAGTAGGACTCTCTTTCAAATGTATTGTTCAAATGTATTCAGAAGCAAATGGTTTCTGATCCCTTTTCTCTACAATTGGAAAATATTGCCTCACAGATCTAAAATTACATAAATCATTTGTTAATTACGTATTAGACAGAGTAGCAAGTTTTATCTACAGTTTCATTTTCTATAGTTTTGCCTATCTTAGTCAGCAAACATCTGAAAATAATAAATAGAAAATTGAATATCAAATAAACAATTCATACGTTATGAGTTCCTCTAAGCAAGGCAACAAAATCATGAGGTGTGTACTCTTGCTTGATGTTTCAGATAGAAATCACACCTTTATCGGTATAGCCATGCTGTATATGTGTTGCTCTTTTGTTACTTAGCAACCATTTTGTTATTAGGCCAACTGTTGGCACTTTTGTAATAATACATCATTTAATAGTGATCCCAAAGGTATGAATTGTGTTTTTGACAATTTGACTATACCAAAGAGACACTTTCTTTAAGTGAAAAAAAAAAGAGAGGGGAGCATATTGAGAAAGAAAGGGAGAGTGAAGAGAAAGGGGGTAAGGGGAGAAAGGGAGAGTTAAGAGGAAGTAGAAAAATACTTTGAATACATGGTTATAATTGTTCTTTTTTAAATGGGATATTTTGAAAAAGAAGGAAGAGAGAAATGAAGAGAGAAAATTGATATTAAAATAAATTTTATTTCAGGATATTATTATAACTGTTCTGTTTTATTATTAGTTGATAGTATTGAAATTGTTTAGTTTCATGATATTTCTAGTCTCTGCCCCTTAAACTTTGTTCACATATGTATGCATAGGAAATAGTTTATATAAGATACAATGCTCACTTTCAGGAATTTACTGGGAGTCTTAGATCATAACCCACACAGATAAGATAAGATTACATAACATTGGTGTTAATGCTGAGTAATTTATAATAAATAATTGAGAAATTAAAATGTTTTACCCTGTTCTAGCTTAATAAACATATTTTTCAAAAGTAAACCACACAAGAATTACAATCTTTCAAAATTATATCACAAAACATATTCACTCATTAGAAAATACCTTCTAAATGTCTACTATAGGGCAAAGAGTCTACTGAGCATAACAAGAAACAAAAATGGATATAAATATTGCTATCTTGGAGCAGAAAATCTAATAGAGAGACTGTGAGATCTAACAGACAATTAATAAGCACTGTGGTGGTCTGAAGAAGAACTCATAACATCTTGGAAACCTTTATACACACTAAATTAAATGGCTAAAGAACTTTGCAAGTGTGCTTTGATTAAAGATTTTGAGCTACAGAGACTATCTCAGGTCACCTGTGTGAACTCAACATAATTCTGTGTGTCCTGGAAGTGGAGGGTAGGCAGAGAGGTTTCCAAAATGCAATGTGGTAACTAAGCATAATTTTCCATCATAAGCACTGGAAAATAAAGGAGGCCACAACCAAGAAATGTAAGGAAGTTTAGAAGAAAAGTTAAGGTAGCCAAACGTCTCTGGTGTCTCTGTAGCCCTTTCAGCTACCTTGACCTGAACTTTTGAACCTTTAGGTTCTGACACCCTGAACACTTCTTTTAAAAAGTGCATTATTGTAAACAACCAAGCTGGTGATCATTTGCTAAAAAACCAGTAGAGATTTGATGTAGCCCAATTCTTCAACATGCTGCATGAAATGTGTGGCAAAATCTGAGTTTGAGAATCACAGTCTGACTATAGCCATACCAAGAATAGTCATATATGTTTTCAATTATGTTGACTACAGATTATTTATAATAGGAAATTTCTTAACTTGAAATTTGAGAAGAATCGCTAGTGACATACCAAAAGGTTAAAAACCAAAAATATCCATTGTAGGTTTGGAAGAAAGTGGAAGATATTATGACTCACATACCATGGGAACATGAAAGGAAAGGGAGAGTTAGAGTATTTCCCTGGGGAAGTGAGAACTCAGCTAAGATGTGACGAAATGACAGTTAAATGTTTATCATGATGGATATCCTCAAAGCCTTAAGGAAAAATGGTCCATTGATGGACCAGAAAGAAAGTTACTTTGGTTAGAAGAGGGCAATCCAGAAGGAACATGGGCAAAGATGACTAAAGGAAACCCTGGAGTCAAGCTAGACACTACTGTGGAGATTTTGGTTTTTATTTTGCAAATTACAAAGCTGAATTAAACATTCCATTGGTAACCTGTCAAGTACCATTCAACCTTATTGAAAGTAGACTCTGGGAGTGAAAAAATGCTTGCTTGGACAAGACACCAGCATGTTTGTTTCAAGTGTTTCTCTAAATTCTCTGTCCCAAGGCAGGCTACACAATGAACTCTGTAACAAGGAGAAAGAAAATCAACAATAACAACAAATAACAAAACAATAACTCTACCAATATAGGCATTAAAAAAAAACACTACATCCCCACTTTTTCTTCTAAGTGATTTTTTTTAAGATTTATTTATTTATTATGTATACAGTGTTCTGCCTGCATGTACATCTGCATGCCAGATCTCATTATAGATGGTTGTGAGCCACCATGTGGTTGCTGGGAATTGAACTCAGGACCAGACCTGGTGGCACTCAGAGGAAGGACAGCAGGTTACCAAGAAGAGACTTGATACCCTATGAACATATACAGGGGGAGGTAATCCCCCTCAGGAGCAGTCATAGGGGAGGGGAATAAGGGGAAAATGGGAGGGAGGGAAGAATGGGAGGATACAAGGGATGGGATAACCATTGAGATGTAACAAGAATAAATTAATAAAGGAGAAAAAAAAGTAAAAAGAATAAAATAAAATACAAACCATAAAAAAAACACTACATCTTTGAGAACATCTAGAAAGTAAACCATTTCCAACTGAGGTTACTATTATTTATTTATTACTATTTATCTTATGGTATAAATGCATCTGTGGTGGAAATGAAAATCTAAAGAGTAATCAGAGATACTCTCAGCCAGGGAGTCAACCATGACTGTTTTTTCCACAGCCAATCCCTACTGGCTAGTGTGAGCTCCTGATTCTGTGATATCACCTTTGTTTGCTTTCCCTCAATCTGGTATCTTTTCTAAATGTTGAAAGTTCCTGGTTTGATGATGTTTTGCTGCTTCCATCTCTCTAGTACTTCCTAAATATTTATGTTTTTTATGTACATAGATTGGTGCTTCTCTCAGCCATGATCTGAGAAGTTTCTTTTTGCAGTGGTTAATTCAGAGGTGCTATAAGCAGTTAATTGTTAACAGTGGATGGGGAGTCATTCCTTCAGTGGTATAGCCACTGGTAGGTTGCCTTGTATTTAGCAAATAACCCTCTAGTTCATGCTCATATAAGCAAATCTAATTAAACTCAGTGCATCATAGAAAACAAAAGACATGAAAATAAGGAGGGGACTAATTGGGAAGAATGGTTTTGGCATGAGAAGATAACAAGGCAGAGTAACAGGGGTAAATGTGATCACACATGTATGGAACTGTAAAACGTAAATAAAATAAAATTAGCCTAGGACCAAATAACTAAAGAGGAGACCAATATTCAGTTTTGAAGAGTCTGAGAACTGACAACTGTTTGAAGAAATACACAAGTAGAGACAATTATTTGGAACAGTTGTGGAAGACTTTTGTTTTCTTAATAGTATGTTTTCTGGATCAAAGCTTATTTAGCCCATATAAAAGGTTCAAGTTCAATAAAAGGAAAAGTACAACCAGCCAAACAAACTCATCTAACCTCCAATTTTGTCTCTTAGCTACAACAGGTAAGTTCAACTTGAGGGATAGATAAAAACACATGCGTAAGTGGCAGCAGGGTACTACTATTCAGATTAGAAACTATTCCTTGCAATAAGAGATGGGAAGACACAGAAGCAAAGAAGTTAGAAGTCGTTAATTCTCCGAGAGAAAAAAAAAGTTGGGATTTTCTTTTTCGGTCAGTGCCCTAGAGTGTTGGGAAGTTAACATGGAAACTGGAGGGCAAACAGGCAAAAATATTTATTTTCTAGAGCTGCAACATAATCTAGGAGAGAGTGAGTCTAGTGGGGGCTTTGCATGGGTTTAATATTACCTTAAACTGATAAATAACACTGATCATTCAGGATGTTGTTCCTTAGCTTCATGGGTTTGCTTTCTCACTCCCTGTTAATCATATGAATTGTAGGGACAAAATTGGTATTACCAACCAGGATAAATAATACAGATGCCTGTGGTAGCTTTCCCTCATTATAACAAAATACCTAAAATTGTTATTTTGTGGTTTTTGTTCGTTTTGTTTTGTTTGAGACAAGGTTTCTCTGTATAGCCTTGGGTGTCCTGGACTCACTTTGTAGACGAAGCTGGCCAAACTCACAGGGATCTGCCTGCCTCTACTTCCTTGAGTGCTGGGATTAAAGGCATTTGTCACCATTCCTGGCTAAAGAATTATTTTCTAAAGAGAAAAATGTTATTGTTTCATTATTTAAAGATTTCAGTCAATGACTGGGTAGATCCTTGCTTTTAGGAGTATGGTACGGCTAGTAGACAGCAATGGTTGAAAGTGTGTGTAGCTGAGGAAAGCCAATGAACACATGACATAAAAACAAAATATGAAGAAAGGGTTAGGACCTAAGGCCATACCTACTACTAGGTCCCATCTCCTCAAGGTTCCACCACCTTGCAGCAGAAATGAACCAAGCCATTAACAATGGGTCTTTGGGAAGCATTCAACATCTAAACTATAGGGATCATGTATAAATCAATTTCATACAAATTTTTCTCTCAGGACTGAGGAGAATGTTTGGTGGAGAAAGTGTTTGCCATATAATCATAAGGAGCAGTTCAAATCCCCAACACCTGTGTAAAAGAAGGCTCCAGCAGCCCAGGGTCAACATTTGGTCTACACCTGCAGACACATGTGCATACATATACACACACAAAATAAATAAAACTTTTCTTAAAAGTATTCAAGTAAAATACCCACAGTCTTAAAATATTCAAATTAAAGTGTCATTATAATGTCACAGTCCCCAAATATGTTTCAGTATTCATATTTTTCATCTTGGAGAATCTGTGAGGTTATCTACTCTCTTCATTATATCCGCTTCTGGTGCAACTGGCTATAATGAGCCTTGGAGCTTACAACTGTGAATTTTGAATTATACTCTAAGAATCATAGAATTTTGAAGTGGATAATATATATAAAGGTCACTTCCTCCAATGTCCTTCAGTCTCAAATAACCTATTCTTTCCTTTTCCCACTTGAAAGATTTTTACTAGAAAATTAAATTATCCTTGACTATTCACCTATCTTATAAGAGACATAAAAGTGTTAATCATTATGAATTAACAGCATTGTAGACAAGGCCTTAAATTACTAGTGTATTTGCTCTCTACACAGTCTATCCACAAAATAGAAGATTGCCATCACTCTTTTTGAAATATTAAAAATAGCAATTATCCATTATTTTCTCATTCTAGTTTGAAAGATCCTTATATATCTTCATTTTAATAATGTATCACGTACACTGTAGTTTGGACATTTTGTATAACAACGTAAGTCCAAGGAAGAACTTAAGTTGGAAACTGCCACTAGATAATAATATATTTACCAGATACCTAAGAGATGCTTCCTCTCAAAGACATCAGCACTGTGTATGTAGTAGAGTCCCCCAAGAGCCAAGAAAAAGAAATACAAGAAACAACCACATGAGCTGGTTGTATACATCCAACTCTAGCACATGTAAGCTGTAACCCCATTCCTTTCCCTTCCTCTATATTGCGGTCATCCTCAGCCTCACTGTCCAGGGGCTTGAAGCACCAAATCAGAGTCTAAACTACCATATATGGGAGACAAAGAAGCCAAAATTATATATATTATATATATATATATATATATATATATATATATATATATATATATATATATATATATATGATTTGTTCCATTAAATTAGGGCTCTGTCTTTAAGGCATAATCCTGCTGAAACATTGGTAGCACAAAATAAACTGCATCCTGTTTTAAAAATAAATAAAATTTAAAAGCCATGGGGTCCCATTTCTTAGGCCAGGAAGCCTACAACAATATTATTCCTATGTTTCTTGAGTGCTTATTTTGTTTCTGGAATTGATTTGGCCACTGAGGCCTTCCTATTAGCAGAAAAGGTAGAGAGCAAATGAGTTGACAGATAATTGGAGTGCCAGTGAGTGTCATATTAAAAAAATATTTTAAAACTCAAAGGGAAAGAACCCTTGGAGGTTGATGCTAAGTTAGAGCAATCAAGGAATAGAAGGCTCCACAGCCTGGTTGGCTATAATGTGCCTGTCTCCTATGGTATTAAAGGAAGGCCTTACTGAAAAAGGCACAGTTGAACTGAGATTTAAAAGCCTCACATAGCAAATAATCAGGGACAATGCATTCTAAACCTAGAGCAGCCACAGCAGAATCCCGCAATTGAAGAATAATGTGCATTTGGAGAAACTGCCAGAGGGTGATGGAGGGAGGGCCTGGGAACCAAACGGAGCAGGACCCAGATAATATAAGATCTGTCAAAGAAGGAATTGAGAGGCCTTTCCTAGATATATTAGAAAGACAATAAAACCTTTTGAGCGAGGGAATAACATAATAGGTTCTACTTTTTAAAAAGATCACTCAGGCTTCTGCCTAGAAAATGGATGTTAGAAAGGATAAAATGAATCTCATCCTATTGTACATGGTTTTATTTGTCTGTTGGCTCATTTATTTCATGTTAGTGTATAGAAAGCTCTAACCCAAAAGACTAGAGCAAATGATCTGGAGGCCAAGTTCATTCATCCATTACAATATGTATAGTAATGAAGGACTAATACATGTTAGGAAGACAATAACAAGGCTAACAGCTCATTCTATTTTAAGGCAATGCAGACTTACGACTAAATTATACATCAAAAATGCTATGCCTCCTAACCACATAGTCACATTATGACAGACTTGAAGTATTTGCTTTTCTAAGTTGAAAGCCTTAGTGCAGTAACTTTTCTACCATATATACATATTAATTTCATGACAGCTGAATATTCAGATTGTTTGGCATAATAGATGGCAATAGCTCTGAAGAAGCCGAAACAATCTGTCAATTAAAGAATGTGTGCTTCAGAAGTACTTAACTGTGGAAACTGTAATGACTCCAAATGGGCTTGTTAAAGTGGAACCGAAAGTCAATTCTTTTTTGAGACACAACCTCATTGTGTAGCCCAGGTAGGAAGTTAATCTTGAAACCACTTTTGAAGGCAGTGAGTGGTCAAAGGACATCTACAGTACTACTTTGTTGAGATTTATCAATTAAAGTTCAGATGGCAAGAAAAAAACAAATGCACAAATGATAAATAATTCCCTCTTATATTGAAAGGACAATTTGTGACTCCATTTTGAGCTTAGTCTCCATTGTAGGACCAGGCTTGACTTAGGCCTGACCTTGAAAAATTATCAGTTCCAGGAAAAATTGCCCATAAGAGGGGCAGCAAATCAGAGAAAGGGGTGGCTAGGAGATAGGTTCAAAAGTATGGAGAAATCTTATCCCAAGCTTGGCCATCTGTGCTTGGCATCCTTACATGGTTTGGTATTTCATCTTGTGGTTAAACATTCATGAGAGAAGAATGCAGTCTGCTGGCTACCTGGACCTGGGCCAATCAAAAACTGACCCATGTAACTGCCTTGTTGCCCACCAATCAAGTTTTAGATTACCTAACTTTTCCTGGAATCCCTCTCTTTACCCATAAAAGGCCTGCAAGCCAACATCCAGGGTTGACATTTTGTAAAATGGCTGACCCCTGCATGCAGGATTTTTGCTTTTGTGAAATAAAAGTACTCTTGCTGGTTGCATATGTGAGTGGTGGCTGCCTTAAGGCAATTTCAGATTTAAAAGTATGTTGTCCGTCAAATTACTGGGCATTCATCTTAAAAAAGGAGCCACAGTCAACTTGGAGAAGTCTAATAAAATAGTGTAAGGAATTTATAATAAAACAAATATATGAATGTTGAAATAAATGATTTATTCTTACCAGGAAGAATACTAGCAAGTACCAGACACTGAGCTAGTTGACCTATTTACATAACTGTGCTGCAAACATTATCTCAATTGATGTTTTCCATAGTTCTATCAAGAAGATATTAGCATTCATTCTGTTTTTATCCTTGAAGAAACATCTCAGAGTAAGTAATTAAGTTATTTGTTTGGATTAACAGAGTCATTGCTACAAAAATAAGTATAGGACATGACCTCCTTCACCCTTATAGCCTTTACTTCTTTCAACTGCATTAGCACTTGTATCAATTTCAAGTACCAACAAAAGATACCTGTCCAGACTCATCCTACCTAAGGCACTGTTTGAAAGCCTGACTTTTGTTAAACTGCCAAAGTCCAAGGTAGTTCCTCAGGTTCACCTGACACAGTGATTTGCATCTGAAAAGGTGCAGAATTGCATCCAAATAAGTTCAAAGTTTCAGTTTCTCTTGGTAACTAATTCTTCCCAAAGCAAAAAGATCTTTTTTTTTCCTTTTCCTTGGCCTATCCACTTAAAATTGTAGGTATTCTAGATCATCTAGAATGACTTGACTTGATTTTCATCCCCAGACATGATTAAAGACCACAGACTGGTGCCCTTGAGGGTAATCAGTACTGAACAAAAATATGGTGAAGCAGTTTCCTCTTCTGGAATGTGCACAGCTAGAGTTATTTTACATGCAGGTTTAGTTTGAATATATGTTTGTTCCTTAGGTTTGGGTGCTAAAGACAATTTTTCCCAATGGGAATTTCAATGCCAGTACTAGAAAAAACATGTAAAGTTAATTCAATTAATTAGTACATTTTTTTCAAAGAATGAAGCTTGTACCAAGAACTTATGTAAGCTAGATGCACACAGTATCACTGAGTTCTATCGCCAGACTTATTTTATATTTTTGTTTTGAGACAAGAGACTCACTAAGTTGGCCAGGGTGACCTTGACTTACTCTGTAGCCCAGGAAGCCTTTAAATTTGCAATTGTCCTGCTCTAGCCTCCATAGTATATAGCACAACTCCTTCGACCATCACACTAAATCACATGGTATGATTTAATAAGTTAATTACATAGTGTTCTATAATTACCTTTAATTAACTAATCTTCTAACTGTCCTGGTAGAAAGATGATATCCTGAAGTCACATCTGTGTCTCTACTTGGCTGCCAGCCTATTGAAACAATGGACCCCAAGAAATTAGCATTTCACTTAGACACTCAGGCTGGAAGAAAAAAAAGGGCTGGGACCCTGGTGCCAGCAAGAAATTATACTTGCTTCTTGGGAAAAGATTTGACACCAGTTTGACACCTTGTGCAACCACCTTTAGGGAGTGAGTGTAGCCCAAAAGAGGATGATAGTTGAGCCTACATCTTGACCAGGAACTCATAGCTATGCCTATCTCTTGCTCTCTATTTGATTGAAGACAGACTTAGAGTTTTGGTCACTGAATCTTTTTGTTTGCTCTTCTTCCCAATGTGCCCATGTGAATAAATCACCTTTCTCTGCCTTGCATTATCACTTTGAGTGTCTAATTGGATTATTGATTAGTTTTTGGAAGACTATTGTGGCCTAGGCTCTGACCCTAAAATCTTTGGTAACAATCCCTTTCAGGTAGTCTAGTACATTAGAAAATGTGTAAGAATCTGTTTTTCACAATGTTAGGATTAAAAAGAACCCTTTTGCTGGTTGATAAGCCAGTACACAAAATTTTAGGCACACACATAGTTCACCCAGCTACACTGTTGATCCCTAATGGATTAAAAGGAAATGTTTAATAGATAAAGGGCACACCTCAACTATATGCTTGTCAAGCTCTCCTGACCTTCTTTCTTGTCTCCCAGTCAACCTGACACTGACTGGCTGAAGTTGATTGATTAAATAAATACTATTAGGCCCTTACCAAGGATCAGGTACTGTTGTAGATTTTGCAACATGTCTGATCCAGCTAGAAAGAGATTTGATCCCATGTGCAGTCACACTAGAGTATCCAAAGAAAATACTCTGATTGATGTTAATTTTCCTCTTAATAAAAGTAATCTGTAGATTATAACATAGATTTCAAATCTAAAAACAGATATTTTAACACAGGAGTAGTTACCTTAAAGTAATTACCTGGGATTAAAGGTCCATGTCACCTTTAATCCCAGTATTTTGAAGTTTGAAGCAAGAGAAGATCATGAGTTTGAGGTCAGCCTGTGTCACATAATGAAGCTCTGTATCCCAGAGGGGGAAAAGCTAAAGCAAACACACAAAAACATAAAAGAAGACAATTTTAAACTGATCAAAATGCCTCTGTTCTCATACCAGGGATTATCACATCATAAGAAAAGTACCCACTGAAAATAATTGGAAGTAAGGGAGGGAGGAAGGGGAGTGGGGAGAGAGAGAGAGAGAGAGAGAGAGAGAGAGAGAGAGAGAGAGAGAGAGAGAGAGAGAGAGAGAGAGAGACTCTCTTGGTTTTTACAAATAGACCTATGATCATAGTCACAAAATAGAAAATAAAATAGCAAACCACAGAGCAATTAGTATATCCTGTTTTTAAAAGTTACATTTTAGAAGCTAGGGAGATGATTTAGTGAGATATTTGCCCCATAAGCATGGAGCCTTGATACTGATACTCATCTAAGCTAAGTGAACACATTCTGAATTCTATCCCCACACCTCATTTTTGTTTGAACATACATAAAAAGGCCAAACTTGATGGTAACATGCCTGTAATCCCAGTGCTGGTGAACTGGAGCTGCGAGGGCCCTCAGAAATTGCTGACCAGCCAGCCTAGACAAATTGACAAGTCTCAAGTAAAGGGGAGAGGCTGACTCAAAAACCATGATGGATGCAGCTGAAGAAGAACAATACTGAATAATTTTACCTGCACATACATTGTACATGCACTCACATGGACATGCGCACAAAGAGAAAGAACGAAAGAGGAAGGAAGGAAGGAAGAAAGAGGAAGAAAGAAAAAAAGAAGAAAGAAAGAGAGAAAGAAAGAAAGAAAGTGTTTTCATACTCATACAAGAATATGAAATAAACTAAACAAACTCCACCTGAAGTACAAAAGTACATATTGGTTTGAAATGAGAACATAGAGTTGACTAATTCTTCCTTTGCATAGACGGCCATTCATTAAATTAGTTTAATGGCAATGTTATTTTGTAAGACAAAGAAATATAATACAGAACTGACTGCATTTGCTTTTAACTCAAGTGAACATTGTTGTTGGTGGTATGGTCTTTGTTTTTCTTCTGTATGTTGACCATTGTTCTTAACACCTTTATTCCTGTCAGCACACTCATAGAATACATGTTGCTAAAGGAGAGAATTTCTGGAAAGAAGATATCCATGGTGAGGGTCCCACTGTGTGAAGCAAATAGGAAAAGATTATAAAACAGAAACACAGAGAAAAGACAGTTTTGAAAACATCCCTAGAAAAGTCAGCTAATATAATCCAGATAACTTAAATATACTTTGGAATAAAAAAGAAACACACACTTCACTGTCAGTTAAATCATTTAGTAAAATTTACTCAAAATGTAATACTCAGCATACTGCGATAATAAGGTTGCCCATGTCCTCAGTTTCATAAGTCCTATACCGGGCTTTTTTCATTTCCATTTTATCTTCATAGTTCCCTTGAAACTGTCCTTCTTCTTCAGCTTAGGTTTGAAAATCATTGGAAAACAGTTTAATTAAATCCATAGTCATTGAAACAAAAACACCAAAACCAAACAAAATATAACAACAACAAAACATTTCCAGAAGCAGGAATATACTGACTGGAACACACATGAAGGTATACTCATGCACCAATATGATATTTCATGTGTATAGTAGACTTGTGACATATTCAAGTGTCTAGTTATTATACTGGGATATGAGTATTTGCCTGACTACTATTACTAATGTTTTTCTATATAAATTTTAGAATCAGCTTATTTGGTTAGCCTCCACAATTCATGTTAGTATTCTACTATATTCTTATGTTAACGTGTGGTGGTGGTTGTGGTGGTGTGTGGGTGTATGTGGTGTGTGTGTGTGTGTGTGTGTGTGTGTGTGTGTAATAAAGATAATTAAAGAAGAAAAATTCACGAATTAAAAAGGAAGTGTAGGGGTCACAGAAAAAGTTAGAAGGGGGGGAGAAAATTCTCATGCATTTTAGATTTTAAATAATAAACAAGAGAAGTGATAATTGGTTGTCATGGTTTATCCTCACTCCTGTCCTCTTGTGAAAGGTATTCTTTGGGATTTGTTAATAACATTATAAAGTTTATTGTGTTTGCATGAATCTCATATATTTGTATTTATTTTTAAAAGGTTTATTGGGAGGCTGGAGAGATGGCTCAGGGGTTAAGGGCACTGACTTCTCTTTCAGAGGACTGAAGTTCAAATCCTAGCATTCACATGGCAGCTCACAACTGTCTGTAACTCCAAGATTTGACACTCTCACACAGACATACATGCACACAAAATACCAGTGTACATAAAAATAAAAGTAAATAATTTTTAAAATATGCATGTTTCTTAAAATATTAAAAAATATAATATTTATTGAGCTAAAAAGATGGCTGAGCCATTTAAGGCCAGGCCCACAGCCATAAATATGAAATATTTATTTAAGTGTGTTTTTTCCTGCATGTATATCTGAGCACGATGTGCATGCCTAGGACACAAGGAGTCCAGAAGGGGGCATCAGATTACCTGGAACTGGAGTTAGTCACTATGTGGTTATTGGTACTTGAACTTGGGTCCTCTGGCGGTGCTCTTATTCACTGAGCCATCTCTCACTAAATGACAATTTTCTATAAGAAGAATCTCTTATTGTCAATTTATTTGATTGATTTTAAGAGTCTTGCTCTGTAGCCCATACTGGCTTTGAACTTGTAGTCGCCCTACCTCAGCCTCCCGAGTGCTGAGATTACAAACTCTCAAAAAGTACGGTGACTTAGAATGTGAAACATTACCCATCTCTGACACTGTTCAAGCAAATATCAAGCATACTATAAGCTAGGTTAGCAATTCCAGATCTTCTCCACCAAAGGCATATGACACTTGAAGGTGTAGCATTCCCAGAGGCATAATTGCGTCTTTGCACAATTTCCTGGCAAGACTCTTTCTTTTTTCTCTTCTATGAAAGACCCTGTGTCAGAAGCTAGATGTCAAGAAGAGTAAGATTTTTGTGGAGATAACCTTTAATTTATTACACTCATAGATATAGATATAAAGAAAGACAGACACAGTAATATAGATAGAAATATATTCTAGATGTAGCTATTATAGAGGCTGTTACAGTGGAAGAATACCTTGATGACTGAACTAAAATTCGTAATGAATTGTCTACGATATAATTAATGACAAAAGCTAGGTGGCCTAAGAGTTTTAGATAAACTACAGTGTGAATCTAGAATGGTCACCAAGCCTCATGTTTAATGGTCATTTTCTAGTAGATGGAGATAATAGGATGGGGGCCTCTGGAGCCTTTAAGAACTGGGGCCTAACTGGCATAGGATGTATACCATTATGAAAGACCTTTGAAGGTTTTAATCTCATTTGCTGCCATGGGAACAGCAATGCCAAGTGATGCCAACTGATGTCAACTGTCACTCCACAGTGCTTTCTCAACTATAAGCCCTTGAAATCATGAGCCAAAATAAATGCATCCTCCTGGAAGTTTACACATTTCCTGCTGTGCGTTTTGATCACCATGGCATAAAAACAATGAATGCTTTTATGTGATTTGTGGGTTATAAATCATACTACTACTCAAATTCTTCTCCACAGACCAGAAATAGCAGCCTTCTCTGGAAGCAGAATCAAACTTTGTACTTGCATGACATCTCCACATGATATATTCATATGTGATATGTGACGTGCGTGCATGCATGCGTGCGTGCGTATGTGTATGTATAAGTTTGAGAATCATTAATCCTGATAAATGTTTAACTCCCTCCAGGTGACATGGACATAAAGATTGTTAGCGCAGATATGAAGTCAATAATTGCAAAACGGTCCCTATTTCCATGTCTCCAAAAGTTTGGACAACTTTTACCCTTCAAGTGTAGCCGTGCTAACAAGGGAGACTAGCTGCTTTTGGAGAAAGGTCCTAATGAGCATTAAATTACTGACAGATTGATCCATGAAAACCTGCAATCCCTAATGAGCATCTGCACTCCTTTCCAAGATTCCAAGGATCGGCTGTGACCGATTTGCAATTTTGTTTTCATTTTCATCTCTTCTCTCATCCCCATGACTCCTGGCACATACATAAAGATCTGATAGAAAATAAAACCATAAAACAAACTGGTAGTACAATTTTAAAGACAAGGACACTTTGAAACTCTTCATTATGCTGTCAAACAGGGAAAAGAGTGCTTTTAAGTGTTCATTACTTCAGGGTAGGTTTTTTTTTTTTTAAATGTATCACACCTTCGTGACAGTATCATGTTTGGGCTCAGTTTTGCAGCACCACATTACTTATGCATTCATGTCATATTAATGAGTTTCTCCCTATAGTTTGAAACCAATCTAGAACTGACTTTCTGTCCTACAATGTCGTTGATGGGAAAAAGCAAGAGGGAATTGTTTCTTCGTGACAAGATTGGGTCACTATTGTAAGAAGCCTACTGACAAATAAAAGATAAATACATAAATAAATCCCAAGATACAGCAAATCTTATTTTACTTTGTGTATCTCTTTTTTTTTTCCAGTTTTATTTAAGGGAAAAATTTGAGACATCTTTGAAAACGTTACAAGTTTCAGTCAAAATTCCTAAACTCATTTTTTTTCTCTTCTTGGATTATTGTTCTCTCTATGGTCCTCCCTCGTTCTGTTAGAAAGTTCATGCACCAGAGGTTTTTTTAATTAATGCTCAGAAGGGAAATGCCATATTAATAATAGTCTCCTGAAAGCCATTTCTCATAAAGTGATGTCAGGCTCTGTCATACTTAATATGTTCTCATGAAAACATAAAATGAAAAAAGTGGATTTTATATCTAAACTATTTTGGAAGTATAATTGCAGGGAGAAATGGGAAATGGAATAATTCAGGGAACAATTAACCTTAACAATAAAGAGAGATAGATCGCCTGAGCTACAACGTTGTATTCTATTGTGTACATTTTAAGTGCATGTTTTCAAAACCTGAGTTATAACATATATCATTTTGAATTCTATTAACCAAAGAAAGCATTTAAGATTATGATAAGGCTTAATATCTTTGAATGCTAGTGTCCATTCACTGCAGGGACCCTTTCAATTAGGACTAGGCTGCTTGAACATTAATATCTAATAAACACTGTTGACCACCGTTTATTAATAAAACATCTATTAAATTCCTATTATGTACATTAGGAAGCACAGAGGACATAAAGGGCACCAAGAAGTCAGAAACTTGGCTATGACAGGTGAGGTACTTTGTCTCTAGTGTCAGTTGGAGCCTTTGTGAAAACTGAGTAGTGAGAACCTGTAAGACAGAATGCTGTTGGATGGAGTTGGATGAAACATGCTCAAATGAGCATCACCAGGCTCCACTCTAGGAAAGGAGCTAGGAGACGGAGTACCAGAAGTGACAAGAAAATTGCTCAAATCTCACCACTGTCCAGGCCAATTAAAGAACTGATAGGAGTATGGAAAATGCTGCAATGATAATCTCATAGGGAAAATAGCGTTTACAGAATGGGCAGCTCATCAGCATCTACTTTTCAACCAGCTTCTGAAGGAAAGTGGGAGAAACCATGGTGACACTGGATCTTTCATGGGATCTTTAGATGGTGATGAGGAGGGATACAAAAGCTGCTGAATTCAGGACTGAAATAAAGCTGCTGTGACAGTCTGGTGATTGCTAAGATACCATGTAATAGGAAGTCACGTGCCTCATTTCTACACCTGGAGGGGGCATCTCTGAGACTGAGGATGTTTTTAGTGCATTTGGAGAATGGGACTTGAGGCCACAGTAATACCACAAGAAACCAATGGAATACATGTGGCAATGGGATGACAACAGGCTTGTGAGACTACCAGCAATAGGTAATTAAAATCTTAGGTAGTCGATAAAGTCCAGCAAAATATATATATATATATATCTGTAGAATACGTAACATAAAAGTTCTTCTCACTTGCAAGAAGTCAAGCTAAGCAGGAGACAGTTGAAATAGCAGCCACACATTGTTGCCAGGAACAAAGATTCCTTTGATTATATTTTCTCTTCCCTGTGTGGAGCTCTTATCCTTTATAATGCCTGTTAGTCCAATGTGGCTGTTGGAGCTCCTGGCATTACACACACAGATGAGCTGAGCAGCAGGTAAACATATGATAATAGAGTAGCCCTCTAAGATGAGTTAGTTCTCTGTAAAGACTCGGAAGATTTTTCTGTTTGTAAATTAGTCTCATGGCCACACAGATATAAAACCGACTAAGACGTGAAATTATTTCTTTGCTGGGTGGCTATCCATTATAAGAAAAAGATGGATGCTTGGAGGAATAGGCAGCCCTTTGTATTAAGTCCTCGTTATATGCACTTTTGTTTGTGCTTTTAGTCAAGTCAATATGCAGCAAGCTATTTATCCCAGGTTCTTTTACAACTGTAAGTCATCCAAGCCTATAGTCTAGATATTTGAGCTTCGAGAGCAGAAAAGTATATAAGGGTGAATTTTGACAATCACTGGGTGAGCACTTCGTACAGCCCTCTACAGTTTATTTTTTCCTCTACAGTTTATAACTAACTTTCTCATTATACCCCTGCAATGCATCTCATAAATAATAGAATTCTAATTTACAGATGAGTAAACTGAAGTTTAGATAGACCATATCAGATGCCTGAGGTAGTTCAGCTTGGACATGAACTCAGGCTTTCTTTCCCTGGAATCTGCTCCTTTGAGGCAGGAGTAAGCAAGCCTTCTAATCAAGTCCTCTCGACTAAAAACAAATGTTTCAGCAGGATGCATTCATGCCACTCAACAGTAGAGAGTGAGTTGGAGGGACGACCAGGGAATCCATCCTGCTCACATCTTCTTCCACTTTCTAAAATCACCTTCTGTACCAATGTGAATTTGTGATTAAACAAAGACTAGTGGTACCCTCAAGGAAGACAAAGGAGTGGCCATTCTGCTGAAGCCTCAGCATACTAGGATCGACCACTCCTCCCCATCCTCCACAGGCTACCTGCACTTATCCTCTACCTGAAGCCCCATTCCTTGGCCCTTTACCCCAGACAGGGATCTTTTTCGAACCAGAGACCAGCTCCAAAGTCATCCTCTATACCAAAATCTTCCTGGTGCCTCTGATGGGATGTTAACTCCCCCCTCCTCTGTCCAGCTGTCTTTCTGACAACAGAGTATTGTCTCCAGCCGTGACATGGATTTGTCTGAGCCAACTGCTCAGAGAAAGCAAGGTGGCCTCCTATTCTAGTGGTGCTCAGTATGGCTCCTGGGATGGGGAGACAGGAGCAGAAGTAACTGGAAACATGTTAACAGCTTCATACCTTGAAATGTCAGACACTCTGGGGGAGGCTCCCACAGTCTGTATTTTAACAAGCCCTCCAAAGAACTCTCTACTGCCTTTGCTCTACTGTCTTTGACTCCCTCCTTTCTGTCATAGCGTCTGAGTGGCTGTTGTGAACCGTTTTGCTGGCTCGGTTTAGACACCTCTGACACAGACACATAGTCATGACTAAGAGAAAGCCAGAATCTGCTGCGAGGTTTACCTTATTGCTTATTGGAGCTGAAATGTGTTAGTCTTACTTGCTGGACTGGCTGTCGGAAAGGAAGGAAACTCTGTCGGGTTACATCAGGCAGAATAAATTGCCAGCTGACACTCTTTGCATGTGGTAGTCACAAATATTATAAATCACCAGTGGAAGTTTGATGACAGCTTTCTTGCCCCACCTCCTTGTACAAAACATCTTGTTAGCAAGACACGGAAATGCTAAGCTAACAGTATATTTACCACAGCTTCTCAGAAATCTGATGGTTGTCTGCGTTACATTTCTTTTTGGTGTGTAAAATTCCATTAAAAAGACTATCAGCATATCATTTTTTTTGTACTACACTGTCTTGCTGTTTTTATAATACTCTTTATAAAATATATAGATGTCTAATGAAACAAAAATTTGTTTACCTAATGGACCAGATCACACAATATGTTCCATTGCCTCATGGTGTGTATTTTCCTACCTACTCAATTTTGTTCACATGGGGAAATAACCCTGTCTATAATGTATTCTTTAAAGGGCTGCCTCCAATAATCACAATGTTGTTGGAAAAAACTGAGGTTTGCTGACCTGGCTCCTATTATTGCTTTTCTAAGTTGACGATGGCTTATCCAGAACTAGACAATATTGTCAGTTGATCTTCTGACTCCTTGTCCTAAAAGCTCATCCTCTCATACCTCAAGCTGAACTTACACCGTCTGCTAACTTGTTCAGAAGACAGATGACTTATATTTTTATTCCTCCTGAAGAACGGTGATCCTACTATTCTTCTATGTATTTCAAAGTGTCAGCCATACCAGAGAATAATGTAGGTTAAGAAGGCTGAGGTATTGAGATACTTAATTTCAATATGAGACATGAACAAAGTTTCCTGATTCCTGCTACCCCTCCATGGTTTCAATCAACAACATGAGAATGCTTTGCCACAGAGGACCCAAAAGATATGGGCACAGTAGCTCAATATTTCTTGTTTTCAGCCTTCTCATCTATACAACAAGGAATTTAGATGAAATGGCTTTTAAGACTTCTAAACAAAATTAACATTTGTGTGTGTGTGTGTGTGTGTGTGTGTGTGTGTGTGTGTGTGTGTGTGTGTGTGCGCGCGCGTGTGTATACTACTGGAGCAGGAGTGCAGGGCCTCATGCACTAGGCAAATGGTCTACCACTGACCCACATATAGCCTCAAAATAATACTTTATGGAATCTAAACTTATAGTGGTTATGTGTAACAATTATTAATAAAAGTATGTTACTTATTGCCTATCTAAGAAAAATCAATAGTAAAGGGTTAAATACTTCTTGATTCTCCCAATCATGAAACATCTTCTATACTTTAACTTATGTACATTTAGGGATAAAATATGCTGCACACATATACATGAGCTATAAATTGCAGGTTGTGATTATTTGAATGAGAACATCCCCCATAGTTTCATGGAGTTAAATGCATAGTTCCCATTTGAAGGCACTATTTGGGAGGGTTGAGGAGATATGGCCTTGCTGAAAGAAGTTTGTCAGTAGAGTTGTTCTTTGAGAGCTTGAGACATTGCCCTTCTCCTAGTTTGATCTCTTTAATTCCTACCTGCAGTTCAAGATGTGAGGTCATAGCATCCTGTTGTAGCTGCCATGCTTACCTGCTGCTGCTCCCTTGGCATTATGGACTCTAACCCCTTGGAACCATAAGCCAAAACAAACCTTCTTCCATAAGTTGTGTTAGTCATGGTGTTATATCACAACAGAAAAGTAACTATGATACCTTAAAATGTATGATTGACTGGAATGTTTTTGTCTGTCAGTGTGTGTCTGTGTGTGTGTGCGTGTGTGTGTGAGAGTGAGAGAGAGGGGGGGGGGCAAGATGGCACTCAGAATCCTGAGGCTAGAGGGCTACCAGTTTGAGGCTGGCCAGAGCAACATGGTGTGTTCAGGGACAGAGTTACTTAGTGAAATTATATTTCAGAAAAAAGGCAAAAAGGCTAAAAGACAGGAAAAAAAAAAGAAGTATGTTGGAAAGATAGCCATTTCTTGACTAACTTTCAGGCTCATGGCTAATAAATATAATCATTCTGTGTTGACTGAAATATTTGGGGTTTTCATAGAAAGACTTTAAGTAAAAAAATAACAAATGCTAAGTGTTATGGGTTATTTTATTTTAATTTTTAAAAATTTTTGATGTGATATAATTAAATCATTAACCTCTTCTCTTTCTTCCCTACATCCTTTTCTATATATCTTAGATATTAATGAACTTTTCTTTCATTAAATGTGTGTGTGTATGTGTGTGTGTGTGCGCATGTATGTGTGTGTGTGTGTGTGTGTGTGTGTGTGTGTATATTCTTAAACAAGTTCAGTCTGTATAATGTATTGTATATTTCCAGAGACTACCATTTCGTTTTGGATAACCAATTGATGTGCTTTCCCCTGGGATATGCTATTTCTTATACTCTCAGCATTGTTTATAGTTCCTTGTGAGAGGTTTAGGCCTTGTACCTCCATAAGTAGACTACTTTTCATGGTAAGTAAGCAATCATCAGTTCTATCCAGCTAGGATGCCTATGAACCACAGCAATGACCAACATGACATGAAAATCTTAAGGATGGAATAGTGGTATGCATACTTTTGTGGTAACCAACAGCTCTCCAATTGCATGTAAAAACCACTCAAAAAGAAAGAAATCATTCTTGGTACTGAAAAAGTCCACTACCTGGAGATGGTGAAGTTATGAATCATAGAGAATCTACAACTGCTACTTTGTTAAACCAGAATAAGTCATAACAACAACCTCAACATTTGTCCTCATTTCCACAGAGAAGTGTAGTCTCCACTCCTCATCAGGGTACCAAATGGAGACCATTACAGAAAACCACAACTAATCAAGATGCTGGATTGTGGAGCCCAGTCCCAATAACTACATCTAAAACACAACTCCTGCACCTAAGGCTCAGGGATCATTGCAGATGAGAGTGGACAGATTCTGAAAACCAGGGTAACAAGAAGTTTGCTGTGAGACTGTGTTTCCTAAGATTGTCAAATCTCAGCAACAAAACGGCCTAAAAGCGGGCTGAAATGAGTTATTTTAAAAGCATGTGCTGCCAAAAAATTGTAAGGCCCTTTTACTGTCTTCTCATATGGTAGTGTGTGTGGTTCCAGCACTAGGTCACAGATTGAAGACCTTCTACACAGGCCTGAATCACTGTTGTGCTAATGAATGAGCTCCTAAAGGCCCAGGGACTGCTGAGTCACTGACTCATCAGATACTGAGATGCATGTATGTTCAGATCAGAGAATGTGATGCTGAGTGCTATAAGCACACAAAAGCAAGTATCAATCGCAACTGAATTGGCTTCTCCTTCAGCTTCCTGATTTTAGAGAAACCTACTTTAGCCCACTGTGGCTACCAAACCAAGGTGACAAACTGCTTGTGTTCTTGTCTAAGATATCTTTCAGTTAGGTTGTTTTAAAGAGTAGCCCAAGGTGTTTCTACATAACAGAGACTGTTTTTTTTTTTAATACTTATTTCTGCCATACTATAGGGTTTTCCTATAGCCTTGAATCAGCTTTTGAATCCCTGAAAGCCCTCTCTATAACAATATGCTTTTTCAAAGAATTTGGTATCAGGGCATTCTTTCTCGGGGATGAATAAGAGAGTCTGAAAGTAATTGTAGAGTTCCTAAGTTTGTAGGACTTTGGAGAATATAGGACAACTTAAACTGAGGTACTTAAGACCCTTGTACAAGCTTTATGGCTCTTTCATGCATTTGCTTTTGTGTTCTAAAATGCAGAAAGACCTTGAGGGAGAGAAGAGGAAGCAAAGTGTTATCAGAAAGGAAAAAAAAATCTTGTGACTGCTACCTGTAGGGGAAAATATGAAACTGGATCTTAATTTCCTTTTTTGTTTTCAAAGAATGTTGCTGCCTGTGAAAAATGAGACCTGTGAAGGACAGAAAATGTACCAAAGTCACTTTGTAACAAACCCCCTGTTCCATCTACATCCTTGTAACAAACTGAAAAAAAAAAGAGCTAACTATAACTGACTATAAGAGTTCTATAATCCCTGTATTTGCTATCAAATGTCTCATTTTCTCCAACTTTCTATTACTTATTCTTTAGTATTCATTTATTTAATCATTTACTCAGTGGATAGTTTCATAATACTTACCATGTAGCATACACACTATGTATAAAGATAAGACAGATCTGGGTATGACAATACATATAGCTAAAATCCCAAGATTTAGACAGTGGAGGCAAGAGGATCATATGTTCCAAGCCACCATGGAACTACATAGCAAATTTTGTGCCAGCAGGAAGTTCTTAGTGAGACTCTGTCTCAAACAAAACAAAACAAAACAAAACAAAAAACCAAAGCAAAGTACAACAAAATCCAAAGCAACAACAACAAAATGTAAAGGAGAAAATAACGTAAAGATGTAGATAGGTAGATAGACAAAACGATATATGCTGATGAAGAGAAAAATATTTAAGAGCATGATGCTTGTCAAAGACCACAAAGACAGACTATGCTAAAAGGGAACACTACTGTGTATATGAGGTCTGTGATAATGGGGAATGCAGTGGGACAGAAGTTGGATATGATTTCTAATCCAAATAGCCTGATAAGGTGATCAATCCTCCCTCTTTTTTCAAGTATGCCTCTTGTTGTAGGAAAGAATAAACATTCTTCTCTTCCTTCAAACAGTATAAGCCCTTTTCTTACTTGGTGGAAGAAACTTGCCAGCTGGTAAAAGTATTCAGGCAAGCATGTAATGAAATTTCTTTGGAAACAAGGGAAAAGCAGAGCTTAGATTTTTGGTACAAAGGGCAACTAGTTGACAAGATTTCTAGAGTTAAGGAAGTTATTTACATAAGACAAAGAACTTGCTGTTTCCCAGGAGAATTGGCCAACAACAACAAAAGAGCTTAACAATATATTACAAGAAAACCTTGTTGTAAGAATCCAATAAAATTGTATCCTTTTCACACAGAAAAATCAAATTTTAGATTTATATTAATATATTATTGAGCTCTTTTGTTGTTGTTGCTTTGTGAAAGGGTCTCCCACTACATTCTAGGTTGGCCTTAAACTCAGTACAGTCCTTTTGCCTCAATCTCCCCTGTGCTACTATACAACTGTGAGCCACAATGCCTAGCTTATTATTGAGCTCTTTAAAAAACGAAGGGAAAAACGTCTACAATGAAATCCATCCAATCTTATTAGCTTGATCAAACATGAAATTATATCTCTAAAAACTTTCTACAATTTTCTTATATTCGTTCATTTTTCATCCTATTCTTGGTTATCTTTCTTGGTTTTGGAACAATAGTAGTCTTACTTTAGAAAAAAATTGCCTTATTTTTTTTTCCTTAATGAAAACACATTCTTCTTACCCTGTGTACTTTTCCTTATTAAAAACATATCTTACCTTCCTTGAATATGTTATGTATAGTCATTTCCCCTTCACCCTTATTAGTTCTAGAAGTTTTAATTACATATCTTGATTGTAATTTTTAACTATAAGTAACTCTTCCTTTGCAGAGAAAACTAGAAAAGAGATAATTATGAAGTTATACCAGCATCCTGTATACGAAGACTAGCAAATTTTATGAACACATATTTCATCTTATAGGTAAATGCAATTCTCACATAATATAATTTTTCATGATAATTAATAGGCCCCCAATATACTTTCAATTCTCTCTTCTGTATAAAGTTACTAAACCCAAAATATATAAACCTAAATTTAGGTTTAGTAATTAGTGATTTAGTAGTTCATCTGAATTAGAAATTATCTAGATACTTAATAACATCCACTATTGATTTGCTTTAATGTAACTCTAAGGTTTCACACTACCAACAATTTTTTAAACTGTTTTCATCATACACAATTATTTCCTTGTTAGATTTTGAAAACATATATTGAAACACAGTCTCACCATATAGCCCAGAGTGGCCTGATACTCACAGCGTTAGTGCAACAGCTTCCCAAGTGCTAGGGTTATAACATCAGCTTGGAGTCTCACCCAGGGACTTGTGTATAATTAGAGCCTAACTCCTAATGACCCAATAGCAAGTCTCAGCAAGGACAAATGGTGTCAGTCATAAAACGTACTACCTAACAACTCTATTGCTTGAAGGCATCACACACTTCAATCATTGGTTAGGGAGAAATTGTGTTTATACTGGCCAGAACTAGCTTTTAATAGTATGAGAAGGTGTTCTGTAGACTGCTAGAGGGAATCTATCATTAACAGTTTTACCCAGCTTCAACTCCAATGAACAAATGTGGCACACAAACATGTGTGCATTCGTGGCATAATTGTTATGGTAATAAACAATGGCTTTCTGTTTTGAATTAAGGCCTGCATCATGGGAAGAAGTGTATGCATGCTATGGCAAATCAGGCCAGCCACATTTGATTCAGGCCACGGTTGGTAAGCTAACAGTTCCAAGGGGTAAAAGTACAGCCAATAATATTCTGCTAACCTGTCATAGTGTCAAATTGCCCTCCAAATTTGTATCTCTAAACCCAGAGATTAGTGCAGCCTTCAGATCTTATCAAAGCAGCTTCTTTATACAGTGGATGATGGTTAACTCAGAAACTTCCAGCTGGTCACAAGCCAGAAATTAAGTATTATTAGAGTGCTCACCTACAAATGGAACATATATACTATCCCCCTTTACCGTCATCAAGGCTCAGGGCCCACTGTGGAATAGGGTAAGAAATACTGTAAGAGCCGAAGATAGGGAGCGCCAGATCAAAATAGTGTCTTATGGACATGACAGAATCCTGCTATAGTCATAATTCACAGCAGCTGTGTTACCTCCACAACAAGAGCTGC
Organism: Acomys minous; assembly: GCF_964271855.1. Classification (NCBI taxonomy): domain Eukaryota; kingdom Metazoa; phylum Chordata; class Mammalia; order Rodentia; family Muridae; genus Acomys; species Acomys minous. The sequence continues at coordinate 113,857,081 of NC_140488.1, read as the reverse complement.
ATGAGGTCCATACAGTCAACATTCTAATATGAAGTGTAGAGGATCTCACCCCTAACTGAAGAGTCACTGACAGTTAATGGCTGAAACCGTTGGTTTGTCAATTATATTCCTGTGAATGGCCCAATACACATGAGTATTTGAACATCAAAAACTAGATTTTGTATGTTATTAACTACCACCACTATCACTACCACCATCACCACGACCACCATCACTACTGCTACTACCACCACAACAACAACAGAACAGGGTATGGGATTAGCAGTGAAGTGGGGGGTGGGGAGTGGGAATGGATATAATCAAAATATACTGTCTGAAATTACCAATAAATACAAATATTATACTTAAAATATAATACCTAAAGAGATATCACTTCCTATGTATTCAAAGTCCTAAAAGATAAAACTAAGTAACATTTTAACAACTACAAAAGATTCTTATCTCCCTTTCAACTATATAATTCTCAATTTCTCTGAGAAATTGTTCACTATGTTTGTCTCTCCCAGGATGATGATGATAATTACTTTTTTTTTGTATTTTTGAGACAGGGTTTCTCTGTGTAACCTTGGCTACCGTGGACTCACTTTGTAGACCAGGCTGGCGTTGAACTCAGGTCCACCTGCTTCTGCCTCCCTGAGTGCTTGGATTACAGGCATGCATCAGTGCACCCAGCTTGATGATAATTACTTTTAAAGACAGGGTCTCACTATGGAAGTCTGGATAGCCTAGAACTCACTATATACACCAGGCTGACATTGAACTCACAGATATATGCCTGCATCCCAATAGCTTGGATTAAAGGCATGTGCTACATACCTGCTAAATATACACCTTTTCTGTTAGCTCTTGTCTGGTAAATACATTGACCTTAAGGCCTTCTGCTCAGTGTTTCTCTCGTGACATTGTCTTCCTTGGCCTCTTTTTATGAAATTGCTGATGGCAGCTGCCTAGCACCTTGGGCAACTGAAGGTCTCTAGGTGGTGCAACTCTCCAGTGAAAACTGAGGCTTCTGGGCTCTAAGTCAAGACTGTTGTCACCTGTAAGTGTGAGCCAAGGAATTTCTTATAGAAACTACTACTTCTCATTTGAAACTGATGAGCCCCAGCTGCAGTACTTTGTTGGGCCCTAGAGAGGGCAAGAGAAAAAGAAAGACAGTGTACTATTGCTTACAAGAATGTATAGTTGCCAAGTGTTTCCTCCCAAAAGACCCTGACTCTCAATTTAAAGTATACTTAAACATGGAAGCTCGCCTATAGAACATTCTATGAGAATGACCTCTTTTTCTTCCACTCACTACTTTCTTCTTCCTGGAAGTTTTCATCTTCTGTCAAGAGTGAGATGTGAAATAGTGTATACAAACCAGTGTTGGCTCCTGTCTCCTCTCCCCTCAGGATGAGACTTCCTAATCTGGGAGACCTAGGAGTAAAGAAATTTTACACTTTTTTTCCAAAACGGTGAGTCCTTATTTCCCTTACAACTTATTCCTGGTCAGTTTGAGGTTGTGATTTTTGTTTGAGGCTGGTGCAACTTGATCAAGCAGATAGGACTAGCTACAGAGTGGAACAAAGTTTCATCACTACGAGATGGGAAGTCCATTTTCATTATAAGGACTGTGAGGTAAAGGTACATCTTCAGGGTCTCTATGGTAACATCAGACCTGAGATAACAGGAATAGTCCATTACTCCAAAAGATGAGTGCTGCACCTCTGGTAGGACCCAGGTTGTACTTCTTGTTTCACGTACCCTTGGACTCATTCTAGATATAATTTCAAAACACTGATCTAAATTTGATCCCCAGACCTTGATTGGTAGACAGTTATAGCTCTTTGTCAGCCTGATCATTTTCTTTCTTTTTTTTTCCTGATCATTTTCTATGAACATCAACTAGCTTACTTCTTAAGATCACACTGAATAACATCTTCATTTCTCGATATTTTGCCCTCACTTGACCACTCTCAATATTTAGGTTAAATTTTTATGATTTTGAAATACATTCTTACCTTGTCTCTATTAAGAACGTTCTCTGCTTAAATGCAGTTAATTATTTTTGTTTCTTTTATCGGTGTTTACAACACTCAGTCTAATCTCTTTACATGTCATTTTGTCTGCTGGTACAATTGTTAGCCTGTGTATATTATTTTTTATCACTATTAATGTTTCTGTGTATTATCTTCATACATACATTACATGGTGTATTTGCATATGCCAATAAACCATACGGAAATCTACTATTTCATGGTTTCCTAAAAATATTTTATAGTTTACTTGTAGTTAATACACTCAAGGGGATAATACTCCCTGCAGAAGCCATGGGTTATCAAAAAATATTCCAGTGCCTAGAATCTTATACATCTCTTCAAGTTGTTTGTCAAGTAGTCCCCCATCAATAAAATAATAAAGGCTATTGTCATTGTTCTTTGTCACCTACCAGAAACTGATAGGAAGTAACTATTGCTGAAGACACCACACACTTTGCTTATAATGCATAAATAAATCAAGCTGGTATTGTTTTGGAAACTTCTTTCTTGCTAGATAATTATTATAGTACCAAAAGATCCTGTATAGGCTTGTGGAGATGAAAGCCATTCATAGGCTTACTTGGCTGTGAACCCTGTTAGAAGCAATAATGACCAGCATGGAAAGGTATGCTCCATGGTGCAATAGTGGCATGAATTTCATGGTGATAACTAGCATCTTTTTTTGCTGGATTTTAGGCACATTCTCCAGGAAGGAACACATACTAGATACTATAACCTAGCCAAGTATCCATTCCTAGCAAAGGCATAGGCCTCAAAAAAGATTCCGCCACAATTAAAAGGCCCCAGTAACAAATTGCCCTCTAAACACTTATCCGTGTAACCATAGATTAGTGCAGCTCTCATCCTTCCTCAGAGAAGCTTGTTATTGCAGTGAATGGTGGTTAACACAGGTACTCATAACTAGTGAAAGTGTAGAGTATAAATGACTATGGAGTGTTCAACCCCAAATGGGACATCTATATCACACTACTTTTCCCTATAAGTCTCAGGAAACATTGTAGACGATGGGGTTGGAAAGATGGTAAGAGCCAGAGGTCAAAGAGGACTACTGAAAACAATGTTTCCTGCACATGACAAGTCCATTGCACTCACAAGCTCAACAGTGGCTTTGGTTGCCTATATAAAATCAGGCCGGTCAACATTTCAGCATAAATGAGCTTGGGACTAACGAGGAACCAGAGCTACGTGGAAGCAACTGGCAATTGGTGGCTTCTGGGGAAGGGAGAATCTGTTTTTCTCAGACATGTAACCACTCCTATGGTAGCCCATGCTCCAGGGGACAGCATCATATTCATGTGCATACGTGCAGTTATATCTAGACTCAGAGGGTTAGTACAAAAAAAAGCATGTCAGGGATTTTCAAAAGGAAATATATTAGTTGTTTCTCATTGCTATGACCAAATACATGACAAATGAAGGAAGGGTTTGTTTGTGCTCATGGTTTTAAAAAGGATAGAGTCTGTCATGAGAAGAGATAATTCCTCTGGGCAGGGAGCGTTAGCAACAGGGATGAGGTCATATTGTGTCTGCAGGTAAAAAGGATTAAAAGGACAGAAAGTAGCTGGGCACAGTGGCACACACCTGTAATCGCAGAACTTAGAGGGCAGAGATAAGCAGATCTCTCTGAGTTCGAGGCCAGCCTGGTCTACAAAGAGAGTCCAGGACAGCCAAGGCTACATGGAAACTGTCTCAGAAAACCAAAACCAAAACCAAAACCAAAACCAAAACAAACAAACAACAACAAAAAGACAGAAACTCAAAGTGGAGTATAAAATCTCAAGGATCACCCCCGGCAGTGACCCACTATTACAGATGAGCTCCACTTGATAACAATTCGATATCCTTGCAGACAACACCAAAAACTGGAAAGCAAGTGTTCAAATGCATGAGCTTCTAGGGCATTTTTCACACTGAACCACAGCAGAAAGAGAGAAAGGAAGCCGTGCATTTGAGAAAGAAATACAGAAATGTGTAGGTATAGAAATACATTCTGTGGGGCAAAGAGTTTTTGAAAGAGGATTTTTTTTTTCAAAAATGTTCTCTACATAATTGCTCATAGTTTTTATTTACTTTCTTCGGCTTCTTTTTTAACAATGTAAAAACACTGAGTGGTAATAAAACTAAAATTTATTGAAAAATTGTTGTCAATAATTTATGTAAATGTTACTTAACTAAACTTTAAACCACTTTTCTTTCCTCAAGAGCTGATGCAAGTCACCTGAGAGTTCCATGGTCATACTTAAAGCTCAAAACCAATGACGATATAAGGGGTAAGAGGACAGACATTATTTTGGTCCTTGACTTCCAAAAACAGCTAGTACCAGAGGACTAGAATATGAGACAGTGATAAAAGGGTACCACAGTTCTAGTACACTCTACAAAGAAGAAAGTAACTAGAAAGGAAAAGGTCCGGGATATTTCCAAGCAAATTCTGACAGACGCTCAAGACAAGATCCCATCCCAGTAAATGAGAGAATTTAGTAGGAAAGAAAACTAAAACAGCAATGGGACTTCCAGAAACTACCTAAAAATAACTGCTAAGGAACCTGACTATAACAAAATGAGGGGGTTTTTTGTTTGTTTTTCGTTTGTTTGTTCGTTTTTTGTTTTTTGCCACTTGCATGGCCTTAAGTACTTGACAAGAAAGTATAACTAAATACAATCACTAATGTTACAAAGTAAAGTTCTACCACCTCCAAATAGAATTCTTAAACAGACTCGGTTCAGCTATGGGCATAATGCTCTCAGAGCCCTATAGTTACTCACATGACCAGATTCATATCCTTCAAAGAACCTTGCCATGTCTTAGTGGGTTTTCTGTTGCTGTGATAAGTAATATGAACAAAATCAACTTGGGGAGGAAAAAGTTCATTTCAAATTACAGCTTGTGGTCTGTCATCCAGAGAAGTCAAGCTAGAGAGTCAAGGCAGAAACCTGGAGGCAGGAACTGAAGCAGAGGTCATGGAGGAGTGAGGCTTACTGGCTTATTTTCCATGGTTTGTTCAATCTCCTTTTCAATACCATACAAGACCATCAACCAAGGATGGCACTATCTACAGTGATCTGGGCCCTCCCTCATCAATTCAGGCATTAACAATCAGTGACAGAAGGAGCCATGGATTTGAAGGTGAGCAAGGAAGAGTATATGATAATGGTTTGGATGGAGGAAGAGAAGGGAAACTTTTTGTAATCATATTATAATATCAAAAAGAAAAAGAAGGAAAAAATGTACCACAGCCCTCCCTACAGGCCAGTCTGGCGGGGGCATGTTCTTAATTAATATTACCCCTTCCCAAATGGCTATAGCTTGTGTCAAGTTGACATAAAACTAGTCAGCACAACTGATCATTTTCTAAGTCATAACCTTTCCTTTCCTGTCCATACCCAATGTTCCACATTAATATCAATATTACAATATAAAGTGTTCTATCATTTAACATCCTAGCTTTTTAAAAGTCCAACATTTAATAGTCCAAGGATTCTTTAAAATATTAAAAAATCTCCCTAAAAATAAGTCTTTCTAAAATTGAAGTTTCTCTAAAATATTCAAAGTCCTTCTTAAGCTCCAAAATCTCTCAAAAAACAATGTCTCTTTAAAAGTTCAAAGTCTTAACTGTGGGGCTGTACAAATAAAGATATAGTTACACATTTCCTTACTCCAAGAGGAAAAAAACCAGGTTACAGTTATAATCAAAGCAAAACCAAAGAATATTGTGTAAATATCTCAGTGTCTAATGTCACAGATGCACTCATTATCTTTTGGGCTCCTCCAAAAAGTTTAGGCCACTGTCTGTAGCACATACAACTTTCCTGAGTTTCAAGCCAAGCCCGTTTCCTAGCTACTGCTTGCCTGGTTGTCATTCCACAGCATTGTCATCTTCAAAATGCTACAGCTAGATTTCACCAAGGGGCTCTCCTTGGTGACCCAGATGCCTACAGATGGTGACAAAACACAATATCTCTCCATAATTCTTTCAATTCTGGGTTGCCAACTGGAACAGGGTCTGCAATTTATCCAATGGCTTGTCCAACATCTGTAGTTACAACGACTTCATCCCCTAATAAAGTCTTTCATGATAGACCCTCTTCCCAGACAGGCCTCTTCCTAGACCCAGATGCTTCTTACCGTCTCAATATGTTATGTTACAGGCATACATAGTCATGGCTATCACTAATACTTGGATAAATAATGCTTGACTCCACATTTCTGGAATCACCTCCCCACTTTAGCCTAGGAGACTAGGCCTGCCTCAAACTCTCCCCACAGGATATAAGCCTGTGGTGCCCAACCTCCCTAATGCTGTGGCTTTAACGAAGATCCTCATGTTGCGGTGACGCTCAGCAATAAAATTATTTTCATTTTTACTGCATAGATGTCATTGTGCTACTGTTATGAATCCTAATAATAAATACTGGTTTTCTGATGGTCTTAGGTGACCTCTGTGAAAGGGTCTGTCGGACCTACAAAGCAGTCATGACCTACAGGATGGGAACCACTGATCTAAGCTCTGTGGTCCAGAATCTACGAAGGTCTCCCCACTTGTGCAACTCCAGTCAAGTTACAAGGTCTGTCACCAAGGAGTCATTTGCCCAGATTTAAGACTGTTCCTCCCCTTGAAGCTCCAACCGCATATTTCTGGCAGCCTCAGGCAAATCTCTATCCTCTGTTCCAGAAAGACAGAGGCAAAATCCACCCCTAAACTACTCTAGACTCCAATAAGTAGCGAAGACTCTTTCACATTTCTGAACTCTACAATATAGCTTTTTAAATACATTTTTATTTTTTATTTTTTAGAATTTCTTACATCATATAATACTTGTTTGTTATACCAACAGCCCACTTTTCACTTCAGCTTGTCCCATGTACACCTTCCTAAATTCATTGTGGAGAGCTGCGAGGTGCCTCACCTTAACAAGGCACAGGTTTCCACCATCCCGAAGGCGAGCGCTCTCTAAGATAAACAAGTCCTCATATGGCAAAAGGCTGTGCAAGGGTAACTGGTGATCTGATGACGAGCAGTCCTGCTCTGACACGGACCTATGAGGAGGTGGCACCAGCATGAGCTGATTGGCCCTTGAGTTGTACTTAAGCTTGGCCCTTCCCTTCTTCGGGGCCATTCCCACTGAGCTTAATCCTGAGTAAAGATCTCGAGAAGAAGTCTGGTTGTTGGCGTCTTATTTCTGCTGGACGGTGCGGCGCCGACAATTCATGTCAGCTTTCATAACTCCCAGTTGGTGTTGACTATATGTGCAGTGATGTGGAGCCACCCACTGGAATGTGGGCAACATACCAGGGGCCATATTAGAAAAGAAATCTGACTTTCCCTCCCCCAACTGCCACCAACTGCTAAGAGCTCCTCAGCAGGGGGTGGAGCCTCACCACTCCCTCCTCTCTTCATGCTGATCTTGATCTTCATCTTGATCTCAGACACTTCTTGTGAAGGCAGCTGTGGCTAGTTTGAGTCTCTGAATGCAACGATCTGTTAATGCCCAGAAGACACTGCTTTTCAGCAGTTGTCTCCAACCTCTGTCTTTGGCAATCTTTTTGCCTCCTCCTCTTCTGTGATGTCCTCTGAGCCTTTGGTGTGGGAGTGTGACAAATCTAGAGCTGAGCACTCTATAGATACTTCTTCACTCTACTCCCACCAGTTGTGAGTCTCCATATTAAGTGCTGTCCAATGTAAGTCTCACCTGCTCTGATGATGGCTGGAGCTGTAGGAATTATCTGCAGTTGGAGCTGGAGAGCTCCATGATAAAATTTTGTAAGCTATCTCCTCTTAGTCCCCAAGAGTCCTGTAGAACCCAACCCGGATTACAGAGACCATCTAATAGCTCTTCTTTAAGAAAACTTGATGAACTATGCCTAGGTGGCAATCATCACTTACCCAAACTAATAATCCCTCTTTCTATTTCTATATTTAAAAAACTAAAGATGTGGTGGGATTGTGTCACGGTCTGACTCATTATCTTTTAGCTTAAATTCTTCTCTCTCTCAAGAAATCAACCCCTCCTTGTCAAAAAGTGACTCCTTTACCTTTGTTGTGTCTAAGACATTCAAACTGTTCTTCCCAGAGAGTCCAAAGCCAATTAAACTCCAGATAATTAACTCTTGGATATGAACCAATACCAACTATATCAGTTAATCCTGTTACAGCGTGACCTCCAAGCAATAGTCTAGCCTTCCATTTCCTATAGTCACTATTTTTCTCTCAAAAATGCAACCTCAGCCTTTTATGCCTTTTATTGGTTTGAATGTGAATGCCCTCTCAAAGACTCATGTAGTTGAACTCTTGGTCACTGCTTGGAGGGTACCATTTGTAGGGTACTTGGATGTACTCTTACGAGGTATGTCCTTGGTGGAAGAAGAATGTCACTTGTAGTGAGCTTTGAGAGCTTAGGGCCTTAACCTACTTCCATTTTTTTTCCTCTTTATCTCTTTTGTTTGTGCTTAGAGATTTAAGAGGAAGCCCTCAGCTTCTTCTCCAGTTGCTATGCCTTCCTGGCATGATGGAGTCTTATCCTTCTGTAACTGTAGGCCCAAATAAATTCTTTATTTTATACATTATCTTTGTCACAGTACTTTATGACAGCAACAGAAAAGTAACATAGGCATACCTTATAGTACTTTGGCTGAATGACAAACCAGTAACACCAGAGTCTTTATAAAGTTCCCCACTTCAGCTCTGAAACAAAGAAGATTTTCTGTCTTTGTTGCTGATACATCAAGTGGGAAAACATACAAAAAGTAGACTTTAATAACCCAAAATGTAGAGCTCAACTCAGTGATTTCCAGTGCCTTATACAAACAACTAGAGTCTATATCTTAACTGACTTATGGTGTTTCATCCCAAGTGTCTTAGAGAGGACAAAGGGTAGTACAAAATGTATTATCTAACTAGATGGTGAAATGTCCACTTCATATCTACCCAAATATAACCCATTCAAATGACCCTATACTAATAACTCACGAGATAAGATCAAGTAACCTCCTATGACTATAATGTAAGGCCTTCACTCCCTCTGAGCAATATTTTCTTTCTTAGAATTTGCCCACTGTGGCTCTGGTTCTCTACAGCATGTATTTATTATTAAGGCATGACATGCTGGGAATGATGAGCACAACGTACAAGGGGAAATACATTTGCCACACCAGACTGATAGGAAAGTTTTTTTTTTCTTCTCAAGAGAAGTTACTTCGTTTTATGTCTTGCACTATTTGTGTAGACTAAGAAGATGGGTGAGGTCATGCTTTCTACAAAAGGACATACTCCACTGGAAGGCTTTTCTGAGTTCAAAGCACAAAAGTTGTCTCCAAACAAGAACAAGTATATTTGGGCTTATAGTTAATTTATGTTTCCCCATATACAGAGAAGGTAGCATGTGGCTATAGGCAAACATAGGCTCCCAGTGGATTTCTAACCCCAGCATGATATTTTGGTATTCCCTGCTTCTGAGACAGAGAGCATGGGACAATAAGTCGAAGAAGTTGGAGTAAAGGGTCAGTAAGCTCCTTTCTACTTCCAATACTTACAAAAACTTGAAATTTAAGTCAAATAGCAATTAATAAAAGATGTTTAGAAAGAAAAAGAATTAGAAATGTGCTGTGAATACAAAGTGGCATGGGTTACTACAAATGATGATATGGTTCTTACCTGTGGTTTAGATGAGGCAGAATTAATGCCTTTCTTTCTTAAACTTGACCATGTCCTAGAAATTTTAGTGTGTTGAAAATTAAACTGTAGTTTGGCTTTACATTGACATCCTGATTACTGTCCTCCTATTTTATGCCCTGCTTTGCAGACTTAGGGACAATGAAAAACATCAAGGACATCCTCAAAGAGAAGATTATGTGAAACAATTGTCACTGCTTTGAGTAAGCACTGTTAACCTTTTGAGAATACTCACTCCTCACTTTTCCTTCACCTGTATCCCTGAAAGCTCATGACGCTGAAGCTTTCATAGCATCAGAGAACAAATTGTAGTTGACTAATTGCAGGTGGATTGTGGGATCCAAATTAACAGGGGTTAAACATGTTCAAGCTCATCCTCTCAGTTTCACTTTGCAGCATGGATTTGGTGTATGACACTATGCTCAGAGACTTTGGACCCATGAGCATAGCTCCTGGACACAAAAGGCTCTCTGTTCACTGAGATAAGATATGTATCTTTAGAAATGTCTAGCACTCTCATGGAAATGATCAGCAAATTAGAGGAAAAACAGAAATGTGTGCAGATGAGGAGATGAGGAGAATAATAATATCTATCATATACTGGATTCTTAACGGAAGCCATGTGTCCTGATGACACCTTTTCACTTACTTATTCCAGCAACCATCCATATAATGTATTTTGATTGTTATCCTGACACAGTTGTGAGGAATCAAGGACCATTAGATGAAATGCTTTCTTTTTCTTTCTTTCTTTCTTTCTTTCTTTCTTTCTTTCTTTTTTTTTTTTTTTTTTTTTTTGAGTGATTCAGTTAGCCTATGGCAGAATCTGGACTGCAACTCAGACTCTTTGAGTCTAAAATATTTACTGCTAATTATAGTCCTTTGCCTTTCCCAGGGCAAGTGCTTTCTAGTCTAAATTGGGTGTTTGAAGTGGGGTTTTGTATTGAATGCAGAAGACTAGATGAAACGTGCAATGGAAACAGGCAGGTGTGGATTCTGAGCATATTCAACTACGATGATCCCTCAGATAGAAAAGTCTGATCAGGCTTCTCTTGCATAAGGAAATGGTTTCTCCCATTGCCTTTTGTGTGCTCTGTGGGTTTGTCCTTGGAACTTTTGACTTGTCTGAGCCCATGCAGTCTCCCCTTGCTTCATATCTGTATCTGGAATGCCAGCCTTTCCAGATCTACCTGTCCATACTTGGATAAATTTTGTTTCTATTCCAGATACTCTCTTAAAAATCAATTCCACAGCAAGGCCTTTGAAGACCTTGGCCAATATCCCGTCAGGACCCCCTGTGAACACAATTGCAAAGGGTAGGAAGGGCTGAGCACACCAGTCAACTGAGAACTCCTTCAATGAAGGCACAAACCCTCTTGGCAAACAGCGCATGAATAAGTTGATGGTAGTATTAAACTTGTATTATCCCTGACCTAGCTAGGATTAAGTATCACAGTTGCCCTTCTTGAGGCAACGGATTGGTTATTGTGTGATTTCTTAAAGGCATACCTATCAAAGGTGAAACTTATTCAATATAACACAAGAAAATGATGGCATGCTTTAATAGCCCAGAAGATACTTGTGTTTGTTTTAGGATTTTTCCATCTGGGTATTACAAACAACAAAAGTGAGTATTTTGCTTCCAAAAAGAGACTGTTTTTTAAAAGCACATTTTCCCAAAACACTCCTCCCTCGGCTGCATTTTGATCTCTCCTGATTTAATTTAAGGTTTGAAGATGGGATCTGACCTTATCTATCAACAACTGAGCCTTTGTCTCATGGAAATGCAGTTTGAAACTCATTAATAGGACACACTGTATATTATAACTTAGCTCTGGGTTATCACTGATGCTTGCAATTGCTATGGAAACCAGGTTCATATGCACCTTTAAAAGACTCTACTCTAAAACAGGGAGGGGAGGAAGATGAAAAAAAAAAAGCAGGTTTCTTGGAAAAATAAACTGTTTAGTACCCAGGATGCATAGGCAGGTTCAGCAGTGCAAAAATGCTCTGCCTACACAATGGTAACCAATTCTTGTATTTTTAAGGCACTAATAATGTATAACCTTGTATTAGAGAAAGATGTTTGTGCTTGCAGATAGGAATGTCTGAAGCAGCTTTTCCCATGCACACAGACACAGACACCACACACTGACACACATGAGTGTTTCAGTTTCCCCCAAACCTTTGTAACCTATATTCTTAAGCCCTTCAAAACACTTTTTGCATGTGTAGCTTGGGCTGCTGAAACTTGACTTGCATCTTCTGCCTATCCTTGAATGTATGTTGACACTGAATGTTGCATCCAATATGTGAACTGAATTTTCTAATTATAGATTTTATAAATAGTAGTGTTAATTTAATCAAGATGTCTATAAGAAATGAGTGCTACTACTACTCAGCACATTTAGATTTGAGAGGTAATGTTGCATTACCTTATGCAAAAGGAATTTCCAAGTATGCACATCCTGCTATATGTTATTCTGTTCAGCATTCTAACTCTCAGATTGCCATTCCCCATATGTGTGAACTGGAAGTTGTTTCCATATATCTTTGCATTGCCTGTACAGTAGCCGTGTGAAGCTGCACCGTCCATCCTTCTTTGGGGGCAGAAACAGCCCCTCAAACTGGTTTCCCTGTCTTTTTTTTTTTTGGTAAAGATTTATTTTTGTGTGTATGTGTGTTTTGTCTCCATGTATGTCTGTGCATAATATGCAGGAAGTGCCTTGAGAAGCCAGAAAAGGACACTGCACTTACAGATGGGTGCATGGAACTGAACCTGGATCCTCAGCAAGGGCAGGGAGTATTATTAATGACTGAATATATCTCCATTCCTCTGTTTTTAAATGTTTATGTGTAAGTGTATGTGTGTGTATACATATGTGTATGTCTAAGCATATGTGTATGTGTGTATGTGTAAGTGTACATGTATATGTGTGTGTATGTGTAAGTGTATATATATGTGTAAGTGTACGTGTATGTGCATGTGTAAGTGTATGTGTGTGTGTGTGTAAGTGTACATGTATATGTATATGTGTGTGTATGTGTATGTGCATGTGTAAGTGTATGTGTGTGTGAGTGTACATGTATATGTATATGTAAGTGTATGTATGTGTATGTGTGTATGTGTGTGTATATGTATGTGTGTGTATGTGTATGTGCATGTGTAAGTGTATGTGTGTGTGAGTGTACATGTATATGTATATGTAAGTGTATGTATGTGTATGTGTGTGTATGTGTGTGTATATGTATGTGTATGTGTAAGTGTATGTGTGTGTGTGAGTGTACATGTATATGTATATGTAAGTGTATGTATATGTATGTGTGTGTATGTGTGTGTATATGTATGTGTATGTGTATGTGCATGTCTAAGTGTATGTGTGTGTACATGTATATGTATATGTAAGTGTATGTATGTGTATGTGTGTATGTGTGTGTATATAATGTGTAAGTGTATGTGTATGCATGTGTGTACATATATGTGCATGTGTATGTGTATGGAGGGGAATGCATGGGGACACAAGAAAAAATTTAATCCCCTGGAAATGAAGTTAAAAGTAGTTATGAGCCATTCAGTGTGGGTGGTAGAAACCCTATTAAACCCTCTGCAAAAGCAGTATGTGCTCTTAACCACTGGGCTCTCTATCCAATCTTCTTTGTCTTTGTCTTCAGATCAACAGGAACTTTGGATACAGCATTCTTCTTATGAGAATTGGTGCTCATTCTTTAGGCATCTGGAAACCATTTTTCACTCAAATAGGTATGTAACCCAAACCACAGTGTTGTTCCCCCCATGTAATGAAGCATCCTCTCCCATAGGAAGCCTTAATAAACACCATTTGAAAAATAGGTATGTATCTTCCCTGAAAGAACCCTAAGAGAGGCTGTACCTCATCCATTTTTCTCCCACTCTTCCTGGCAACCACCCCTGACACACGCCTCTGCTTGGTAAATATGTGCTCACTTGTTAGAAATGTTCCATTGTACCATCAAATGTCTCCAGTACCTTGCTTACCAGTCATGAAACAGAATACTAGAATCAGGGAACCAATTGTGCCTATAAAAAGGGCATTATAATTTTGTAATGTATTCATTACCATTTTCAGCATATTACCAACAAGGTAAGGGGTACACCGGTTTTCTTTCCCTCATTCTTCCCCACCACTAAGTATCATTCTAAAGTTAGTTCTAGACGGTTTTCAATTTTAAGAAGAAGCCGATGAGGATTGGCGCAAGAAACAAAGCACGACCACAAGGCACAGACATTTAAGCCAGTTTAATATTTCTAAGATTACCATTAAATCCTGCACGATGATTAATCACCATTAAACAGTTAAATGGACAAGTAAAGTCACACTATGACCACAGGTTCTAGGAAGCAAGAAGCAATGATGGTATTAGGCAACAGCAGCGGCAACCGCAGATCTTATAGGCGTTTTTGATGGAATTTCTAGATGTTCAGTTTATCGGGGAGCTTCTTCTGTAGTAGTCTTTTCTTCAATAATTTGAATGTAGATGTTGTTGGTTGTCATCTTCTTCTACTTCAGACTGTAGCTCCTCCGATATCAGCTGTCTTGCCAGTTTGATGTTTAATCCTTCGTTGTAATGTAGCTTCCTTTTCAACTCAAATTGCCGCTGTCTCTCTTGTTTGTCCAGGAAGAATTTGCTGCAATGCGCAATGCTTTCTTGCTCCTCATCCTGATAACTGGTCCCAAAGGTGTCAGAGGCTGCCAGTTTCATCGCTAAGGTTTCCGGGGTCATGGCTTCTTTTCCTTGACTTTCACTCACGTTGTCTTCTTCGTCATGTGACACACTGGCATGCGGGTTGCTGGGCTCGTTCTTCTTCATCAAGTCATAGTCTTTGTAGGATGGGTAGTGGGTTGCTAGTATGTTAGATTCGTCCCACTTCTGTGATTTCTTCCGTTGCAACTCCTGGTTTCCAGGTCTTCCAGCTGGCTGGGCGGAATCCTCCACTGAAGATGTTGACGTTTTGTTTTTGAGTATACCCTTGATGGGTCGGTGTGAGGTGGTGGAGGTAGCCATGACCGAGAAACTGATGGCCGAGCTAGAATTAGGCCGACGACGCAGCCACTTGTCCGAGCTCCGGACTCAAGCAGGAGCTAGATCTGTCTGGTGGACAGGCTCTCAACAGCTGTGTATCAGCGTCAGAGCGGAGGACGTCACAAAGGACGCGCCAAGACAAGTCACAATGTACCCTGCCTGCGTCACTACAGTAATCTCGGCCTTGCAGTCCTCTCTGGTCGCCATCTTGGCTTTGTTTTTTTGTTTCATGTGATAGGAAAAAAACCCATTTGTGGTATGTGAAAGAGAATCATTACTAGTTGGGTATTTCTTTACACTCTGCATTATGAACTGATGTGGGACATATTTCATACTATCTAATGTTTAAAACTCACTCATTTGATTGGAAAGAAGGGAGACCTTAGCTAGATGATAAATGTCCTCCTCTCCACTGTAAGCATCCATGTCTCTCTCCGCATATGCACAGGCTGTCCCGCCTGACTTTTTATCTCAGAGAATAGGCACATCAACAGCCACTTAGACCAGTCTGGAGCCTGGGTGCATCTCTCAGTCAGATCTCTCCAACTAGCTTCTCTAAGGCCTCTCTCTGCCTTCCCATCATCTCAATCCTGTTTATTCCTGTTCACCACATTCACTCATTATTTCAGCTACCTTGAATCCTTTGAGATGTCCCATTTCAATCTCCTACCATTTTCAACCCTCTGACCAGCCCTGCCAGACATAGTCTGTTCTGGCAAAAACAACAAGTTGAAGGCCTGGGAAGACTGTGTTAGAGTTTTTTTTTTTTTTTTTTTTTTTTGGTTTTTCGAGACAGGGTCTCTCTGTGTAGCCTTGGCTGTCCTGGACTCGCTTTGTAGACCAGGCTGGCCTCGAACTCACAGCGATCCGCCTGCCTCTGCCTCCCGAGTTGTGTTAGAGTTTTTATCAGACCAGAATTGATGCAAAAATTCAAATATGGTACATATGCAGTGATACAGAAAAAGAACAGGAAAATTCTCAGAGAGACAATCGGGTTCCTGAGACTAGGTTTCCTTTGGGATGGTTTAGAGAAGTTGCTGGGTCTTAGCCTATGAGCCATTTTTGTAGGGTCTTATCTGGGCCAGTAAGAAACAGCATGGTATGTCCAGAAGACACTGCTTCCTGATATATTTATGCACTTACTGCAGTTATAGTAACAAAGTAGACAAGCTCTACAAAAGATTGTGCCTGCCAGCATTTTAGCATGGATGGAGGAAGGGCTCATGAGGCCCACTGTTCTCTGAATGGCCCTGGGCAGAAGGGGTGTCACTTTTTACAGTAACATAACCATTGATAAATTGCCCATGCTCCAGTAAATAATTTCCCACTCATGATCATTCACGAAGCACAATTTAAAATCTGTACATTGCATACACACACACACAGAAAGAGAGTGAAAGAGAGAAAGAGACAGGAGAGAGAGAGAGAGAGAGAGAGAGAGAGAGAGAGAGAGAGAGAGAGACAGAGACAGAGACAGAGACAGAGACAGAGACAGACAGAGACAGAGACAGAGACAGAGACAGAGATGGAGAGACAGAGAGACAGAGGATGAAAGCAGGAAGGGGACTTGCTGGGAAGCAGAATTTGGTGAGGGAAGGAAGGAGAGTGAGGTGTGAGGCAGGATGTATAAGGCAGGATGGATGAGACAGAAAAGTAAGGGATAAGAAAGACAGAATTTCATTATATCCATGATTGAAACTTACAAAAAACAAAACCAAAACAAAACAAAAATAAATATTTAAAACATAAAAAGCAATTAATTTTTTTATAGTTAAGCATGGTATAAAAAGAATGTAATATAGTTCCTCAGTGATTTCTATGTGGGTACATAACAAAATGGTTTTAGATATTTGAGGGTTAAATTAAGTAAATCATCTTGAAAAAAAGGATGTGGCCATCTCACCATCTTGATAAGTAGTAAGACTTACTACTTATTTAGTTACTTCTTTCCTGAAACTGGCAATTTGGTTCAGGCTCTAGGGATCATTAAGATTTCTGCTTTAATTACATCTATTAAGCATCACAAGTCATTAGGTATAACTCCAAAGGCTCAAGGTTTATTTGTTAAAGTATGGACAAATGTACTTTTGTTTTGGGCCCTTTTGTCTCTACATTTCCCCCTTGACAGATCAGCAAGGTTAAATCACTGAAAAGTGGTGGAAACATTTTTTTGAATTCTAGAACTGATTCAGAGCTGAGAAGGGGTGGCATGGGACCCTTGTAGGTGTTGCTGATGAAATGAATGTATCTGGTAATAATTTATATGTCTTTAATTTCCACAGGCCATACAAATTGTTTAAAAATGGCCCAGTTCAAAGTTGCCCTGTCCAGCACTGTATTGTTTGAGACTGGTACTCCAAAATGAGGGAATGTCAGCCAGTTCTGAAATTCTGTTTTTATTACACTTGAAGATAGAGTGTTCTTGTTTCTGTTGTTGTAACAAAATATCCTGAAAACAATCAACTTGAGGAAGATGTGTTTATTCAGCTTACAATTCCAGGTACCAATCTGTCTACCATTGGAGAAAAATCATAGTGATAGGAACTACAAACAACTGGTCATATAATAATCTCCACAGTCATGACCAGAGAGAAATAGGTGTGTACAGGTCTGATTGCTTTTTTGCTGATTTTCTCCTCTCTTCTTCAGTTTCTAAATCTCCTACCTAGGGAATGGTGCTACTCACAATTGACTAGTTCTTCTCACATCAATGAACACACAAGACAATGTCCTGCAGACACGCTCACAGGTTGACTTGATCTTGACAATTCCTCAGTTAAGCCTCTCTTCCAAGTTGGACCAACACAGTTGAAAGTTGTTCAACATGGAGGATTTGAATGCAAGAATGCTTTACTTTCGAAAATATTTTTATTATTTTAATTTTGTGTGTGTGTGCATTCATGTGTGTACACATGTGAGTGCAGGTGCTCTAGGAAGCCAGACACATTGGGTATAATGGAGTTGGAATTACAGGTGGTTGTGAGCCACCCTATTCAGGTGAGGGAGTCAAACTCAGGTCCTTTGGAAGAGTGGCACATGTATTTACCTTCTGAAACATCTTTCCAGCCTCAAGAATGCTTTCTTTAGTAAGAAGGCTATATTGTGGAAAACATTAGAAGATGGAAAATCTGACCACTTCAGTTTCATAGATGGTAGAGACCAAAATACAGAAGTCATATCACTAATTATTTAGGATTAGATATAAATTGGTTCCATGTAGAAAATGGTAGCCTTGTTCCTTAAGCCTTATGTAGGTGATTCTAATACTGAATTCAAACATATCAGTGATCTTTAGGCTTCTGTAGTTGGCCAGGATAAAGGGGGTCCTCAGAGACTTTAATCTCTTTGGCCTAACACAGAAATGTAGTCACTTATGCAAAGAGGTTGGCCAGTAATGGAATAAAATTGTAAGGGGCCAGGCAGACTGGATTTAAAAAAAAAAACAAAAAACAAAAACAAAAAACAAAGCTAAAGGTGGAGGTTAGGAAGCTGCAGATAGAACTATTTATATTTGTTGGAATTCCCATGATCTTTTCTATTGTCAAACAGCTACATTTTGTGCTATCTAAATGCAAAAATAAATCAATAAACTGGGCTTGGCGTCACAAGCCTTTAACCTGAGTACTTGGAAAACAGAGGTGAGTAGATCTTTATGAATTTGAGGCTACCCCAATCTGCATAGTGAGTTCTAAGCCAACTAAGGCTCTATAGTAAGATTCTATCTCAAGAAAAAAAGAAAGAAGAGAAAGACAGAAAGAAAGAAATGAAGCAAGGAAGAGAGAAAGAAAAGGCAATGAATCATAAGTTACATTGTTATATTGCTAACTTACCATAGGTTGACACAAATACAAAGTATAACCATCCTGGTCACCCTGGTAATTAAATGTTTTCTATCTTGAGATATCAGATTTGCTGTACTCCAGAAAGGAGAGTTTGTTTAGATAAGGTGAAATGTAAGGTCCACAACAAGGTTCCATTTACTTCTATAAGATGGAAACAGAAGGCTATCTTAGTGACAAAGCACTTTCTGTTTGGATGAGCTGCAACCCTATGAGCTGGTGGCCTCCAACTTTTCCATCTTTTTTTTTTCATTCTGGAAGAGGTGGTAAAGGAGAAACTTGGGTACTTGGAAGAGCTCTTAAACAGGTCTTGTATTGCTAAAGGGAAATCTTGAAAAGCCATCTCATTTATGATCATCGTATGTTCACCTCATTGTGAACATATGCAATAGCTTAAAACGGTTGTTATTGCATTTATGATTGGATTGAGGGAGGTAAAAAATGATTGAAAAGGTAGGAAGGACATTCAGGAGGCAACATAGTGGAAAAGTCATGGACATTTGGGAAAAATGCCCTGAGGTAAGATAATCCTAGCCTCAGTAAGGACGAAGGAGTCATCTTTAGGCAGGAAAGGGGTTAATTCCTATCTCTGTTGGTGTTTATCAAGTTGACACAAACCTAAACACAGATGAGATGGGAGACCCTCAATCAATTCCCTTCACCAGATTGTCCTCTGGGCATTTTTTAGGCATATTTTTAATTAATGATTGACCTGAGAGGGCACACCTCAGTGTAGTAGGCAGTGCCATTCCTCAAAACATGGCTGCAGGTTATAGAAGATATCAGGATAAAAAGGGATACGCCAATAGGCAGTGTTTCTCCATGGCTTCTGTATTAGTTCCTATATTGTGATTCCTGACTTGAGTGAATAAAGACAGAGTAAAATAGGCTGCTAACAGAGTAACACCACTGCATTGATTCCCATACAAAGTGGAGGCAGTATGCCAAGATAAGTGATGATTGCCACCTAGGCATAGTTCATCAAGTTTTCTTAAAGAAGAGCTATTAGATGGTCTCTGTAATCCGGGTTGGGTTCTACAGGACTCTTGGGGACTAAGAGGAGATAGCTTACAAAATTTTATCATGGAGCCCTCCAGCTCCAACTGCAGATAATTCCTACAGCTCCAGCCATCATCAGAGCAGGTGAGACTTAGATTGGACAGCACTTAATATGGAGACTCACAACTGGTGGGAGTAGAGTGAATAAGTATCTATAGAGTGCTCAGCTCTAGATTTGTCACACTCCCACACCAAAGGCTCAGAGAACATCACAGAAGAGGAGGAGGCAAAAAGATTGCCAAAGACAGAGGTTGGAGACAACTGCTGAAAAGCAGTGTCTTCTGGGCATTAACAGATCGTTGCATTCAGAGACTCAAACTAGCCACAGCTGCCTTCACAAGAAGTGTCTGAGATCAAGATGAAGTCAGTGAACATTCCATCCAGCATGAAGAGAGGAGGAAGTGGTGAGGCTCCACCCCCTGCTGAGGAGCTCTTGGCAGATGGTGGCAGTTGGGGGAGGGGAAGTCAGCTTTCTTTTCTAATATGGCCCCTGGTATGTTGCCCATATTCCAGTGGGTGGATCCACATCACTGCCCATATAGTCAACACCAACTGGGAGTTGTGAAAGCTGACATGAATTTAGTAAGGTGTACATGGGACAAGCTGAAGTGAAAAGTGGGCTGTTGGTATAACAAACAAGTATTATATGATGTAAGAAATTCTAAAAAAAATGTATTTAAAAAGCTATATTGTAGAGTTCAGAAATGTGAAAGAGTCTTGGCTACTTATTGGAGTCTAGAGTAGTTTAGGGGTGGATTTTGCCTCTGTCTTTCTGGAACAGAGGATAGACATTTGTAAGAGGCTGCCAGAAATATGGAGTTGGAACATCAAGGGACAGAACAGTCTGAAATCCGGGCAAATGACTCCTTGGTGACAGGCCTTGCAACTTGACTGGAGTTGCACAAGTGGGGAGGCCTTGGTAGAATCTAGACCAGAGAGCTTAGATCAGTGGTTCCCATCCTGTAGGTCTTGACTCCTTTGTAAGTCCGACAGACCCTTTCACAGGGGTCACCTAAGACCATCAGAAAACCAGTATTTATTATTAGGATTCATAACAGTAGCACAATGACATCTATGCAGTAGAAATGAAAATAATTTTATGGCTGGGGGTCACCACAACATGAGGAACTTTGTTAAAGCATCACAGCATTAGGGAAGTTGGGAAGCACGGGCTTAGATCCTGTGGGAAGAGTTTGAGGCAGGCCTAGTCTCCTAGGTTAAAGTGGGGAAGTGATTCCAGAAATGTGGAGTCAAGCATTATTTATCCAAGCATTAGTGACAGCCATGACTATGTATGTCTGTGACATAACATACTGAGATGGTAAGAAATGTCTGGGTCTCAGAAGAGACCTGTCTGGAGAGAGGGTCTATCATGGAAGACTTTATAGGGGACGAAATAATTGTAATAACCACTTGTGTTCTGGGTTCTGTAAGCATACCTCAGGGGTGCTTGTGAAACCCTGATCTAATACCTGTCCAATTTCTTGAGAAATGTATAAAGCATGTTGGAGGGTGGTTAGAGGCAGGTTAGGAGTGAAGTAACTTGGAATAGAAGCCAAGTTGCCTGTTTAGCTTTCAATCACCTCACTTGTAATCTCACAGCTGTGAGAGTGGTGCTTTGGCTCAGCTTTGAGATGTATATGGCCGCCTGGTTGGAAGTCAGATGGTTCCTGGAGGATCAAAGCTCCAGAAGTCATGTTTAGCTGTGGGCTGAGAGAAGACTCTTTTGTCTACCAAAGACTGCATGTCTGTGGCTTAGACTCGAAAGCCTTAGGTAAATAGGTGTAAACAGCAGCTCTCATTCTTCTCTGGCCCCTGGTAAAGGCAGCTAATTCTCATTTGGGGGCTGGCAGGAAACTACCTAGAAAGGGCTCAGTGTCTATAACTTCTGTGATACTTAGTATTGTATGACTTGAAAGCTTTTGCTCTGCCACCAGAAAACCATTTCTACCCATGAGCCAGGTGGTCCAGAGATTAGGAAGTAAAGAATTGTGTAGATACAGTTTAGCACTGTGGAGGATGTGTATAGTTTCTGTACAACAGTACTGGACATAGCTCTCAAGGTTTAAATCTGGCAGTAAGGTAACAGGATTTCAAGTGTCACAAGGTATTATCGCGAGCTCTGGACTTTGTAAGATGGGAGTCTGGTGGTATATGATTCTTTTATCTGACCCCTAAGTGTTTCAAATTTATGGTAAGGTTCCTTTAAGTGGTTAAATCTGATTGCTTCAATGACTGTCTATAGGGATTTGAGAACTTTCTTTCCCCAGCTGAACCCGGTCTGTTTAAGAATCCTGGCTGGAGACTAATATAATTTTATTTTATAATATTAGTATTCATTTTTCTAGTTTCTTGTCCTGTTGCTGTGATAAAATACCCTGACCAAAGTAACTTAACAGAGAAAGGATTTATTTCAGCTCACACTTCCATGTTAGTATCTGCCACAACGGGGACATTATTGTATCTACGATCACAAGAGTGATGGATGTGTGCTGCTATTCAGGTTTCTCTTTCCACTTACACAATTCTGAATCTCCTGCTCCTTGCCTGGTCTCTCCCACAATCAAAAAGGACCTTCTAATGTCACATAATATAACCAAAACAATCCTTTATAGACATGCTAAGAGATGATTCTAGGCTTTGTCAAGTCAGTAATTTACCCCAACTATCATAATTATACCTTCCTATTGCATATTTATAATCACATAGATGGCATAAGCCTCTTTCTGTTATAGTCTGGTGAGGCTCCTTATAATGGCTACTCTTAAAGACTTTAGAGGACCCCTTTGGCTCCTTTAGCTTTTCTTTACCAATTGTGTGATCTGCTGATCATGTCACGTTGCTTGCAAACATGCAGAATATTTTTTCTCTGTAGTGACTTTCCTTTTTGTAGAGTACATGTTGGTTAAAGTCTATGGTGGTTTGAATGGGACATACCCCATATAGGCTAGTGTATTTGAATGCTTGGTCACCAGTTGGTGGCATCGTTTAGAAAGGTTACAGAACCCTCAGGAAATTAGTCTATTTTGAGGAAGTGCATCTCTGTGGGTGGTCTTTGAAGGCTGACAGGCTAACCTCACTTCTTTTTTTCCTTCTCCTTGATTACTGTGTGTGGTTGAGATGTGATCTTTCCTGCTACTGTACCTTCCCCACCACTCTAAATTTCTGGAACCTAATGCCAAATATCAAGCCTTCTAAGACTAACTTTTGGTCATGATACTTTATCACAGCAACAAAAATTATTAATATAGAAGTTGGTACCAGGGAGAGTGGGGTTGTTCCTGTAAAGAAGGTTGTTTTGTTGGTGGAAGACTTCACAACTTTGGACTAGAAAAATAGTTGAATGTTGTAAACAGAGCTCAGTGACCTGCTCTAATAATAATTGGAGATGCCAGATTTTTGAGAACTCTGCCAAGGACACTGTATACAGGGAGTGGAACCAGCTCAATAAAGAGATATGTGTTTCAGAAAGCAGACCTAAAGGAGTGGAACAATCAGAATCCTTTGAAACTGAAGCCCAAGATCCCAGACTTGAAGTTAAAAAATTGGTGTTTGCCCAGTAAAGTTTTGGTCTTCCTCTTGTCCAATTTATTCTTAGTATATCCTATCCCTGATTTTTAGAACACTACTGTATTTTCTATGCCATTGCATGTTGGAAGTATGTAATTAACTTCTCAGTTTACAGGGATCACAGTTAAGAGATTTTATTGAGTCTTAGAACAGACTTTGTACCTTTGATATTAGACTAAATGTATTTGGATTGTGATATGGTCATGTTCCCATGGGAGCCAAGGGGCTAATTGTGGATGTTTGAATGAGAAATATATCCACTTAGCCTCATGTATTTGAACATTTGGTCCCCAGTTGCTAGCATTGCTTAGAGAGGTTATGCAACCCTTAGAAGTTCAGCCTTGCTGGAGAAAGTGCACCACTGGGAGATTGGCTTTGAGGGTTTATAGCCCTGTCCACATTTTCTCTCTTTCTGTTTATTGTATGTGGCTAAGATGTGAGCTCACAGATTACTGCTCTTACTCTTTGCTGCTTTGCCTTCAATACCATCATGGACTCTAATATTACGGTACCTTAAGATAAAAATTTTCTTTAAGTTGCTTTTGGTCATGGTATTTTTTATTAAATATTTTTACATATACATTTATATTATTACATGTATATACAATAAACTACCGATAGCAAGAAGAACCATGAAAAACAGCAAGAGAAAAGCAACTAACATAGAGAATAACTTCTGGGAGTTTCATGTTTCTCTGATAGCAGAGGATAGGTGATTTCTCGGAGCTGTAGGACCCTTCTTGAGGAATGTTGTCACACCCTGGTTCCACAGAAGATAGCCAACCTTGAAGAATAGTCTAATTTCACACCTTTGGATGTAACAAAATATCCTAACAAAAAGCAACTTATGGTTTATTGTCTCACATGTTATGGTTTACCATAGCAGGAAAGTTAAGGCAGCAAAAATCTTAAAACAGCTAGTTGCATCCACAGTTAGGAGCTCTTCTGGTTAATCCCTAACAACAACCTATAAACATTTGTCCTGATACCCATGATGAGTGTAGTCTTCACCTCTCATTAGGGAAACTTCTCTTTGTGACAGATAAAGGCTGGTACAAAAGAATACAACTAATCAAATGCAGAACTGTGGAGCCAAGCCCCAGTGGTTACATCTACAAAACACTCCTGCATCTAATGTCCTGGATGAAGTACTCTGGCCAGCTGGAACTTGGCATCCATGGTTCTGGCAGGTTTTGCCTTTCTCCCTGGTTCTCTCTGCCTTGTTAAATAACATTAGATAACATTGCTAACGCTAGCCCCCAAGAGTCTATTCCTTTTGTGGCCACTTCCTCCTCCTGAGGCTGACTACTAAGGTCCAGCTATAAAAGTATTGAAATCAAGCAATCAAAAACCCCCCTTTAGCTCACCATTAACATACCCTATTAAAATTAAATACCCGACTCTAACATGAGTTTCTCCCTATACCTTTATACCCTGCCATTTTCATGTATGCCATGTTTGTTTCCTCTCTATCCAGATTCAGTCCTTTGTCCCTCCAGGACAAATCCCTCTGCTCCCCCTCCTTGTTCCTTTCCCCTTCTCCCTCATTCTCTATTTCCTATGTTTGTCTCATATGCATTGTACTCTGTCCCTCTGGAGAAAATAAATTTCTTTTGTGCTGAGAACTTTGCCTTGAGGATCCTGAACAAATATTTTTCCTTTCACTGGGAACATTGTAGAATAAGGGGTGGAAAGATTGTAAGAGCCAGAGGACAAAAGAGTTTTCTGTGAGATTGTGCTTCCTAATAATATCAGAAGCTATGCTTATAAAGTCTCCCATATGACTTCCCGAACATGAACCGAACAGGTATAACACCAATGAACATTCCATTGGATGGGGCAAAGCCCATGAGGCCTCAACTCTGCACATGTGACTATAGGAAACTGAGGAAAGCTTGGAGTAGGGAAAGATGATCTTCTCCAGGGAAGAATACATCAATTGATTGTCCAGTGCTAAGGACTTAAAGCATATATAAAAGTTACAGAACAGGTTATATTTAGGTATATATAGATAGAGAGAGGTGAGAGGGGAAGAGAGAGAGAGAGGACATGAATTTGAAACAGAGAGGATATGTATATGGGAGGGCTTCAATGGAAGAAAGGAAAGAGGCAAATATTGTATGTCAAAAATAAAATGAAATAAAAGAACAAGGCAAGCAAGACAAAAGAGCTGTTTGTCTAGTTTTATGTCAGCCTAACACAAGCTAGAGCCATCTGAAAAGAGGAAAACTCAGTTGAGAAAATGTTCCTACCATACAAGCACACAGGTCAACCCAATCAAATCCATTCCTCACTTGGTCTCTTTTCTCAGGGGAGTTAAGGTTGTGTCAAGTTGGCAATTAAAGCTTTCCAGAACAGAGGGCAAGGGAGAAAACCCTGGCTCTTCCTTTAGCCTCCTTGTTTCTGGCCTCTAATTGTGGCTTTTGAAAACCCAGAAAGTTTATCACCATTCTTCAAGAATCAATATGCCTTAAATTTTACTACTATGATGTATTTTTAAATAATCTAGACTTTGTTAAGATTCAGAGTTTTAAGAATTAAAAACTAACCAGCACACACAAGAGAAATAAGGTCAGAAAAAAAAACTTTGTACCTAGAAGTTAAAGTCATTTCTGTGATAAATCTCATTCTATGTCTTTAATGCCTTTGTGTTATTTTATGGAAGGGTTTAGAATTTTGGGCTTGAAAAGCCACTGTGTACTGTGTGATGATATTAATGAGCTGTTCTTATGAGAGCTTGTAAAACAAGAGTGCTGTGAGAAATGAAAACAGTGGAGGCCTGGATCATGGGGGTCTTAGAGTGGAACAAAGTCATCGCTCAGAGAGAGATCTGTGGAATGTGGCATTTGAGGTATGGGAAGAACAGGAAAGGATGGAAAGGGTTTCCCGTGGTAGACAGAAACACTAGCTTCTTGCAGCAACTCTGAGGCCACTTTCAAAGAAGTCTGGACACCAACAGACTCCACCTGGAGCTTGCTGTGGCAACAATGATTACTTGGCAAAGAAGTGCCTTTCAGCTCATCTGTGGTCAAGACCCTACCCAAAATATGGATAGACAGGACACTGAAGACTACCATTCTTTGCCTTGTTGACATTGGTCAATCTCCCAAGGTTCTCCTTGTCAGGAGACTCTTTGCTTTTCATGGCCTGGCAGCTAAAAATTGACACTGTCCTGAGACCTTAGCCCCCAAGTACACCATCAATATTACCATGGATGAGCCTAGTGTAACTCTATCCATATAGAGGGTAAGTCTGTCATTTTCCATCAATTCAACAGCTACTTGATTTATACTTTCTGCTTACTTTGCTAAAACTTATCATTCTCAGATCTATATGACTAGTGTCAATGGGAGACCTAATCATCCCAGGCCTACAGGCTCTCTCCTCTCTTCCGTCTGGGGCCACCTGATCACTCAGTCCTTCCTTGTTATACCTAATTGTCCAACCCCATTATTGGGCAGGAATAACATAGCTAAATTATGTGTTTCCTTTTTATTCATTCAACTCCTTCAGGAATTTTCCATCTCTTTCTAGTCTCTGAAGAGCCTTCTTGTCCACTGGCTGACACTAATGTGTGGGGAGCCATGCCAAATTCTGCCATGTCAGAAATTCTGTGCTTAGGCTGCATGTTATGACCTTCGAGTTGATGACCTTTGCCTCATGAGGTCTTGTGTTCTAGGCTATCCTTGGACTATTTACCTTTGAAAGAAGTAGGGAAGTCCCAACTTGGAACCACCCAGAGGATCAAGGAAGTCCTTACAGGGAACTACTCAGAGAACTAGGAAGTATTCTTGCCTGGGGGCTAGGGTGAGTGAGATTAGAATAGATCCTATTGACCTTTCTCTGTATATGTTCTTACTAGTTGGGCATTAAAGGGAATCTTGATCAGAAATTTCCTGACTTGATTCGTTATTTCTCATGTCTCAGTATCCTACTTTCAATCCCCACTCCCTTTTTCAGGTGAACCCTTTACACTATTGTCTTCCAGACTTGCTCATTGACCCAAAAGAATGAAACAGCTCCTCTCCTGCAGCAGATTCCCATTATCCCTCATTATGGTCCTAAACCAGAACCCTCCATCCTACCCCTGTTTCTATCAATACTATATCTCTTTAAAACATAGACAAAGCTTAAAGCCTATTATACAATGCCTTCTTAATAGTAGTACTCTCAAGCCCACCCACTTCCTCTATAATATCCCTATCTTCTCAGTCCTAAAGCCTGATGGCCCCTACCACCTGATCCAGGACTTCAAGATAATTAACATGGCTTTCCTTCCTACTCACATAGGGGTACCTAACCCCTATACTCTACTTTCTCAGATTTCTTAATCTACTTCTCACTTTATAGTTTTAGACATTAAAGATTATTTCTTTATTATTCCTTTATACTCAGATTCACATGACCTCTTTGCCTTCACATAGGAGGACCTTGACACTGGAAAAACCCTTCAGCTCACTGGGACTGTCCACCCTCAGACCTTCTGAGATAGGTCTCATTTCTTTCAGCAGGTTCTGGCCGCCAATGATCAACTTCTTGGCTTTTTAGTAAGCAAAAGATACAAAGTCTCCTCTTTTAAAACTCAGTTTTCTATCCTTTGGGTCAAGTATTGAGACTTTGTTTTTCCTTAACAGCTGCAAAACTCACTCTTGATTGCAGACATTACCTCCCACCACCAAGGAAGAGATTAGGTCCTTCCTGGGCCTGGTGGGATATCTCAGAACATAGATTCCCAGATTTATTGTTCTTACCTGACCTCATATATAAAGGTGCTAAGGGTCCCCCAGTTGACTCTGTAGTGCTTACTTAGCCTGTCACACCTACCCTTCTCTCACCTCTGAGGGATATATATATATATCTCCACCACTTTCTATTTCTTCTCTGTCATGTCCTGACTATAATTGTTTCATAGATAGACACTATCTCTCAATTCCACTGGCATCCAATGAGTGGCCTATATTATAGTCTCTGACCAGGTTACAATCTGCCCCTTTACCACGAGACACTACTTCTAAGAAGGCAGAGATCATTGCCTGTGGGACATGAGAATTGTATGGCCCATGACCCATGGAACTGGCCTGGAGCAAGAGTGAGGTTGAAACCCTGAAAATCTCATCTTGAGACTGCCAGGAGTAAGGCTCACTCCCTCGTCTCCCTGTTCTGTGCCTGCATACCCTGATACGTGTGGTTTTGCTAAACCCACCTCTGCAAATCTCATATAGCTTAGCATCTGGATTTCCCTTGATGCAAATGAAGCATTCCCAGCACCCAAGCCCCAGCCAATGATGTACACTCACCCCTGAAGCCCCCTCCCCACTCCCAAGGCTTATATAGCCCTTATTTAACCACAATAAAGAGAGCTGTATCACTGGAAGGGCTGTGTCACTGAAAGGGCTGTGTCACTGAAAACCATCTTGGAGAAGGTCTTCTCCCCCGGCATTCACTGCTGGACAGAGATCCTGCTAACCCACCTACCTGCCTAGTTGTGGGAAGCCCTGCCAAATTCTGCCATGTCAGAAATCCAGTGCTTAGGCTGCATGCTGTGACCTTCGAGTTGCTGACCTTTGCCAGAGGAGGACTTGTGTTCTAGGCTATCCTTGGAACTATTTACCTTTGAAAGAAGTAGGGAAGTCCCTACTGGAGCTACTCAGAGAATTAGGAAGTTCTTACAGGGAGCGATTCAGGCTATTGTATTCTTGTCTGGGGGCTAGGGAGAATGGTATTAAAATAGATCCTGTTGACCTTACTCTATAAAGTCTTACTCGTTGGCATTAAAGAGAGTCTTGATCAGAAATTTCCAGACTTGACTCATTATTTCTTGTGTCTCTGTCCCCCACTTTCAATCCCCACTTCCTCTTTCTGGTGAACCCTGGTTTGATTTGTCCAGCAGGCCAGGACACATCACCTGGTTAAACTTCATTCCTTCCACAATCTACACTACTATGTTTCCATTTGGCAGGAGAAGAGTTTCCTCATCATTAAGCATACATTTATTACCAGTGTACCCTTAATTCTCAAGGTATTAGAAGCCTCTTATTTTTCCAAGTAGGTGGCAGTTATTCACTGTAAACCTTGTTGGGCTCCTGTTAATGACGTAACTTTGGGAAATGCTTTTGTTGACAGAACTAATAAAGAGGCCAGTCAGCATCCCTACCTTCTTCTTCCCTCTTGGCTCTGCCAACCTTAACTCCCACATACTCAAGTCTCCACTATAGGTGCTCCAGGCTCTCAGAATTGTTGTAAGCCCCCAAAATCTGGTTCCTTATGCTAGATAGTCTCTGTCTCTCTAACACTTGAGCAAAGTCATTCCTGACAGCTATTGACAGATGTTTTCCCATTGTGTCTTGACCTCCCTATTGCTTCCTCCTATCTCTCTTCTTCTACCCCAGCCTTTCTGTCTTCTTAAGGATATCACCCAGGGATGCTAGACCTACACCCAACCCTCCTGACAGAAGACCTTGAAGCACCCTCCTTTCTTCATCCCACTCCAATTTTTGCATAATCCTCCATGGGAAGACTGGTAGGTAGATTTCACACACATCCCTATAAACAAAACTCATAAATATCTTCTTGCTATGGCAGACATGTTCTTAGCATGGGTAGAAGCTTTCCCTACTAAGGCTGAGACTGCAGTGGTTTGCTCACACCTCATGAATGATCTTTTACCAAGACTTGGACTTCCTAGAGGTCCATACTAGTACATAATGTCAGCATTCATCTCTACATCACTTGATTAGTCACAAGGGCCTTAAAGGTA
Source organism: Acomys minous (assembly GCF_964271855.1). NCBI lineage: Eukaryota > Metazoa > Chordata > Mammalia > Rodentia > Muridae > Acomys > Acomys minous. The sequence continues at coordinate 113,827,086 of NC_140488.1, read as the reverse complement.
TAGTGGTCTCATCTCATTCCCTTCTATCCCTGGTCCTCTGGAAAGGTAGAAAGGGCTAACAGATTATTAAGACTCACTGTCCTCTGAACTTTACCTCCTTGGACTCAACTCTACCTCTAGCCCTCACTCACATTTGGGTCACACCCTGAGGCCCCTCCTTCGTGAGCCCATTTGAGTTCATACACAGCCATTCTTTTCTTTGGGGAAACTTACCTCCCCTGGAAACAACCCCACTCCACAACTGCTTACCTTCTTTCACTTTCTTAAAATCCTTTCTCTGGGAACATGCTGATAATGTCCTCCCTCAGCCTTCTACTGATCTTATCACCTAAACCAGTTTACCAGGAGACTGGGTTTATTTGAAAGCCTCTCAGCCTCATCCACTCAACACATACTGTGTGGGTCCATATTTTGTCACCTCACCACATTCATGTCAATTAAACTGTTGCTAACTTGAACCCATCTGTCACAGCTCAAATGGGTGTGCAGGATTATTTGTCCCCTTGTGTGTCAATGGGACCTCTAAGGTTTAACCTCTCCCACCTACCTCCTAGCCCTAATGATGATGTCTCCTGCCTACTGGGTCTACCTAAGGGTGGGCTCTTTCTTTCTCCTGGACTTAGGGCTCCTTTCCAACCCGCCAACTACCAAGACTACGTGATCGGCCTTGAAGTTTCAAATATATGCCCAAGAGAAAAATCCCTCTAAGCTTCTTTACTTTACCTTCTGTCCATGGTCTGTATCTAATATCTACTTGGCTGACAGATGCAATTCAGGAATCAACCTCAGGCTTGCAACTGTTCCAAAACCCACTCACCTCCCAGGCTTCAGTGGTCCTACAAAATCAGCAAGCCCTGGTCTAGCAAACTACCAAAAAGAGACACTTGTCTCTTCCTCAATAAAGAATGTTGACACTATATGAACCAGGCTGGCCAAGTGGAAGAGAGGCTGAAAAACTTACCCAAGCTGACTCACAAACTGTTGCAACCCTCAAGACATAACTCCAATGTGGAATTCTCACTATAGTCTTCTCTGGGGCCCTGGATCCTACTACTCCTCAGCCTACTGGTCTCTATCCTTCTCATAATAATATTTGCTTCCTCTCCAGATTACTTCAGGAGAGAATTCACAAAATCAGCTGAAATTTAGAAAACAAGATGCTTCTGATAGAATGTCTTTAAGTTTTGTATTATTTATTATTATTATTATTATTATTATTATTATTATTATTATTATTACCTTGGTGGCTTAAGGCCCTGCTTTGGACCAGCATTCCAGACTCTCCTTCTCAAGGCCCCAATCATCAGAAAATAACAGTAGGATTACTGTTACCCCTTTATCATCAACAAAAATCTGGAATGCTAGGTACAAAGTAGATCTCCAAAATGTCGGGGCTGATGACAGTGCCCTAGACAAAAGGACCCTGACTATGCAGACAGAAAGATTGTTATTGGGTAACAGAAGTTTAAGCTCAGCATTCCTTGGAAAGTGGGTTTCTGCTAATCAGTAAATCAGATCTGCTAAGGCAAGTTCTTGAAGTTCTTGATTATCAGGAAAACCAATACCTCCCATATTCTCTAGCCCCGATGGTCAAATATTTTGGCCATAGCATCTAGTTTCCAAATAATCTGAACAGCCTCCGTAAACTCAAAGACAGCCTCACCACACTTTGCTGACTATCATATAAAATCTGCTTCTTTTTCTGCCAAGTTGCTGTCCTTTATTCTCCAAGGAAGCCTGCCGTTTGCTCTGCCAATAAACTTTTCTTTCTCCTCAGAGAATGGTCTAGTTTGGTGGTTTCACTGTGTTCTCACCAGAGGTCTAGGGGAGGGGTACAGGGCAGAAGAGGGAGGGAAGGTGGAAGCAGGAAGATAAAAGTGAGAGGATAAAAATTGGGATGTAATCTGAATAAGTTATATGAAATTTTAAAAAATTTAAATGATAATCTCAAAAATAAAGAAAAATTTTTATTAAAAAGCAGGCCCTAGCTGGATGTAGATTACTAGTTTAAGTCCTTGGGTTATTTTGTCTATGGTCACTTCATGTCTCTGTCTGCTTCCAGTCCATAAGAAAGTAAACAACCTCTTCTGCACATACTCTTGATCCTAGTTATGTTCTGCCCAACTGCGTGGGTCAAAGCCATGATGGAATAAACTCTGAAACTGTGAACCAAAATAAAGAATACCTCCTTTATTTTTTTTCTGCCATGTATTTCAAAACAACTGTGTATAAGTAACTAATACAAGTAGTTATTTTATTAAAATAATAGTTAATTTAAAAAAAGAATGCTACTCTGTGCTATCACATACTGGAATCATATAAATAGTTTTTAATTTTATAGGAAACCATAGTTAAGAAATATTAGACTTTTTAAATTTGTAATTATTGTTTATTATTTTAATTATTACATTCTTAAGATTGTGCCCAAAATAATTTTCTCTAGATTCAAATATTTTCCCCAAATAGTTACATATATTATTTTTATTCTCAAATGATGTTTTAACCTATATAAAATATAATCTTGTGAATTATTACATTTGGAGTAGAAAGGATATCATTCTATGCTTTCGTTTTTGTGTGTGTGTGTGTGTTTCATTTTTTTCTCCTTTATTAATTTATTTTTGTTACATCTCAATGGTTATCCCATCCCTTGTATCCTCCCATTCTTCCCTCCCTCCCATTTTCCCCTTATTCCCCTCCCCTATGACTGTTCTTGAGGGGGATTACCTCCCCCTGTATATGTTCATAGGGTAGCAAGTCTCTTCTTGGTAGCCTGCTGTCCTTCCTCTGAGTGCCACCAGGTCTCCCCCTATGGAATACTATTCAGCTATTAAAAACAAGGAATTCCCGAAATTTGTGGATAAATGGATTGAGCTAGAAATGATCATAATGAGTGAGTTAACCCAGAAGCAGAAAGACTCAAATGGTATATACTCATTTTTATCTGCATATTAGCCCAAGGGGCATGTCCCACGAAAGCCTTCACTTACCAGGAAACTGAGACAGAGGGGAGGACATCCTATTGGGACTCTAGATGAGAGAAGCATGGGAGAATGGCAAAGTAGAAGGATCCAGAGGGTCCTAGAAGCCTACAAGTAGAACATTATGATAGGCAGATTTGGGCACAGGGGTCCCACTCAAACTAAGGCACCAGCCAAGGACAATACAGGCGGTAAACCTTAAACCCCTACCCAGATCTAGCCAATGAACAGAACACTCTCCACAATAGAGTGGAGAGTGGGATATTACTTTCTCACATACTCTGGTGCCTCACCTTTGAAATATTAGACTTTAAGGAGGCTTTAGAATTTTAAATTTGGACTGTGTTTTACATTAAGGGAAAAATGAGAATTTGGGGCCAACACATGGAACGTTAGGACTTAAAGTGATATGTTTGAATGTCCGGTTGACAAGGGATAGAGTTTGATGGTTAGTTTTAATTGTCATGTTTCAAGTTCCTTCTGCTTTGACTTCTCTCCTGAGATGAATAGAAGACTGGAATTATAAGGACAAATGAATCCTTTCTTCCCTAAGTTGTTTGTTGTCTACACAGTTTGTTACAGCAGAAATGAAACTAAAACATCCACATTAACCCTTTAGTATCTTTTTTTGTTCTTTAAAAATGTATGTAATTTTCCATAGGAGGCCAATAGATTTAAATCTCATAAGTACAATCTGCATACTAAGCTTACATATGCATTTTTCCTTCTCTGCTAAATTGAATCAAACCTCTCTTATGATTGGGACAGCATTTTTCATATAATCATCTCATAACATACCTAAAGTTTACACAGAGAAACATACACAAATACATAAACAATTACATGAGATTAATAGTTATAATGAGCACTCAGATAAAACTTTGAAAGAACATACATCATAATTATATTTAATTAGGGTACACTCAGTAGAAACAAGAGAGAAAAGTTATACTCAGAGACATATAGTTTAACCTAAACATCTAGTGACAGAAAAAAAATAAAACCTCAAAAGCAAACTTTGAAAATGTAAACCTAGGTTAAAGAAGAAGTTTACCTAGTAGGAAGTAAACAGGTGAAGAGCTAAACCTAGTGCCTACTTACACAGTGAGGGCCCATTTGATGGTATTTCAAGATTAGGATTTAGGAATCATTAGTTTCTGAGGATGCATACATTCTTAAGTTAGAAGAGATAAGGAACATTAGATTTACAGTAGGTCCCACTACAGGTGTAATGCTCACCACAAAGGCATATACTACACTCAATGGACTTCCTCTGTTTTCAGGGGTGATACCCAGTCACTCTACCCTGATTCTGAAGGTGGTCCTGACAAACAGGACCTTCCTGACCCACGGATGTGAACCAGTTTCATTCTACAGCTAAATCCATCCAGTTGGTCAAAAGGACCATGCCTTAGGCGTGAGAAAAAAGCTGAATCATTGTTCTACGAAAAGCAGTAACATGGTTACCCATTGTTCTTTTGAAACAGGACCAGCCTAGTGCTCTGCTCCCCTTTCTTGCAGAAAATAACAAGTGCTGGAAAACCACAAGGAGTGCAGGACAATGCAGTTCTCACAGTATGTGTGGACTCACTGTAGAAAAGCCATCACCAGAAAAGTAGCCCCTTACACCCCATAGATTAGAGAGGGTTGCCATTTTTCTGTTACTTTGAGGCTTCATCAAAGTTTGAGATTGGCCAGAATTGTTCAGTTTCCAATGCAAAGTAAAGCTTTGCTCAGGGGGTTGAGTGTAATCCTGTAGCTCCTATAAGCAGTAGCTGCCCAGAACAGCATGACAGAGGCTCCCCTATGTCACCAGGGAACATCCTCAGCCAGACGCTCTAAATTGCCCATGGGACAAGGATGTGTGACAGATCACTATCTCTGAATTCCATCTTCCTACGTGTCAGAAAAGGAAAGAGTATCCTCACAAACTTTGTTCTCTTAGCTTCCTCAGTTTGCCATGCTAAGCCATCTACGTTGAAAGGACTAGCACACCAGACTCCATTTTAGGCCTGTCTCATCTTAACACACGCAGGCCTTCAGTTCTTAGAGAACAAAGGAACCACCTATTACCCAAGGACAGACAGATGTCCCTAGTCCCAAGACAATGCTGTTACTAATTCCAACTTTTACTGACTCCCCGGTCCTTATCACATGCTGCCAACTCCTGCCCTGTTAAAAATAATGAGTCATCTGGTACTGACCAGTCAAGATAAGACTGCCCTCCCTCTTTCTGTACATGCCTTTCTGCTTATGATTTGATTCTTTTTTACTTTAAAAAGGCTGTAACAAGCTGGCTCCTGGTCACGATTTCATTCCCTTCCCTATTCCTGGGAATGCTGGCAGAGTTCCCCCTCTTAATAATTCTCTGTATGCTATGGTCCAACTTAGCATCTGCTTCACTGAAAAACCAACCTGCAAACATGTGTGAAAGTGGGCATAAACTAGTACTAAATCAACCCTTCTGAGTACAGGCCTTAGAGAAGAGCTGGTGTGGATGCTGATGTTTCAAAGCCATGTCTGGCTGCATGCTTTTGATAGCACAGACATCAAATGCTAGGAGGGAGCCAGTAATGAGAAATGAGCACCAGATAGACCCTCCATTGCCTTTAAGCTTGACCACACTTAGAAGTTCTTTTGACAGGATTCTTCCATGTCCTAGCGTGGAACATCTGAAGAGACAGGGTCTTGCAAGACCAATGAAATATCTTTTTTATAAATTCATAAATGTATCAGTATTGTAGCTCCTGATACATCAGATATTAGTCAATAAGGACTAACCAAAGTCTAACTGTAACCAACACAAGGACAAACCAAAGTTTATCTGACAAAGCGCCTATTAGCCACATTCTTAAAAGACAATCTAGTCCTCTTAAAAATGTGGACAGCCATATTTGCTGTTATCAATATGAGGTAGAAACTCCTTATTGTTCCCATTGAAATTTGTTGAAACTTGACCATAGTTTGAGTGCTATATGCAGTCTTAATGTACTAGGTCTAAGGATCTAACTATGCCCTCTGGCACCTTGTGATAAGGAAAAAATACTCATTTTTAAAAATTCTCTGTCATTTCTTATTATACTGTCTCTGTGACAGTGAAAAATTATTATTGAAAAGAATAACAGTAACATATATTCTTATCACCTAGTTATTTTCATGCACTATCATTGATATCCATAAAGTATCCAAACCTCTAGATATCACACCTATTTTCTTCCTGATAAAAAACTAATCCCATGTCCCAGAAAGCTTCCATACCATAGCTCTGAAGCTTCAGAAATAATGTGAACAGGTACTCTTCAGTATATATCTATCTTGGGAACAGAAGGATCAAAATAAAATATATCAAATAACCATAAAGGTATTCTAGAAGCTATATCTTCAAACCACATTTCAGGATCAGAAATGATAACTACTGATGAAGATAATATGCCTCAGCATGTTTGTAGCCCCTAGACTTCTGCCTGGTTTTATCTTTTTGTTTATTCAAAAAAAATTATCCCTGACAGGCTGTGGTCAGATGGTGGGACAGGAGGACCCCACCTGTCAGAAGTCATGGGGAGGGGAATAGAATGGAAGAGGGAGGGAGGATGGGAAGAGGAAGATAAGAGCCAGGGGATAACAATTGGGATGTAATGTGAATAAATAAATAAATAATAATAATAATAAATTTAAAAATATATACAATTAATGATGTTTTTGTTAGAAAAATAATCTCTTGTTCTGTTGGTAGCTGAGCCTTTTTGACATGCAAAGAAACTGAATGGTGTAAGTTTTCCTAAGAATCATACATAGTGGAAATCTCACTTTCATATATTCATTATCACAAACATGTAAAGATATGGAAGTACATACATAACATTAGTATTGCCACTTAATGTCCCTTTAAGTAACTTTTGGCACGAATCTCTGAGTTTGAATTTTTATATAAATTTTATGTATACTATTCTGTGAATGCAAAAAAATAAATGGCCCATGTTCCCAAGAAGCTCTATTACCTGGGGCAAATGTTTGCTTGCTAACTGTAACACACCAGGAAAAGACTTAACAGTCTAATGCTAAAGAAGCTTAGATAAAAGAAACTGAAGATCCATGTTATAGAGCTGATCCCCTCTTGTATCCATACAATTTTCACAGCATCACATCTTTGGTTGGTTCTTGCGAAGAAGAGAGAGCTTTATGTGCTAATCCCCAACCTAAATAGCCTTTGCTGGCTCTTTAATCTTCTTATGCATGCTAAAACAACAAGCACTATTGGAAAGAATTTTATTAGGAGTAAGAACACATATTTGTATCAAGGATCTGCTTCATATTAATTGAATGTAAGAGTGATTGGACTGACTATGATTGTGTCATTTGTAATTAAAGGGAAAGTGATAAAATAGTATCATAACTACTGTTGCGACTTAAGAGTCCTTGAATAGTTGCTATGTGCTACACCCCATTCTAAGAGGAAACAAATATTATAATTTATTTGAATCACCTTTGGATGGAATTGCTGTTATTATTCTAAGTTCACAGTTTAAAATATTGAGTAGTAGGAAAGAGAATTCAGTTATAGAAGATTTGGATAGTTCTCGCAAGTTAAACAGCCACTCTCAGGCTGTGAAACATGCAGTGTAGGCTGATACATCTTCCATAAAGGCTTAAAATGAGAATCCATTGAATTATATGTAAATATGGGGTAAACAGTCAACTTTGTAAACATGTGCACATTGATGCTAATTGTGCAGTATGGGGAGTTTAATAACAGTTAACATTTGCATATAATTGTTTAATTTACATCACATGTAATTTAGCAATAATGTATGCCAAATAACATTTTAATGTCATAAATATCGAGGAAAATTTTGGAAACAGAATTGGAAAGATGGACCCACTATGTAGCAGTATAATAAATATACTGGATCTTTTCAGTAAATCTCTTTGTCATAGAACAGAATTCATTAGAAATAAGCTTTACCTAAGATTCAGGTAGATTCCTTCAAATGAGCAGTCTTGACCTCTCCTTTCCAAAGCTCAGTAAAATGACATTAAAGGGGGAATACATACATCTATACCATGTTTGTAGTTAGGAAAAGGATGAGGACTAGGGACTGACCAGAGGTTTTTGACAAAATTCCAGAACACTAAAATCTTAGGTACCATTTTGACAGGTGAATTCCTAGTAGAGGCTCAGCTCAAGAGCACAGTAGAAAGCAGAGGGAAAGAGGCAGCTGAACATCCTCTGCAAAGTAGAAATTTGGTCCTACTGAAACTTACAAAATCAGCATGGAAATAAGGTGGTTAATGAAATTACCACTACATAATAGCTGTAGCAGGCATGACGCCCTCACATCCTTGTGATGGGAGACTCCTTTGATTTTCAAATATGAAAATTAATGCATAGAGGGATGGGGAGTTCTGAAATCCTGTGGTGCTTCTTGAGAAATCTGTAGTAAAAAGCATGCTTGTTTTGACAATAGAGAATGTGTTCAACCTGCCTCCCTTTTTCTGTCTTTTCATCTTCCCAAGTAAAGCTTCTCCAAAGATGCTATGCCTTCCGTCTCAAGCAGAAAAGAAGATTGACACAGCACTAAAAGAAATCAATGCAAACTATTCTCTTTTTCTCAAAAAAAAAAAAATCAACTGGTTCCCATATTTTTAAGTTCAAATAAACAAGCTAAGATTTCATGGCATTTCAGAAAACTAACAACTCAAATAGAAGAACCCAATGTAATAGATATTTGTGAAGACCCCATAGATAAAGGAGATCATTCAATATAAGTTCAAAATAATCCATTTGAAATATTTTTAAATAAAAAAGTTTAAATTTTATTTTATGTGTATGTGTGTTTAGTCTGCATGTATGTCTGTGTACCACATGTGTGTGATCACTACAGAGTCCAGTCCTCCTGGAACCAAAGTTCATGATGGCTGTGAGTTGCCATGTGAGTGTTGCAAATCAAACCTGGACTGTCTGGAAGAGCAGCCAGGGCTCTTATCTGCTGAGCCATCTCTCTAGCCATCCATTTGAAATCTTTAGAGTTAACACTAATCACTTGGCTTCAGGCTCACCTTTCTCCTGTTGCCAAGGTACAGTGGTTGAGTTCCCTTATCATCAGTGACCACTTGTTTTATCATTTGGAGCTGAATAACTTAACTGTGACTATGGCTTCCTTTACCTAGAGACCTATACCTCACAGACTTGAAGCAGAGCCCAGTTTCCAACTAAGATGTAAACCCAAGGGTAATCGGAAGCATGGTCTGTCAAAATAGGATATTTTCTTTCAGACTCACCCACTCTTCTCTTGGGGTTTCTGATCTCATCCTTAAAATGTTTAGTCCCAATCCAAGACTAACATTCTACTCACCCCTTCCCACAGTCCTGTTTTAGTTCTTCATACCCAAAATATCAAAAATGAAGCAGCATTTATGTCTTGAACTATGGCCTGATGACCTAAAATTGTTATGAAATATAGCCAAATCTCATTTCCATGCCTCATGTTCTACAAAAGCACTAGTCTGCCCTTGCAATAGTCTGCGGCTCTTGTACATTCAAAATATTTATTCTCTCTGCCACCTTAAGAAAAAGTTGTTGATTTTCAAGTAAATCGTAAAGAACAATGCCTAGGGTAAACCAGCACGGTGATTCTCACAGATGTGTTTTTACTTTAGTAGGTCTCCATAAAGAAGCTTAAAGAATTTTTGGTGCATTGACTTTTCCAGAAGAGATGTGAGCTAAAATCTACCAATGCTACAACAGATACATACAGCAGACTAAAGAAATGGTCACAGTCAACTCTAGCTCTTCCCCCTTTAAGTAGTAAGGAACTACTACTTACAGAGGACTATACCACCCGAGTCTCCCAACACTTGCTTATATACCTGTGAGAAGGAGAGACTCATGACTCCTCCCCCAAATCCCCAGCTACTATGTACATATGTATGTATGTATGTATGTATGTATGTATATTTGTGTGGTGTGTGTGTATATACATATATAAAGGACTGTAAGCTTTGTCCCAGGTGAAAGCAGTCTTGGCGAGCTTTGTCCCTTGGAAACAGCACGAATACATTGTGATAGACTGGATGGAGCCATCCTGGGTCTGGATGTCAGGAAGCAGACAGGGGACTCCAGCCGGGCTATTGCGTTTCTAAGCCAACATCGATGGGAGCAGGGATCCTGACCCAGACTGGCCATTGCCGAACAGGTGGAAGAGAGAGAAGAAGGCTGCATCTTTTGGAGTAGGATCACATGTGGATTTGGGGGAGAGACCAGCTTACAGGCCAGACCAGCGTGCAGGGTGCAGGCCAGAGATACCTGGGGATCCGTCCCGTGGAACAGATACCGGAAGGTTTACTATTGTTTCCCTTTAACCCTTTTTCCTTCTTGTAGAGGATTGTTGGATTGTATAATAAAATGTAATTGGTAAGAAACAGAGCCAACACAGACACACAGACACACACACACACACACACACACACACACACACACACACACACACACATATATTTGAATATGGGTAGGGCTCTGTGACCCCCCTCAGCGCTGTTTATATATCCTTAAGGAAGATTGGAGACATTTCAGAACACCTGCCAGCCACTGCTAACTGCTTATGTGTGAGTCTCCTGCATAGTAACTGTTAACTGCCTTTAGATTTTCAGGGATGGGTGGGGCCTTTGAGTCCCCTACCCAGTAACTGTTAACTATTTATATATTCTTAGGGAAGGATGAGGTCTTGTGATGCCCCCACCCCTGCCACTCAAAAACTGTTAAGTGCTTATATATCCTCAAGGAAGGTTGGGGATATTTCAGAACCCCTGCCAGCAACTGCTAAGTACTTATGTGTGAGTCTCCTGCAGAGTAACTGTTAACTGCCTATAGGTTTTCAGGGATGGGCGAGGTCTTTGAGTCCCTTTCTTCGTAACTGTTAAATTCTTAGGAAAGAATGAGGCCTCATGAACCCCTCTACCAAGTATCTCTTAACTGCTTATATATTCCCAAGGAGCCCTTCCTTTCCAATGTGTCTTGAACCCCTTCCTCCTCCATTATCAAATGCTTATCAGCCCAATCTTGTGCAGATTTCCTAAAGACATGAGTTTGAGAGGGCAAAGATCAATTCATGCCCAAAGGACAGTGCTCCACAAGATTCCTCCCCCCCTTTTTTTTCTACTTTTTATATCCTTTCAGTGCTTTCTTCTGAGATGTGTCCTGTACCTTGGTGGGAGTGATTAAGATGCTCACGATATGGCTGGGCATTTGACAATCAGGTATTTTTAGTGCTTTGGCCAGTTATGAGTCTCGACAGTAGCCACCACCCACTTCAGAAAGAAGCTCCTCTGATCAAAGCTGACAGCAGAAGTAATCTACAAGCATAAACATAAATATTTAGAAGGCAAATTGACAGACTCATGATATGCATTTATCAAAACAAGTACAATAGTTTCCATACTAGGACATAGGAACTATCCAGCCACAGGCTTTTAATTGGGTTTACAGTACCAGACATGCGTTCCTTCCTATGGGCGTGGACCTCCAGTCTAATTAGAAAGTAGTTGGTTGTGTTTGTAATAATTGTACTGTTTCATCTTGCCTGGCATGGTGATGGTCTAGTTTGCAGGGCTCACAGCTGGATAATGACAATCAATGACAATTCTTTTTTATCAGCCTACATAGCACCATCCAGCACTAAGTGAGGTATCCAGCATGGAGGAAGCATTCATCTTGGTTCCAGTTTGATTTCTCTTTGTCCTATGACCAAAGAGTATGACATCTTCAGCAAGAGAGTTTCATCATCTAGTTCTTGTGGGCAAGCAACACCAGTGGCAATGGGCCTATATTGTTTTAGTTTCCTCAGAAAACCTTTGTCCAACAGTTCTCATGGCCTTGGGATTCTTTTGTATTAGTCATGTTACCTTATTACATCAGCAAGTGTCTTTTCCCACATTCAAGTTTCATTCAAACTGTTTAACCATTGTCCTAATGTTGACAAACCTAAGTTGTCATATAATTTTTCAGTTTGTCAGGTGTCATCTGTACATTATCCAACTATAAATCTCCCCCCAAATTTTAGAGCCATGCCTGGACCTTGCACCCTGTGTTAACTGCCCATCTTTACTCCTTTGGTGGTACTTGCACATCTTTTAAATGCCCTTCTAAATCTGTAAATTTCTCTGAGACTATCCTTATATCATCCATAACATGAAACCACTTAAAAGAATACAGAAAGAATCTCTAAAGGCTGCCCACTCTTCATTCTAAGCAATTTCCAATTGGTCTCAGAAGTCAGCAGCTAACAGGATATTGAAGAAAAATGTTAGCATGCCCAATACAGCATAAAATATTTCATCACTTGTGTCATTTGTTTCCTCAGACGATCTATGTAGGGCACTATCAAGAGGGACAGGGAAAGGGTGCACACTCTGTCAGCTGCCACCTGATGAGCTTCCCTAATATTTTATGAACTACAACTTGGCCTAAACTAAGATTTATAGCTTCCACTCAAAAAAAGGATTTTAGGGCAAGCCAGCATGAATCAGAGATGTAGCTTAATAAGAAAAATCGAATAGAACTGTTAATCCAGAAGACTAGCAGAACGAAGGTGGTGGTGTTTGGGAAGAAACTAACACATGCTCAAGAACATTGTGGTGGCCTTGCCTGGGAGAGAGGTGTACTCCCTTGTCTCTATAATAATTGGATATAGAACTTTGGTTGATTTTGAAGCTATTTTCTTCACAGGGTTGATTAGTAACCAAAATGAGATAGCAGGATGGTTCCTGGGGGTGCTTTATAAGATTATAATTGATAAGATCACAAGGATAAAGCAAACTATACATGGAGTTAATTGCATTGCTTAAGATTCCCAGAAAAATGTTTTGAAAAAGGAATGAGGCCACACACATTTAGACAATAACCCTGGCTCATTGTCACTGAGATTAAACTAGTTCTATGTGAAAAGAATGTTACTCATATGATGTCCACATTTATAGCCAATGTTGCTAATTGTACTGGAACTCTTGAGTCTTAGCTGGTCAGAAGGTTCAAGCAGACAGCAGGATGTAGGACTTTTAACTTCCCGGTTCACTAGAGTTTTCCTTGTTCCTGTTTCAGGAACACTGGTGCAAACAGGAAGCATTATCTTAGCCCTCTACAGTCTGCAGTTATATTCCAATTAGCTGTCCTACTTCCTCAACCTGGGGGCAGGGGGATGCCATTGAGTTCTCATGCATCTTCCTACTTCCTGCCTCTGACATGTTTCACGTAGCCAGTGTAAGCTGTTCAGCCTGGTACAAGGCCAAGAGGAGACAGGGCTGGGATCCTGTCTGCCATGTCTGCAACAATTACTGATAAGGTGGCACTTTAAGCAGGACAGTTTGCAGGCCGGGACGACAGCTGGAGCTGCCATTCCTCCATCAAGCCACAATTGAGTGCTACAGTGGCCCCCGAGTTAGTGAACATTGCCTTCCTCCAGTGTACTTTGTTAAAGGAAAGACTTGTGAGCAGAACAAAATTGTAACCTGTTTTACAATCCCTAGTCTTTTCTACTTGCACCATTTTAGCATTTATGTGGTGCATGAATTACTGCTTAGGCAATATGCCTTCCAACACCTCATTTGCGCTCAACTTGGCTTTTTTGGTCAAGTGCTCCCTAGAAACTTTGGCCAGACACAAATCATACCACGTTTGCTTTTGAGTGACCTAGACAGAACCCACTTATGTGGTTTTGCTTTCTCTCATCTCCCTTTAAGTTAGTTAGCACTTTAAAAACCCTGTTTACATGATTATCCAAATCATTCAGCCCTACCAGAGCCTCCCGTACCTTGTAAAGATGGCGTGCTCCCATGGAGCCAAGCAACATTATTGAAACTACATAGCTATCGTAAAGTTCTCATTGAATCGACCTCTTTCCTAACTCCTGCGTGCAGTGTTATCTGGCCTAGCGAACTTGGCTTCACACAATGCCTCCCTCTTGTCCAGTTTCCACAGTGATACCTGTCCTTCCTCTATTATCCTCCAGTGACTGAGATTCATGAGGCCCTCGGGTGGTTCTGAACAAATGAACCACATAGCTCATATAAGTTAGTCCATCACAACTGATTGAACCCTGCATTGCCATAGATTAAGCAGATTTTGTCTTAAAGATGAAGTGAGTAGTGATGCTGCTCAGCTTCTGTACTTTCACAACCCTCAGCCTGATCCTGTCTATGCCTATCTATCCGTCTCTCAGGACAAGCTGTGAGGGCTACTTTCATGCATTGTTTAAAATCTTCCTCAACTGAAGCAGTTCCCTCTACTGTGCTATTATCGAGACCCTCATCTGTACACTGTCTCACTAAGTTTTCTCTTCCACTCAATTAAGGGTTGGACATTGGGGTTTCTTATATCACTTCTACCATACTTTCTTACTCCTTTTCTTTCCATGGGTTCCAAGTTCATGGAACCCAGGGGAGATTATTTAGTATGGATCTACCTTGCCCTCTTCTGTTTAAGCCCTTAGCCACAATAACCAATAAGACCCCTAATCTTTCTTGTTTTAACTTTTTCTGCCAATATAGAGGTGACCACAGAGTTTAACATCTGCTTTAATTCTCTGTTACAGTCACTACTGTGTGTGAGTGAGTTCTTTTTTGACAGAAAGCTCAGCCTCAGTTGCATGTATTATTGGCCAGAGAAAGCCCCACACAACTGATGCCACAGCCTGATTGTGGTCTCATCCCATACATGTTAATTTCAAGAATTGCAATATATTTTACAGTCATCCACTTGGAGAGCATGGTTATACACCATTCATCAAGGTTCACCACTTTATGCCATGATGGAGTCCCCTCCATGGAAATTTGCCTTCTGATGGAGCAACCTTAGCTGAATATCATTTAATCCAGGGTATGGATAGTGCAACTGTTACTTTAAAAATTAAGCGTGCCATTCCATAACAATAGGACAATGTTGGACATATTAGTATAACCCCCAGGATGCCTTCTTCTTAGACAGATTAGCTTCCATTGCACATCTTATCACTCACTTATGGCACAGACAACTAACGTGTTCCTCTCAAATACATCTTTGGTTCTTCATGAGTTCACGTTGGGCACCAAGAGTTGCACTAACTTTTAGGGAGAGATGTGGGTAAACATGAACTTATGTCAGAGACAGCACCAAAAAGAGACCAAAGAAGTCATTCTATCCCAATCAAGTTTGGTGAACCAATGAGTTTAATTGTTTACACAAACATAGCTTGGGGACACTTATAGGAGCATAAGCTACTTATAGGTGGCCATACCAGCAAAGAAAATTACTCTCCCTTCAGCATCTATTAACCACCTCAGGGACGACCTCAAGGAATCAGATATCCCTGAAGATAGTTAGTGGTTAGTAGTGTGTATGTGGAGGAATGCATTTTTTCAGTGGTATAGTCACCCCGAAGTGCTGTGCTATTATAGATAACCTCATTTAAACTAATTGTTTCATCAGGCTAGACCTGGGTAGAACTGTCTTTGTTTTACTTTTAAGTCTGTGATTGGTAATGGACCTGGAGGGAATAAAAGTTTATTCAAATATCTCTGTGAAAAGTTTATACAAAAAAGCTACTTGGATGAAAGGACACAATAATGGGAGGATTGTGCAAAAAGCAGTGTCAATCATGTGACTCGAATCTGTAGCTGATAACAGGTAACTGCTTGCTTCCTTAATACAGTTTTGAGATGATGAATTTTAAGGGGTTTCAAAGTATAGTGCTGGGACTGTTAGCATATTAAAAATTCAAGTTTTTAGGTACCATTATAGCCCTCTGAATGAGAAACTCAGGGTGAGGCTAACAATTGGTGCTTTAAAAAGACCTCCAGTGATTCTGAAAGATGTAATCGTTTGAGAATCATAGTTACAAATAAAAAAGTTTTTCTAGACTTTAGGACACCACAAGTTACTTTAGTGTCAACAAAGCAGAAGGAAGAAGTAAGGTAAATATTGACCTAAGATTTCTATTCCCTTCTTGTGTTCAAAAGTACAAAGGGATACCAAACATGCTATAGGGGAGAGAACACATATATAGATGAGAGACAGGGAGGGAGAGAGACAGAGACAGAGACAGAGAGACAGAGAGACAGAGAACTAGGAATTATCCTTAGCAGAGAGAGACCTAGGGAGTATCCCCAGCAAAGAAGATGCCTGTCCATAAGCTATCTTTAATGCCTTTCAGGCCTTGTACTGAGATTAACAGCTACAGACTTTCCAATAGTCTTGGCCCCATTGGTCACCATAGGGGTCAACTTCAGGTTTTATGATGATTAATTTCCACTTTGTAAAGAAGTGAAAACACGAAGATCAAGCTCAGATATTAAGGTTACTGGGAACTTTCAACCAGGAAGTGACATACAGGACATTGGAGGTGATCCGCTGGCTGAGGAGAGGATCCTTTTGCTGTACCCAGGCAGAAATCATTGGTAGGTTTACAGTTTAAACTAATCACAGTCTTGCCTCTTAGTGACAATCACACTATCCCTCCATTAGGTCACCAGAAGATATAATCCCTCTTTGGCCTAATAAGAAATGGGTTAAAGGGTCATCTAGAACTTGTCAAGACATGGGATAGCAAGAATCTAGTACAAACTGTCTCAAGCATCCTTGAATAAGGCTGTGCCTTCAATGTAGGAGTAGCATAAAAGTTCTCCAATTGGATGTTTGACTGACAGTCTTTTTGCTGAAGACAGCCAGGGCAGCAAACAAGGGTCCAGTAGAGGAGTCAAATTATACCATCCCACAACTTCTCATTGCTTGGCTACAAGAAAACAAGCAGTGATGACAAATATAAGCTTAAAGAACAAACTATGTGTAGTAGACTATCCTGCCATCCAGGATTGCCACTAAGGATGGCCTGGACTACAAAATAAAACCCTGTCTAAAAAAAAACCACAATAAATACCAATGAAAATTTACCAATAAAATTAATAGGTAAAAAGATGTTCATAGTAATTTCATAGTACTTAATACCTACGTAGTGCCCAAGAGAGGTCCTTTTCATCTGTTTCAATATGACCTCAGATCTGTCTGTTGCCAAGAGTATGAATTTTTATGTTATAACATACTCTTTCCTAAAAAGAGAGTAATTGTGGCACCTGTTAACACTTCTTGGGGTTCATCTAGCTGGGATTAAATTTCCTGGATATCTAACTGAAAAGAAAGTTTCAAAAATTGTTTGGCAAGCAGTATACAGAGGAGTGAACTGAATGTAGGTTCACAAATAACACAAAATATTAGATATATTGTTTGATACCTCTCTAATAGAGATCCATAAGCATGGCAAAGGGGGAAATGGCTATACAGCTTTAACATATTATTCAGACACAATCATAGAATTTCAAGAAGCCATGTCCAGTTATTGAGAGTACATAGCCCAATATCACTGTGGTGAGGAGGAATACGGAAATTGTCAAAATGTGTGTGTGTGTGTGTGTGTGTGTGTGTGTGTGTGTGTGTGTGTAATGGTGCATGCAAGTTTGCGTGCATGAGTGTAGACATAAATATGGAGGTCAGAGGTCAACACTGGCAAGCTTGGGTGTCATGCCTCAGAAGACATTTACCTTTTAAACAAGGTCATTCAATGGCCTGCAGCTTAACTAGGCTAGACTGTCTGGACAACAAGCTTCGGTGAGTTGCCTTCCCACACTGGGATTAAGAGCATGTACCACTATGCCCAGCTGTTGAACTGTGTATTCTGTTGATCAAAATCAGGTGAGTATGCTTGAGTGGTAAGTACAATATGGACTGAGTCATTGTTGCAGACATGCCAAAATAGTTTTTTTTTAAGTTCTGTGTTTCTGTTGTTTTTCTAAGCAAATGAAGAAAATTATCCCTTGACCAGTTTTTCTTCAGAGATAAAGAGCCTACTATAAAAACATGAGGCAAGCAAAAATGTAAAAATGAAAATTGCAGAAGCACTACAATTGACTTTAAGCTCCTCATTTATCAGTGTCTGACTTTTTAAAAATAAGTGTATTTATCTATTCCCTTTCCATCCCGAACACAGCCCCCTCCCTCCTATCCTTCCAGTCCCACCTTCCCACCCTCTTCCTGCCTTCCCCCCCTCTTCTTCTCAGAAAAGGGGAGGCCTCTTCCCCATATCAACCTACCTCAGCACATCAAGTCTGAGCACATCCTCTTCCACTGAGGCCAGATAAGGCAACCTACCTAGAGGAAAGGGATCCAAAAGCAGGCAACAGAGTCCATGTCATAAACAGTGCCCTCTCCACTTGCTAGGAGACCCACATGAAGGCCAAGCTACATATTGGTTTCCTATATGTAGGGGGACTAGATCTATACCTTCAGTGTCCATGGTGCTCAAAGTATGTTCAAAAAATGAATGATAAATCTGTCATTAAGATATTAAAACAATGATTCTGGAAAGAAAGTGTTAAGCACAGTAAGCCTATTTATCAGACTATTTGTGCTAATATATTTCAAGATTTTATACTATTATAGTGGATATTGATAAAAGAATAAGTTACAGAAGCACAAAATTCTTGTAGATACTTGAGAAATGTTGCATATAAAATAAGAAAATGTCATGAAAAGGAACAAGTAAAGATGAAGATATATTCTAGAAAATTAAGAGTTCACTTAATTTGAGAAAAAGGATAGAAAAAATGAAAGAAAATCAGGAGAAACAGACTAGTTCATCCAATAAGTTGAATATGTCTTCAATCAGAATTTTATAAAAATGGAGCATGAAAATTGAGAAAAGAAATCCATCAATGAAATAATAGAATAATATTTAATAGAATGTAATAAAATCATATCTCAATGTTAAAGATTCCTCCAAATGTGAAGCAGTATAAGCACAAAAGACAAAACTGAGAAAAACAATTAAAATTCAGAATCATGACAAATGCATGGTTGTAATCACATTTGGAGGGTAGTAGGTTAGGTTAGTGAGTAATGGAAATGAAACATTGAATTATACCTAACATGACAAAGGCTTATTACTAGACTACAATATCTCAAAGCTTTGAGGGAACATTTTTCAATACAGTGTTTTATACTCAGGAAACTTATCCCTATATCAGGACTGGAAAACAAATAAAGACTTTTTAGACAGGTAAGTGTTGAAGAAGTCTGAAAACAACACATACTTTTAAAAACATGTAAAGATAAGTTGAGAATGTGATTTACCAAAACCAAAAATATAATGAATTTAAGTGTGAGAAAATAAGTACCACTTGAGATTCAATTAAGCCCCACAATGAAAAAGATTCCAGAGTCATAATTCTACAGCTAGTCTCTAAAGCCATAGGTCAGTATTAAACATAGACATTTGGAAGATGTATGATGAATTTCCTTAATTATGTGGCTTCATTTTGACAAAATGTATGATTTTGAAGTGGATAATCTTGGTGATTAGGTAAGAACCTTTACTGTATTCATCAACAGTTTGAAAAGTGATAAGCAATTAAAAACAGCATAAAAAATTAAAAAGAATATGTTCAAAGTAATGAAACAAAATGAAATGTAATATAATCTACATCAGGAAAGAGCCACTAGGATAGACTATTTGAGGGCTTCTGAGGAAAGTATGAAAGCTATATAACTCTTCTAGCAAATTCTCAACTATTCTGTTACATATAATATTGGGTACTAATGTCCAGAAGACAGTGACAGAATACATCTCATAAAGCCTGATACTTTTTTTTCTCAAAGAAGTAAAAGGCAGCATTATGCCTTTAACATTAAAGCAAGTTGAGTAGAAGTTAATCCTTGATGGTACCAAAGAAATGCTAAGATCGTACATTGAATTGGACATAGTGACCCAGCCATACAATCTCAGTGCTGGGAATGATTTAGTGAGAGGACCAGAAAATGAAGCAAGAGGATCAGAAAGATGTCTTTGAATCAGGAGTGGGGAACCATTAGATCCTGTTTAAAGAAAATAATAATAAAAGAACATTCATTTGTTGAAGGGTATGACTATAAACACCTTTTCCAAACAAAGCATGGAAATATTGGATGATTTTATGTGATAGATACAAAGCAGAAAAGAGGTCTTTATTTTAGCTTTGTTTTGTTATGCATACATACATACATGCATACATATATACAGACAGACAGACAGACTCATTTTTTAAAGTTATTAGAACTCTAACTGCTTACACATGTTGACTATGAACATGTAGAGATAGAAATTATGCTTTGTTGCATTCAACTCATGACTCATTATTGACAAGAAGAATGGGAATTATGTTTCAAATCATCTAATTTGCTCCCATTTTGCTTTACCTCAACTGTAGTCTTTGCCCACTCTCAGGTAGCATAGCATTTTTATCTGAAAAGATAATACTCAAAGCACCAGAAATGACATACATAGGCCTGAAGGTTCCAGATGTTATAGGAAAGCAGAGTACTCATAGTCTAACGCATCCATATAATTATTTCATTGTTACTTGCTACAGTTTTACTATTAGATTATCAGTTGGTTCATGAAAATATAATTGACTTATACTTCAAGTAATTGTCACAAAATAGCACCACTCATTCCTCTATATCTACAGATTCCATGTCAGCAGGTTCAACCAATCAAGGATCTAAAATGTTAATTAAACTTAATTAATCAAGTTGCACCTGTGTTGAAAAATGTAAAGACTTTTTCTTCATCATTATTTCCTAGACAGTATAATATAGCCATCACTGACATAGTCTCTACATTATATTAGGTATAATTTAGAGATGGTGTAAGATTATAGAAGGTGTTTGTGGGATCTATACAAACACTGCATTCTTTTTATGAGGTTTAAGTACTCAAAGATTTTTCTATCATTAGGGTATCCTAAAACCAGTCCCTCAGACATACAAGTATGGCTCTTGCTGAAATACATAATGTATTTATTGATCTTAGAAGAGTCAGTGTCCTTTGACACATGTGATTTTGAATCATCCAGTTGCATATTAGGTATCCATAGATACCAATCTTTGGTACCTGATACTGATGTGGGTTAGTTTTCCCCAAGGTGATTTTCTTCTTTGAATTCTTTCTTTAGAACACAAGCCTTAGCAGTCACGTTGTGTCCATGGGAAGCAACATCCCATTGTGTTGTTCTAAACTATAACATCTAAATTTCAATCTTGTGTGCTCCACAGCTTGGCATAGTGTCAGGTTTGGGGGGGAGTCTTGTCAGCTATAAACCCAGCCATAAACTCTGTATGCCAAATGCAGAGCTGAACTTCCTTTAAAAATCCAACAATTTGGTAGGCACATTGTTAGTTTCGATGTGAAATGCCCTCTATAGGCTCCTGTGTTTCAACACTTGGTTTCCAATTGCAGTACTCTTTGGAGAGACTTTAAAACCTTTAGGACACAGGACTAGCCTAAGGATTTGGGCTCAGTGGGAGGGAATCTTAAATCTATACTCCTGTCTCTGACCAGATAGATGCCTGTCCATGCTTCCTGGCTGTTGACCATGATGATCCTGCCACCAAAATCACAATCCATTCCAACTGATGTTTCTACACCACCATGACGGACAGAAAGCTCTCTCAGACCATGAACCAAGATAAGTCCTTGCCCTATGAATTTCTTTCTTATCAGATATTTGTTGACAATAAAGAAAAAAGTAATGAATATGCACATAAATAGAGCCAGAACAAGTTGATATGGACAAGCCTGACCTAGCTTTCAGAAGGCGGATCTTCTGAGCCTTCTCCAGGGACCATGGGTACACCCATATAATATTGCATTCCCTGAAAGATAAACTGTGCCCTACTTATTCTATGACTCACTCTGCACCTCTTTCCCTCTTGGAATTAACCCAAGGAAAAGAGTTCACTCAGCAAAACCAAGTTTGCCTGCTTCCTTATATGTGGCCTGCCTATTTTACTGTTTGAGAGCTTCACTTCAGAAGTGCAGAACAGCCCAAGGGTCTTTTTTTTTTCCATTTTATATTGTGCGTCTTCTTAAAATTGTTTCTTGGCTAGAGCTACTCTTTTCCCTGGGTGGCTTCATAACTCACAGGAAGATCTACAATGCCTTGGAAGATCAACCAGAATGCCCCCAGGGTAGGTAAAGCAAATATCATATATAATAAACATGCTTTCTGGCTCTGAAACAGAAATCTCTAGAAGACAGGCCATCACTCTGTGTGAGTCGTGAACAAAAGGGAACAAGAGGAAAAGGCATACTAATTCTTCAAAGTGACCTCAGGGAAAGGTTCACACCCAATAGGTACTTGAAGGTGACCAGAAAGGATCTCTGAAAATGGTCCTGACTTTGGGTATGAAGTGAGAGGCAGTAGATATCCTTAGTCCTCTGAACACCTCACTGTTTTAATTCAGCTTTCCCGTCCAATTTAAAACATTTGGATTTCTAGATCTTAGCCTAGCTTGTCTGTTGCCTGAGGCAACAAACCTCTTTGTTGCCAATAGCAAGTCCAGGAAAATGGGGCAAGAGGGAAAGGACAATGAAGTACAGAAGGCAGTATGAAAATAACACAGGATATATTTTCTTTAAAGATAGCCACTGCTTTATAATGAGTATAGGTAAGTGCCTGTTTTTTTTTTTTTTGAGACATCTTCAGAAAGGGTATATTAACTATTATACTTCACAACAGTCTATAATGTGCAAAGAAAGAATCTTCCTCCCAGCCTTGTGTGGGGTTGATTTTCTGTAGTGAATGAGCTAATCCTCAGCATTGAGAAATGGGCTCCTGCATTTGCCAAGGATGTTGTGAACTGAAAGTTCAAGTCATTCTTCCCATTCTTCTCAGGAAATTGCCCTGTGCTTAGAGCCACCATACCCTTTTCTTTCACAGGCAGGAGCAGGCTGCCAGATAGTTATAACTTTACTTTTTGAAGGCAATTCCATCACCGCCACAGGTACTGAAGTCTACTGATGTGTCCTGAAAGCAATTAGAGACCATCTAAAATCAAATCCTTGTGCTTATGTTCCAGTAAAGTTTCATTTGCACAAGGGCATAGCTGGTGGTATATGGTCTATAGGTCATAATTTGCCAACTGATGTGAATGTGAAGTTTCCCCTATACCTAATCTGACAATCAGACTTTTCTCTTTCCTCTATAAGCATCAGTTTGATCAAACTCCCTGGGGGATCTATACGTAAATCTTTTTCTTAGACTCTGTGTCTTACAGAACCTATGTTAAGACCCCCAAAACCCAGCAACTGACTGCTCTTACAATATTCTGGAAGCAAAGAATTATCAGCAATTGCCAAGGCTTCTCACTGAGGCTACTTTGAATCCTTGAAGCTTCTAGCCAAAGCTGCTAAGCACTAGGAAACACCCACACTGAAATTGTTTGTGTTAGAGGCTGGGAGAATTACCAGAGATTAAAACATAGTAGAGTGGCCAAACCTATTCGTCATTGGACTGCACTGCCATGGAAGAAGCTGACTGTCAATACCCATCTTATTAGATAAGGTTTACATTAGCTTCAGCTGTCACATGCAACCCTAAGAGACCACTTTTAATAAGAAGTAGAAAACCAAGTTTTGGAGGGTGCGATCAGAGGCAGAGAACTGTTCTTATATGAAACCAAATGCTATTTTTCATCACAAAATTGGGGAAATTATGCTTCCAGTCAGTGCCTTGTCTTTGAGGCACTTATCACAGGGGTCTTGAAAATTGCAAAGAGATGGCAGTATCATAGTTTATATTCCCCAGAATATGGCTTAGAAACGTGAGCCTGAATGAAAACAGTGTATGTCAAAGGTGATCCCAAGAATCACCAGTAGAGTAGTGGAGGAAGACAAACAGGGCTGGCTAGTCAACCATCTAAGAATATGTTACCTGCATAATTACTACTGTGAGTCGTTGAAGGACATTCCTTCTCAGCAACTCTGAAGGCAATGTGAGACATACCTCACTTATTTACCTAATTTTGTTGGTGGTGTTTTTTTAATACAGGGTTTCTTTGTGTAGTCCGGCTGTCCTGGAACTCGATCTGTAGACAAGACTGGCCTTGAAATCATATAGATCTGCCTGCCTCTGCCTCCCAAGTGTTGGGATTAAAGTCATGTGCCAATACCACTTGGCTCACTTTTTTAATCAGAAAAAGAACCTAGTTATTGATACCAATTTTCATGAGGTACTGATAGAAGGCTAATCATATGGGATTTTATTTTAAGATGTACTTTAAATCTATGGCAGGCATGGGCAGAACAGCTTTCTAACATGAGATGAGGCATCAAACACAGAAATATAGATGCTAAAAGTAGGGAATTGTGTTAGACTTTCTGTTGCTGTGATAAGATATATGAAATAATCAACTTATAGAAGGAAGTATTTATTTGGTTTCATAGTTTCAGAGGCTTCAGGCACCAGTTAGCTATCTCTTAATTTTATGCCTTCACACAATTTATTTGTAAGAACCTGTTGCTGATTATACCACACATTTTGATCATAGGACAGGCAAAATTCAAGCTGGAATTTATCTGCAAGTATTCTCCTTGTTGGCTAGCTTGCATAGTTCCATAAGGAACTTTGTAGGCTGCTGAGAGAGAGAAACCTACAGTTTTTCTAATTTCCTTTCTATTGCTGAGATAACATTCTCTGACCAACAGCAACTTAGAGGAAAAAAGGACGTATTTGGCTTACAGTGTAGGTTCATCATGAAGAGAAGTCATAGAAAGACCTCAGGAGCTTGAAGCAGTTGCCATGGGGAGACACTCAGAAGCATCTTTCCAGGGAATGGTGCCTCCTAAAGTGGGTAGGGCTTTTTTTTTTACATCAATTAGCAATCAAGATAACCCCCAATAAACAAGCTTTCAAGCTAATGTGAGAAAAATCCCTCAAATGAGAATCTTAGTTAACTCCAGACTGCATCAAGTTGACAGTCAAGCTAACTATCACAACAATCTTCCCTAGCTTTGAACCATGTGGGCTACAGTAATGAACAGCCTGGCAAGATATGCCCACTGGTATAATAATGTAATAAATGTTGTGGCGGTAACCAACAGTTTTCTAATTGTACTTATGGAATACTCGACAGGAAGAAACTCATATCTGGTACTGTTAGTCTGTGATGTTTTGTTTTGTTTTCCTTAATCACTATCTTATGTTTTTGTTTCACTTTATACCCTGGTGACAGCCCCATCCTTCCTCGATTCCCAACCTCACCCTCCCTCCCTCCCTCCCTCTTCCCATGGCATGCAGTAAACCTAGACCCCCACCCAGATCTAGCCAAGGGACATTCTCCACAATTGTGTGGAGAGCAGGGACTGACTTTGACATGAACTCTAGTGACCCCTATTTGACCACTTCCCCTTGATGGGGATGCCTAGTGGCACTCAGAGGTAGGGTAAGTAGATACCATGATGAGACCTGATGGGCTGTGACCATATGGGGGAAGGAGGTCCCCTTCTGTCACAGACCTAGGGGAGGGGAATAGGGTGAAAGAAGGAGGAAGAGAGGAATGGGAAGATACAAGTGAGGGGATAACAATTGAGATGTAATCTGAATAAATTATTTAAGAGAAAAGGAAATTTTCAACAAAAAGAAAAAAGACATCAACATAAAATCAGACACATTAAATCTGTTAGAAGAAAAATCGGGGAAGAGCTTTAAGCTCATTGGCACAGGAGACAACTTCCTTATCAGAACACCAATAGCCCAGGCCTAAAGATCAACCATTAATAAATGGGACCTTATTAAACTGAAAAGCTTCTATAAGGTGAAAGACACTTTCAACAGAACATAATGACACCTTACAGACTGGGAAAAGATATTCACCAACCTTATGTCTGACAAAGAGCTAATATCCAAAATATATAAAGAACTCAAGAAATTAAACAGCACCGAGTCAAATAATCCAGTTTTTAAAAATGGGGTACAGAACTAGAGAATTCTCCACAAAGGAATATCGAATGGCTAAGAAACACTTAAAGAAATGTTCAACATTCCTAGTCATAAGGGAAATGCAACTCAAAACCACTCTGAGATTCCATCTTACACTATTCCACTGGCTAAGAGAAAAAACTCAGGTAACAGCACATGCTTATGAGGATGTGGAAAAATGGGAACACTCCTCCATTTCTGGTGGGAGTGCAAACTTGTACAACCACTTTGGAAATCAGTCTGGAGCTTTCTCAGGAAATTGGGAATAATTATAACTCAAGACCCAGCCACACCATTCTTGGGAATGTACCTGAAAGATGCTCCATCATACAACAAGGACATTGGCTCAACTATGTCCATATCAGCTTTATTTGTAACAGCCAGAATCTGGAAACAACTTAGATGTCCCTCAACTGAAGAATGGATAAAGAAACCATGGTACATTTACATAACGGAATACTATTCATCTATTAAAAACAAGGAAATCTTGAAATTTGCAGGCAAATGGATAGAACTAGAAAAGATCATCCTGAGTGAGGTAACCCAAAAGGCACGCATAGTATATACTCACTCATAAGAGGATATTAGCCACACAATACAGGATAACTACACTACAATACAGAGACTGAAATATCAACCAAGGACCATGTAGGATGTGGACCTAGATTTAGCACAGTTTCCTTGTGGGACCCACAATGTGGAGAGTAGAGACTACTTCAGACATACACTCTGGCCACCAACCTTTGATCAATTTCTCCTGGCAGGGTGGCCTTGCCAGGGTACAGAGGAAGGGGTTACAGGTAGTACAGATAAGACTTGAGAGGCTGAGGTCAGATGTTCCGGGAGGAGGGCTCCCCTTTCTGACGACTAGGGGAGGGAGGGAGAGAGGATGGGATGGGGGGGGTGATCTGGAGGGATGAGGGAGGGGAATACAAATGGGATGTGAAGAATCTAAACTGCAGAACAAACAGGTAATTTGTATTGCTAATCCTAATATATAGAAACAGCTCTGAGCCTGGCTGAGACATGAATGTCTAGGCATAGACAATGCTTCTTGTTGGCTACAGAACCCCTATGAATTGTTATTAGGTGCCATTCTTCATATGGTATGAATGAGGATTTACAGATGTCTTTTTTCTGCTCATACACAGAGCAGAAAACCAGACTTAATTGTTCTGTGCACACCTTATACATTTGTAGTTTTAGGACTATATAATACTTGGGAGAAATTATATTTTCAGAACAAAAGGACTGGACACTGACATTGGATCAGACCTGACAGGATGTATTCCTCTCAGCATGCTGGACACTGACATCCTGTATCATTCACTTTCCAGCACCAAGCGCTTCAATGGCTGTTCCTCTTCATAACACAGCTCCCAAGACACCTTTCAAGAAAGTTTCCAACCCCAATTAGTCCAGCATTTCAGACTGTCCCACACAGGGCTCTAATTAAGCCTGGAACTTCTCAACATTTAGAAACTGGACCGCAAATGCTATTCCTAGCTTGTTTAACCATTTCTCCAGTTTTATTTGGGGCCCAACAAAGGTATTATTCATCTCAAACGCAGGAAGAAGCCTTAAGAGAACAAAGGTACATTTCCTTTAAAGGGGGGGGGTTGGGTAGGTTTTGGGTTGCTTTCTTGAGCTATAGAGGGTTATTTTCAATGGGAGCTGGCTACAAGTTATTATTGGTCTTATTTAGAGAGAACACAAGGTTGGACTCAGAGACATCTCTCTTTTCCTTTATCTTCCACTGTTAGGCGTGGAGATAGGGGTTGAAAAGAAAAAAAAGGGGGAATATAGAAATATATAGGGAAGATAGAACAAAAGTAGATTAGTGAGTCTACGCTTCGACTTAATGCCTCAATTGTCACTCACAAGGTTACTTTTAATTCACTGATATAGAACTTTGTATATAGTTTAATTTTAGATACAGTGGTGTAAAATTCAAATGTAAAAATGTTCTTTACACACATTATATATATTTCTACTCTAATATGAGGTAGTATACCCTTATAATTCAATTATAATACAAAGTTTACTTCCAATACTTTGAAAGTGCTGTTGCAGCTTGTTCAGGATTATTATACAAGTTAATTTTTAGTTGATCAAATCATGGTTATATCAATTACTAGTCTATTTTTATCACAAAAATATACATCTTAAGTGCAACAGATAGATATGATTCTACAGAAAATAAGAAAAAAATAGTTAGATAAGGCCTTCAAGAACCTCAGAGACATACAGAATAATGTATTTCAAAATGCTTTTATTATTTTAAAGATTCACTGACATTGAGACAGATTAACACCTGGCAATACCCAGCCTACCTCAAAGAGGATGATGATCATCAAAGAACCTCCTTATCAAGATGCCTTCAAATGTGGCAAACAAACCACTGGGCAAAATGTCCTCGTTTTACCACAGACAAAATTCTCCCTAAGAAAGGGCAAGCTCGGATGCAGGCAGAGTCAACAGCCGAACTCTGCCAAGACAGAGTAAGCAAGTCCTCAATAGTTCTTGTCTTATGAATATGTCTGTCAGATATATTGGGCCAAAAGGCTGAAAATAATGCTCCAACATTATAGAGAGTTTTGGTTAACTATTCAGGTAGCAAACTGTCTTGGTCATCTTTTCATTTTGAAAGCTACTAACCTGCACTCTCAGTAGACTCAGATAATCAATTTTATTCCTTCTCAAAACTCTAATGGAGTTGAAGACTAGATAGTTTAGTTTTACAATCAGGCTTAATTGTTTAGGAGTTAAGATGTTTTTAGATGTAGATAGATGTTTTAAGTTGATAATGATGAGATATGGTAGATATTGATTTACATTCACAATTTTAGATGCACCAAGATAGGAAAGATGTTCTCTTCAAGGCTGCCAAATACAAATAGCCAAAACACTAAGAATGTAACATTTATATAATTCCTGACTGTGTCATGGTTCTTCTTGCTATACGTAGTTTATTGTTTATATGAGTAATAATATAAATGTATATGTAAATTTTTTAATTTAATAAAAAATTTTTTAAAAATGGATAATAGAAGAGAGGTAATCAGAGGCCAAGGATGAGTAGGGAAAGAGGGAAGAAGAGGAAGAGCCAGCAGGTGTTAAGTCATTTTAAAAAATAAACAATAAAAGCCTATTATTAAAACCAAAAAAAGAGAGCAAGAAAGGAATAAAGCAAGAAAGAAAACAAGCAAGCAAGCAAGCAAGCAAGAAAATGATGTGACCTTTGGATCGCTGACTTTACAATGGTGCAAAAGTCTCCTGTAACCAACTGAAAAAAATACTTGGGATTTTGATCTTGAATTTGGATTTTTTAGGCTAACAGTATTCTGTCCTTTCTTGAGAGGCTAGGTGGGTACTGGCAGTGAGCTCCAGCTCCCAGGAATTCCTATGGTTCTGAATGGAAACAACTTATACTTTATAGTGGTCTGAGAGTAATGCAATTACTTCTGCTTGTGTCTTAGAAGGCCATGTTAATAGAGGGTGGTTGTAAAAAAGTTAATTTCCAAAAGCCATGTCATGAAAGAAAATAATCAGACACCTCAATTGATACAGATGCAGCTATTAGTATTTACAAAAATAATTGGGGGCACACTTATCATATTTAAAATGAAATTGGAGAAAACAGGCATAGTGATGTCTTTAGTCTCAACACTTGGCAAGCAGAGGTAGGCAGCTGTCTGTGAGCTTCAGGCCAATCAGGGGTGCGCTGTGAGACTCAGTCTCAAAATAGTTAAGATGAAATTGGGAGAGAAAATGGGTATGCTGGCTAATGCCTGAAATCCTACAGCTTGGGAGACTGAGGCACAGGATTGCTATAAGTTTTAGGACACCATAAGCTATAATATAAGGACTTGTCTCAAAAAATATTAAAAAGAATGTAATTGGGAAAGAACTCTAAGATACTTTGAAAAGGAGTTGAACATAGTGAAAAATGCAAATTCTTCCCAGGTTTTATATAAACACATTGTGGATTTGGCTAAAATCTCTTAAAAGATGAACATAGGAAAGTAGATAAATAGAGTATCCTGATTAATCTGAACTGTATAGGAATGCTTTAAAGGTATCTTTTCTCATACAAAATAAATTTATACCACAAATAAAGTCTTTGATTTCAGAATGGACTTCATGATATTCTATGATGCAATCTCAACAAGATAATATGTTCTTTGGAATATTATAATATAATACAATGTATGTTATATGTAGGAAGTTAATATTATTATATTTCATGATAATTACTAAAAATATAAATTCCATATTATGAAACTCTTGTCTGTGGCAGTGAAATGGCTCAGTATGTAAAGAAAAGTGCTTATTGCAAATCCAGATATCCTGATATGTATCCAGTGTAGGAGAGAAGTTGTCCTCTGATTTCCACATAAGCAACCAAAAACATATAGAATAAATACATATTGCTTAGAGTCTTCCTGATTGCACTCTTACTGCCATCATCTTCCCTTGCCTTCTAGAGCTCATATACAAACACAAACCTAAAAGATACTACTGTATAGAACCTTGTGCAATTAACAGATTGTTTATTAACATTAAGGGATGACAAAGAGGACACTCACTTCTAAGAACTCAGATTCATATTTTCATATAGTGCTAGAGGATACCAGGTAAATGGTATATTAGGGGTAATTTGACATATGGGTAGAGGACACCAGAAGCATACTACATAGCTTGAAATCCCGGCCCTGTCCACCACTTGCCAGCTATATGAAGCCCTTAACTTCATATGACTTGAACTGCTCATCAGTAAAATACACTAAAAAGTTTTACATAAATGATGTGGTTCTGAGGATTAAGTGAATTACTATTTGTGGATCATTTAATATAGAGCTTTGCACATAGTAGGCCTTTTAGAACTAAATAAGTACAAATGAAAAGATGACTGAATGATCCTTGTCTTAGAAAAATTGGTACTGATTACAAATTGAAAAGATACGAACAGTAGAAGTGTTCACAAAATGTTTGATGCCTGAAATAATAACAAAGTCTTATGTTTTTAATTTGTGGTATATTTTGCCTGTGAAGATCACATTGTTTTGATTTTATTTTATTTTTATTTTTTGCATAGAAAGCAATCAGTGCCTCAGAACTATGTGGCATTACTTTTCCCTAAGATGAAACATGAGTTTGTATGAAAAAGTAATATATATTCATGAAAATGTACTGATAGTCTGAGAAATCAACAATTGCTTGACACTCCTGCAATATCTTTTTCAGTATATCATAAAGTAGCTCAGAAGAGGAAGTCCTATAGAATAAAACCTCCATAGATATTAAGAACAGTACAGAGCCAAATGTCCTTCATTATTTGGGGATTCTTGCTTTATATATTGTAAGCATGAGAGTGGATTCAGTGGTATGCTGCTAAAGCATTGCCTTAAGGACCAAGTACTTATTTCCTCAGTTTTGGGAAACCTTGAGACCTGCCAGTTTTTTGTTATTAAGACATTCTAAAAATTACCTCTTGGTGAAGAGCTATGTTTCATTCAAGGCCATAGTCTCTTCCTGTGGGGAAATGACCTTCAACGATATATCCATCTGGAAGTATAAAGATTCTACATGCTACTTTCAATTTATGAAAATCCTTTTGGTTCATTCTTGGTCATCAGATCACTAGAAGGTCAGTTAAAACAGTTGGTATATTTACTTCTCAATTCAATAGATTTTTCTGTCTGTTCTCACTTCTTTCATTTCCCCATATTTGTTAATTCCCAAAAGACTTTTCATCAGACCTCCATTTAATGGGACTGACTGAACTTGAAACATGCATTGAGTAGAGTATATGCCAGCTGTCATCAACTAAATTATGGACATTTTGATTTTCAATTTACCTTATTCACAATGATATTGTCATATGTTTTTGAAACTGTCTTTAAATATTACTTAACTTCTTCAATAATGCCATCTTCTGTTGGTCCCTACATCAGAACCCACCAAAGTCCCTAACCACACTCAAAATCTAAGACTATAAATAGTAACCAAGTTCAGGATAGAAATAAGTGTACTATATCTAAATAAATTGTTGATGAGTAAGAGGAATTGAACCCAACTGTGATTGGTAAAGAGCAGGTGAGTTAATATTGATGAGTGTGTGTGTGTGTGTGTGTGTGTGTATGTGTGTGTGTGTATGCACATGTGCTGTTTAAATGTCTTGTTCTTTATCATACCTCAAACTCATTCTTTTTTATTATTTTTTAATATATTTTATTGAACTAGAAATGATCATAATGAGTGAGGTAACTCAGAAGTAGAAAGAGTCAAATGGTATATACTCACTTATATCATGCCCAAGAGGCATGTCCCATGAATGTCTTCACTTATCAGGAAAGTGGGACAGAGGGGAGGACATCCTATTGGGACTCAAACTCATTCTTATAATTGCATGTAAGGAAAGAAACAATCAGGGTAATGATAAAGTATGCAGAACATGTTTTGTTCAAATATACCTTATGTGAATGCACAGTAAAGATTTTATGTTTTCATCTTAGGCTTAGGGAAAAAGGCATGTTTTGATCCTTCTTGTGAGATAGTATAAGGTTGGGATATAGACGAACTAGGCTGCTTCTCCTAGGAACTCCTATATTCTCATGAAATGTCTTCATAGTGTTGTCATAAAGTTTTGGAAGAAGAATAATTCCAATAGTAGTAATGGCTCAAACACTGATACCAAATATGATAAATAAGCCATTTGCCCAGTTTTCTTGTGATTGTGACAGATGCAAATAGTATGAGTATGTTGAAAAGGCAACATAAAAAGATTATGATGTTAGGAGATAAAGTAAGGATATTAGAAGAGTAAACAAAATGTAAGTTATAGCATTATGCAATATAGAAAGCTTATGCTAGGTATTTTGATGAATACTTAATGATTCTGAACACCATAACCAATGAACATTTTGAAGAAATGAAGATTGGAAGCCTTGTTAAGAGTCATGGATTCTAGATAGAGACACAGTCATCTTCAGTCAAAAGGCAGAAATGCACACAACTGAAATTGCCCCAAGGCATAGAGCCATTTTGGCACTGCAGCCAGACCCTTATGAGCAGCCTCTAGGGATCAGTTTTACAGATGTAGATTGACATATTCTTTCAAATGTGATCTAGCTTCAGGCACAATCTATATGACAATAAAGTTTGATTATCAATTTGATTGAGTTATAAAAGCCTAGAGGATTAGTGAAACCTACTTCTGTGTGTGTGTGTCAGTGAAGGCATCTCCAGAAATGATTATATCCTGAGGGTTCAGATCCCCATGAGTCAACTATTCTTGAGCAGATTCATAAAACCATGACATTATTTAGAGGTGGTAAAGATAAGAAGAGAGGCATCATTATCGTAAGAACCATATTTTTCCCTGACTGCTTATGATCCTTTTCTCTATGTCCTGGCTCAGCAGAGCAAGAATAGATGTACTGTATCACACTGTCTACATCCTATTTGATTGAACCCTTTAAAAGCTTGAAATAAAATAAATATTTCCTCCCTTTTAGTTGTTTTCCCTCATATATTTTATTGCAGGTGTTGAGAAAAGTAATTGGTGCAATGTGCACTCAATATCCTTAATAATTTAAGCATATCTTCATACCCTGATTCTTTAGATGTGCACTCAAGGTGATCAGCATACTTGCCTGTATTAAGCAAGTAAGATGACAAAGATTTATGTTTGTGGCTTAAGTATAATACCCACTTCCCAAAACAGGGTTTTTTTCTCATCTATGGACCTTGTCCTCAATATTGTCTACATTGTGTGAAAAGATTTTGGTTAAACACAAGTCTTATTTACTAAATAATTTCCTTGGGCATGGAAAATTAAGACAATTCATTCAATCAAGAAAACATATTGGATTGCTTTGTTGTAGACTTAATATACAAGGCCTGCCTTCATATATTATGTAAGGACACTCTCTTAAATTACAGTGCTAAAATAGATGACACAGCACTGTGAGATAAATAGCAATTCCTTTACCAGCTTGATTCTATTTGTGACATTTACGTCTCTAAATCATGACTGATTATGCTGGGCAGAAGGAGAGTGGGGCAGACTGCATTACTGTAAAATGGCCTACAGCATGTGTTTTGCAAAGTGACAAGGTCACTGCCTTAACAAAAGATGGAGACTTTCTCATCCTTGTGAAATGAGACAGACTCTGAATACTTTGAGCCATTAGACTATGGAAGAACTGGCAATGCATCCCTCCAGGTAATCTTTAAAGGCAAGTGAAACTAAGACTTCATTCTGACACAAACACTTTGTATGGTGCATGGCTGAGGAGGTAAAATCCAGCTTCTTTATTCTGAAAGAGTCACACCTTCTTTGGGCTCAGATCAAGAAGTCTAGCAAATGTCTTCTTGCTATATTTTCAAATCTAGCCACTAGGAGAGAAAGTCTAACTACTTTGAGACCATAATATAAGTGACCCTTTCACACTTTTAGTTGGAAACTTCAATACCCCACTGTCATCAATGGATAGGTCATCCAGCCAAAACTAAACAGAGAAATATCAGACATAACAGACTTTATAGGGACCAAATGGTCGTAATAGATATTTACAGAACATTTTACCCAAATACAAAGGAATATACCTTCTCTGTACCTCCTGGAACTTTCCCCAAAATTGGACACAGAGGAAGTCTCAACAGATACAAGAAATATAAAGTAACTCTCTGCATCCTATCAGACCATAGTGTATTAAAGCTGGGCATAAACAACAACAGAAACAAGAGAAAGCATACACACTCATGGAAACAGAAAAACTCTCTACTCAATGGAAAATGAGTAAAGACAGAAATAAAGGAAGAAAGACTTTCTAGAATTCAATGAAAATGAATACACAGAATGCCCAAACTTATGAGACACAATGAAAGCAGTCCTAAAAGGAAAACTCATAGCTCTACACAAAACAAGCAAACAAACAAAAGGCAAAAACTATTGATATTTCATACTAGCAACTTAACAAAACACCTGACTCTCTTGAACAAAAAGAAGTAAGCACAACCAAGAGGAGTAGATGGCAAGAAATAATCATACTTAGGGCTGAAATCAATAAAACAGAAACAAAGAGAACAATACAAAGAATCAAAGAAACAAAGAGTTGATTTTTTAAGAAAGTCAACAAGATAGAGAAACCCTTATCTAAACTAACTTAAACACAGTGACAGAATATGAAAATTAACAAAATTAGAAATAAAAGGGGGACACACATCAGAAACTGAAGAAATCCTGAGAATCCTAAGGACATACTTTAAAAACCTGTTCTGCACAAAATTGGAAATTTTAATACAAATGGATAATTTCCTTGATAGGTACCAATTACCAAAGTTAAATCAAGTTCAGATAAACAATTTAAGTAGACCTATAACATGTAATGAAATAGAAGCAGTCATTAAAAGTCTCCTAACCAAAAAAGGAAGGGTTAATACCAATATTCCTCAAATTATTCCACAAAAATAAAAAACAGAATGAATATTACCCAGTTCATTTTATGAGGCCATGGCTACCCTGATACCCAAAGCACATAAAGACTCAGCAAAGACAGAGAATTGCACATCCATTTTCTTTATGAACATAGATGCAAAAATACTCAATAAAATACTCACAAGTCAAATCCAAGAACACACTAAAAAGATCATCCACCATCATCAAGTAGGCTTCATCCCAGAGATACATGGATGGTTCTATACATAAAAATCAGTAAATATAATTTCCCATAAGAACAAACTGAAAGACAAAAACCACATGATCTGATCATTAGACCCAGAAAAGGCCTTTGATAAAATCCAATATTAACTCCTTCATGATAAAAGTCCTAGAGAGTTTAAGAATACCAGGAACATACCTAAACACAATAAAGCAATTTGTAGCAAACTTATAGCCAATATCAAATTAAGTGGAGAGAAACTGAAAGCAACTCTACTAAAATCAGAAATAAAACAATGTTGTTCACTCTCCCCATATGCTTTCACCATAGTATTTGAAGTTTTAGCAAGAGAAATAAGACAGCTGAAGGAGATGAAGTGGATATAAATTGGGAAAGAAGTCAAAGTAGTGTTATTTGCAGATGATCTGATAGTATATATTAATGACTCTAAGAATTCTACCAGGGAATCTCTACGACTTTCAGTGAAGTGGCAGGATACAAAATTAATCCAAACAATCAGTAGCCTTTCTATATACAATTGACAAATGGACTCTCAGAAAGAAATAATGGAAACAACTCCTTTCACAAGAGTCTCAAATAATATAAAATATCGTGGGATAAGTCTAACCAAACAAGTGAAAGCCTTGCATAATATAAACTTCAAGTCTTTGAAGAGATAAATTGAAAAATTTATCAGAAGATGGAAAGACCTCCCATGCTCATGACTTTGTAGAATTAACATAGTAAAACTGGCCATCCTACCAAATGCAATCCACAGATTCAATGCAATCACCATTACCATGCTTCCAACACATTTACAGACCTTGAAAGACCTCTCAACTTCATCTGGATAAACAAAAATCCAGGATGAATAAAACAATCCTGAACAATGACAGAACTGCTGGAGCTATCGGCATCCTTTATTTCAAGTTGTACTACAAATTTACAATAATAAAAACCACATGGTATTGGCATAAAATTGAAGAGCTGTACATAAGTTAAAAACCTACGGACACTTCATTTTTATAAAGAAGCCAGAAATACACACTAAACAAAAGACAACATCTTCAATACATGGAAATGTTCAAACTGGATGTCTGCATATAGAAAAATCTAAATAGAACCATATTTAATCACTCTAAACAAAACTCAATTCCAACTGTATTAAAGACCTCAACATAAAACCAGATACACTGAACCTGATAGAAGTGAAAGTAGGGAATAAACTTGATTGAATTGGCACAGGAAATGACCTTCTGAACAGAACGCAAATAATGGAGACTAGTAACATCAACAATTAATAGATAGGATCCTGTGAAACTGAAAAGCTTTTCCAATGCAAAGAACATCATCAATCAGAGAAAGCATCATCCTACAGAATGGAAAATGATTTTTACACACTCCAAATCTGATAGAGGACTAATATCCAAAATATATAAAGAACTTAAGGAAGTTGATATTTAAAATACCCAAATAATCTAATTTAAAAATAGGGCACATATCTAAACAGAGTTCTCAGTAGGGGAATGCCAAGTGTTTAACAAAAGAAATGTTCTACATCTTTAGCCACCAGGGAAATACAAATCAAAACTACTCTGAGATTACATCTTACACCTGTCAGAATGGCTAAGATCAATAATACAAATGATAACTCATGTTGCCAAGGATATAGAGCAAGAGGAAAAATCTGTGGACCCAGAGAGGTTAGGTAAATAGGAGATGTTGAGGGTGGGGACAGATGAATCTCCCTGGGAAGTAGAAATAGAATAGATTTTATGGCTGGACTGGGGATGGGTGAGGGTTGGAATAGGAGAGATTAGATAGGAGGAGAGATAGGATGGATAGAGAGAGTGCAGGGAAAGACAGCTTGAA
Source organism: Acomys minous (assembly GCF_964271855.1). Taxonomy (NCBI): domain Eukaryota; kingdom Metazoa; phylum Chordata; class Mammalia; order Rodentia; family Muridae; genus Acomys; species Acomys minous. Next base: position 113,789,753 of record NC_140488.1, on the reverse strand, counting down.
TTGGTGGACATTTGGGGGTTGGAGAGAAAATGTAATGCAGCGAGAATTTCCTAGGACCTATGAGAGGGATACTAATAAAGTTTCCTAGTAATGGAGAATTTGGAGTTTCAACTGATTCTCTCTTGTAGCCAGACAAGACTTCCAGTGGAAGAACTGCCTTGCATTCAGTTGAGTTCTTGGCCAAGGGGTCCCAAAGAACTTCCCAAACAATGCAGGCGATGCTCAGACAAAAGGTAGCTCTCAGTCAACTGACATTGAGGGCCCCCATTGTGGAGGGCAACCTTCACATAACTCATTGAATATAGAGGAGTCAAGGTGGTTCCTACATGGAGCCTTCACCATTATGTTCTAGTCTCTCAGGTGTGTGAAGGTTCACTGGAAGCTACCCAAAAAACAAATGTAGACAGCAACTCAGACACAAAACTATTGACCTACAATCTTCCCTGCATGCAATATATGCTAGAGAAACGAGGACACAGAATTTGTAGTAGTCAACCAATGTCTGTTTTAATTTAAGGCCCACTGTATGAGATGGAACCCATACCTGACCAAGAACCGAAGAATAGATATTCCAGAGACCTAGGGTAAAACCAGACACTACAGGTCTTTAAAAAGCCAATAAAATGATCCCTAATGATATTCTGCTATACTCATAGTTCAGTGCCTTACTCTGTCATCATCAGATTCTTCCTCCACCAGCAGTTGGGAACAGATATAGAGACCCAGAATCAGACATTATTAAGAAATAGTCTAAATTGGAGGTCTGCATCTAATCCTTCCTCTCAGAGTTAAATGAATCATGTGGAAGAGGAGGCAGAAAGACTGTAAGAGCCAGAGAGAATGGAGAACACTAGGAGCACATGGTCCTCTGAATCAACTAAGCAAGGCACATATTAGCTCACAGAGATCAAAGCAGCAAACACAGGGCCAACATGGATCTGCACTAGGTCCTTTGTGTATGTATTCTAGATATTAGCTTAGTATCTTTATGGGACTCCTGACTGTGGCAAAATGTGGGTCTCTGACTTTTTCATGCTCTTCAGACTCTTTTTCTCATGTTGGGTTGCCATGTCCCAACTGCAATATGAAAGTATATTTGCTTCATTGTATTTATAATTTATTTTGTCATGTTTGGTTGTTATATCTTAGAAACCCATCCTTTTTAATGAAAGACATAAAGGGGGTGGATCTCGAGGTACAGGGAGGTGGGGGGAACTGGGAGGAGTATAGGGAGGGAAAACTATAACCAGAATACCCTGTATGAGAAAAGAAGAATCTATTTTCAATAGAAAGTAAATAATAAAATGCTAAAGTTTACTTAAACAGGAAAAATAGCACATGCAGTCTTCAAAAGATCTGCAAAAACTGGGGACTATTGTTTGCTCCTAGAGATTATGTCTAGCCTTCCTGTTTATCCATTAAAGAGTTTTTTCCCCTTTTGAAAAAAATAGGAGGCCAAATTCCATAAAAGTTGAAGTACCTACTTGAAGGGGTACAGGGAGAATAAGAATCAAGGTTGTACAAACAGGTATGAAAGATAAACCCTCCAGCTCTAGTCACCCTAACTGATACCGAGCTGAACCCTTACTGAATTCTTGAGTCATCAAATTTGAACAGAGTAAAGTGATTCCATCTACTAAGTTTTGGGTAGTTTGTTATATACTGATAGATAATAAAAATATACAAATGTGTTCATAACTTGATTAACTAATCAAATGTACTTAAATGTCCTTCAAAGGCCCACATGCTAAAGTCTTAGTTGCCAGTTTCTGGTTTTATTGGGAGATTGTGGACCTAGAAGATGTGTCTGGGATGAAAATACTATGCTTTCTTCTTCTGTCTCTCCTCTTCCCCCTCCTCCTCTCCTATTCCTCTCCTCCTCCCCATCTTCCTGTAGCTCTTCTTCTCCCTGTCCCTGTTCCTCCATCTTTCCCTCTCTCCTTCCTCTCTCTTCTCTTCCTGGTGGCAGTGCTATTAGCATCCTCCACCAGAAGCTCCCATTATCATGATGCTAACAAAAGCCCTAAGTAATCAACAGTGAGTCTAAACAGATAATTCCCCCTTCAAAGTGGTTTATGTCAGATTATTTGTCACAGTGATAGAAATCTGACTAAGGCAGTTATCAGTATATACCTAATATAAGTATAATTACTGAAACTTGCTTCATATTACCTGCTTCCAAGTACTGACATTATCATATAAAACCTCAGTGATAGTGGGAATCCCATGTGTCAGTTTCTCTGTACATAATGTAGAAAAAGTTTAATAAAAATAATAATAATAAATAAATAAAATACCTCACAAGATTGTGATGAGGATTTACTTAATTAAAACCTAAGGACCAAAATATATATTTTAGCAATATAGCATATCATGTCGCTGGTCACCAGTACAGTGCTCTTTAGGTTAGCATAGTTGAAGTAAGTTTTTAGATTCACACAGATAGGAGATTAAATCCTCTCCCAACCATATATTGTAGAATTCTTGAGCCTTTCTGGACCTCACTGTTCTCATCTAGAGTACGGATTAGTAATACCTAATTTGCAAAATTCTTTTAGGCATTCTATAAACAACCAGGTAAAGTACTAGATTCAGCCAGACAAGTGGTGGGAATTCAATAATTTGTCAAGTCCTTTGGCATCCAACCTCTTGACTCTTTCAAAACAAAGAGGAGGCCTAATTTAATTTCCTCAGAATTTCTAAATACAAAGCATTCTAAAGTATCAGGGTGAAGGCCCAGTTCAGTTCCCTTTAAACATTATCTGGATGAATATTGTATTAATCTGTTTTATGTTGGTATAAGTTACTGTCACTGTATGAGTAACTTAGAAAGAATCAGGATCTATTCAGCCTATGTTCTGAAGCCTGGGAAGTTCAGTCCTTTTTGCTGGTGGGGACTTTCTAGAGTCTCAGGATGGTACAGAACACCACACAGCAAGGCAAGACATCATAGCACCGCCTTGGCTCTCCTGATGAACAGTGTAATGGCACTATGCCTCCACCCCTCCCTATGGTCCCATTCGGCTGTAATTGCCACCCGCTATGACTTGAACTTGAACTATCCAGCACAGTCTTATAATTATAAAATACCTTGTAGTGCTATTTTGAAGGGTATGAGCTAATGGCCTTTGAAGGTTATCCTTGCCTCTGTTCCAGCCTGATCACTCTGCTTCTTCATCCGTTGTGAAGTAAGATGGGTCCACAATACAGGCCCATAGCCAGGGTGTCTTCCTTCCCACGATGGGCTGACATTCCCCTAAAACTGGGAACCCAAAGAACTTTTTTCCTGTATGTAGCTCCTATCAGGTAATTTGATCATACCAGTATAAAAGGAACTAATATAACTCTCAAACACCTCACTTCCTGGTACCTTGCTTTGTTGTCTTCCTCTCAATAGCAGACTTGAGAATAAAATTCACCCTGAGTCATGGTGAAGACATTGAAAACCATAGCAAGTATCTATTTACAATAGTAGCCTGCTGAGCCCTAGTTTGCTTTTTAAAAAGGCACCCTTCTTGCCAAACATAACTATCTTGTTCAGATATTGGTAACAAAAAGAACAAAAACAAACAAACAAAAAATACCCAACAGATATTGGTAACCAGCAGAAGGTTAGTAGCATCTCTTATCTCTTAAACCCTTAATCTATCAACTAAAGCACAGGTAATTTCATATGTCTTAAGTCACTAAAGGTATCAAGCTAACAAGAACCCAAAAGCACTTCTACACATGACTGCTAAGCTACAAAGTTCTCAAGAAGGTACATCAAAATAGGGCATTTTATTCTGCCCCATCCACTCTTGCTGATATAAGATGTACGTGAAAGGATGAAGCATGGGGGAGGGGGAATCCCAAGACTCAAACAGAAGTAAACTTAACAGAGAATGTAAACGTTGAGCCTGTTATAGAGAATAATGAAAAGCTCATTAAAAGATACTTTAAAAAATACATTTGCCAGTTTCTCCTAAAGACTTGCCCCTGGACAAATGGCTTAAGAAAACTTGGAGTGATGTCTCCTCATGAGAAAATAATGGCAAAGGCAAAATATATAGAGAAGTGAATCAGAACAAATCACTTTTTAAGTGAGCAGAGTCAGGTTCAAGGATGGTCAAAATTCTCAGTACTTGTTTTATAGCAGCAAGGGGAACTAGCTCATTTTGGCCTGTCATTGTACATAAATCACTCCCAAGCTTGGTATAGTCAGTAATCCTGTGTTTAATACATCATATTTACCTAGAAAAAGGTCACCATAAAATGATAATGATGGGATTTGCTAAGGAATGTGTCAAAAATGGGAGTGTTGGCTTCCAAGATATAGCATGTGTGATGGTAAAGAGTGAAATATGTTCTTAGATAAATGTTAAAGCATAAGGAAATTCTTCTTATAATAAGGAAATAAAAGTAGGCAAAATCTAGTATAGGAAATTCAAACTCATGACAAAAGAAGCCCAAATTTCAAATTCCTAAAGTAGTGACTTCCTTCTTACTTGATATCAGTAAATTCCAAGCAATGCATCTCATGTTTGTAATCCCAACACTTGCAGCAGGGGTGGGGGATGGGGGGTGTCCATAAATTCAAGGTTAGCCTTGGCTAATATAGTGAATTCAAGGCAAGCCTGTGATACCCTGTCTCAAAAATGAGCAAACAAATCTCAGGGGGTTGCATTATAACATGGAATTTCCTGAGCATCAGCTGTGTGGCTGGCTTACAGGTTCTCTTTTCAAATATGTGCTATCCATTCACCCCATAGTAACCTTATGAAAGACAAACTATTTTAAATTCTGTATATTTAAATTGATTTATTGAGATAGAAAAATGAGCTTATGCCCCAAATCACAAAGCTACTAGCAATTGAATCAGGATTTGAGTTTTAACCTCCTTGATTCCTCAGTATTCACTCTTAATCTCTATGTTGTTACCCCTATACACTCTACATAGTAGCTATGTACTCAGGAGGAACTTCCCAATGTGATGACCCAAAAGAAGGCACATACTTTGGACCCTGAGAACATTCTGTACTGTTTAAACATGTGCTTGTCTTCTACACAGAAAAGACACCCAACAAATATTAATCACTATTTGACAAACTCTTAACTGACTTTGGAAGAGATGTTTTCATTAGGTCTATGATAAGCAGGCCCCCACAGGTTTATGCCTCCTAGTGTTCACTACCTTGTATAATCTTCTCACTGTGAGTATAAGCTGGACATGGTGATTTGTTTTTCATTACAGGTACTTCTCCGCTTACGATGAATTCCCATCCTGACATGTCAACCCACTGTAAGTTAAAAATATAATATATGGAAATACCTTAAATATACATAGCGTATCATCCGTCTCATCCTAACAGGAGCACTCCGTAAAGTTTCAGTTCCTTTTCCTCATGATCTCAGGGCTGACAGGGAACCGCAGCTACTGTTGAGACACAGCATCACGAGGGAGGCTGAGATCAAATCATCAGGGCAAAGAGATAGAAAATCCAAATTCAAACACATTTTTTATTAGTTGCAGCCATATCATTTTGACATGATCACAATGCCTATCTGGCCGAAAATTAATCTGAGCCATTGTGGGTCGGGAAACATTTAATCAGATATATAAAATCATGGAAGATTCCTTTAGAGATTAGGTACAAAAAGCTCTTCCTCTATCCCTCCCTCCTTCCTTCCTTGCCTCCCTCCCTCCCTCCCTCCTGAGTCAAAGAGAAAAGAGAAGCAAATGGTCACACTAGAACCTTCTCTGTGGATGTGTCATGTGTTGAGGAAATAAGGACCATCTTGAAACACTCTTCGTCCAGTAGCCACTCTTCCCCCATCAAACTGAACTCTGCCAAGCATGGGGCAAGTGGGCTTGGAAGCTGATCCTTTCCCAGATGACTCTATGGGCCATCTGACATATGATATGGCAACTTAATTGCAACCTTTTGAGAAACCTCCACTGGGAATCCAGTCAAGTAGGTCCTGGATTGCCAAACCACAGTAGCCACTGGGAGATGATCAATATTTGTTGCTTGAAACTATTACAATTTGGAGTCAGTTATTATGTGGCAATCTGTCCTTGTGACAACAAAGGGTGGCAGAGCTGAAAATGTTCCCACTTAAGAAAGTCCAGTTAGGGAAAAAAAAATCTTCAAAAGAAACCTTGTTTCTATGGCAACAAGTGACTGTTTCCCAATGCCCAGTATAAACACTGCATAATAATTCCAATGGTTTGAGCACACAGATTTTTCTCAACTTAAGAAAGAATTACATGTCAAAGGAGACAGAAACAGTGAGCCTCTTATATGGCCCTCTCTCCAGGAATCACACCATTGTGACCCGTATGCATTCCAAAGGAAGAAGCATGCACAGTAGGGAATTATAGTGAGAGAAAGCCAGCTTAGTCTTCCAAATAGGTAGGCCATTACCCGCTTTCAGATACTTTCTGAAGGAGAAATGGTAATGGAGGAATAAGAGCACGCCTTTGACCTTCCTAAGCTCCTCCATTCTTTTCAAGCCACTGCCATGACTACTTCATCTGCACCTCACAATGACCTAATCAGACAGGCAGGAAAAAGCATAGCTTTACATTTGAGATAAGAAAAGTGTATTTATGTGATGTCTGTCTTGCATTAAGGAAAGAACAGCAATCAGAGAAGTGATCCTTTTGATATTCCAAGACCAGTGGGCAGCAGAAGCAGAGGGAGATGCAAGTGATGATTTCCCAAATTCTAGGCCTGTTCTTTCTACTGCCTCTTTCTGATGACCAGAATGGTCCCTCATCGGTCTGGATGCAGCGCTAATTCAGGAGTATGAAGCGTTTGCAGTTAGCCCTCCATAACTGTGGGATCTATATCCATGGATTCAACCAATCATGGATTGAAATTATTTGTGGATAAAAATACATACACTCCTTTAAATTTTTTTCAGTATCCCCTGAAGAATTCAGAATAGTAACTCTTTATAAAACATTTATACTCTCAGTATTCCAGATATAAATGTAGAGTGAGGGTAAGTAGATATGATGTGAGTTCTGTGCAATTACTATGTCATTTTATTTTCACTTATTTATTTATATTGTGTGTGTGGTGGTGGTGGTGGTGGTGTGTGTGTTTGTATGAGAGAGAGAGAGAGAAAGAGAGAGAGAGAGAGAGAGAGAGAGAGAGAGAGAGAGAGAGAGAGAGAGAGAGAGAGGGAGAGAGAGAGATTATGGGAATATATACACAAGTGTATGTAGAGATAAGAAGACAACTTTCAAGGATTTCAGGAGTCAGTTCTCTCTTTCTACCATGTGGATCCCAGGGATCAAACTCAGGTCTTTAATCTTGGTGGAAAGAACATTACCTGTTGAGCCATCTTGACAACCTGTCATAGTTAGGATTTCTATTTTTGCAGTGAAACACCATGACCAAAAAGCAAAGATTTATTTGGCTTACACTACTGTCATTGAAAGAAGTCAGTGTCTCCTAGCCCAAGGGTCATGTCCCATGAAAATCTTCACTTACCAGGAAACTAGGATAGAGGGGAGGACATCCTATTGGGATTCTAGATGAGAGAAGCATGGGAGAATAGCAAAGTAGAAGGATCCAGAGAGTCCTAGAAACCTACAAGAAGAAAATTATGATAGGCAGATTTGGGCCCAGGGGTCCCGCTGAAACTATGGCTCCAGCCAAGGACAATGCAGGCCATAAACTTCAAACCCCTACCCAGATCTAGCCAATGGACAGGACATTCTCCACAGTTGAGTGGAGAGTGGGGTATGACTTTCTCACATACTCTGGTGCCCCATATTTGACCAAGTCCCCTGGATGGGGAGACCTGGTGGCACTCAGAGGAAGGATAGCAGGCTACCAAGAAGAGACTTGATACCCTATGAGCATATACAGGGGGAAGAGGTCCCCCTCAGGAACAGTCATAGGGGAGGGGAGTAAGGGGAAAATGGGAGGGAGGAATGAGAGGGTACAAGGAATGGGATAACCATTGAGATGTAATAAGAATAAATTAATAAAACAAAATTTAAAAAAGAAAGAAAGAAGTCAGGCAGGAACTCACACAGGTGAAGATCATGGAGGCAGGAGCTGATGCAGAAGGCATGGAGCAGTGATGCTTACTGGCTTGTTTCCCCTGCCTTGCACAGCCTGCTCTCTTACAGAACCAAGGACCAGCAGCCCAGGGACGGCACCATCCACAATGGCTTGTGCCAGCCCCTATTAATCACTAATTGAGAAAATGTCTTACAGCTGGATCTCATAGAGACATTCTCTCAACTGAGACATCTTTTCCTCTGATGACTCTAGCTTGTGTCAAGTTGACTTACAAAACCAGCCAGTATGCAGCATGACTATGCTATTCTATATAAGAGACTTGAGCACCCTCTAGTTTGGGCATGGGAGGTTCTGTAACCAATCCCTGGTGGATACCAGTGTATAACTATGTCGCTTTTGGGGAGAAGTGGGATGGTATCTATACTGATGTAGCATCTGAGAGGTCACTTTCTTTCTTTCTTTCTTTTTTTCTTTTTTCTTTTGGTTTTTCAAGACAGGGTTTCTCTGTGTAGCCTTGGCTGTCCTGAACTCACTTTGTGGACCAGGCTGGCCTCGAACTCACATTATAAACACTGAAGTCATTCTTATAGCCTGTCCATACAGCAGCACATTTTCACATTTAGTGTGTGCTGAACTATACAAGAACTGAGTAGCTCTTCAGAGTTGCTCTCAGAGATCCTGACACATTTTTACCAGTATGGGCCCTATGACTGCATCTTTTTCCAAGAAATTTCATGTGATTCTTGGGTGCATGCTGCCCAACTTACCTATGCTGTAATTTGACAAAGAACTCCTAAAAGACATGCATGTGACACACATGTGAACATATACACAGAGGAATATTTTGATATATGCAGTATAGTGTTTCTACAATGGTTGTAGGCAAATCATTTTTTTGCCCATTGCTTCACACAAGAAATAAGCGACATTCACCCATTCTTTCTCTTCAAGTGAAGACTTCATCTTCAGGGTTGGTTGACCCTAAGCACAATATCTGACTCCTAATACTGATTGTCAGTGTTGGTTTAATGATGACTGGGTGACTTTGCTCAAAATAGGTCTCAGCGTAGCATGACAACCAGTCAAGACCTCTTCATCTTAATAGTATTCACTTCTTTCCTCTTGATAACTGTAACTGCTAATCTTACTGTAGGATTCAGAAGGGCAAAATCCAGATAATGCAGTCACCAGAACCTCTCTGCAAATAACAAGCCCTTAGGCAAGTAGTTAGTCTAGTATCAGGGACCTTGTTTCCTCTCTAACCTCAGAAGGTATGGGCTTTGTCTTGCCAGGGGACTTTTTCTTTCTTTCTTTCTTTCTTTTTTTTAATCACATTTGGAGTCGCACGACAAAGAGTAGGGATATGATAAATGGAACAAGATAAGGTGCTCAACTCCTCTAAACAGGTATGGCCCAAGGATTCATGTGCTCACTACAAGAAAGGTGGATTCGAGTCTTGTGTGGATACAATTAGGAGACCAAAATGTAGCAAAGGGAGAGGTGGTTTGGGTATGCTGTTGGAGGAGGCTTTTCACTTGAGCTGCTAAATGGAAGTTTTCAGATTTTTTTTTTGATGTGGCAGTTTGCCTGTTAATAGAAAACTATTGATTCCTCTGCCTCAGCAATATGGGACCTAAAACATTTCATCCCTAAATTCATAGATTGGTACTCAAATAATTGAACTTTTGCAAGGTGTCTACTGGATCTCAAATGTTCGGCTGTGCAAGGCCGTGATATTTTTTCTAGATTCTGAAGCTAAAAACCAAACCCTCCCCTCTTTCTGGCTTAATTTATCAGATAAACCTTTTAAAAATGGAGCTTTCACTTAGCGCATTTTATTTTAACTTCAGTGGGGATATGCATCAAAGCAGTAACTTTTTAAATAGCTGTGTTGTTGAATACACTGAATAAATGATGTATCTAGTAATGCTCTCAGATCCTATCCTAGACCAGCCAGAAGGTAATCAGGCTTAAGACAGAGGGAGGGAAAATGATTGAGTATGTGTCACATCCTTCAGATTTATGCCACACAAAGCTTAAAACGAATTAAAACTACTATATACAGTGTGTGATCATTGTGGATATGCCCTCCACTCTCCAAGAAGTTTGTGTTCAGGAATTTCATCAACACTTAACAAAACTGATCAGGAATAAGCACAGTTAAAAACATCAGTTCACATTGTCTGCTTCCTTCTCCCTAAGTCCTTGAGCGTGTAATTTCTCATTTCATTATTTTAATAGTCTTTGCATGCACGTTATAATTATTCTGGTCTGATGCCTCATTCCTTCATTTTCCATAGCGTCTTTTGAGGTGTAATTGGCATATCATAAGCTTCACATATTGCAAGTCTATACCTTGATGATTTTTCAATTTGTATGTGGTTGTAAAAACATGATACATCACCTCCCAATGTTTACTCATTCCCACCCACTCCAGCAATCTCTGTTATAGTTTATATAGGTTCCTTCGTTTAGATACATAGATTGCAAAGTTTGGACTCTCCTAGGGTGTTATATAAATAAAAGCATGCTTTCTGTAGTCTTTGGATGGAAGAGGTGGTCTGGAGTCTTTTGCTCAGTGTAATTGAGCTTTGTGCACATCTTTGCACGCGTCCTAAGTTGGTCTATTTACTGGTAGGTAGTTTTTAATTGTGTGGCTGTAACAGTTTGGACGATTTGAATGAGACTGCTCCCACAGGCTCAGCCAGTTGAACACTTGCTCCCCAGTTGGTACTATTGTTTGAAGAGGTTTAAGACATGTAGAGGACTTATGTCACTTGAGGGGTGGGTTTTTAAGTGTTTGAGGTCTCTCCCCACTTCCTGTTGGGTTTCTCTGCCTCATACTTATATTTGAAGATGTGAGCTCACAGCTTCCTGCCCCGGCCTCCCTACCTCACCACTTGCTCCTAGGCCTCACTGCCATGATGGACTTTCATTTCTCTGGAACTGCAAACCTAATGAACTCTTTTCCTTAAGTTGTTTTGAGTCATAGTGTTTTATCACAGCAACAGAAAAAGTAACTAATACACTCATTTGATTGGCACAATCACCTATTGGTTGATATTTGGGCTGCCTCTATTTCAGAGCCACTGCAAATAAAGCTGCTATGGATATTGAAGTTCAACTTTTTTGTTAAATAGCTGGATCATATGGCAGGCCTATAAGTTTTTAAAGAAGCTACAAGTACGCTTTCTCAAGTGCTTTCATTATCCTGTGTTCTCAGCAACAGTCTACGGACTTTCAAGTTACTGTTCATAGATGTGTAGTGGTATCTCACTGGAATGTAACTTACAATTTCTTAATGACAAGTTATGCTACTCATCTTTTATATTTAGGCCTAGTAAGCATAGTAAGGTGAGTTTTGTGTCCGGCACCAGATAGGGTCTTTTAAAACTATATTTATTCTGCTCTTATGTGTAGGGATGTTTATCCTTACTTATGCCTGTGTACCACGGGCATGTGTGATGCCCAAAGTAGTATTTTTGGATGATGTAATTGGATTTTCTACATATATGGTCTTGTTCTGAATAGTTTTTCCACTTCAGCACTTAGGGGACACAATGGAAGAAGAAATAGAAAGAATATAATACAAGAAGGAAAGGGTGGGATGTTGTGAAACAGTGTTTTCCAGGGACAAAATGACTGCTGCAATCTTGGACTCTGAGCAACTGTGGTTAACTGAACAATAGCCTGCACAAGATTAGGCCTGTCCATATTGTATCATGGAGTGGGGAGCACTCTTCCCTAAGGATTTATAGGCAATTAACATTATCTAGGTGGGAGGAGTGTCCAAGGTCTCACCCTTTCATGTGGATCTAGAGGCAGTTAACAGCTGATAGGGGAGACAGAGACATTTTCTTCAGTGGCATACGACTAGGCCGTGTTCCTGTAAGTACTCCTGATTAAACTCATTGGTTCAGGAATGTGTGTGTGTGTGTGTGTGTGTGTGTGTGCGCGCGCGCGCACACACACACACACACACACACACACACACACACACTCACATGTTGACTTATTTTATTTTTCTAACCAAAATGATTTTCGGAGAAATTTTTTGCTCAACTGAACCAGCTGGCATCTAATGTTATATGGCTATGATAAAAGAGGATAGAACCTTCTATTGTTCCTGGACTTAGGTTGTGAAAGCATACAGTCTTTCTTCTATAAGTAGAGTGTTAGCACCACATGTTTTATGCAGGCCAATATTCATTTTCTATTACTGCATAGAAAATTACTTTAAACTTTAACAACTAAAAGAACAAGCATTTGTTATTTCCTAATGTCTGCATGTCAAGAAGCTAGGCATGGCTTGGCAGTGTATCTCTGCCTCAAAGTCTCTCACAAGGCCTTCAGCAAAGCATTGGCTGTAGATGTTGTTTTATCTGCAGCCTAAGCTTGTTACTGTGAATCACAATTCCCTTTTCTGGGTTGTTCCTCTCACTGATAAAAGAATACGAAAAGAGCCAATAGAGAGCTAAAGGATCATTTTCTTAAAATTTCAGAGGAAATAACAAGGCAGTCTAACTAGAAACCATAGAAGCTGCCTTTATGCCTTTTGAGTTAATGTCTAAGGAAGGGTCAGCCACGGAGGTCTAAAAGCAGCTATGGGATGGAGTGGGTTGGGGGGTGTTTGAGAGAAACAGAATACTCAAGTGTCAGATAAAAGCATGCATAGGATTTTGGCAGGCATCTATAAAAGAGATAGATAAAAAAACAGGGAAAATTAAGATTTTAATGTCTAATATTAGTGAAGATCTCTGTGTAACTAAAGCAAGGGAAGGTGTTCTAGAGTGTATATGTGCATTACATTTTTTTAAAGGAATAACCTACTCCAACCTGCTCAGAAGTGTAAGTTCTAGGGAAGAAGACCTACTAGCATGGTAGTTGTGAGAGTTAGAAACATACCCAATGTGTTGGCTTCCTCTTTAATATAGTCTTCAAAATACCTACACAACTGGGAAAACGTGAGTACACTCAAGATAAAGTATTTTGCCGTTATTCATTTCATTTTGATATTTAACTCTTCTATATTATCTTAAAGAACATATGTGACCAACTATCTAGAGCTACTTATCTATTCTCTTTCTTTCTTGCATACAAAAGACTCAAGACTTCCATCTCTGAACATACCACAGAGGTTTTCTTTTCTCTCTTTGGCCTTAAGTAAATATTCTACTTCTACTCTTAAATCCTGCTCTGTCTTATAGGTAATGAATGCTCTTTTGAGGCCCTAGTTCTTTGTTTGGCTTATCCTCTCAATGAGCACTCTTCTCTAACTCTTCTTCATACAATTCCAGCTATTGTTTTAATACTATTTCTACAATGAAGCCTTATCTAGCCATTGCCCTTAAGTTGCCACCTATGTAAATCATTCTGGCTTTGTGTGAGCAAGATGCACTCAGCATCCCTCTGACCTCTGAAGCAAGTTTCCTGGAGGGTAAGCTTAACCACTTCTTTCCCTAAATTAAACAATTGAGCAGTAACTGACCTTTCTTTATATTCTTTTTTGTTTGTTTGTTTTTGTTTTTCGAGACAGGGTCTCTCTGTGTAGCCTTGGCTGTCCTGGACTCACTTTGTAGACCAGGCTGGCCTCGAACTCACAGCGATCTACCAGCCTCTGCCTCCCAAGTGTGGGATTAAAGGCATGCGCCACCACGCCCGGCCTTCTTCATATTCTTTTATAGTTTTTTCTTTGATATTATATTTAAGCCACTTTATACCATAACTGGCTCTGTTGTGACAGTTCTGTGAATTCATACTCCTCAATGACCCTTTCTTGTCCCATCTCACTGCTTTCACCAATCCCTTTCTTCTGCCAAATATTTCCACTTCTTTTATATCTTTAATGTATTTTTATTCATTCTTCCCTCATATAATACTTCCTGACTTCAGCCTCCCCTTCCTCTACACTATTCCTCCCCTTCCCCATGCTAGGCCCGCACCTACCCTCTCCGCAGAGCCACTCATCCTGTTTCCCTTCAGAAAAGAGGAGGCCTCTCAGAGATATCAACCAAACATGGCAAAAACAAGATGCAATACAAACTAGGTAAAAATTCTCATATCACAGTTGGATGAGCTAACCCATGAAGAGGAAAGGGGTCCAACTCAGGCAGAAGAGTCAGAGATACCACATCCCTGATAGAAGTCACACAAAAGCCCCAACCTAAGATCCATAACATACATGCGAAGGACCTAGTGTGGTCCCTTGCAGGATTCGATTGCTGCTTCAGTTTCTGTGAATTCCTATGAGCCCTCCTTAGCTGATCCTGTGGCCCCTGTTCTCCTTGTGTCGGGTTCCTACAATCTTGCCTCCCCCTTTTCTGCAGGATTTCCCGAGGTCCACCTAATGTCTGGGTGTGGGTTTCTGCATCTACTTTAATACTGGAGGAAGCCTCTCTGATGACGATTGGGCTAGGCACATATCTAGGAGTATAGCAGAATATCATTAGGGATTATTTCATTGACTTTTTTTGTCAGTTGTGTTGTTTCAAATACCAGCTTCAACATCACAGGGTAAAGTGAGTCAAGGCATAGACCAATGGCTGGCTGGTCAACCTGCAAACTTTCCCTGAGGGCAAATTTCTAGGCCAGAACTGATTGTGACTGGCAGCAGCTTCCACTGATAGTGGCAACTGAGGGGCCAGAACTTAATTGTTCCTGGCTGCAGGCCAGTGCTGATAGCTTTCTGGCGGGGTTTACAGCTATTATGGTAAGAGGGGGCTATGGATATTGGCTCCTAGCAGGGCCTTTCCACTGGTAGTGGCAAAGTGTCTAAAAAAGAAAGGAGAGGAACACACACACACACACACACACACACACACACACACACACACACACACACACACTTAATGATGAAGACAGCCTCCAGCAAGTAGGTTCCAACAAGCTTCTTCTTCAAGTTTCTTTTACCCTTCATATACATACATACATACATACATACATACATACATACATACACATATACAGACACATTCACATATTACGTGGGTGGTCCAGCAACCAGCTTCCAACAAGCTTCTTCTTTGAAGCTTCTTCTACTTACTTATATACATACATATGTACGTAAGTATGTACATACATACATACATACATACAGATATATACACATGTTCACATATTAGGTGGGTGGAAATGGATTCCAATAACATTACACACATACATATACACATACACACATCATGGTAGATGGAACAAAATTCCAAAGAGTGAGTTCTAATGACTTTATTCTTTTTCCTGCAGTTTTATATATTTCAGAAAAAAGCTTCCAAGCTGTACAAAAATCTCAATGTGGTTGCATTCTAGTTTTAAAGTGAATGGTTACAATGAGTATACATAAGAAAAACATGTTCCCCAGTACCTTCACATGATCAAATGTTTTACATATTATGGTTGAAAAACAAGTTATTTCCGAGAACCCATATACATTTGTAATTAAGTAACTTGTTGTATATTAACAGAGTATGAGCAAGCAAGGTCATTTCTCAGCCAGCTTTTCTTCACTAGCAGGCTGCAATCTGCAGTTTCAAAGAATCAATTACTTTAAAAGTAATCTTATAAAAATCTTTTAAAAATCACAAACTTAAATTTTTATATAAAAAACAATCAGCCATCTCTACTTTAAATCCTAAATGTGCTCATCTACTCACTAATATTTTCCCTCAAATCATATCAGGAAGCTGAGGACAAAAAAACTAGAATAAGGAAATCAATTGTCATCTCAGTCACCAGCCCAGCTTGAACGAGTCACGTCAGTCAGTGCTGCTATGGGCCATTGTTCCTGCTTTGCCAACCTCAAAAAAATCTCTAACTTTACGATTAAGAGTGTACTTTTTGAACTCACAGAAATCCACCTGCCCCTGCCTCCCAATGCTAGTATGATAGGCATGTGCCACCATGCCCAGTGGTTTTGGCTTTTTAAATTGATCACCTTTTATCCATCAGTCACATGAGCCTAATTGCACAATAGCATGACTAGACAGCAAATGAAATGCTGTGTCCCAGAGAGTAAATGGTTCTTTGCCTTTGTGAAACTAATGCACATCCATCCATACTCTATGACTGGAAAATACAACAATGGTAATATATTCTTTAATAGTACTTTCTACCTCACTATAAAAAATTCTTAGCATATTTCATTCATGAAATAATAATGATACCTTGTATTTATTTGAACAGATTTACTATTTGAACATCAGCAGTTTCAAATAGTAAACATATTAAACAAAAGTATTGACCTAGCACCATATTCAGAGGGAGGAGGTCCCCTTCAGTCACAGTCATAGGGAAGGGGGATTGGGGTGAAAGTGGGAGGAAGGGAGGAATGGGAGGATGCATGGGATGGGATAGAAAATGATATGTAATATGAATTATTTTATTTTTCAATAAAAATAAAATATAACAAGTTTTTAAAAGTATTGAACATATTAAACAGTAGTAAATTTTCAAAAAAGAGTGTATTTTTCTTTTTTTAATTTTTTTTACATATACAATAAACTACATACAGCAAGAAGAACCACAAAAAAATCAGGAATTATATTAATGTTACATTTATAGTGTTTTGGCTATTTGTATTTGACAGCCTTGAAGAAAAAAATCTTTCCTATCATGGTGAGTCTAAAATTCTGAATGTAAATCAATAACATACCTCATCTCTATCTACTTAAAACATCTATCTAGACCTTAAAACTTCTTTTTTTTTCTTTTTTTAATTTTAATTTTATTTTATTTTATTTTTATTTTTTATTAATTTATTCTTGTTACATCTCAATGGTTATCCCATCCCTTGTATCCTCCCATTCTTCCTTCCCTCCCATTTTCCCCTTATTCCCCTCCCCTATGACTGTTCCTGAGGGGGATTATCTCCCCCTGTATATGCTCATAGGGTATCAAGTCTCTTCTTGGTAACCTGCTGTCCTTCCTCTGAGTGCCACCAGGTCTCCCCCTCCAGGGGACATGGTCAAATATGAGGCACCAGAGTACGTGAGAAAGTAACATCCCACTCTCCACTCAAGTGTGGAGACTGTTCTGACCATTGGCTAGATCTGGGTAGGGGTTTAAAGTTTTACGGCCTGTATTGTCATTGGAAATTCTCAACAGAGGAATAGCAAATGGCTGAGAAACACTTAAAGAAATGCTCAACCTCCTTAGTCATCAGGGAAATGCAAATCAAAACAACTCTGAGATTCCATGTTATACCCATCAGAATGGCTAAGATCAAAAATTCAAGTGACACCACATGCTGGCAAGGATGTGGGGAGAGAGGAACACTCCTTCATTGCTGGTGGGAATGCAAACTAGTACAGCCACTTTGGAAATCTATCATAAAACTGGGAATAGGGCTTCCTCATGACCCAGCTATTCCACTCCTTAAAATTTCATAAGCCCTAAACCACTAAGCTTAATTGTAAAGGAAAACTATCTGGTCTTCAACCCACTCTGAGATTTGAGAAAGAATAAAAATGAATTACCTGAGCAAACAGGAAGTACAGGTTAGCAGCTTCCAGGTTAACTCCTGGCAACACCCAGCCTACCTCAAAGAGGATGATGAGCATCAAAGAACCTCCTTATGGAGATGGCTTCAAATGTAGCAAACAAGCCACTGGGAAAAAGTCCTAGTTTCTACCACATATAGAATTCTGCCTAAAAAAGGGCAAGTTTGAATGCAGGCAGAGTCGAAAGCCAAGCTCTGCCAAGACAGGGTAAGCAAGTCTTCAATAGTTCTTGCCTCACGAATATGTCTGTCAAATATACTGGACCAGAAGGCTGAAGATGATCCTCCAACGTTATGGAGAGTTTTGGGTGACTGTTCAGGCAACCAATTGTCTCTGTCATTTTTTTCATTTTGAATGTACCTTTTCTTAACTTCAAATTGTTCCCTAAGATTTTCTGCATCGAAGCCAATAGCAAAAATGTCTTTATCTAACTTTGCTAAACAATCTATTTTTCCCTAAAATTTCTACATCAGAGTCACTAGCAAAAACATCTTTACCTAGCCTTGCTAAACAATTTAGTGTTCCAAATTCTTTCTAAGGGTAGTGGTCATTGCTACCAATCTGCATCTGTATGTTCTTTTCAAGGGTGGTGGTTGAATCATTAATCTGTTCCACCAGCTGAAAGAGATCAAGCATTGTTGTTATGAGTGCCAGTAATACTGCCCAGTGAGGTGTTGGCATACTTTTAACCATTATTTTTATTTTGGGTTCCTTACATCTTTTTCTCCCTACTCCAGCCCATTCCTTTCCAATATTCCCAACATCAGGTGGGAGAGAAAGAAGGTTAGTGAGGTGAGGGGGTGTAGTTGTCTTAGCTACTTCTTGCTGTTCAGGGTCATCTGGTATCTTTGGGCAAGTCCAATCTTTATTTCAGGATATCACCTACTTCTTTTTTTTTAAATACATTTTTATTAATTTATACATATTACATCTCAGTTGTTAGCCCATCCCATGTATCCTCCCATTCCTCCCTTCCTCCCACTTCCCCCCTACTCCCCTCCCCTCCCCTAAGTCTGTGTCTGAGGGGGACCTCCTCCCCCTGAATATGCTCATACGGTATCAGACTTGATACCGTATATCACCTACTTCTTGTCAAACTGCATCAACAGCAAACATGGGCAGCAGGGGAGAAGTACCAACAGTCTTCTTCCTTCTCAGAACCCCCAATATCTTTTTGGGTCTGGCTTTTATCCCAAATGACAAAGGTAGTTCAGAGCTGACAAACATCATGTGTTCTCTGAGGAGGCAGTTAGCAGCTGTGGACAAACTGGAGCAGCCCTTATATCCCACACCTGGGATTATAGCAAAATCATGTTTACATATAATGCAAACTTTCCACAACAGTGAGGGGCTGGAAGCCCCCTTAGAAATCTTTTTTTATTATATGTTTTTCTTTCCATTAAATATTTTACATATACATTTATATTATCATACACATATACAAAAAACTACCTCCAGCAAGAAGAACCATGAAACAATTAGGAATTATATAAATGTTACATTCATAGTGTGTTGGCTATTTGCATTTGGCAACTTTGAAGAAAACATCTTTCCTATCTTGGTGAGACCAAAATTCTGAATGTGAGTCAGTATCTATCATATCTCCTCATTATCAACTTACAACATCTATCTAGACCTACAACTCATATATTATAAGGAATGTGATAACCACAAGGGCAACAAGCAGAGCTATGCCCCATAGCAGCATGAAGTCCTCAGGACAGGTAGTCCTAGGTGTTATGTCTCTCTGAGACACCTATCTGGGTATGCTTACCAGTGGGCCGCATTCCATGAATTCTAGAGCCCTTTGGATGTTGGGTTTTACCCTAAGTCTCTGAGTCATCTTCCCGCTCCTGGCACTCCAGGAAGTGTAGTCATGGGTTCCCACTCAGGGCTGGACCTCAAGTTAGGTCAGTCATCAAGCTCTGAACCACCATTGCCCCAGCACATATTGCAGGCAGGACAGGTTGTAGGTCGAAGGATCCATGGCCAGGTTGGTGTCCCAGTCGCACCACTGGAAGCCTTGCCTGGTTACAGAAGATGGCCAGTTCAAGCTTGTATTAGGTATCTTCTAAAATGAGAAGGTATAATCCCACCACTTCATCTAGCAAGCTGCCCAACACCAATAAAGCTAATAAATCTTGTTGAAAGATAAATTGCATTTTTTTACTCATTCAATACATAGGGATTTTTTTCCTCCCATTTTCAACCTGAAAACAAAATTATTTGTTAGAAAGCAAGGAAAATATCTTCTGCTTGAAAAGAATTGGTGTCGGCAAGGAAGAGAGGAAGCCACTGGCAATTTCATTTCTAGAACTATGACTCCAGGCTCAGTTGATAATATATGCTCCTCCTTCAATAAATACATATGGAATAAATACTAAAATGACTGAGGAATAGAGAGTGCAGCGGGGTATTCATGCTTACGTTGAGAAACAATGATGCAGATAGTGCAGGCAAGCATATGCTTTATTGTTTGCTTGATACATCTGCTGCTTTGAGGTTTACACTTAATATGGGTCTGTTAAATGATTTGCAGGCTTACTTATAAACCAAGATGAAGGACTTTATTATAAATCTCCCTCCATGGGCTGTAAGATACTGTGTATTTTTCAATGCCGTAAATGTAAATACAAAGTGTTTTGTCTGTGACAAGGACATATGTCAGTTGGAAAAGCTCTTAGAGATGCAAGTTCTCTAAGTTCTCATTTTTTATATCCTTTTGATTCAAGATTAAACATAAAAATGTTCTACATTAATAAATTCTATTTCATAAATCCTTTGTAATAAGAAAAAAATGTAGGAGTTATTATATAAAAGTAATAGAAAACAGAGTTTAAAAAAAGGAGAAAATAAAACTTATTCCTGCCCCTAAACAAAGATAATCACTAATATTTTAGCTCTATTTTCCTCCATCTTTTCATATTCATATTTAATTTAAAAGTATAATTATGCTAAAAGTATTACTTTGTTACATGTATTTTCATTTAGTGACATGGAAACAATTTACAATGATTTATAAAAATTCTATGTCTCACCCTTTCCCACTGATGCCTATCATTTTAATACACACAGCAACTGTAATTTACTAACCCTTCATTTGGAGCACTTTGGTTGTTTCCAGTATTTCTGTTTCATTTAATCAGAGAACTAAGTGTCCTTGTTGCAACAACTTTCGGTACATTCCTAGTTGTTTCCTTATTAATCCTTAAAGTGGAATTGGTTGTTCAAAAAGTATATAAAATCCTAAAGATTTTGACACTGAAAGCATCTCCTCAAAATATTGAGTTAACTTAATATCTCACAATCTATGACATAATTTTATACTATGATTTAGTTTTTAAATAGTTTGTTGATTTATTGCAGGGTTAGTTATATGCCTTGATGTCTGTGTGGGAGTCAATTTTTTCCTTGTATCATATGGGTCCCAAGGATTGAACTCACATCATAAGGCTTGGGGGCAAGAGTTCTTATCATCTAAGCCATCTCACCAGCTCAGGGGCAAGTTTAAACATTTGAATTAAGTGGTGTCCATCAACATAGAAATAGATAAAGAAATGTGGTTTAGAGGATGACCTTGTTACATGTTTTCAACTTGACACAAGCTAGATTTATCTGGGAAAAGGAAGCTCAAATTGAGAAAACATCCCCATCAGATTGGCCTGTACACAAACTGTTAGGGGATATTCTTGATTAATAATTAATGTGGGGGATCCAGGCCACTATGGGTAGTGAGATTCTTGGGCTAGTGGTCCTGGAAGCAGGTTGAGCAAGCCAGTCAGCAGCACTCCTCCATGGTCCCTGCTTCAGTTCCTGCCTCCAAGTTCCTGCCTTGACTTCCTTTCACTGAACAATGTAATATGAAGAAACCATTTCCATCCCCAAGTTTGTTTTAATTAGCATTTTATCACAGCAGTAGAAAGCAAACAGGGACACATCTGCAACGGAATATTTTCATCAATAAAGAAGAATGAAGTTATTTCGTTTAAAGGAAAATGGATGTAGCTGGAGATAGTTGAATTTAAAAATTAAGTCACTCTCAGACAAATACTGCATGTTTTCACTCATTTGTGGTCACTAGATCTTATAGATACCAAAGATAATATATGTACCTATGCCATGAAGTAGATATAAAACTTTCTAGAAAACAAAGACTAATGGAAAGGAGAAGGAGGGGGGGCGGAGATGTACGTGGAACATGGTCACGTGCATTATATGCTTATATTCTGATAATATATACTTATTATTAATTCTTTCCAATTTTGGAACCCGTTCCTTAATATCTGTTTTTCAATTTTAGAGATGGGGTCTCTATGTAGCCCAGGCTAGCCTTAAACTTAAAAGTTCTGATTCAGCCTCCTGAGTCCTAGGTTTCGGGGCTTTGTACCATTACATGTAGCCAGTATTTCAATTTTTTAAGCTTCAGGCTCCATGACAGATTCGTTGAAAAAATGGTGCATAATAAGGTTCAAAGCCTATAAGAATGTTCTCATTTCACCATGTGACTCAAAGTCACCCTCTATTAAGAGGTAGTGTTTAGATCACCATCTAGTGTAACTGTACTAGCCATAGGACTTGCTTGCATCTCAGTAAAATTTATTGAAAGAATAAATTGGAGTTCTAAGTCTAGGCTTCAGAAGACTGAATGCTGCTCACTCTCTTGAATTCAAGAGACTAGTAAAGACTACATCTGCTTCCTTAGTGGAAGAGACCTCATTTAGGACAGTCATTTCAAGCAAAGCCACCACAGATTAGCCAGCCCATGGTTAACCCAAGTACTGGTGATAGGAGTGTTTCTGGTGAGTTCATTTTCGGATGGCGAATAGAAGGCCCAGCCAACTGATCCACAGACCCGCAATCCATGGTTTTTCTGCGGTTGAGGAAGAGCATTATTTAAAGTTATGGTTGACGTTTTTCATCCAAATGATGATTATATTTCAGTCCTCTGCCAGGAATGTAGCATGAAATAAGTCTGTGAGGGGAAAGGCCAGGTTTAAGGTTTGACTAGTTTTGTAGTTATAGGTCCATGAACTTATGTGATTATGTAAAAATTACTTGTAGATACCCTTTGATGCCCATCAGACTTAAAAGCGAGCTGAAAGACAACTCACTGGCCTTATATCCAACCATTCTCAATGATCTTTGATTGACCATGTTAAACTCTGGCTTCTCACAATACCTCCAACACTATGACACTGGCAGATTTTCATTTAAACTAGACCTCTGTCCTGTTCTCTTTGTGAAAATACTTCAAACGGTCTAAGTTCTCTGTCAGACATTCCCAATGGCCACTCACCTTCCTCCAGCATAACCTGTTTCTCTTCCCTCTCTGTTTATTTTAGTGAGTTCTCTGTTTAACTTCTAAGTCATATTTCAGTATGACGCAAATTGAAAGATCAAAAACTCTGCCAGCATCATCCACTATTGGAGACTGATAACAAAATAGAGAAAGTCTCAGACAAAGTTGTAGCCATTTTCTTTTTTAAAAAAATTATTTGTATTTTTTTGTGCATTGGTGTTTTGCCTGCATATATGTCTGTGTCAGGGTGTCAGATCCCCAGGGACAAGAGTTGCAGACAGTTGTGAGCTGCCTTGTGGATCCTGGAGATTGAACCCCGAGGCTTCTGGGAAGAGCAGCTTGTGCTCTTAACAGCTGAGCCGTCTCTCCAGTCCTCACTCATATTCTTACCCAGTAATGTTATGATTTTCTGTTCTTGGGGGGAAAAAGGAATGAAAGCCATCTTAGTCATGTCTAAAGTTCAGAGAGTACATTTATCTTAGTTGAAAATCTACCAGTAACTTTGTACTGGTCATCACAACATGGCCAAATAATTTTTATTATGACTACTAAAATGTATCTCCTTAAAGAAAATGAAGCAGAACTTCTAGAATATTAGTAACAAGAAAGTCCTGATCTAATTTAAGGGAAGAATGAACTGGAGAAGAATTTCACCAATACCATACATTACTGCAACAGAGAACTGTGTTCCATATACCATAGGTAAAATTTATCATGTCTTGTTAAGGATTCTAAATTGAACTCCTGACTCCTACATGCATACATCCAGGATTAAAAACTTGAACATGCCTTCTATTTTAAACACTTTCTGTCCTGACAGAAGAGTATCACAGTCTATAAATATTTGTACTTGTTATATTTTACTATATAACTAATAGGGAAAAGTGAGGAATGGCTGCTTAACACTGATTTGCTTAAGCCCCAATTTAAATAACTATTTTCCCTTATTGAAGAATATTTTATATTAAATCACTCCATTAAGTGGACCTGTGTTAGTGAACTAAAGAGAAGTAAAACTGGACGTAAATTGACAAGCAAGGTTAAAAGCTATTTTGTAGGACAGAACCACTGCAATTTTGCATTCATTTCTAGTGACTAGCAGACTGTCTAGCCCATAGTATGAACTCGAAAAATACTTTGTTGCAATATATATATATATGCATATAAAATTAAGTAGTATAAATTTAAATGATATTGAATAAAACATCATTAGTAAGATGGGGGTGGGGGAATTAGATTTCATCACAAAGCCATTGTGGATCAATAGTCTACAATAATGTGGGCACAAGAAACTGTCAGTGACAGAAGACATTCAATGATTTATGAGTGCATTAAGTTCATGAAAAATAATGAGCCTGCAATGTTACATACTATCCATTTTCTGAATCAATAACTATGGAATTAAATAAATGAAAGTGGAATGTTTTAAAAGAGGGTGATAATAAGAGGGATGGAGGGGTGCAAAGCTGCTTATGACATAAAAACAAAACATTAAAATATTTCACATAGAACAAATTCAGAAATGTTCCCCATAATAACCCTATTAGTCAATGCACTGGTGGATCCTGGCTAATTTTATTGTATGAAGAAGGCACAGAGCTCACTCAAGCAGATCTATTATCAGGCAGAAAATTCTCATACGCTGAGTGCATTTAGCCACTTCCACTGGGTGTTATCTTAGGAGGAAGTGCTTTGTAAGCAGCCCAGACACCACGTAATCTCATCACACTTCAGGAAGCTCAACTAGTATGAGGTGAAGACAAAAGATCCGGAAAATCCACCAGGACAGAAGAGACAGTCAATGAAATCTATTTCTTATGCCTTCCACCATATCATGTCTGTTTTAAGCAACCAATGTGAGATTGAAGATGATTTTATTCAGTCTTTCGTGATATTCCCTTTCTAAAATATGCTTTATTCTGAAGTTTCTCATGTTTTCATCCCAGTTCCTTTATATATTCTTCTATGGTTTGGGCCATATATAAGCCTGAAAAGTTAACGTGATAAACTCTTGGCCATCAGGCTATGACTCTACTAGGAGAAGGTGGAAAAAAGTTAGATCATTGTGGGTGACTTTTAGAAGATATAAATCTCGGTCCCTGTGTCTCTCCCTCCCTCCCTCCTTCCCTCCCTCCCTGTCTCCCTCCCTGTCTCCATCCCCCTCTCTCCCCCACCTCTCTCCATCTGTGTGTGTGTGCCTGGCCCCTGCTTCTGAATCAAATGTAGATGCTCAGCTATTTCTCCAGCACCATGCCTGCCTGCCTGACACCATGTCCCTCACCATGATGCTCATAGATTCACTCTCTGAAACTGTAAACAAGCCCTGAATCCCCAATTAAATGCTTTCTTTTATATGTTGCTTTCGCGATTGTATCTCCTTACAGCAATAGAAAAGTAACTAATATAGAGCATATATCCAGAATGTGGGGCTTTCTTGAGGGAGAGGAACTTGACTTGGGTCTTGGAAGGGAAAAAAAAACTCAGAAATGCTTGAACTTTATAATGATTCTTTGTGAAAACATGATGTGGAAAATAAAGACAGAACAGGGAAAGTCAATACAGGAATAGCAGCAGAAGCATCACCTGTATAGTCAAGGTGGCATGGTATGGCATCTGTGTCTTGGCAATGGCAGACTTATTACTTTTAATGGCTCTGATTTTCACAGGGTCATTATTCTACTTTCCCTGTTTTATTTTTGAATAAAATTGTACTTTTGCTTTTCTATTGGATAAAGCCAAAATGCCAGTAAAGAAGCTGCTTTCCGATGACAGCACATATCCATTAAAACAATCACTTCACACACACCCTCACTCTTACTTTCTCACTGCTTCCATGTCAACCCCTTCTTTCCTTCTTCCTTTGTCTCCAACTGCCTTGCTTAGTGACTCAGTCCAGCCTAAGGCGAAGTGTCCTGAGGTTTTTGTTAAAGTTGTTAGGACTCAAAGTATAGATAGATAATTAGAGTATCACTTACTGATGGGTACTTCAGCCAAAATAAGTCTGTCCTTACTTAAAGCCATAACAAGTATCTGGAAAGCCAGGTTGCCTTTTGTGCACATTCTTGAATCAGGAACTTTCAGGGTTCTAATTAATTATATTCCAAATTTGGAATGTTAAAAGAAAATGAATCCAGTCCAGGGGCTAGGAAAATGAAAAGTGTGAAGGGGGGGTGGTGGCGGAAGATGACTCATGGAAGCAGGAGTTAACTGGAATATTGAATAAAAATTGAGTCTCCCTGACAAAGCCACCAGCTTTTGCTGCAGCCTGCTTAGCAACAAATAGACCGTGTGAGCTAAGAAATGAGAAGTGGGCACTGAGGGTGCCCGCGAACAGGAAATAGAGATGCAACACTCTGCCACACCTCTGATGGCACATCCTGGCTGCAAAAGCCAATTCGCTTCGCGAGTGCCAGGTCCACAGCTTCACATGCCCCACTCTGGCAGGGCCATGCCTTGGCCCCCGTGCACGCAGAGTGAGAAGGTTTCTATAATTATCACCCCAGTCTTGGCATTTACACACAGCTGCTCCATCACCTTCAGAGCCTGGAGAATGAGTCTCCAAACAAGAGGCCACTGTGCTTGATGACATCTCTCTTCCTTTAGATGCCCCAGCCCCAACCATAAGCAAAGCGTGGCACTGACCCAGAGCCTGAGATGTTTGATTTTTTTCCAGATGCTTTTGTGGCGTAATTAAAAAATATACTGCATTTAGCAGGTTAAACGCTGGCTAAGACATTCCCTAGATCTTTCTTGGACTTCCTGTGTCAAGTTGGTGAAACACTGTGAGAGAAATATAAATACTGAACTCCTGTGTCTTCCAGAGGCACAGGTCAAACATATTGAATGTAGGACCACAGGGAGAGTCAGGGAAGGATAATTAAGAACATTTCCTTGACAGTTTGGTTGTCAGTGTAAGAATTCTGTGAATGCTGCCTTTTATCTTTTAGCCCACCGTGGAGGGCCAGGTCAGTCTAGACATCTGTTACATTTTTCCAAATTGGAAAGGACTGTAGATTCCTCTAGTTCAGCCTCCCATTCAGTGCAGTTTCTGCCTAAAAATATCCTGGAACTGCCATCCACATTTTCCTTGGATGCTTCTAACACTGACTGCTCATTGCTTGGCAAACAGCTTGGTTTGTGTTTGATGGTTCTTGTACTTTCTCCCTTCATTCTACAATGGAAAGAGGAAAACATTATTGGTGTTTCCTTTACTTTAAACTTTCTAAGGAGGCTCCGACACCCTTGAGATGGAATCTGTGTTTACATAAGCTCAGCCCCACTTCTATCTCAGACCCCCAATGCTAGAAGTCATAGCAATTATAGACACCATGTCCTTTCATCTCCTATAACTCTTTTCCTGCTTTGGCTTTTTTGCCTATGTTTTTCTTTCTGAAATATTTTTGCCAAGGTTATCCTCTCTTTACTCTGTGATTGTTGCTTACTGGAAAAAAATTATTATTCTGAGAGGCCTCCCTCAACTTCTAACTGGTATTAATTCCTGTTGTTTTGAGAACACAGAGGCCTGCTTCGTGCTTAGCACAATGCCTGACATACAGGAGAGGTGTGGTAAGACAAGGTAAATTGACAAATGAGGACATGAATCCAGTCTCCTCTTCTTCTTGCCTGTCTTAACTGGTCCTTCTGTCCTGTGAGAGCCCTTGAAATACTCACAGAGGATCATACTAAGCATACAAGGAACTTCCAGGGACTGGGCCCAACAGGTAGGGGAATCACACATTCAGGAGATAATTGAAGAGAAGCATGGTAGAAGGGCCATTGACAAAGGTATAAATGACAAGTGAATCTTAGGAATACTACAAAGCAGGAAGAGAGTCCTTAGTCTCCAGGATAAAGAGGAAGAAAAGTCTACCTAAGCCACAGAAGAAAATTGAAATTAAGAAAGGAGTCACTCAACGAGTTAGCAAGGAGGCAGTCAAGAGGGTCCTTCTCCTGCCAGTGGTCTCCTCTGGTAACTACTGCCAGCACACAGGGGACAGGATGCATCCTGGGCTACAAAGTATAATGAAAAAAAGGAGTAATGAGGGATAAATGAAAAAAAAATATCAGCACAAGTACCCCTCCTAATGCCACTGCAAATTTACTCTTGCCAGATTATACAGCTAGTTGCTACGGTTATTCAAAAGGTGATGGATGCTAAAGTAATTTTCTAAGTCTCTGCCGCCTGGGAAGATTCTTGATTGCCACTAATTGTCTTGAAGAATATTACCAATAATATCATAATGTCCAAGATACTCTCTGATTAATTAGTACACCAGCTAAGAGAACAGGTTCCAGTTCCTGCCAATATGAGCACTGAAGTGTTCTAATACAGGTTTAAAATTATAATGTCCTTGCTTGTTGCAAGCACTTCAGTTGTTTTTACTATTGTATTTATAATCAATTAAATTCTCCAGGCTTCCTCACATAAACTACTGAGAAATCAAACTTCTTCCTAAAATGTCCTCACGTCATTGATTTCTGTTTTAACCTCACTGAAAGATTTTACATTTAACCCTGTCAGATTCTTATCTTGTTTACATCTGTCCACTTTTCCAGATTATTGTCTTATTATTTCATTATCTAGTATAACAACTTGTCTTTCATACGCTGAATTGCCAGCTAATTTGAAACCCCACACTCTGCATGTGTGTTCATTTGTATTGATAATGAATCCTGGAGAACAAGACATTGATCACCTCTTCTTGTTGAGAGATTTAGTAGTATAATGCAGCATTTTTGTTATGGTTTCTTTTCCTGTGATACACATTATAACCAAAAGCAACAAAGCCGTATTTCCCAGTACTTCCCAAAGAGCAGCATCAGCTAGTGAGTGAGACAATGGAGGACATATAATTCAAACAACCATAGACTGTATGTGTGTGTGTGTGTGTGTGTGTGTGTGTGTGTGTGTGTGTGAGAGAGAGAGAGAGAGAGAGAGGGGGGGGGAAGCAGGCACATAACTAAACAGGTGCTATGTCATGATAGAAATTCATGGACTGCACGCTGGAAAATTTTAGTTTTCTCTACATGCAAACCTGAATTTCAAGCTATGCTCCACCATTTTGTACTTCCAGTAAGTTATTTAGACATCAGTTTTCTTGTTATTGAATAGACATATTCAATCTTACCAGGAATATGTATGGTGAGAATAAATATACACAAGTAATTCCATCAAGCTAGTTTATTATACGTATTCTATTTCACATTATCTACTCCCAGACTGTAGAAATACTACCACACTTCACACATTTGGTAATATGCTACTAGATCTCTAAATTAAGGTTAGGGTGATGCGTAAATGACAGAGTGCTTCCTCTCTCGTTAAGATGCTAAATACTCAGCAGGGATTAGTTATCACTAAAAATATGTTTACAATACTATTCTTCATTAGTAAAATTCTGATATTAGTCCAGTACTCAGGATTAATATCAGGATAAATATCAAACTGAAAATATATTTCGAGCTTATATGATTCACATGCTGATAAATAATGAATATTCTAAATATTGTTTTAAATTTCATAAACAAGAAGAAAAGCTTCATCTCTTAATAGTAAGTAGTCAAAAATGTAAGCTAATAATCCACAAAATAAGCAATATTTGGGTTCAGTAACACAGTAGGGCTTATATAGAATTAGAAATGTTTTTATTCTTAATTGTTTTCACAAGAATTTGGTGTGTGCGTACGTGTGTGTGTGTGTGTGTGTGTGTGTGTGTGTGTGTGTGTGTGTGTGTACCTGCAAATATATGTACGAGGGAGATCAAAGAACAACTTTCAATAGTCAATTTTCTCCTTCTACAGTATAGGTTGTGGGGAATTGAACTTTGATTGTCAGGCTTGGTGGCAAGTGCCCAAGAAATCTTTATTTTTAGTGAAAAAAAATTCTCTACAGGTTGCTATAGTGTTGAGAAATAGGCACTGCTGGTTTCAATCCAAAACAATGATAAAAGTAAGAGCTAATAGACATTTATTGTTTTGTGGATAATCAGGCACCCTTCTCAGAGCAAGTAGTTTACTCATTTATTTCTCATAATAACTTTATTAGGTAGATATTTTAATTATTACTACTTTGTAGATGATAAAACTAAGTACAAGAATTTACATATATGTTTCCTTCAGCAACATTAGTGAAGAATAATTTGACAGCATCAATCAAGATAGTCAAATAAACATAGCACTTGGCTGATGTTAGAAGCTTGTAATCTCAGAAGCTTAGCAGGCTGAGGTAGATGGACAACAATATCAAGACCTACTTGTGAGATAGTAAGTTTAAGTTCAAGGCCAGCCTAAGCAGCATGGCAAGACCCTGCCTCAAAAAAGAAGAATTAAAATAGAAAAGGGCTGTGTTTCAGTTCAGTGGTACAGTGCTTAGCTTGCGCATGCAAAGAACTAAACTCAGCCTCCAGTACCCATGCCTAGTATGGAAGAGGTGGAAATAAGAGGATCTCTGAGGCTACTTGGCCATCTAGTCTTGCCCAGTCAGTGAGTTTCAAGTTCAATAAGAGACCATATCTCAACAAAATTAATGTGGAAAGTGACTGAAGTAGATACCTTATGTCACCCTCTGTCCTACATGTGCTTGTGTACCTACACAAAAACTTGTATAACCATACATACATACAGATGCATATAACACACACATACAAAAGTCATAACTGGATTAATGTGTTAACAAGAAAAGCTTCTGGGTCTAGGGATATAACTCAGTTCGTAAAGTACCTGTCTAGCATACGTGAAGCTCTGGCTCAAACCTAGCACTGCATATGAAACACATCTGTAATTCTACCACTCAGACCTTAGAGACCAAAGAATCAGGAGTTCACAGTCATCTTTGGCTATAAAGTGAGTTAAACCCCAACCTTTAACTCACCCATGAGACTTATTCTGTAAAAGAAGCAAGCAAACTTTCTTGCATGGTAATTTCCATATGGGAGTCTGTTTCCTGGAAAGAACACATTGTGATACCCAACAAATTAATATCAAACATGTATATTTCAATAGACACCATGGTTAAGGCAACATATAAAAGAAAATATTTAACTAGGGACTTGCTTACAGTTTCAGAGTGTTAATCCATGACCATCCTGTCAGGGAGCATGGAAGCAGGCAAGCAGATATGATGCTAGAGAGTTCTACATCTGATTGGAAAGTTGAGCCCAGAGAGCTTTGGATGTCTCAAAGCCCACACCTCCTCAAACATCTTTCCATAACAGTTCTATCAACTAGGAATCAAGCAGTGAAATACATGAACCTATGGGGTCCATTCTTATTCAAAGCCCTGATGCTTATCTGAAATGAAAGACAGATATGTGCATCAAGAATTATATAGAAGCCCTGGAAGATACAATAGGAAAGAATTCCAGGTGTCTGAGTCAACGCTTTAAAATTTTCATCTACTAAATTGAGCTTGGAGGTGTACAGAGTTGAGAGAATGTTGCTTCCATCCTTCCAACAATAGTAAGAGAAAGAGGAACAGATTTCAAGTTAGTGTCTTCTTTTGAATGCACATCAAGAGTAAACTGAATCTGAGCGACACACACACACACACACACACACACACACACACACACACACACAGAGAGAGAGAGAGAGAGAGAGAGAGAGAGAGAGAGAGAGAGAGAGAGAGAGAGAGAGAGGTGTTCACAGGAAGAAACAGCATTTGCTTACCTCTCAGAGAAGTAAACTAGAGAGAGGGATTTTAGCTAGAAGTTTAAAAAGTCAAACTGTGAAAAGCTGAATGTGGACAAGTGTAAGACTAAAGTCTTGGGACAAGGGGGCATCAAAAAATTTATATGTTGCTGCTTTTTCCTCCAGGATCCCAATGTATGCTTGTAGGAGTGTAAGTGTCCCCAAGTAGGACTGATTGGTAGGCAGAAAACAACTCTTTCTAAGTGTTGGATTTTTGTTGTTGTTTTGTTTTCGTCAACTTGATGCAAGCTAGCAAGCTAGCAAGCTAACAAGCTAAAGAAATCTCAATTGAGTTGAAAAAGTGTCTCCATCAAACTGGTCTGTAGGTATGACTGATGTCACAAGGCCAAAGTCACTATGGGAGGGGGGCATGCCACCCCTGGGCAGATGGTCCTGGGAAGTATAATAAAAGTATCTGAATGTGGGTCTGGGAACAAACAAGTAAGTATTCCTCTATGGTCTCTGCTTCAGCCTCTGCTCTCAGGTTCTTGCCGTGATTTCCCTCAGTGATTGAGTAATGGACTGTGATGTGGAAGTGTAGACCAAACTGAACCCCTTCTTCCCAAAGTCATTCTTGTTCATGATGCTTATCATAGCAATAGGCAGCAAACTAGGACATGCTCCCTCCCATAACAAACAAACTCTCTTTGATACATAAAACTGTAGCCTACTGGTAGAAATCAGAATTCAGCTAGGAGAAAGGAATAGAACCAATCTGCTCCTGGGATTATGTGAGGACAGTCTGAAGCACTTCTAAAAGCCAAGTCCTCTGGCCTAATCTCATAATGCCTACCTAAGGCTGGGGTCAAGCAGGATGCTAAAACATTCTTACTCCCATATATCTACCATCACCACAACACTAACAGCTGCCATACAAAAATAAAAATAAAGTAAAGACTTTCATGGGACATGCCCCTTTGGGCTACTATGCAGATATAAGTGAGTATATACCATTTGACTCTTTTTGTTTCTGGGTTAACTCACTCATTATGATAATTTCTAGTTCAATCCATTTGTCCACAAATTTCGGGAATTCCTTGTTTTTAATAGCTCAGTAGTATTCCACAGTGTAAATGCACCACAGTTTCTTTGTCCATTCTTCTATTGAGGGACACTTAGGCTGTTTCCATGATCTGGCTATTATAAGGCTGGTATGACTTTCATACGTATTCTGGTGCCTCATATTTGACCACGTCCCCTGGATGGGGAGGCCTGGTGGCACTCAGAGGAAGGATAGCAGGCTACCAAGAAGATGACTTTAGTAGAAAAAACAAGGATATCGGTGAAAATATATGAAATACTTCCAGTGAAAACCACAACAGCACAGATACAAAGTCATCCTGCCCCAGAGCTCTCCCTGTCACAATGGAGTGGCTGACTTTGCATGTGAGTGAGAATGAATCCTTCCTCTCTTAGTTTCTATCACATATTATGCCACAAAATAGAGAAAAGTGATTCAGAAAATGAGATTTGGATCAACATTCCAGAATGACTTGGATGGGAAGAAGCTCATAAAGTGCCACCTCTGAGGAGCTCCTGGCAGTTGGTAGCTGTTGGGTGAATGAATTCAGTTTTCTTTGGGATTTGGCAGCTGGTAGGTTGACCAGGTTCCAGTGGATGTTCCTACATTTACGGGTAGATGGATAACACAAATTGGAGTAAGTGGGTTATAAAAAATATCCTAAGATATGAGGTGGCAGTGTGATATGGTGAGATGGTCTGGGAGGAGATGAATGGGGAAATGCATGAAAAATAAGAAGAAAAAGACACACAACAGAAGCGTGAGGGCCACTGCTGAGATAAACCTGATCATGTGATGTATAGGTCTTTCAAGACTGGTTTGTGAGAGGAAGTGGATGATGTTGAGTAGCTGCAGGGTAGAGACGCCTTGAAATGTTGTAAGCGGAGCTTAAATGGGCCATGCTGGTGGGAAGTGCAGAATGCTTGTAAAACACAATAGTAACGGCTACTTACGAGGCTACCATTCCTAGTTTATTCTGACAGGATAAGAAATCTGAATATATTCTGTTTTTGTCCTGAAGGTCTGAGTGATGCTGAATTTAAATCTGTTGGGCTAAGTTGTTTGATGGAGGACACTTCAAGATAGCAGAGCAATCAGGCTCTGTGCTCTTAATCAGATTTATGGTAACAGAGATCGGAGGTTGAATCAAAAAGATTTGAAAAATGTGGGGTTTGATGAGGAGCAGAGCCATGAACCCTGCAAGTGTGGGGGACAGAGTGGGTGCAGACAAGAGGCTGTAATTGTTTGATTGGTGCCATTAGAGAGAAACTAGGCAATTTGCTTCAAGTTTTAAAAAGTGCCTGGAGGTAAGACTTCACCCACCAAAGCCGCTAGGCTATGAGAAAATGTAAATGGATTTGCAAAGCTTTTCTTTATAAGGAGAGAACCTGAGAAGATAGAGACCCCAGAGTGGTCTTCTCCAACAGAACTGCCTAGGAAAATACCTTCTCCAGTTCCAACAGGCAAGCAGCATCCCCAACAGCTGTGGCAGAGGGGCCAGGGGACATCTCAAGCTGGCAGGAGAGCTTCGTAGCCTCCATGTGGTGCTGGCTTTTGTAAACACGTAGAATGCAATATCTAGAGTAATTGAGGCATGGACAAAGTTTTCAGGACATGTCCTAGGTCAGGCAATATGTGGCAGGGTCAGATTAGTGACCTTCAAGGAGGCCTTGAAATGCTATTGCATGAAGGTGTGAAGGTGACACCGAAGTTGTAGTGAAAAACCCAAAGATATTGACGATGGCAGAGATGTGGAGCCTCTGCCAAACAAAGCTAAGTGAACTAAGTGAAGGCAGACTCTTGTAGGTCTTAAGGCAAAATGGATAGGGCTACTCAAGCCCATTGAAGGTCAGATGTTTCCTTCACAAGCTCCAGATGGCAGACATAGTGGAGCTATAGAGTTTGACGTTTGCCTGGCTGGGTTTTGGTCTATGTCTGGTATGATTTTTCTCTTGCTATGCATCAATTCTTCCTTTTTTTTAGAATAGAATGTCCTACCCATGCACCGCTGTATATTGGAAGTGTGAGATACGATTTTTACGTACCAAGGAACTCATAGTTAGGAGATTACCTTGGGTCCCAGAAAAGACTTTGAGACTTTTAAACAGCATTGAAATTGTAAATATATAATGGCTTTTGAAGTTCTGTTTGCATTATGAGATGGCTACGGGGCTGCTCAGGACAGGGAGTAAATGTAAATTTGCATGTGAAGTCTCTGCTATAGGCTTACATGTTGGAAACTTGGGCCCAAGAGGGTGGATATGCTTTGGGGAATTGTGAACCTTTTGAGCATAGGACCTGGCTGGCAAGCAGAGATTTATGTACAGGCCTGAAGTGGTATAGGCAAGTTCCCCACCTCCTCCAGCTTTCTGCTTCTTGCCTTCTATCACCATGCAACCAGCTGTATCCCACTCATGGCTGCCACAACTGGGAAGCAACTTGCACCTTCAGGCCTTCCTTTCCATAATGGACTATTATCTCTCCAAATCATGAGTCAAAAGAAATTATTTCTCCTGAAAGTTTTGCCTTTATCAGGTATCCTAATGTATTAATTGGAAAGGTAACGAATGAATCCAGTAGCCATTTTTGTCTTTACCTTGCTTGTAAGAAAGGAAACACTTTTCTTAGAATAAGGGCAAATAAAGGCCACGGATGCCTCAGTGGATAAAGGTGCTTGCTGTACAAGTCGACAGCAAGCGTTTGATTTCCAGAATCCTTGTAAAGGTACAAAATACTACTGTCTCCACAAAGTCATACTCTGACTTCTACACTCATGCTATACCATGTGCAGCCTCTACAAACATGCATCATGCACACAACACTAATAATATAAAAATATTTCTAAATAGCAAATAAAAACATAGTGACTGAGATGAAGATGTTCTTATAAATGCTTACTGTTTAGCCCCAAAACAGACAAAAAATGATCTTGGTGGTAGGTTTAATTATTTAACTAGTGATCTTGATAATAGGTTATAACTAAAATATAAAACAATATGAAAATGTAGCTAGCTAAAATAAAAAACTCAAGTGACACCACATGCTGGCGAGAATGTGGAGAAAGAGGAACACTCCTTCAGTGCTGGTGGGAATGCAAACTAGTACAGCCAGTTTGGAAATCTATCTGTCACTTTCTCAGAAAAATGGGAATAGGGCTTTCTCAAGACCCAGCTATTCCACTCCTTGGAATATACCCAGAAAATGCTCCACCACACAACAAGGACATATGCTCAACCACGTTTATAGCTGCCTTATTCATAATAGCCAGAACCTGGAAACAGCCTAAGTGTCCCTCAGTAGAAGAATGGATAAAGAAACTGTGGTACATTTATACTATGGAATACTACTCAGCTATTAAAAACAATAAATCCAGAAATTTGTGGACAAATGGATTGAACTAGAAATTATCATGAGTGAGTTAACCCAGAAGCAGATGGTATATACTCACTTATATCTGGACACTAGCCCAAGGGGCATGTCCCATGAAAGTTTTCACGTACCAGAAAACTGGATCAGAGGGGAGGACATCCTATTGGGTCTTTAGGCGAGAGAAGCATGGGAGAATGGGGAAATAGAAGGATCCAGGGTTTTCAGAGGCCTGGAGGCATGTCTGATCTGCTGGGACTAAAGTAATCGGTGATGGTGTAGTTGCTGGAATGCAAACATTAAAGAATAGTAATCATTCTCCTCAGACTTACTAAACATGTGGTTTTTTTTTTTTTTTTTTTTGGTTTTCTGTTTGTTTTTAAGCATGCCTGTTTAAATAACTCTTTGCTCCTTTTCCTCTGGCCGTGACAACACCTCTCTACTTTGGGTCTCTATGAATCTGACAACTTTAGGTACCTCACACAAGAGTCCATCTTTTAGTCACTGGCTATTTTCACATAGCATAATGTTCTGGTGTTCTCAAGATTCATCCCTGTCATAGCACATGTCAGAATTTCTTTCCATTCGAAGGAATATTACACTATGGGAAAATACTGTAAGCAGACTTTTTTACTATTTTGTAGGTTCCTTCTCTCTTTCATCATTCACCATCCCTTTATTTCTTCACTTGCAACCTCCTAACACTAGATAAGAAAGAAAAAAAATAATAGAGGCGAAAGGGAGCATCCTTATCATTAGACTACTTCCTGCCAATTAGGAGCACCTAGTTCCTTGAAGCAAGTTTGATCTTCTCCATCAGGATATCTAATTATTTCTTCTTCTTCTTCTTCTTCTTCTTCTTCTTCTTCTTCTTCTTCTTCTTCTTTTTCTTCTTCTTCTTCCTCCTCCTCCTCCTCCTCCTCCTCCTCCTCCTCTTCTTCTTCTCCTTTTTGTATACAACTACTTGACAAACTGCAAGAAATCACAATCAAAAGCATCCAAACACCAACCAGCCACACTTATCGGAGCTCTAACATTTATATACCTCTGAAAATTTCCCAGAATTCCAAATGTCACAGGGCTGTAGAAACTCTCTGCAGCTGGCAAAACCATGCCTCTGACAGAGCGCGAGGCAAATCATAGTTAGCTGCTGCAAAACAGCCTCATATCCTCACACCTGGGATTAAAAAGAAAACATATTCCAAAACATCTCTGTGTTTTTAAAACAAACCAAAATTACATAAATCCTCACTACATACACCATAATCTACAGTTGAATTTTGGGTTGCTTCTGCTCTTGGATACTGTTAATAGTGTTACAGTGAACATGACTGTGCAAATATCTCCTAAATAACCTGGCTTTTGGTTCTTTTGGATGCATACCTAGACATACAACACCTGGGTCATACAGCAATCATATTTGTAAACTTTGGAAGAATTTCCATACTATTTCTACAAGATTTATTTTTAATTTTTGTGTATGTGTATGTTTCTCTCTGTGTGTATGCTGTGCATGTATTGGTGGTGATTGAAGGAGCCAGAAGAGGGAGATGGGTTTCCTATGGCTGATGTTAGAGACTGTTGTGTTCTGCCTGGCGTTCATGCTGGGAAACAAACTCCAGCGCTCTGAAAGAGTCGTACATGCCATTAGTCTCTGAGCCATCTCTGTAGCACCATCTTTATCCAGTGAGCTATCTTTCTAGGCCAAACTTTAAAATGTGTGTGTGTGTGTGTGTGTGTGTGTGTGTGTGTGTGTGTGTGTGTGTATGAGAGAGAGAGGGGGGAGGGAGGGAGCAGGTACTTTTGGAAGCCAAAAGAGGGTGTCAGATACAGGTGGTTATGAATTTCCCAGTGTGCATAGCATGAATTGTCAGGTCCAAGGAAACTCCATTTTCCCAAATTCTGGAAGCTAGACAAAACCCACCCATTCCTCAAGAACTTGTGAAGCTGTCTCCCCTCTATCAAAGGAGAGACAAATGACATTTCGAACTCCATACTGACATCCTGGCTCTTCTCATCTCGTCTCACCTCCTTCACCACTCTAAATTTCTCCAGCTATGGGCTTCTCACAAGCCAGCTTATTCATTCTTATAACCCTGCTACTTTGGATATGTGTTTCTCTATATCCTCCCCACACACACACTATTTCCCTTCATCTCTCACTTCCCCCACCCCTATCTTTCTGCTCTGTCCCTGCTCTTCTCATGGCCAGGTCCAGTCTGCTTCCATGGTCAGTCTACTACTTTCTCTTTCAGCTCTAGACTCTTCCAGATGCCTCTGTCTACTCTTTCCCTCATATGTATAATAAAATCCTTTTCCTTAACAATATTATGGAGCAGCCATGCCCTCAGTTTTATAAGAACCAAACTCAGGTCCTCTGGAAGAACGATAAGCAGTTTTAACAGCTCAGCCAAGTCTCCAACTTCTGTATTGCTTTTTCGTATTAGCAGAACCATTTCACACTCTAAATATTACACAAAGCTCTAATTCCTATACTTTCTTATCCACTAACTTTCATCTCCTCCAACAGTCATCCTAAGGGGTAAGCTTTCATTATGATTTTTACTTTTATTTCCCTTGGGGGTTAATGATACCAAACATCTGTTCCTGCATTTATTCACCATTTGTGTATCTTCTTGCAATCCTGTTTACTCAAGACCTTTGCACATTTTAAAATCTACCTCATTTTTTTTTATCTTCATGGCATTCCCTACTTAAAATGTTTTTATGGACTTTTATAGTTTTAAACTTTTATTACAAACAAAAAAGAACAGTGTACAGGAAATTTCTGTATGCTTACTTGTATACATGGAAAGGTCTGTAAGGCAGGTTTTTTGGCTACTTATTTTGGTTTCTATATATACCACGTTTCTCCAGTCCAAACCCTTCCAACTTCCCAACATTAGGTAGCTGAGAAAAAAGGTTAGAGGGTAAAGGGGGAATAGACCCTTTAGACTACTTCCTGATGATTAGAGGCATCGAGTTCCTTGAGCCAAGTCCAATCTTCATTGTCAGAATACCAGCAATGAGCCGCAATCCAGAAATAGCAAAAGCAATAGCAGGGGAGGAGCAGCCACCTCTGGTTCCCTCAGGGCTCTTGAATTGATACCATGTATTGCAGCAGGAACCTCTGGCCTGGGTTGGTTAATGCATTTATTGAATAATACTTACATGAACTAGGTTCTGTTAAATTGAATAAAACCTTATCCAACTTGTCTTCATGACTAAGTAAATAATTTTAAATCAGAAGTAAACAATTATCTGGCTTGCTCAAATAATATGGACATCTTTGGTGGACTCGGTTATCTAACCATAACACACTGGCTTCATACTAATTGACCTTCCAATGAAATTTCTTTTTCCCATATACTTAAAATATTACCTTATGAATATACCAAATTAGCCAGGTGGTGATGGCACGTGCCTTCAATTTCAGCACTCAGGTAGGGAGAAGCAGGAGGACCTCTGTGAGTTCAAGGCCAGCCTGGTCTAGAGTGAGTTCCAAGACAGCCAAGGTTACATAGAGAAATCCTGTAGTGAAAAGCCAAAAGAAGAAGAAGAAGAAGAAGAAGAAGAAGAAGAAGAAGGAGGAGGAGGAGGAGGAGGAGGAGGAGGAGGAGGAGGAGGAGGAGAAGGAGAAGAAAAAGAAGGAGGAGGAGGTAGAAGAAGAGAAGTTTATAGTGCTGTGTGAACTTAAAAAAAAATCTTTGTGCATTGGCTAGATCTGGGTAGGGCTTTGAGGTCTGACTTTCACAGGAACTCTGGTGCCCCATATTTGACCACGTTCCCTGGATGGGGAGACCTGGTAGCACTCAGAGGAAGGATAGCAGGCTACCAAGAAGAGACTTGATATGCTATGAGCATATACAGGGGGAGGAAGTGCCCCTCAGTCACAGTCATAGGTGAGGGGAGTAAGGGGAAAATGGGGGGGGAGGGAGGAATGGGAGGATACAAGGGATGGGATAACCATTGAGATGTAATATGAATGAATTAATAAAATAAAATAACTAAAAACCTTTGTGTATAATATGTATGTACATGTGTGCATTTATGTGTGAGGATCTGGATGAGCACATATAATCACAAGCATGTGGAGTTCACAGGACAACCTTGGGAGCTAATCCTCACCATCCAGCTTGTTTAAGGCAGAATCCCACTTCCCTCTCACTGCCAAATAAGCCAGGCTGGTGCAGGGATTCCCCTGTGCTGGTATGACAGATATGTGCTACTGTTGCAACTCCAGGTATTTAGCTGATTGTGGTGCCAAGGGAATGAAGGACTGAAAGACACACAAACATACAATAAGTGGAATTAGGTTAACTGGGCTGTCTTAAGGAGAATCCATAGCACCCTAGGAGGTCAGCATGGAGGTCAGCATGTTTATTATATACAGTTGAACTGGAAGATGAGGTCATTGCATACAGAAAAACAAGGAGGCAGAATTATTATATACAGTTGAACAAGAAGGTAAGTTTAGCCAATCTTGGTAAGAACAGTCCCTATAGTGGAGCAGTCTTTTGCTTCTAAACATCCATGGGGACAAAACTTACAAGGGATACGTTCTGCACACACTCTCAACATCTATGCATGGATCAGAGAAAGTCTTTGCCATACTTTTGAGCCTCACTTGGGGAGGGCTTTGAAATTCCCATGGGTCTGAAATGCTGGGGTCCTGGGCATGACTGTGCTCATGTTAAAAAATACACATTCCTTTATTCAAGATTTTACTTGCTTCTTACATGCTACTATATATACCTTTATATGGGTTCTGGGAATCCAAACGTAGATCCTTATGATTGCATGCCATGTGCTCTATCTACTGACACATATCTCCAGGCCATGAATTTTAATTTTACAATTTTAATAACTATATTATGGTTGTATAGAATTTTAACACTAAGGCAAGCCAACAAGATTCTGTGAATACTCTATAGTGCTTTTGTTTTTCTTATGCAAACCTAAAATCATTTTTACATTTTAAAAAAGACATTTCTATATGAAATATACCACACTGCATTTATGCATGAGACATTAAGTTCCATTTTATTAAGCTTTTGAATTTTGTGAGGGCTTGTTTTAATAAAATTAGTGTTATCCTAATACACTACTGATTTTGATTATTAAGCAGAGTCTCTTCAAATTAATCCTATTCCATGGTGGCATTTTTGACCACTCAATCAAGAAGAAATTTGTGTACTTGCTATTAGTTTCAGAAGAGTTCCAGAAGAAATTGATTGGCTGTCCTCTTTTTGCAAGCAGTTCTCCCAAGTGAAATTCTAAGATATTTTCTGTGCGCTCTACTTTCATTCCCTTTATTTTAAACAGTAAGATCACTGAAATGGGAGCAAGTAGCTCTCTCAAGAAGCTAGACTTTTAACAGGATACTAAATGACAATAGATCTATAGTCATACATTTAAATGCCTTTGGGGGCCAGACAAGTAATATAAATATTTTAAAAACTAAGACATGGTGGCATTTACAAGCACTTGAAGAATGCATTGTCACCTAGAAATGGTTCCTTCCTTCTTCCCTACCTTCCTTCTTTTCTCATTGATTTTTGTGGTGTTGAAACCCATCATACTAGTTAGGCAAGAACTCCACTACCAAGCCACACTTTCTGTCTCTAGTGCTGTTCTTAATAAAGTTATTCTCAAATGATAGAAGTCTGCCATACTGAATAATATTATGTCCACCTATATAGAGTCAACAAAGAGGAGAAAGAAAGTACCTTTCAAATTTGAAGAAAACCATGATGAAAGAGCACAGGTCGAAGATGATTGGAGTAGTCTGCTGTTTAAGAAAAGAAGACAGCAAGCATTAGACTTAGAAAATATGTGATAATTGTAGAGTTGAGTCACATGTATGATGCAGTTCGATATTTCTATAGCTTTGTGGAACTCTCAAATCTTGGGAAGACCACTCTGGAAACTTACCTTCCTATCCATTGCAATTGGTAGCTGTGTGGATTTTCTTTGTGACAGTTTATTTGAATACCTAGTATTACGGCAAAAAAATGTGTTTGCAAAACATTGACCCCAGAACCACCCCCCCCATCATTTTCATCAGCTATTAAAATACACAAGAAGTTGAATTGATTTCTCCAAGGTTCTAAAGCTATATAGGTTACCTCTGATGTGACTTGCAAATATGACTCTAAATCCAGTACTGTTTGCACTATCCTGACTCAGTGTAGATGTCTGGGTAGCCTTGAGCAAACATGCTTCTTAGGAGGGCTCAACATTTCTGTTAGTGTTTACCTTTTGAGCTCAATGGTAGGTATTGATATGGGTAAAAATTTGGGATGACAGGGGCCTTTCTGATGCATACCTATAGTCCCTGTGACTCTAAATTAGGATAAGGCAAGAGAGTTGCTTGACACCAAGACTTCTTGGTCAGCTGACACAGCATAGCCAGATTCCACGTCATAAAAAGGTAATAATAATGTCACAAGAAAGTTCAAAAAATGAAAACAGAAAATAAAATTAGGAAACAAGACTTTGATTTGTTTCCATTTGTACCAAAACAAAGATTATAATAATAAAGAATAAAGATGTGTATAGGGGAAGAGCCCACAAAGGCTCAACCCTACACAAAGAACTACCAGCAACCAGTGAATGCTGAGCACAGGAGAAATAGTCTTCCCCAGGGAAGAGCACACAAAATGGTTATCCAATATCAGATGGTCAGCCCTGAAAACATACATACAAGTAACATTATACAGATAAAGCAGAGCATATTATGCATTTTTGGAATATACATACGCATACACACATTGTAACAGTAATAAAAAGAGGCATGTATTTGAAAGAGAGCAAAGAGGGGTGTATGGGAGGGCTTTAAGACAGGAAAGAAAAGGAAGTGAGAAACGATGTAATTACATTATAATCTGAAAAACTAAAACAAATAATTTTTCAAAAGAAAAAAGAGCAATGGGTAGTTACAGGGCAGGCAGTGATAACACTGACCCAAAATAACTTACATTTGTGTGTCTGGAGCTATTGTCATCACTTTACAATTATTCTCACAATTAGTCCACACAGTAATTTTCTCCAATCATCAACAAGGCATGTAACAACTAGAGAGATAAAATCATCTGTTCAAGGTAACATAGTGAGTAAATGAATAGGCAAATTCAGGATAAAATATGGATTGGTTTAACCGCCAAATCACATATACTACGTTCTACTACAACTCCAATGAAAAAGATCAAGGCCTGTATGCAAGAAGCTTAATGCCATGGGCAAACTTCCCTTTACTCTTTTGTGTGAGTGGTCGGGGAGGGGGAATGGCCTTTTGTTGACCAAAAATTTTCACTGTAACACATCTTTCCTTCCACTTAGATTTTGAAGAACCGACTTTTCCTGACTTCAGTGGAAACAGGTTAGTAGAGATAGGTGAAAATACCCTATAGCATTAGCATCTGGATATCAAGAAAGAAGGCCACAATAACACTAAGAATGGGGGGTGCAGTTATAGTTTGCCTCCATCAAATGACTGAGATAGCTTTCAGATGTTGTGGGTGGGATAAAACTCAGACTGTTGGACTTCAAACATTTCCCCCTCTGTTTAATACATCCCCTGTGCTCTCCAGCAGACATGCAATCCCTTATGATTCTAAGATTCAACACAGTTGTTGCTTTTAAGTATATTTGAAATCCCAGAGGCCCCTCGGGCTAATCCTTTTAAGTGGAAAGGTTATATATTACTGAATCAGATAACTCAATTTTGAATTCCAAGAAGCTTAGGATGAGATTTGAAACTTGCAGCCATTATAGAAGGAGCCAGCACAAGAGATGGGAAAGTGTGTCTAGCCTTTGTGTGTCATCCTTTGGAGACCAGGACCATTGGTCCCCTGCCCACAATTGTAGAGGCAGAAACATATGGCAGGAAAGAAGGTGCTACTAAATTATGGCAGAAGACCTAGTTTTTGTTCCATCTCTCTCCTACAATAAAGAAGGAGTTGGAGGGTCAGGATTCCCTATTGTACCCTGTCTGTGACTAGTGTCTGAGTTCAAATCCAGTCACTGTCATATTTGAACTATGTGAATTTGGGAGACATTTTACTTCTCAAAGCTTCAGTTTTCAAATGAGGACAATTAGAGTATGCTGTCAATCTCATCAGGTTATTGAGATAATTCAATAAACGTAATTGTGGAAATGTATAGACCCATGTCTAGTACATTGTAGAAACCAAGTAAATGCTAATTATAGGATATTCATCATAATCTGCCCTAAAGATGTTCTAGGGACCAGAAGACATCCTGAGGTTCAAGAGCTGTGAACATACTCACGTCTTCAGGTATCTTTCCAAATTATGGAGGATACATTTCCATTTGACGCTTCTGGGGCAATTCAAGAGCAGTATGAGCCAGGAGCTGAAGAGACGGTCCAGTGATTATGAGCATTTGCTGCTCAATATTGAGGACCAGAGTTTGAATCCTGGCACCTGTGTAACAAACTGGGCATCCTATACATGTCTGTAAGCCCATCTCCTTGGCGCGCAAAGACAAGAGGATTGGGATCTTCTAATCTAGCCAGAAAAGAACCCCAGATTCAGGGGAAAACTGCCTCGAAGGAATAGGATAGAGTGTTAGAGAACATTCAGTCCCTTCCTCAGTCCTCCATACATGTGCAGAGACATGGGCGCCCTCACATCCTCATATATACATGCATATTCTTTCCCTCAATCTCTCTGTCTCTCTCTGTGTCTCCATCTCTATATATGTGTCTGTGTCTGTCTGTCTGTCTGTCTGTCTGTCTGTCTGTCTGTCTCTCTCTCTCTCTCTCTCTCTCTCTCTCTCTCTCTCTCTCTCTCTCTCTCTCTCTCTCTCTCTCTCTCCCTGGCTTTCACACACAAATAATGAGTACATATTGTTGTTTCACAAAAGAGTGGTGTGATCTAGTGTGACTGTAACAGTCTCAACACTGTTCTTTTATGACAATCATAAGGTTCTCTAGGACTACTTCAGACCTTGATTGTGGATA
Organism: Acomys minous; assembly: GCF_964271855.1. Lineage (NCBI taxonomy): Eukaryota > Metazoa > Chordata > Mammalia > Rodentia > Muridae > Acomys > Acomys minous. The sequence continues at coordinate 113,744,878 of NC_140488.1, read as the reverse complement.
ATAGGGAAAGAAATAATGCAGAACCAAGTGTCACAGCAACTCAGAATACATGGTAAATGTGAATAGAATAACAGCTGATGGTTGAGCAAGATTGTGACATAACTCAGAAAGCATAATGAAAATTGCGCTTGAGGGTGGATATAGATGAATTGTGTGAATTGGTGGCCACGATGTTAACTACAGTGCTGTAGACAGTAACGGTCTTGTACTGGTTTTGCAGTCAGTAAAGAGGATCTGCACAGTATTTGATAAACACTTTCTAAACATAAATAGTTCTTGAGTCCCAAATACATGCCAGCATACATCTACCATTACTTTGACTTCCATGTTAGACTAGAAATGAGAACAGAAAGGACAGAAGTAGAAAGAACAGTTTGGAAGCTATTACAAAAAATAAAATAAGAAATGGTTGCTTACTGCAAGGTTGTCACAGCAAGGCAGTAAAGTCTGACAGACTAATTTTCTATATGTTTTGAAAGAAGGTCCATCAGGATATTCAGATCAATTTTCTGTGAGACAGAAAATAATTAAATGTATCCTTGATATTTATCTTGAACAATTAGACGATTGGAATTGTCATTAGCTGGGCTTTATGGGGGTGTTAAAGTCTTCAAGAAAAGGAGATTTGGGAAAAAATGATCAGGAGCTCAGTTTTCCATGTGTTAATGTTGAAAAGCCTATTACCAGCTACACAGAGAAGCTAGGGTCAGAGACACACATGCATGTACACACACCGAAACTTCTGTTAGGTCCTTGGAGTCATAAATCTAATAAAGGTCCAAAATGGGCATTTAATTTATAGACTCTACAACATCTATGAAATAAAGAAAATTGCCGGGCGTAGGGGTGCACATCTTTAATCCCAGCACTCGGGAGGCAGAAGTAGGCTGATCGCTGTGAGTTTGAGGCCAGCCTGGTCTACAGAGAGAGTTCCAGGACAGCCAAGGCTACACAGAGAAACCTTGTCTAAAAAAAGCAAAACAAAACAACAACAACAAAGAAATAAAGAAAATCAGGAACCTGTGTGAGAACATCAAAGTGGTGTGTTTGTATACACACACACACACACACACACACACACACACACACACAAGATGTTTAAAGAATAAGCCCCATATTCTCATTTAAAGGTCAGTAAAATGGGAAGAGAACAACATCAGGATAAAAAGCAACCAGTAAGGAAGGTACAGGGGAAGCAAAGGGAAAGAACATTGCCTTGGAAATCAAATGAACAGCATCTCAACGGGGAAAGTGAGTAACAGGGTGAAATGCTACCAACTTACCAAGGAGAAAGCAGAGTCAACCACTGTGCTTAGCAATGTGAAAACCGTTCAAGTTGTATAGCTTTTGGGAGGAGTGAAGAATGATGAACCAGGAGATGGCATAAGGAAGGAGGACAGTACACCATGACCACACTCATTGCTCTTGGGGGTCTGATAGTTGAAAACATTCACCACTGAGGGAGAGTTTCAAAGAAATCATGGTCTTCTGCGATGAGGCAAGTTTCTTTTTAAATGTCATCACCACCACCAAAACTAATAGTCAAATACATGTGAGAGAATGTAAGTGGATTTGGCTAATGATTGGCAGAGAGTTCAACTTCTTCTTAGAGATGAGGCAGGAAGGGAGACGATGACAGAAAGAGCAATGTTTAGACCTGTAAGAGAGGACAGGATATAAGGAGGATGTGGAACTCTAAAGATCTCCTAATGACTGATGTGAATAGGAACAGAAGACAGTGTTCCAAAGCACCAGTGGTAGAAAAGGTCAGATTATTTGAAGGGAGCTCTAAGAATGCAGAGGCAATGAGGCTTACACTTGACACCTACCAGAGAAGAAGGAGTATACATAAAGACTTTTTTTTTTTTTGCTTCTAGACTGTAGGTTCTTCTTGAGTTTTTTGATGGAATACTGGGGACACTGTGCTCACAGGAACTCTTAACCTTGGTGAAATGCCCTACTTAAGTAATACAAGACATGTACTCTCAGGATTGAGGAATTGCCAATACCTCCTACATATACATTCCAGCTTCAGCCTGTCTGGGTTTAACATCCCTACTGATACTCATAGCAGCCACCTTTTCCCAGGCCCAACTTCAAGCTTCTGGCAAAGGACCATTATTTAGATGATGGGATTTTAATCTATTTTGTAGGACAATTCTGTGTAGCTATACTCTCCCATCTTGGTTCTGGATACACGCAACTATCCTTTTAATATGCCGCAAAGTGTTTAAACATTCCTACATTACAATCACATTATATCACTGAATGAACTTCCATAGTATTTGGTACAGGAATGGTATTTGAGGATTCCTTGACTTATCACTGAGCAGAAACTTAAAAACTGGTAGGTGTTCCTTGGGTGTACACCAAATGCATATGTCTTCATATTTGTAAGGATGTTCTCTTAAGTCCAGAGTAAATTGTGAGCATTATTCTATGTGAAAACTGGTAAAGATTCTAAATTTTAAGAGGTTACCAATACAACTTTTAAAATAGTGTTTTAAAATGTTTAAATACTATCAGCATGCTCTCAACATGTTTCCAGAACATAAAGTAACATTAACAATTTACACATGTATAGCACTTAGGAATTTAGGAACAAAATATTTGGAAGGCATTTGAATTCTTAAAGAAAGTAAATTTATCTATAACTCCTAAAATCAGATGTCTGTTCACCAAATGATACCAGGAGTTCACTCATTAATCAGTTTATTAATAAACCACAATTTAGACCTTAATTCATGAAAGACTCTTCAACCTCCTTAAGAAGTCTATACTTCTTAAAACTTGAACATTCAGCCATTTTGAAGCAGATAGTAGTAAATCCTTGCTATATGGATGATCTTCTCGCGAGTAATTATTAGGGGGATACAAAGATAACAAATGTGTGAATTCCAAAGTTGTTAAAGGAACTCAATCATAGTCACAGCTGTTGCTGTGTGAAATTTTTTGAGACCAGGTTTTGCCATGTAGCCCAGGCTGGCTTGGAGTTGCAGTCTCCTGCTTAGACCTTCAGAATGTTGTGCTTACAAGACTGAGCCATGCTTCCCAGTGAAATTCTTGCCTGAGGTACAAACGGGACAACCAACGTTTCTCAGGAGGGGTATATTTTGATTGAATTCACCCTAGCTTATGCAACACGCAAACATGAACACACACCAATGCCTCAAAGAGAACTCTATTTCTTGCTCTTCTGACGTTCAAATGTGTTGGTCTAGCAGCCCTTCAAGCACTGGTGTGGTAAGCCAGCCTTCTTTTATGATGTCAAACTCAGCTGTGAATTCCAAACTTGCCAGGCTGATTTCCTCAAGTTGGGGGAAGGAGATAATATGGAAAGTTGAATGACAGGAGCTTTTATGAACCAAATATCAAACTGACAAACAAAAGCTCCCTGTTGTATTATCTTGGCTAGAGCTCAGGCATGTGGTGCCACTTAATCATTTCAGGGAAGATATAGCAAAGCAGCCTAGCTTTGTGCCCAGGAAAAGAATATTAATGTAAATAGGGAAGAAGAAAGCTAGGCCAGGGAGCTCCCCTGTCGGCTATAACCTGAGTTCCACTGAGAGCCTATCATCTCCAGGACCAAGAGCCTCTCAATGGATAGGGTGAATGCTTAAGCATGGAGTAAGAAGAATTTATCAGAAGGTTTGATGTGGAACACTGATTCCTGTAAAGGCTGCTTTGCCAGTGGCTCCGGGAGAATCCAAGGATCTCCAAGGATCTCTGTGAATGAAAGCCCAAGATCACTATTCTTTCCCATGGCCTATGTTGCCCAGGCTCACCTCAAACCTTCAATCCTTTGTCCCGTCTGCCAAGCACCTGAGTGATCAGCAAGGGCCTTCCAGTAAGACTTTACTTTCTTGCCTCTTCAAATTCTGGAACTCAGATAGGCCTAAATTTCACATCAGTTTCAACCCAGGGGCCTAAGGGACAGAAAGGAATCCGATTGAATCACATTTCATTAACAGGCTTTGTCAGTTGATAACAAAGTAACAGTGTTCTTTCTTGAGTCTTAACAGCTCATTAGTGCCTTTCAGCAAGAGGCTTCAGTTCTAACACCTCAGGTCTTTTCCAGGAGGGAAAGAGAAATATCATTTTACACATCATAGTTATCATGGGGCTCACAGTAGTTTACCAATGAATGCTGGTAACATCCTGGCCTTCAGGAAACGTGATTCGAAATCCCACCCGCCACCTTTCCAAATGCAGCATCCTTACTGCTGAGCCACACTTCTGAGAGTTGACTGTGGGGAGTGAGGCCTCCTGGCACTGGCTATTTCGTTACTGATGTTAAAATGCAAATTTCTGCAGAGACACTAATAGATACAAAGTGCCAAACTGATTTTTCAGATAACACTGTTCTGATCTGCAGAAACAAATGACTAAAACCCACTTTTATGGATTTCTGACTCATTCACAGAGGAGAGAAAAAAAGGTTCTGGTTAGAATTTAAAGGAAAGGTTTTGTTTGATTTTTAAATTTTTCTTTCTCAAAGGGTAACTGGCTGTATAGCCCAAGCTGACATTAAACTGAAGTATACAGAGGAAGATTTGTGACACAATTTTGAAGAGCAAGTGCTTGTTAGTATGCCAGGTAGTAATCCCCTCATCACCTCTAGTGAAGAGAGAAGAGGTCAAGGTGACAGCTTGATGGAGCCATATATGTTGCTCAAAATTTGAAGAGACACAATGAGCTAATGTTTACTTAATATGTTGACTGGATAGACTGACTGCTTTGTTGGGTCATTCAGTTGGGATCACACACACACACACACACACACACACACACACACACACACACACACACATTCACAGGTCACATTTCCTGAGGGCACTGGTGGACAACATTCACTGGGGCTGCTTTTCCAGTGGTTTTCTCCACCCTTGCTAAGATAGGGCAGGAGGACAAAGAATCGGGACAAAAGCTAGCAGAGGAAAACGAAAGGGCTCATTCTTCTCAGAGAATTGACCATATCCCTCCTACCCTTAGCTGCGCGAGGGTTTCCATCAGGATCAACTCTTGATGCTGGTTTTAGTAATTACAAAGACTCAGATGTTATAGTTACTGACAACTACAGCAAAGAGACCGTACTGGGAACACTTGAAATCCTCTCATGGGTTATTTTGAAATATACAACACATTCTTTTTGACTACAGCCATCTCACTGTGTAACGGAACACCAGAACTTAGTATGTTGTCACCATGAAGAAGCAATAGAGGTTTGAGAATATACATATACAAATCACGCTTATTTGATCATTGCACAATGTATACATATATTGAAACCGTATACACATAAAATTATCTGTCAATTTTTAAAATCAACAGACATTTTCAATGTATAATAAATTCTGAAGCAAAGGGTTTGAAGGAAAATGTGCTCCACATCCAAAATATATCTGTTTGAAAATGTCCTTAAGTAACAAAATACTGTGTAAAATGAATAGGTGTGATAAAAAATTTAAATAATAATAATAATAATAATAATAATAATAATAATAATAATAATAATAATGTTTTAAGTGAGTTTTAGACTTAAAGTGACCAAACTTTTATCCTCTAAATTCTCCATAAAAGAAATTTCCAGCCAGACATAATATCATTCACCTGTACTACCCAGCTGTAATGCAACTACTATTCGGAAGTTCTGCGCTATTTATGCTTATTGAGAGCTGACTCTGAGAGCAAGATGGACCCTCTTATCTCAGACCCACTGATCACCAGGGTTGGTTCGGTTGGTGTGGCTGGCTAGGCGGGTGTCCCCTTCCTCCCTCACCAGTCCATGTGCGCCCCTCCTGAAGTTGCACGCTCTGTCGAAGAGGACGACCTTCCCTGAGTAGAGGAAGACCAGTCTTCCATCAAGGGTGTAAGAATAGCTGCGCTCCCCTGCTAGAACCTCCAAACAAGCTGGTTATCTGAAGTGTCCTCTGATACCCTTGTTTGCGGCAGACTTCTTTCTGGCTCTGTGACAAGGAAAAAAGCAAATAACTAAGGGTATTAAAAATATTGCCTTAAGGAGCTCGCGATAACCACACAGACGCAACCAACGCTTTCTTTTCTGAGAAGCCTCCGAGATGGCTGAAGTGGAGCAGAAGAAGCAGACCACGCTCAAGTTCACCTACCATGGCATGAACCTGAACCAACTGCTGGGCGTGGTCTATGAGTAGCTGATGCAGTTGTACAGCGCCCTCCAGCGGCGGCGCCTGAACCGTGGCCTGCAGAGGAAGCAGCCCTCACCTCTCGAGCTAGCACTTGAGAAAGGTCAAGAAGGAGGCTCCACCCATGCAGAAGCCTGAGGTGGTGAAGACCCATCTGAGGGACTTGATGATCATCCTGCCCGAAAGTGTAGGCAGCATGGTGGGTGTGTACAATGGCAGGACCTTCAACCAGGTGGAGATCAAAGCAGAGATGATCGACCACTACCTGGGCGAGTTCTCCATGGCCAGCCTGGTATTGGTGCCACTCTCTCCTCCCGCTTCATCCCTCTCAAATAGCCATGGCCAATAAAGACTCGTGTTTAGTAAACAAACAAACAAATAAATAAATAATAAACTAATAAACGAAACCTTTGCCTTAGCTAGGCTCCATGGCATGAGCCTGTAATCCCAGCACTTGGGAGGCAGAGTAGGCGGATCTCTGTGAGTTCGAGGCCAGCCTGATCTACAAAGTGAGTCCAGGACAGTCAATACTACACAGAGAAACGCTGTCTCAGAAAACAAAACAAAAAAAAAATAAAAAAAAAAAAACCAAACAAACAACAAACAACAACAAAAACACTGCCTCATGGAGAACAGCTAGAAAGCAAACCATTTCCAATAGAGGTGACGGTTGTTGATCCAATGGTATAAAAATGCCTGTGGTGAGAACAAGGAGCCAGAAGCCCATCTATTGAGAGAATGCTTTGCCTTGTCTGAGGCTCACTCAGGAACTCCAACATGACTTTTTTCAGCAGGCTTCCCTGGTTAACTTCTGCTGGATGTTGTAAGCCCCTGATTTGATGTTGTTACCTTTATTTACTCGCTTAACCAGCCTGTTCTAGACATCTCTGCTGAATGTTGTAAGCACAATGTTTTATTATCTGCTGCTTCTATCACACGGTTACTTGTTATTTTGGCTTGGTATATACTTAATAAAGTTACTCATCTAAAACCTATATTGAAACTGCTACTGAAACTCTTTTTCCATGGAGAACACTACCACTCGGAAGGCTGAAGGAGGACGGTTGAGGTCAAAGGCAGCCCGGGCTACAGAGTGAGATCCTGTCTCAACACAAACTGAAACAAAAACAAAACAGAAAGAAAACCTAAGGGGCTGGGAAGGCATCATCCTTCTGGATAGTTGCAGGAAACAAAAGAAAAGGACTTTAAATTTCTGTGACCAGATAATTGTAGCCTCTTGAAAAAGCATGAGGCATGTTCTTGACCCCTCTCTAAGACATCTATTAAGAGAAGGGTTGAAATACTTTTTTATGACCAGGAAAATACCTCCCAAACTATTGCATAGCTTTTTTCCCCCATTCTTATTTGAGAGTAAATGAAAAAACCCTCATTTCCATCACCTGTACTTGTGATTGTTTTCTACCTAATACTTGATGGCATTATCTTGGACTCAATTTCTAAATTGGGGGTTACTTAATTAAATAGATCTGTGCAAATTTAAGGTTCATTGGTTTTTTTTTCCTGCTTAAACAAATGGCTACAAATGCATTACTGCAAAATTGTGTTTTGCTTCAGCATTTAGCCATAGCTGTAGCCTATTAGTACTAAATGACACGATATTTCAGCAACAAGCTACATTTCAAAAGCCATTTCATATGCGGAAGGTCTCAGAGGGATTTATTTCTTCTCTCTCCTTATTTGCTTATTTTCTTTCTTTGTATTGCAGTGAAAGTCAAGGCCTAGAAAGAACTAGCTCTGTGAATCCCAGGGCTGGAAGTAAATAATTCAGTACAGAGTGGCACGGAAAATGTTTTCCTCTGCTTCATGTTTCTAACTTTTATCTGTGTGGACTCCTGAATCCATGGGATCATGCTGAGGATTCGGATGTAGGGCAGGGCAGAGGCTCTGCCTGAATCAGGTATGCAAACCTGGTAAAGGCTAAGCAGGGAAGGAGCACATCAGACAACTGCATGTTCTGAAACTCACTGGAAAATGACAGTACTTTGGATCTCTCATTTTTCAGTAGAGTTAGAACGATTTGGAGTCTTTGGCAAGCAGGTCAGTGGGAAACTAAAATACTGCGCCATGTACCATGTTCTCTATCTGGCTTCTCTCCTTTCCTTTATGTGGACTTTGGAATTTGGATAGACAGCTCAGACTCATACGTGTAGATCATTAGTTAATTACTAACTAACATGTTAGCTAAATGGATCCTTTGATCATTGTCTCCCGAACCCTCAGGTCCTTAAAAATATATCAGGATTCACCTCCTGCCTTTTACTGAAAATGCTATGATTCATAGTGCTAATTATCCAGCAGTGCTGAGACCTTTAACACAGCTATGTTGCCTTGATTCTGTATGTGATTAACAGTTTCTGTGTGGCTACAGCAGTCTAGGCGCAGTATCTGTGGGTGGAGACCATTGCACTGATGAGCACAGTCCTGCAAACAGCAGTGTAGCATGTGACCCACTCATGTTCAGTTTGTTGCGTTCAAAATGATTTTCAGCTGCCAGTATTCTCATATCTAGGACAGGAGGCTATTTCTAGAGCCATACAATGTCACTGTGCTAGTACATGTGGCAGGTCAAAGGAATAAGAAATTAATACTTCTCTGATCAATCAGACTCAGGAGTTGATATAGAAATCCTCTTTGCCCCACAGGTGGAATTATTCTTAGGAATACATTTTCTACTAGTTGCCAGAATTTGCTTCTGGAATGAAGTGCCACTCGGTGCAGTAGGTGGACTGTTACTATTCTCTTTCCTGGTTTCTCTAGTTCATTTATTTCCCTGCTGGTGTCCCTTGCACCTCGCCAATACACTACTTATTCTCAAATCTATGTCTCTGAATCTACTTTTCAAGAAACCAAAGCTAAGTCAAGCCAGCCATACCCACTTAAAACCTAAAAAAGACTTCACATTCAACACTGGTACAGAAGGGTAATTTCTTTAAAGAACCCATATGTCCTAGGAATGGACAAATGACAGCCCTGTACATGCATCTCCTATTTACCTGCTGGAAGGTAGGATGGAGGCGGAAGGCGGTCTAAGCTCAGCCATTATCCTTACCTAAGCAGTTCTCAACCTGTGTGTAACACACCCCAGCAGACCATTGGAAAACATTTACATCACAGTTTATATTTTATATCAGTAACAAACTTGTAGCCATCAAATGGCAACAAAAATAGCTTTATAGTTGGGGAATTGTATTAAAAGGTGTCAGCATAACTGATCTCCATGCTTATAGCTTCTTCCTCCAGTCTACCCTGAATTATGCTGCCTAATATACTTCACGTTGCCTGATAATCATTTCTATGTATCCATCCCCTGGGCAGAACTTTGCAGAGGCCTCCTAATCATACTTCAGCAAGACAAAATGTCACTGCTTGACTTTAAGCCTCCCTTCTAACCTAGGGGAAAATGGGGACTTGTTCATTGCCACTGTCTATCTAGGCTGTGGGTTGCTAGTTGTTACCTTCATCCACTAAATGACACAGCTCTTATGGATGTTGGGGAAGTTTGGATGTGGTTGTCTACCAAAGTTTCCTGTAGTGGAAGCTTGGTCTCAGTGTGGTGATGTTCTGGAGGTGACCTCTCCAAGAAATGGGGCCTGATACAAGTCCCAAGGCCATCCTGCCCTTGGGAGGAGCTAACATGGTTGTCATGAGATGACCCCCCCCCCCGCCCAATTAAGCCTTTGTTGCTCTTTGGTGCCTTGGATTGTGATACAACTCTCACTTACACATGTGTTCCCATTAATGGACATGTTCCCATGACCACATGTCATTGGTCATGAAGTCCTCACCAGAGCCAAGCCCATGCTGGTGTCATGTACTTGGACCTCCTCAAATGTCAACAAAGTAAAACTCTTTTCTTCATAAGCTCCTTAGCTTCAGACAACTTATTATAGTAACAGTATCCCTGAATAGCTCTGGTATATTTGCTCAATAATCATCCTTTCTTCTTCTTCTTCTTCTTCTTCTTCTTCTTCTTCTTCTTCTTCTTCTTCTTCTTCTTCTTTTCTCTCTCTCTCTCTCTCTCTCTCTCTCTCTCTCTCTCTCTCTCTCTCTCTCTCTCTCTCTCTCTCTCTCTCTCTCTCGTCAAAGGTGCCATACAGTACCTATTGAAGTCATGGAAGTTGGAGGACAACTTGCAGACTTGGTTCTCTTCTACCTCCATGTGTGTCCCAGGAATGGAACTCTGGTTTTTAGGACTGGCAGCAAGTACTTTTCCCCACTAAGCTATCTCAGCAGCAGGTCACTGTATCCTCTGGATGCTCTAAGGTAGTTGCTAGCCGAGAGTACCTCACCACCACTCATGGGTTCCTTTGATTGAGAAACCGTCAATTTTCCACCTAACTATGCCATCTGTTTATTTGCTGGGCACTGGGAAATATAAGCAATAAGTTAGAAATCAAGACCCCTGAGCTCCAAACTGGTTTCTGCTATTCTTTTCTTTGTGCAACTTTTGATATCATTTACTTGTGTCTTTTTTTTTTTTTTGGTCAAGTTTTGTTTGGTTTGAGATAGTGTCTTAGTTACAGCATTAGCAAGGCAAATTATAAAGGCAGACAATTAATTGAGGCATTGCTTACACGTTCAGAGCTTGAGTCTATTACCATCAGGGCAGGGAGCATGGCAGCAGGTGGGCAGGCATGATGCTAAAGGAATACCTGAGAGATTCCATCTGATCCACAAGAAAAAGACTGAGAGAGAGAGAGAGAGAGAGAGAGAGAGAGAGAGAGAGGGGGGGGGGGGAGATGTGCGGGGGAGGGGAGAATGGTTGAGCTTCTTTAACTCCAAAGCTCCTAACCCTTCCCAGACAGTTTTATCAACTAGTGACAGCATTCACACATATGAGCCTGGAGGGGGGACATTCTCATTCAAACCACCACACAGGTTCTCATACCAGCCCTGGCTAAAGTAGTTCTTTACATAGACCAGCTGGGTCTTGAACTCACAGATCTACCCTGCTCTGCTTCTGAGTGCTGGGATTAAAGGCATGCAGCACTGCTGCTTGGTGGCAGTGCGCTCCTTTAATCCCAGCACTCAGGAGGCAGAGGCAGGTGCATCTTGGCGAGTTCGAGTCCAGGCTGGTCTATAGACTGAGTTCTAGGACAGCCAGGGCTACACACAGGGAAACCCAGTCTTGAAAAAAAAAAAAAAAGACAGTGCAGCACCATGCCTGGCCAAGTTACTTGTGTCTTTGAGCTTTCAATTCACTGTCTGTAGATGAGACTAGTATGCCTATATAGACTATCCCTCAGCATTGCTATACAAATACAATGTAACTTTGTGCTACAACACAAACTTCCTGTTTTGTAACTCTGAAGAAAGACGTAGCATTAGGTTCTGCTATTATCATTTTCTAAAGGACATTACCAAAATGGAAGGGATCATGGAACAAGGTCGACAAAGGAAACACACAACTTGAAAAAAAAATAAAATAAAACAAAACGTTGGTGCCACTTACAGGTCACTTGTGCCAGTGATTCATCCGGGGCCATCTTCACACAGGCACAGAGCAAGCCTGCATGTGGGTTGCCATGGCAACTGCCAGCCAGAACCCGGAAATTCCAGCAGCTAACAATATCAATCATCATGTGAAAAGGGTCAGAGAAAACTGCAAGGAAAAAAAATGTATCTCACAAAGGCCATGGCAACTACAGTAAGGCTGCTCTGTAGCAGCTACAGTCACAGCATCAGCATCAGCTTGGATCTGAGTAAACATGAAGACTGGGGAGCCCTTTCCCATACACGATGCAGCACACACTCCAGGACAGAAGCCTAACCAAAATGGGAATTTTGACAAAGGTTGCAGATGAGTCCAAGGTACACAAAACTTTAAGAACTACTGTTTCAACTTGCACTGTCCAGATACACAGTGTGGAGAGATAAAAAAAAAACAGTTTTGAATGGAAGTAAAACATGTTTTCATAATTTACCTGTGGCTCAGCTGAATAAGGATGGGAAAATATAAATGACATTAATTTTCTATCTATACAGAACAATCACAAATGAAAACCAAGCACATGTTCTTACCTCACAACTCCTAGAGGTCGGGAGGGAAGCACAATTTAGCTGGTTTTTCTACTGTATGTTTTATAATGCTGTAATGGTATTATCAGTCAAGACTGGGATTTCATCGGGGCCTTACCCAGAGAGGATCTGATTTAAAGCTTTTGAGTAGTTGTCAGAGTTTAGTCCCTTATATCTGCAGGATAGCACCTTGGGTTTTAAAAGGCCAACAACAGAAAGAGATTGCTGACACTGGCAGTGGATGCATTAAGAGGAAGGAAACAGTAAGGTACAGGTAAAATGAAAGTAGAGATGAGGAGCGGGGGGGGGGGGCAAAATGTTTACATTTGAAAGGAACAGAGAAATAAGGGGTTAAGGAAAGTTTAACCAAAATGAAGAATGTATGAAAAAGCTATATGGAAACGCAGGACCTTCCAACTCCCAAACAAAAGATGACTTGTATAAAATAGTACAATCTTGGAATGATCAACCTGACCTTATTCAGCTTTCTGTTGCTTAAAAGCAACTCATAGGTTTAATCTGCATCCAAGGAGATGAGATTATTTAGAAGCATGTACCTAAGGAGGTCTTAGAGACTGTGGCAGGTATGTTAATGTCTATCGTTCATAGCCTCCCTGCCAGGCCTTGCTGATTCATGTCTCGTTTATGTGTACCAAGTTGTCCAAGGGTTTTTTTTTTCCACGTGAGAGGCTTCATTACCCTGTGTGTTGGAGACAGGGAGGTGAGGGATGGGAAGAATTCCCTTTAATAAGATGACCCAACGCATGTGCAGAAAGTGCACACGTGGCTTAGGGGACTTAAATCCTGTTGGCTGGCGATGACCTATTTCCGGGGTGGCTTTGAAGTTGCCTGTTTTCCCACTGTCCCAGGGCCTTTGGGGTGGCTGCTTTGCTGCCTGATTACTAACATACTTTTGATCAGTTGCTTTTACAGGGTTATCAGCTCCTGGTCACAGAACCAAATGCTAAGGACAGTCAAATATTCCCTGATGGTGAGGCCACATCGAGACAGAGACAACGTCCCTGGTCAGCAGGACAGACGTTGAACAAATTTCAGCCATATTCCCTCTCCTTGCCATCACCCCTTTTCTGGTTCAAAAGTGAGAAATATCCAAGAGTTTCATGACTGAGTCAGCCTAAATTCTAAGTCACATCTTCTAGGTCATAGTCAGGTGTAAATGAGGTTCTCAGGGTGGTGGTGATGGTCAGTTATTGGCCTAGGTACTGGAACATGGGTTCTCGCCAATGGAGAATTTCAGAAACTAAAGAGACACACTGGTGCT